>NC_056678.1:40045558-40655350 GCF_018350195.1 Panthera tigris
ACCAGAACTGTAGCCAGCCTGCATCCCTGCCAGCACGTGGTATTGTTAGTGTGTTTTATTAAAGATGGTCATTCTTATGGGTGCGTAGTGGTATCTCCTTGTGGTTTAACTCACATTTCCTAATGACTAATGATGTCGAGCACCTTGCGTGGGTTTATTTTTTCTCTGTATATCTGCTTTGGTCAAGTGTCTATTCATATCTTTTGCCCATTTTTAAGAATTGGGGTATTATTGGGGCACCTGGGTGGCTCAGTTGGCTAAGCATCTGACTTGTGGCTTTGACTCAGGTCAGGTCATGATCTCACAGTTCATGGGTTTGAGCCCTGTGTCAGGCTTTGAGCTGACAGAGCAGAGCCTGCTTGGGATCTCTCTCTCCTTCTTTCTCTGCCCCTTCCCAGCTTGCTATCTCTCTCTCTCAAAAATAAATAAACATTACAAAATAAAAATTTGGTTTATTATCTTATTTTTGAGTTTTGAGAGTTCTTTATTCTGGATATAAGGCTTTTGTCAGATATGTGAATTGCAGATGTTTTCTCCCATTCTGTGGCTTGTCTTTTATTCTCTTAACAGGGTCTTTCGAAAAGTAGGTATGCATTTTGATGAAGCCCAAATATTAAGTTTTCCTCTTATGGTTATACTTTTATTGTCTTACCTAAGAATTGTTTGCTTAACCTAAGATCTCAAATATTTTCTCCTATTTTCCCCTAGAAGTTTATAGTTGTAGGTTTTAGATTTATGCCTGTGATCAATTCTGAATTAATATTTGGATTGGGTGTCAGATACGTATGGGTGGTGGTTCATTCGTTTTTATTTTTATTTGTTTTTTGCCTCTGAATGTTCACGATAGGATTTAATGTTCTGGCAGAAAGGCCACCCTGAAGGGCATCTGTCCAGCTCCTATGCAAGCAGGACACACTTTTCCAAAGGTTTGTGCCGAACAGGACACAGGTCTCTCCCACCTGATGGTGTCTCAACCTGTCTCATAGGGTTGTTGGGAGGATAAAGTGAATTATTATACACAGACAACTTATATGTTTGGTCACCAGGAGTATTACTACTAGTAATAGAAGTTAATGCTTCCAAATCTCATCTCTCGGAGACTATTTCCACCTTGGCCTGGGCTTAGCGGGGAAGAGTTTGTGCATTTATGATGTGAACAGAACCCCTGCTCTCCACGGCATCTCGTCCCTCCCAGCTCTTCTGCTTTGCAATTCCTCCTCCAAGTGCATCACTGTCTTTAACCGTTTCTATAGGAAGAGTCTCAGAAGGTAATAGGTGAAGGGCCAAAGACACCCTTGCTTTGCCAAGTTCATGGAGCTGTCACCTGCTGCGACTCCCTCCTGTTTGTCTTTTTGGTTATATGCGCTGCCAGAGCGAGCAGCTGTTTGTCTTTTCGGCAGTTAGAGATGTAGACTCAAAACAAGGAGGGATGTTTCCCATCGGAGGCGTTGTTGGTGTCTCTATGCTGCCTTTCCAGATCATCTTGCCTTGGCTAACACTGTCAGAGAAAGTGCATCAACAGATCCGGGCCTTGGGCACCATTTCCCGGATGCTGAGATTTATTTGCAATTTCCCTAGACTGTCGGTGAGTGCCTGGGGTGGCAGGAAAGGCTGACCCGATGGGCCTTGCCTCTCTGGGGTGCCTGATTGAGCCTGAGGCTCTGCAAGGGTTAACCAGAGCACCTTATTTATTTATTTGTTTATTTAGCCTTCGTGCCTTTTCTGCTTCCATGGGATATTGCCCTCAGACTAGTTAACTGGCCAGACACATCTCAGTCTTGGTGGGGCAACTTGTCCTAGAGAGCTGGGATGGGTCCACAGCTTTGCATCGGCTAACGTATTTCAGGTGCCTGGCTGTCCCATTTCCCTAGGTGTCAGTTTGGAAGGTTCCCCACGCCAGGACAGAACATGGCACTGGCGGCGGGGGGGGGGGGGGGTGAGAGGCCACACACAAGCAAATAATTTAGTGATGTGGGAAGAAAGGGAAGGTTGGAGGTGGATGATGGTCATGGTGGGGAGGAGCTCCTTTGGGGACAGTGAGGAGGTAATGGTTTCCTCTTCCCAGCAGCACATGACGGAGTTCTCGATGACTGGGAAGATGATGGGCATTTTAGGTCTCTCCTGCATGAACGCCAACCATGAGATCAGCGTAGAGGCATCGGAGGCATTGCATTACTTTTTCAAAATCCTTGTGCTTCATAGAAGTAAGTGATATGAGCCTGGACCATCATGTGGCTGCAGTTGGGGGACCCGCTGAGTAGCAGGAGCATACAAGCACCAGTCACTGAGTGCCTGCCTTGTGACAGGCACACCAAAGGGCAGTTCTCTCGTGTGGGGGTGCTGGAATAAATCTGCTTTATCTAAATGAACTCCAAACCCATTGCTGATGAAATGCCCTGTTATAAAAGATTCTAGGAAATCCCTGGCAAAAAGGGAGACCTAGATTTGCAGCCGCTTATGAGATCAGCTTGCATCTCCAAAACTTCCCGCTGTCCTGTCGCTACTGCTTGGGTGTAGGACTGAGAAAATGAGCATTGTTTCTCAGGGAACAAACTTGGGAATCTTTGGTCTAGACCTTCTCTGTCCCAGAAAAACCAAAGATACAGACAGCCACACACACTTACAGAGGTGCTAGAGGAATTTGCAAATGTGCCCTAGAGGGAGTTTCAGAAACCTTAGCTTTTTATGATTCAGTAGGATGTACTTCCTGTTTTGCTAGCTGTGGGGGTGGGGAGTGGGAACAGTTCTCACTGTGGCATGGGTACGGGGACAGCAGGGGTCAGGGGACCAGACCACCTTGCCAACTACAATCTCCCTCCACCCATCAACCTGGCACTAGGGAACTCTCCCCATTCTGCTGGGCAAACATTACTCCACCTGTTGAACCTTGTTGATCTTCTCTGAGGTTTGGAGGGGAAGTGAGGGAGGGTGTGTTCCTTTCTCCCAGTGAAGGCCCTGCCCCTTAATTGTTGTTTTTGGATCGGAGGTATGAAACAGAAGACAGAGATCATCCTGAAGGATTTGCAGAAGAATTTCCGCGGAGGATGGTTTGCCAACATACAGAATCTCGCAATGGTAACCCTCGCTCTCCATGGGTGTATGGGATGCCCAGATGGGGAGCGTTCACAGGGGAGAAAGATGGCCGAGTAGAGATTACAGAGAGCCTGGCTGGGGTCACAGAGGAGCACTCCCCCACACAGGGAACTGCCCCCAAATCAAGGTCTCATGGACAGCATGCTGGAGGGGTAAGGCCCATTCCCCTAGCTGCACTTGAGTTGATTGAAGTTTGAGGTTATTGAGAGAGTTTTAAAATAGGGGCATAGCCGACCCTATCCTCCACTCACTGATTGTGTTCATGTACCTTTATTTGTGGACTAGCTTTAACCCTATTCAATCAGCAAGGGTGTATTGCTTGTCCTAACAATGGTGTCCTCAAGCTTAATCTACTTCAGACATGCCAGCCAGAAATCCAAGAGTCGTCCTTCCCTCTTTTCCTCACTTTCCACATCCAATTTAATCCCATGTCTGTCCACCCTCACCCTGAGTGGCTCTTGAATCCATCCACTCTGCTCTGGCCCCACCACAGCGATTCCACCATCAATCTCTTGCCTGGGTTATTGCAACAGCCTCCTGTCGATTGCCTTGCTTCCAACCATGCTTCTTGTCACACCATTTTCTGTACTGTCATCAGAGAATTAGTTCTAAAATGCACATATCATCATATTATTCCTCTTTGGACTTTGCACTGACTCTCCATTATTCTTATCCTAAAGGCCAGACTTCATATAGCCAATGAGGTCCTGCACGATCTGGCTCCTGTCTGACTCCCTTGCCTCATCTTGTCTTGATTCCCCTTTCCCACCTGGCCCAGGTCCCTTGCAGGACACAGTGACCACACAAAACTCCTCCCTAGGCCTTTGCAGAGTCTGTTCCCTGCCTGGAACTCTTTCCCCCACTTTCACCAAGTATGGATTTCGGAGATATTTCCTCCAGGAAGCCTTGTCTAATCTTGCAAGTCTAGCTTTGTCCACACTGTGTCCCTCACTGGCATTTCTCACATGGCACCACGACTGCCTATTTCCCTGCCCTGCCCTGACAGTAAGTTCCTTGAGGGCAAAGTCAGACAGTGCCTTGTGTGTGGGCTTCCCCAGCTCCCAGCGTAGAACCAGGTACAGAGTTGAGACTCTCTTTCTTGTGTGAGTGCATGAGCTTCACTGAGGTGTGTACATTTAGAGACAGGAGGCACATCTGTTTTAGACCCTGGCAGTCACTGCTTGCTTTGGAATGCTGCAAATTCACTAAACATCAGAACTTATTTCCAAATGGAATCACCTAATTATGTTCCAAATTCAAAATAGAAATGCCTTATTGCATTTTTCTTAGTATCATGTTGTGTGGACCATTGTTGTTACCTGAGGACTTAAGAGCTAATGACACTCGGGAGCCTGGCCTCACACCATGGAACAGCCAGATAGTAGCCAGGGGCTGCCTCCACTGGACCCTGGTTGACTGGTCTCTTTGGAGTCCAGAGGCTTCGGGCACTCCCAGAGTGGGATGCTGACATTGCAGAGACAACTGTTGTTCTCTCTTCAGTTCTTCAGGAAATACCTGACCCCCGAAGAGCGAGCAGATGTGATAATGGTGCCAATGGAGGCCCTGACCAATGCCAGCAGGCATGATGTCTGTGCAGCTTCCAAGATGTTAAAGATGATCCTGAAGCACCCTATGCCAGAGATTGGGAAGGTACCAGCTCTGAGGGACTTAATGGTTCAAGGTCAACTTAAGGATTCTTCCACTCTGTTTTGGATCTTTTTCTGTTTGATTTGCTCTGGTTGGGTTTCAAGGAATTGCAATCCTTTAGCCCAGAGGAGAAAAAGTTAAAGGAGGAGTTGTTTGCAATTGTGTGGAAGGCCATTCCATTGGAAAAGGTGACCTCCCAGTCTCCACTTCTACCAGAAAGGGAAGAATAAAGTTGTAGCAGGAGGCTACTTGTGGGGGCGTAGGACCAGAAGAGAACTCAGTTATCTCTTCTGCTTCCAGACAGTATGTTAGGTCTGTGGGCCCCTTCATCTTCATTCAGGTGGGAGAATACAAAGTGAAGACAGAGGTCTGTTTATCGATCGATCGATCGATCTCATATATCTATATTATATGTATATGAATTTATGAGACACTGACCTGAATCAGAAATGGAATACAGAGACTCTTTTGTCAGAGGTGGGATTGTTTCTTAGTAAAATTAAGACAGCATAGTTTATCTTTGTCTTTTTGTTATGCCATTTTTAAAGGTCTCATGGATTGATAGATTCACTCTCATTTTAATGGCCTAACCCACTCCTCTATGATGCTAATGACACCTCCATGATAGGTCCAATTAGCAACCTGAGTCTTACCCTTGCCACTCTCTCTGGCCTGAACACTCATCCGAATGCCTCAGATAGACTAGGAATACGCTCTTCGAGCTGAATGCCACCCCAGAGGTCAGCCACTGCAACCTCCCACTCGATGCCTGTAACCCCTTCCAGAACACCCCTGAGCAGCCAGCCTCTGCTGAAAGCACTTTTGGGAAGCTCACTACCTTAAACCATAGCTCATTCTAATTTGTGGATCTTTCATTATAAGAAAGTTCCACTTTGTGGATTGAAATCTGCATCCCCATAGTTTCCAGACTCTGGCCCTAGTTTACTTTTTGGAGTTATGCGGAAATCAATTAATATTCACACTTTACTAAAACCAGGTGCCATGTGTGGTCCTAGCCTCATCCACATGTTATTTTGTTGAATTCTTACGACAGGTCTGCGAGGAAGTAATGGTTTTCTTTTTAGAAATGGGGGAAAGGCTCAAGAAGGCTATGAGCCTTAGTAGCTGAAGTTTCTTGAGCACTTATTATGTGACAGACCTGTTCCAGCCAATGTAGATGTATTAGCTCAGAACCATGGAGGTGGGTAAAGTTGTTCTCATTTTCTATATGAGGAAATAATGCATCGAGAGGATGAAAACTTGCCCAAGGTCACACAACTGGTAGGTAAGGAAGTGAGGCTCAAATTCAGGCAGTGTGACTCCAGGGCCCATGCTGTTCGCCACTAGGCACACTGCTGAGTCCATGTAGCCAATAAATGGTGAGACCTGAGCCCTCCCCTTACTGCTACAATAGGCCTTATGTCTCCCGTCCTCCCTTCTCCGAGTTGCTCATCCCAGACACTTGCTTCATTCTTCATGACATGCTTTCCAGACATGACTTGAGTCACCCTTCCCTGATGCTCTCCATTTTGCCCCTCTTAACATATGGGGACAGGACAGCCCCCAGCCACACAGGTGTGGCCTAACCAGAACGGGACAGCGACTGCTGGGGACAGGTTTAGATCTGTGTGCATCCACAGACTTTACGTGGGTGCTAGGTTACATGCCTCCCAATGAGCTGGCATTGAGTGTCCAGAAAGAACCTTGCTCCTCCTTGGCCCCCCTCCAACTTCAGGTGCCAGAAATCATCCAGTACATTTACCACAATATGAACAGAATTACTGAAACCACAGCCCAAGAGACCATAAAGAAGATCCTCTACCTGCTGGCTCAGACCTACACGGAAGAGGTTATCCTGACACTACTCAACATGGAAGACGGGTCACAGAGGTAGGTGACCCTATCAATTCCCCGGACAAGCCCCCAACACTCTCTTAATTTGCTTATTCTTAAAATGTACCCAGTTTTCAATACAAGTCAGTTCCTTATATATTTTATTTGGGAGCAGGGTGATTGTAAAAGTCATATGGACTTCTTGCAGCATATTTGAAAGCCTGTAAAATTTTTTGAAAAAGAAAAAAAAATAAATCTTTTATCACCTAAGTATAATTTATAATTGGTCTACCTTTTAAACATGGTTTATAGAGGGCGCCTGGGTGGCTCAGTTGGTTAAGTGTCTGACTTTGGCTCAGGTCATGATCTCACGGTTCGTGAGTTTGAGTCCCTCCTCAGGTGAGCTCAGGCTCTGCTTTAGGTGAACATGAGGCCCTCTTCCGGTGAGCCTCACTTCTCTCTCTCTCTCTCTCTCTCTGCCCCTTGTGGGACTCTCTTTCTCTCTCCCTCTCTCTCTCTCTCCCTGCCCTCTCTCAATAAAAAAATTTTAAAAATGGTTTTTAAAAACGGATTATCAAGCCCATATTGTACATGCCAATTTGCATATTTTTCATTTAACATCTTAATCATAGAATTTTCCTAAGTTAAAACCTTTTTGTAAACATAATTTTAGTGGATAATATTATATGGTATGAATCTACTACACTATAATTTCCTTTATAATTTTTTTAAAAAGTTTATTTATTTTGAGAGAGAGACAGAGAGCACAAGCGGGGGCGGGGGGGAGCAGAGAGAGAGGGAGAGAGAGAATCCCAAGCAGGCTCCGCACTGTCAGCATGAAGCCCAATGTGGGGCTTGAACTTATGAACTGTGAGATCATGACCTGAACTGAAGCCAAGAGTTGGGTGCTTAACTGACTGAGCCACCCAAGTGCCCTATAATTTCCTTTTCTAAACTTAAACAGTTTTGTAAAATATCAACTCTATGTAGACTATGAAAAGTTAGGTATGTAAAGAATCCTAAGACCCACTGAAATCCTAAAACATTGGAACAAAAACAGAGGAGACAAACAGAAAACAGATCATTAAACGGTAGATTTAAATCCAACCATACCTATCGATCTATCTATCTATCTATATACAATGGAATATTCTTTTGCCATAAAAAATGAGAAAATCCCGTCATTTGTGACAGCAGAGTGGACTCTGAGGGCATTATGCTAAGTGAAATAAGTCAGACAAAGAAAGACAAATAGTGTATGGACTCACTTATATGTGGACTCTTAAACAACAACAACAAACTCATAGAAAAAAAGATCACATTGATGGTTGTCAGAGGCGGTGGGGTGAGGGTGGGATTGGAGAAAGGTGGCCAAAAGGTATACACTTCCAGTGACAAGATAAAAAAATACTAGGGATCTAACAATATACATGATGACTGTAGCTAATACTGCTATATAATATATGTGAAAGTCATTAAAAGAGTAAATCCTGAGTTCTCATCACAAGGGGAAACTTTTTTCTTTTCTTTCTCTTTTTATTTTATCTATATGAGGTGCTGGATGCTAACCACACTTATTGCAGTAATCATTTCACAATATGTGTAGGTCAAACCATTATGTTATACACCTGAAATTTACACAGTGTCTTTATCAACTGCTAATTTCAGCATCTGGGTGATCTCAGGATTGGCCTCTGCTGATTTTTTGTTTGCCTTGAGAATTGATTACATTATCCTGCTTCTTTGTGTGTCAAGTAAATTTGGATTGTAGTCTGGACATTTTTAATATGATGTTGTGAGGCTCTTAGTCTTGTTAAATTTTCCTGGAGAACGTTGATTCTTTTTTAAGCAGTCAGTCTGGTGTATGGTTTAGACGGCAAGTTCTGTCTCACCTTCTGTTGGACGTAGTTTCAGTGTCTGTTATATTTTTAAAGTCTTTGCTATACTGCTTTGGGTCTGTCTTACGCATGTGCTTCTCAGGGGTTGTTGGGTCTGTCCCATACGTGCAGCTCTGGAGTGATCCCAGGACTTACAGGAATTTCTCTCTCTCTCTCTCTTCTCTTGGAGACTTCTCCTATTTTCTGGCTTTCAGAAATGTATTTTCCGGCTTTCAGAAATGCATTTTCCAGGTCCTCTGTCTAGAAAGTTGGGCTTTCTCTTAGAATTTTACCGCTTGTGCTACTACAACTGCATGGGGGCACCTGAGTGGCTCAGTCGGTTAAGCATCCAACTTTGGCTCAGGTCATGATGTCGTGGTTCATGAGTTCAAGCCCCACATCAGGCTCTGTGCTGACAGCCCAGAGCCTGGAGCCTGCTTTGGATTCTGTGTCTCCCTCTCTCTCTTTGCCCCTACTCTGCTTGCACTCTGTCTCTCTCTCTCAAAAATAAACATTTAAAAAAATACAACTGCACAACTGGGTCCACATTTAAGGCAGTAAAATTAGAAAAGAGAGAGAGCAAATATGGATCCCCTGCCATACACACATACTCTTTAGGTCATTAGTCCCTTTTGTTGCTGTGGCCGCCTCCATTTCCACTACACAGCTCTGCATCTGGAACCATCCCCAGGACAGGGACAAAGAAAGAAAGATTCCACCCATCCTCTCATAGAGTCACAACTCCTAGGTTCCCATTTTACCAGATCTTCTGCAGAATGACAGGGTTTTACTCAGAGATTTTGTTTCATGTGCCTGCTGCAAAGTTTAACACTGCGGCCAGCTTCCGGTCAAAGTTGGGAGATAAAAGAGAAAGAAGAAAATCTGGGACACTCATCCAGTAAGGGTTCCTTTTCAAATTGTGGCTTTCATCACCCAGTCCCCTTGCTATGAATCATTTTCAAAATCTTCAAGTAGTTGCTTTCGTACTTGACCAGCACTTTTAGCGTTAATCAGAGGAAGAGATCAAATGCAATGTGCTTGCTCTGTCTTGGCCAGCGCAGCCCTGAAAGGACATAATTTCTTTGCAAAGAAATTAAGGAAATTGAGAGACTCTTAATCTTGGGGAAATTAAGGTTGCCTGTTAACGTCTAATGAGTACTGAGTAGGAAACAAAAGCTTGGACAAGGCAATAGAGAGGACACCACAGGGGACTCTTCTGACTGATCTGCAACATCGAAGTGTGGCCTGAGATGCTTTCTCATTTTAGGCTCCTAGGCCAAGGGAACATCTTCAGATTTACCTATGTGTGAGACGATAGAGAACAGGGAGGTGTGGAGGTGAAGAAGAAGGAAAATTAGGAGTGAAAGGAGAAAAAGAAAATGAAGACAGAGGAAAGGAAGAAGAAGGGAGAAAGAGGGGGGCTGGAAACACTGGGCAAAGGAGTCTAGAGTCCCTTCCAGGGGGAATCTGTGGAGAGTGACCACATTGGTGGGGTTCTGCCTCTACAGAGGGGTTTGCAAGCCCTGGGAAATCCTGGCATCGTTCCCCAAAGGCTATGAAGTCATCATGGAATTTCTGCTGCAGAAGCTGACTCCATACCAGAAATCGAAGGGCCAGGAGCCCAGCCACAGTACAGAGATCTCTCCGTTGATTGTATGGAGGGACCCTCGGAGGGGGCTGGGGGCTGGGTGGGGGACATCCCAGTGCCCTGTCCCAGGCTGTCCTGAGCTCTTGGAGCCTCTCCCTTTTACATATCCGTGTTTGGTTGAACATTTTAATGGCAGAGTCTTGGGGGTGCTTGGAGGGAGGGTTTTCTAGTTGCCTCTGCCTTGTAGGGAGACAGAAAAACTAGCTTCTCGTTCTCCCCCGGTGAGCTTAGGTAAGACACACCCCCCCAACCCCTCCTTAACTCTCAAGGATGATAAGAGAATGAAACAGCCACCACGATGATGAGAGCACTTTAAAGTAGTAACATTCTGGAAATTTCCCCTTATTTTCTTGGATCACACTAATTTAGTCTTGACCTGCCCTGGCAGTATGGGCTTTTCGGGGCCAGCCCTTCATGGTGATAGGTTATGGGCAGGGATTTCATGATGACAGGACGCAAGAGTTGGAATATAAAATGATAATGCCCCTGCTCTCCTCCCCACCCGCAGGCCACCAGGGCCATCCAGGAACTCCTTCTGGAACCGAGTCGGCGGACGGAGGTGCAGACCTTCTTCCCCTCCCTGTGTATGGCCCTGTTGTTCCAGATCTCCTTTCTCGTGGTTGAAGGGGACACTGACTTTCAGGATCAGCAGCATGCAACCGAACGGATGGACCCTGTCAGGTATCCTTGGCCTCTGGGCCAGAGTTCTAGCCACTGTGCCCCAGGGCCCATCTGCTCAGCTCCCATGTGTGTCCAGGTATCTCCCTGCCACTTGCCTGGCCTGGTCCCAGGCTGCTGGTTCTGGACACCCTTCTTGCACCTCCTGGGCAGGGCACTGCGTGTGCTCCCCACACATCATTTCCACAAGTCTTACTGGACTTTTTAGAGAGGACTGTCTCCTTCTGACTCACTGGCCTGACACAGAGATTCTGTTCCAAAGTAAAATCAGTATAATGGATAAGAAGTGCACCTGCGCTCCACTCTCTACCCTTCTGGCTTCCTGCAGCACCACGGGAACCCCGCATCTCTCTCGGCCTCGGTTCTCATTTGTAAAATGTTATCCTGGGTCTGTCTCTACAGGCTGCCCCACCTCTATCAGTTCACTGTTCTAAGGGAGGCTCCCGTAGACGGGAGAGGAGCCCAGATGGTGGGGGATGGCTTCCTGTCTGCTTTCTGCCCCGCCCCCACCCAGTTCCTCCGTGGAGGCCCTGAAGACGCTGATGCAAAGTACCGGGTATGGGGACTATGTGTCTTACATTCAGAAACTTGGAGGCTGGGAGCTGCTCACCAGTCCTGAAAGACACTACGAGGGTGTCACTCTACTGGCCAGGTAGGTCTGTGCCATCCTGTTGGCTCTCTCTTGGGGCCCGGGCCCGATCCTGAGCGTTCCGCTCTCCTCGGCAGGGCCATGGTCATCAAGAACTGTTGGCACAACCGCCCCCTCTTCAGCTTCCTCATCAGGATTCTCCGAGAACGAGACCACAAAAATCGCTTAACGGCCTTCATGTTCTTGACTGAAGTGAGCAGTTCTTGGTGGGAGGTGGGCAGGTGAGGGTTAGTTCCTCTGGAAAGCAGAGGTGTCCCAGGGGACACCTCCAGGGATGGCCAGTGGAGGAGGAGGAGGCCTAATTTCCTGTGGCTCCCCGCCTCACAGAAGGGTTGAGGGACATTGTTAACGACGGTGAGGTTACCTTGAGTCACAGGCTTTGAGTGTATGTGGTGTGATTCCTCCTTGAATCTTAAGGCAACTCAACTCTGTCCCAACTTCATGGGAAAACATAGCTCTTTCCTTCAGCCACCTCAGCTCTCATCAGTCTTCTCAAATTTTGTGGGGTGCCAGGGTGGCTCAGTCGGTTAAGCATCCGACTTCGACTCAGGTCATGATCTCATGGTTTGTGAGTTCGAGCCCTGCGTCGGGCTCTGTGCTGACAGCTCGGAGCCTGGAGCCTGCTTCAGATTCTGTGTCTCCCTCTCACTCTGCCCCTCCCCTGCTTGAGCTCTGCCTCTTTGTGTCTCTCAAAATAATAAATAAACGTTTAAAAATGAAAAAAATACATAAACATTAAGAAAAAAGCCTAATTTTTGCTAAGCACCGCTGATTGAGTCAGTATGTTCCAGCCATTTGACAGAAAAAAGGTGTAGAAAATTTAGAAAATATGAAAACTAAGTCAAAAAATTATAAAGCCCTTACTAATCACAATACCCAGGGGAAAGCACTTTCAGGTTTTGGCCTGAATGGAGGGGGGCATGTGTGTGTGTTCCCATGTGTGTGTTTCTTTATCAGGGTTGACATCATTTCCTATTAATATTCTGTATCCTGCTCTCTTCAAGCATCTTCAGACAAATTTTATTTTATTTTTGAGAGAGAGAGAATGTGCATGCATGTGAGCAGGGGAGGGGCAGAGAGAGAGGGAGAGAGAGAATCCTGACTCAGGGCTCCATCTCACCGACCCCAAGGTCATGACCTGAGCCAAGATCAAGACCCGGACACTTAACCGACTGAGCCACCCAGGCATGCCTCAAACCAGAATTTAATGGTGATGTAATATTTCATCACAAAGCTGTTCTATAATTTATTGGACATTTTGTTTCTAATTTTATACTATTATAAGTATCACTGTAATGGACATCTCTGTGCAAAAGACTCTGCCCATACTCTAGATTATTTCTTTAAATATTGAATGTAAGTACAAGTGTTGGCTCAGAAAATACGAATGTCTTCTATGATTTTGGCATGAGTGCCAAATTACTTTCCAGTAAAGTTGGGCCAAATCACACTTCCACCAGCAGTGTTTGGGGAAGGTTTTGGGATTTCTGGCTCACAATATTTTTAAATAGGCTCCTTTTAAAATTCAAGCCACCTGACTTTTTTTTTTTTTACAGGAGCAGGATTACATTTCAACATAACTGAAGATACTACAGTGCTAATACTGGAATATAAGCAGATGTTCTCCTAGTGTGTCATAATGTGTCCTTACTTAGGTTGGGGGACATTGTCCTGCTGGAAGGTGCCCACTGCCATGAGCTGATATGTGCACAGTGGCAGGAGTGCTGATATATGCATTCAAGGATGTATGTCATGTTGGCAGAACTCTTGCTAGGGATGTGGGGATGTGGGAATGTGCATGCAAGGTGCAGAACTCTGCACGGAAGAGAGTGACTTAGCTCAGTGGGTGTCCAACATTAGTGGACCTCATGTCACTAGGGAAGCTGTTTAAATGCAGATTCCTGAGCCGCATCCCCAGAGACCTGGGTTCAGTGGCTCTGGAGTAAGGCCTGGAAGTCTTAGTTTTCTGTAAACACTCCCGGGGTTGATGCAGTACAGGTGGTCCTTGGCCCCAGCTTTGAGGAACAGTACGAGGTGCAAGCCTGGGTGGGACACCGGAAGGTGGACGGCACTCTCTGCAGAGCAGTCGTTCTGACCTCCGGCTGCATGTTAGAATCCTCTGGAGAGCTTTAAAAAGGCTAATGCCAAACCACAACTCCACTCCCTCGTCTTACTCCCTGCCTTGATATTCTGTTTGAATTTCTCTGGGATGAAGTCCAGGCATTGGTTTATTTTAGAAGTTCCCGAATTTAAAGCTCTATTCTAGAAATACAGTATTGAGAACCACTCTAGAAGTTCCCCCAAATATATAACACCCAACTAAACAAGCGGACACGTGAATGGCAGTTATTCACCTGCCACCCTTACTGGAATTTCGGGCTGAGAAGAGGGGAGGGAGGCGTCAGTAGGCTGGGGAGAAGGCTCCCAACTGCCCCTGAGTAAGGAGCTAGGTGAAACTCACTCTTGGACATTTAAACAGAGACCCAGTTTTAAAGTGGGGACCCGGGGCACTTGGTGGCTCTCAGTCGGTTAAGAATCCGACTCTTGGTTTTGGCTCAGGTCATGATCTCACGGTTTCGTGAGTTCGAGCCCTGCATCAGGCTCTATGCTGACAGCAGGGAGCCTGCTTGGGATTCTGTCTCCCTGGATCTCTGCCCCTCCCCCACTCCCGCTGTGCCTCTCTCAAAATAAATAAATAAACTAAAAAAAAAAAAAAAAAAGGTGGAGAGCCAACAGGATTTGATGTACCAGCTAAAAAAGCTGATCAAACTCTATAAACAAGAGACCACAGCTGTGAAAGCTTTCTAATATTTCACAGCCTTTTGCAACGCCCTTGTTTGTTTTGTTACCCTCGGCCATTTCCCTGGGAGGATCGTTAAGTAGAAACATCGAAAACAGACAGGGCTGTGTACTTGTCTTCAGGGTACTTAGGGAACAGGGGAGACCTCAGTTATTTTGATTTCATTGTAAGTCTGTGAAAAAGGTGTTATTATCTCTATTTTGTAGAGGATGAAACTGAAACTCAGAGAATTTAAGAAACTTGCTCAGGTAGTAGGTAAATTAGTGGGTCTGCCTGGCAGCCGGCCAAAGACTGCGCTGTCCATGACAACTTTTTTTGCCAGTAGGATCACACTGTGAACATAGATAGATACACATACATTTGTGCATGTGTGCATACACACAAAACAAGTTCCCCTCGTTTAAATGTATCTGATTAGCTTTTGTCTTTTAAAATTCTATTTCAAATAACGTATAGACCCATATAATTTTACATAAATATACAAAGGAAGTCATGCATGCTATTTTTTTATTGTAGCCTTTTTGTTCTTTCCCAATTTTTAAATCTTTATTCATTATTGAGAGACAGAGGGACACAGAGCATGAGCAGGGCAGGGGCAGAGAGAGAGATACACAGAATCCGAAGCAGGCTCCAGGTTCTAAGCTCTCAGCACAGAGCCTGACGCAGGGCTTGAACTCACAAACCACGAGATCATGATCTGAGCCAAGGGCGGATGCTTAACCGACTGAGCCACCGAGGTGCCCCTGTTCTTTCCCATCTTGCCTCCTCCCTTCTGCTATATCAGTTTCACATGCCGCCTCTTCGTTTCCTGAGTATTTCATATGCAAGCAACCAAATATGTATCCTTCCATATTTTTCTCCGTGCTCAAATAATTACACACACATGCATGCGTGCACACACACACACACACACTCACACACGGGTACACTTCTTACTTTATCCCCAACAGCTCCCCTCATCAAAGATGCCTAAGGGAAAACCTGCAGAATGGGTGAATGCCTTCTCACATGGAGTGCGACGTTACCTTTCAACTAAGCTTTGGCTTCTTTACCTGTCTTTCCAAATCCTTAAGAACATTTCTTTATGAATAATAGGAACCCAGATTCAGAAAAATCACTGGAGAGTTTTGTTCTCCTTGCCCACCATTCCAGTCTTTCTTGGTCTCCTTTTGCAGCTGCTTCGGTGCCCAGATGTGGTAGCCACCGTGGATGAAGTCACTGTGCACATCCTGGCAAACTGGTTCCAGTGTGAGGAGCCGGCCATAGTAAAGCTATTGCTGCGGGTGGTGGAGACCTTCGCAAAGCACGGGAACATGGTGAGATGAGGCAGAGGCCAAGGGCATGCTCTCAAGAGATGGCACCCAGGGAAGCAATAGAGAGGTCCAGAGGTCCGGTGTGTCATTACATAGAGGGTGGACCAAACTCTCAGGATCAGACAGAGAGAACCTTCGTGAAGCCAGGCCACTGAATACAGGGGTCAAGGACCTGAGCCATTCGTGCTTTCTCTCTCCCAGGAAAGGAAAGAGAAGGGTTTTCCATGGGTCATTTCTGGGTAGAGACCAAGCCAATTCCAAGATCCCAGACCATCCTGGTGTCCTGGAGATGTCATCACCAGGGATGATAAAGGCCATGGAGATGGGTGCTTATGGGCCTAGTGGGAAGAAGGGTCTCCTCTGCCTTCTCCCCTTTTTCCATGAGGACAAAGGACTGCCGCCCCTTTACCGGCCCGGTCCCAGTCCCAGAGCGCGTCAGCACTGGCTCTTGTGGGTCAGCCTGAGTGGAAATGCAAGTCCCTTGATGTAGCAGGAATTGTTCTGACTCCTCGTTTCCTGAGCAGCTCTCCCTCGGCAGGTGCAACAGTTCCGCATCCTGGAGCCCTACGTGCTGGGCTGCTGCTACTCGCTGGACGATGACATTGTGATGGAGACTTTCACGGTGCTCAAGTGTCTCGTCGAGCACCTCACCTGGAAGCATTCCTCCTCATTCCTTACTCAGCTCACCTTCATGCTGGGGCCCGTCTTTGAGGAGGTGAAGCCCTTTGGGGGGCCATTTCCCGTCTCTGGGCATCCAAGGGAGTTGGGCAGAATTATCTTGAAAGGCCCTTCTGGCCTTTCTGCGAGGCCATTCTGCAATGGTCTGATTGTGTACGTCCTCTTGGGTAATGGCTGTAAAAGGGGTGAACGGCAGCGAGAGCAGACGGCAGTGACAGGGGAAGATCGGGATGCTGCACAGTCAAAGCAGACCCCTGGGGAGACAGGAGGGTGCATAGGGGCATGTGGTGGGAGGGGCGAGCTCGGGGGCCACCTGTCCCTCCTGGGTGAACAGAGGTGGTGGGTGAACAGAGGTGGGTGAACGTGTGTGTCTTCTCACCCAGGAGTCAGAGCATCTGCGCTTGATGGCCTTTGAGATCTACGGGGCTCTCTTGGCTAAGGTCAAGAGGACAGTGCTTGTCTTCCCCTTGAAGCACCAGGTCCTCAACTTGATAGTCCTCCTTGTGCTCCACCTGGAGGATGCGAATGTCAACGTGGCTCAGGTGAGAGGGCCAGGCCACGGAGCCTGGTCTTCCATCCCCCGTTGTCGCAGGAGGTAAATGCTAACCGGTGTTAGATGCTAAGGAAGGGGCTGTAGCAAGATTGGAAGGTGCTGCTGAAGGAGTTGCTTTGTCTCTGACCTTGGAGAGTTGCAGTGAGAGGCCCGATGTGACCAGATGCTTGCGCCGGGGTTTTCTCCAGCTCCTGGCTCTCTCCAGCTGGCCCGCAGCACACAGTGGGATGTGAAGTGTGTGTAAAGACTCCAGGGAGGAAAATCCTACCGTCAGGCACAGGGCCTCCCCCTGGTTCTCTGCCCTTGGCGTCAGCGGCCTTCCCTCCACGCTGTTCCCCGCACCCTCCTTCGCGCTGAACTGAGAGGGGCCTCCCTGAGCAGAGAGGCTCCCGTGAGGTAGCATGGTGGGCGGGACAGAGCGAGCCCGGAACTGGCCCGTGTTCTGGGGGGCCAGGGCTGTGGGCTGCCGCTGGGGAAAGCTGCAAAGTGGCCGATGCGGTTGGTAACAGGACGCTGAGTTTCCAGATGGGGCTACTTTGCCAGGGCGAGGCCCCTGATGGGCACATGTGACGAAGCTGCTGGAACCAGCGATGACGTTGGGATGTTACCTTTGTGGGGTGGAGCCCCTCCCAGGGAACCCAGTTCTGACAGCACCCACCCTGATTCAGAGGAGCGACCACGCCAGTGGAGGGATCAACACTTGGGGAGATCTGTTTCAGAGAGACTATTTTGGGGGGGGTGGGAAGCCGTGTGGTGGGTGCATGAGGCTAGGAGGTGGACAGGTTCATTGTGCCGGCTCTCGGGGCAGCACCATAGCAACTGGGAGAATCATTGCAACCACATGTTTTGACCTGCTCGTTAGTGGGAAACAGGTGTAAGCAAAGCCAAACTTTCTAGAAGACCCAGCCTTCCTCCTCACCCCTGGGTCCCTCTGGGTTCACTGGAGACTTCCATCCCTCCAGGGCTGGGCTCACTGCTTGTTTGTCTCCCCTCTTTGTGTCCCTCCGTGTCCCCTCCCAGCCCCACCCCCGTAACTCCTCACGCGGCGCCTTCCTGTCCCTCCAGCTCTGCCGGCCTGCCCTCTGCCACACGGCCACGATACTGGGCTGGTCGAGACTCAAAGCGATATTTGCCGAGAAAGACGTGTGGACTATCCTCAGAGCCCTGGTAAGGCGGCAGCTTACTCACCGTTCTGCGGCTGCGGGGTGGTCAGCAAGTCTGCGCTGTTCCCTGAGGCGTCTGGGATTTGCAGCAGCTGTAGTTCAATAACGAGATGGCCACGGAGCATCTAGTTGATCCCAGCACCTAAACCTGGTTCCCGCCCTCCCGTTGCTCCTTATCGAAGTTGGGGAGCGAGGCACACCACTGGACGATTTCAGTGGTGAGGACTAAAAGAGAGGAAGGTACTTCATAGTACAAAGGAGGGGTGCCCAGCCCAGTCTGGGAGTTGAAGGCTTCCTGGAGGAGGTGTCATCTGGGAAGAGGGGGAAATGGAAAGCAGGATCTCACTTAGGCAAAGAGAAGCAATCAGTCGTGCAGGCCAAAGTGCTGCCATACACAGGGATGTGGAGCAAAGCACTCACTCTGTTCCGGGGAGTTTGCATATGTCACCTTATATAATTTGATCCTGGGAAATAAGGGTAGAGGAGCCTGGTCTGCGGGGCGGCTATCAGGGACTTGGAATAATGAGAGCAGGGGCAGAAAACTCAAAGGCCTACAAGGCTGTGCAGGGAACACTAATGAGGGAAGCCAACTGGGTGGGCCTGGAGGAGAATCGAAGGTCCTGGGGTCCAGCAAAGGCAGTGCCTTGTAGAATGGTCAGACACCGCACAACCTTGTTCTAGTACGTCCTCAGTAACGCCTCCCTTGCTATCCTAAAACGAAGTTCATAGGTGATACCGTCTACCTATATGGATTTCCAAAATCGATATAATGCCCTAACTCCAATGGAGAAAGTAATTTTAAATGAAATAATGTGTACGTATGTAACACAATGTAACATAAATGATGCAACTACATGACATGATAGGATATAACATAACATAAGGTCGAGCAATGGAATGGAACATAAATAGTATATGCTCCCCCGGAAGACACGATGAAGAGTTGGCTCCTTGTCCCTCTGTGTGGAACCTCTGTGACTTGACCTATTACAAATGCAGAATGGTACCGGACTGTTGTGCTGGGGACTCAAATGCCGTAAGAAGTGCTGTCGCTGGTGACATGACTTTCAAAGAGAGGGACAATGTTTGGTGAAGATCTACATGCAATGAAGTATAGTCTTTCTTTGCTTCATATTGTAGGTGCATCCCTAGGAAATCCAGTGTGTATCTGAACTGTGAAAAAATATTGCGTTTATATAAAAGACAGGGTTGGGTTTTAGGCACAGATAATTAGAAACAGATCTTTGAGACAAATATGCAGTGGGGAATTGGAAATCAGTGTACCCCCTTTCATCATTTTGACAACCAAAAACATGCCCCCCCCCAAGTCCTGAATTCCCCTGGGGACAGTACAGTCCCCATTTGAGAGGGTTGAGAACCAACTAATTGATTCTATGACATAGAGTGAGTTTAGTGTTGCTAGATTTTCCACTTTCTTAAGACAAGCAGGAAATCCTGACTTTAGGTGATATTTACTACATTTTATTGGCAAATAATTTACGATGTTTAAAACATTGTGTGGAGCAAGAGACAGAAAAAATCTGCAAGCTGGATTTAGCTCATGAACTGGCAGTGTGCGGGCTTGGTATGGGAAGCAGGAAGCAGGCGTCGGGGCTGTACCGTGTAGTGGGGGTTTGGGCACAATAAGGAACAGGATTTGATGCTGTAGGCAATGGGGAGCCACCGAACTGCTCTAAGCAAGGGGATAACATGGTTAGATAGCTGCGTGTTTTAGACAGACCACCTGGTTGCAGATTGGAGGATAAGTTCACAAGGGACAGGATTGGGGTCTGTAGTTGAGAGGGTCCAGGGAGAGAAGATGAGGTCATGAAGACAAAGACATGGAGTGAGTGGCCGGTGCTGGAGAGCTATCTGATGTGGAGTGTGTGAAGGTAAAGGTCACCTCTTGGGTTTCTGACTCGAGCAGATGCTGGTGTCATGGACTGAGGTCAGGAATACAGAGGGAAGAGCAGGTGTGGAGGCGAAGATGAGAGTGGCTTGATTTGGCACGGGTTGAGTTTACAGAGCTTGTGAGATCTATCCCCCTGGAAGTAGATGCGCTCACTGAACCACGGAGGCTTGGAGAACAGAGCTGTGCTAAAGATACAGATTTGTGGACACTGAGCACACGGCTGAATTGTAGATGGGGGCTGCAACCACGAGCCTGGCTGCACCCATCTAGGGAAATGGCATAGAGGGAGATGCATATGGTTCAATATTGGGATCCCAGGAAGCATCAATTCCAAGGATCCCATGCAGGAGACTAGGAAAGGAAACCAGGCTAGGAGAGGAGGGTGGCGGTCACTTAGGAAGGAGATAGTTTCAGGAAGCAGTGAGTGGTTAACAGTGCAGTGACAATAGCACACGTCCAGGGAGATAAAGACTGGATGTGCCTGTTGGATTGGGACCATGGAAGCCAGACCTGGATCAGTGGGAGGGTAGATGGAGACCAGCACACAAAGAACCCAAGGGTTTCTCAGGGTAACTTCGAACCTGGGGAAGATGAGAAGTGGGTGGGGCTCCGCCCACACCACCTTGGACCAGAACAGGCCCTCTTCTGCTGGGTTGGAATATTACGTTTCCAGTTAGGATTTTTATTTGAAGAAAAGTTTTTTTTGTTTTTGTTTTTGTTTTTTTACCAAAAAAGTCCGACACACCATGGATAGAGCCTCCCATTTAAGAACTGGGGCTCCAGTGCAAAGGGGGAGGAGAAGAGTCGCTAGGAAGGACACACAGGGGATGGGGTTACCGTTCGTGGTCTTTGCAAAAGACAGGACACGTCCATCCCCCAGAACCTTCAAGGGAGAGAGTCTGGATGCACGCAGAAGTAGGTGCATGCCTAGGCAGGGGAAGGTCTTAAAACACTTAATTATATGTGGCCCTGCTAGGCTGTGTTTAAACAGAAAGGTTTCTGTTACATGATTGTTTCTGTTGCAGCTTAACGTGGATGACGGTGAGATTGCAGATTTTAAGCCAAGCCGTAAATAAACAATATTGCAACAACTGAGTTCAATCCTCTATGGTTGGGAGTAGGAGAAAAAAAAAAAATGCGGGAGCAAAAGACTGGGGTAAATCTATTCAGGTTTCACGCCTCCCACAGGGAAAGCGATCCCCATATCAATCCAGGAAGGCTTCATAGAGGAAACAAGACTTCAGGAGCTGGGGTGGGAGGAGACGGAGATGTAGAATTTTTTAAAATATAATTTATTTATGTTTTGAAAGTAATCTCTATACCCAACGGGAGGCTCAAACTCATGACCCCAAGATCAAGAGTTGCACGCTCTGAACCATCCAGGCACCCCTAGAATGCTGTGATGGGCTTTGGCACTGAGAAGATGTCTCCAGATTGTCGGGGCGGGGGAGGGGCAGGCAGAAGACCTGGCCATGAGTTCTTTACTTAAACGCAGTTCCTGTTCTTACAGCTGAAGCAGGAGGGAAACAGAGCCCTCTGGTTTCTGAAGCAGTGCTTGGCTCTCTTCAAGAGCCCGCAGGCCCCCATTCGCCAGACAGCTGTACGATTTGCAGGTACCACTTTCCGTGTGTCCTAGTTCCTTCAAACAGCCTGAGGACCTTTCCCAGTGGAACAGGCCAGGTCCTGGCAGGCCAGGCCAGACCAGCAAAGCTCCCAAGGGGCGGGACGTCAGGGTGTGGGTGCTGCTCTGTTACAAAACTCAGAGACTGGTGAGGACTGCTTCATGTCACCCCAAGGGAAGGCGTCTTTAGTGCAGAGGGATACCCTCCCCCTGCCCCAGCTCCATTCGCTGATGACAGAAGAAGGGGAAGTAATTTCTACTTGCGGAAAAAGTCCAGGCAAGGCCAGTTAGGGGGAGGGAAATATAGACCAAAGGAAGTGTGTGTTTTGGGAAGGGACAAAAGAGCAGGTGCAGCCAGGGTCCTGTGGGTCTTTGTGGGGCCCCTGAGGTGCTGTGTGTGCCCCTGTAGGCCAGATCATCCAAACCCTGGATGCGGAAGAGGCCAATGAAATTGCGGAAGTATATACAGGTGAGTAGCAATCCGCTTGCTATTTCTTGAATCTTTTAAGGGTAGTGGTGTTGGTGGGGAAGTCTCAGAAATGAGGGAGAATGGGCAGATAGTTCATGAAAAGTATCACTGGGAAGAATGAAGAGGTAGGCTCATCTTTAAAAAAATTTTTTTAGATGCTTATTCATTTTTGAGAGAGAGAAAGAGACAGAGCCTGAGAGGGGGAGGGGCAGAGAGAGAGGGAGACACAGAATCCAAAGCAGGCTCCAGGCTCTGAGCTGTCAGCACAGAGCCCGATGTGGGGCTCGAACTCACGAACCCACAAACCATGAGATCATGACCTGAGCTGAAGCCAGACGCTTAACCAACTGAAACCACCCAGGCGCCCCCGAGGTAGGTTCATCTTAAAGGCGTTTAGCTTTGGGGCATTGGCCAGAGTCGTCCTCCTTTTCATGTCCACTCACTGACCCGCACCTGCATTGAACTCCAGGCCATTCATCAGCCAGGACAGTTCCTTGAACTCTTTCATTTCTTCTTCTTCTTCTTCTTCTTCTTCTTCTTCATGTTTATTTTGAGAGAGAGAGACAGGCAAGCAGGGGGGAAGGGCAGAGAGAGGGGGAGAGAGAGAATCCCAAGCAGGCTCCATGCTGTCAGTGCAGAACCTAACTCGGGGCCCAATCATGACCTGAACTGAAATCAAGAGCTGGACGCTTGACCGACTGAGCCACCCAGGCGCCCCAGTTCCTTCAACTCTTGATAAAAAGGGCCATCATTGGATGATGATGATTTTCTCACTTAGGGATGTAGGGGTTTCCAGCCCCTCCCTTGTGGAGCCCCCAGGACTGCTCCAGTTATGGTCCACGTATTCTCCACCCATGCCTCTGAGACACGACCCCTCCCCCCCACCCCACCCCATGCTCTTCTCTTTTCCTCTGCCTTGTTTCTCTCAAGTCCCATATCTCATCCACCGCTGGGTTCCCTGGTACTGCCCGAAGTCCTTTGAAGTCAGAGGACTTCACTCGGAGGTACTCTCTGGAAAAGAGGACAGCACAGCTGGGCAGGAGGGGGTGGCGGAGGGGGCCAAATAGGTCGGTTGTGGATGCAGGACAAGCAGTGGTCGGCTCCCTGAGCCCGGGGCGGGCATGGCATCCTGCTTGTGACTGAGCAGTGTGGACTCCCTCCCAGCGGGAATTCTTCTCGGATTTTAAAACCTGCCAGTTCCCACCCCCCTGTGCTGCCCCTCTCTGCACAGCCGTCCTGGTGAGCCCACCGGCCGGGCCCAGACCTTGTGTCCAGCCCCACGGCATTACTTTTTCCAAGCACCTTAGCGGTCTCCGTGTTACAGCCCTAAAGTACTTGCGGGAAGACCCCGACTCCATGGTCAGCTGCCTCGCCGCTCAGACCCTCTACATCCTGGAAGCCAAGGAGAAGCTGCTGGTCAACCCCCCTACCTCTTGCTTCTGCAGCAGGAGGCCACGAAAGACCTACTCCTGAGCCTGCGTCCTTGGGTCCTGGCCAGGGCGATCGAGACTGTGACAACGGTGACAGTGGGGCCAGGCTCCTGAGCCCTGTCCTAGAAGTGGGTATGTGTCCCTGCAGGACCTCTGTAATAAAAGGAAGACACATGAATTTCTGTGGAGTGTTTCCTGGCCTTTCCAGTTGGTTCTCTGGGGGCAGAGCCCTTCATTGTGAGCTGTCTCCTCTGCCTGAACACCTGGTGCAGGCTGGCCTCTCCCAGCCCCGCCCCTCCTGCCCCTCTCCCACGTAGCCCGGCGATCGGAGGCCGGAGCATGGGACGTTCCTGTAACATCAGCCTGAACTACAAAGTGGGAGGAAAGTGATACTGGGACACGTGAGGTATTCTAGGCTCTGGTTGCACCGGGCAGGGTTCCCGGCGGCAGGCCACAGGGTCCACTCTGGCAGGTTTAAGCAGGGCAGTGATTTATTAAAGGGCATTAGTCAGCTCATAAAATATCCCCGGAGATCAGAGAGTTTGGAGACTACCCATCAGGAACAGGGCGGCTCTATAAAAACACCAGTGGGGCTGCCCCCTTGCGCAGCCCAAACCACAGCCCAGGTGACAACACTCAGGACCGGCTCTCAGAAGCTCCGCCACCATTTGTGCAAAGAGCCGGATGTTTCCTCCTCCCGCTCCCAGGGCTGAACTGGGTGAGCGCGATCTCCCGGGGCTCCTGTTAGAATCCGTCTTAACCCAGCGCCGTCTCACGGTCCCTGGAGTTTATCTTTAGGTTTACACAGGGTCATTGGATGCTCCCCTGCCACCTCCAACCCCCCATTGCCCACTCCCACCTCTGAGCCAGGCGTCACCTGTTGTGCCTGACCTTCAGTCAGCCGGGTCCCAAAGCTCTGGGCACAAGGACAGTAACCCAGTGTCCTAAAATGTGGGCTCCCCCTTGGCCATACCTGCTCTGACTCGAAAGGAGCTCGGGCCACAGTGAAGCAGATTCCTAGGCTCTCGTCCTGCAGTGCTCAGCTACTGTCACCTGCATCCAAGCCCCCAGGAACATGTGGCATTCTGCCCTCGTTCACCCTCTCCACCCCGACGGGCCTCCTTCTGGGTGGTGGCCATGCGCCTCATAGCATTCTCTCAGCCCCGGTGCAGCCACTGGAGTCGCTTGGGTCTGCTGGCAAACAAACCTCAGAGGGAGGCAGCATTAAAGCCCACACAAAGGTCTGCGTTGGCCGGAGGGCTCTTCTCACGTACTACCCTTGGCCTGGTCTCTGGTTCTCACATCAGCAGCCGCCGGCTGATGCTGGGGGCCTTATCAGCTGCACCTTTTATAGACGGAGGTGAGCAGAGAATAGCACAAGACAGTGGTACACTCACGTTCCCTTCCCTGACCTCCGAAGCACAATCAGGTCAAGTGTGTCTGTACGGGACCCACTTCAGAGACTGTTCTGACGCCCCCCCTCCCCAAGTCACCCCCTCACGTTGGTCAAGCCAAGTTAACAGGCACGACGGGAAGAGACCACATGGGGGAAGTAATGGAAGTCCATCAGGCCATCTCTGTCCTGGTAGGATTGGGGCCAACTCTGTTGGCTTCTCTGGGCCTCAATCCCTCTCATCTGTAAATCGAGAGCGTTGGAAAAAACCCTCTTTTGATGATGCCACCAGGCCTGACAATGAATGGCTCCTATCAAATTCTGAGAAGTGCTATTACATCCTAAATAGTATTTCTCTGCTTCACACTCTCCTTTCCAAATTTTCTATAATAAGCAGATATTACTGTTACAGTTTGGCGGGGGAGGGAAGCAAATCCCACATTAAAAGAATAAAAGAACAATGTCCCTTCACCTGGTGTTCCTGCCTCCCTACCCCTAAGTGCTTTGGCATCTTCAAGACACAGGCTGACCTGAGTTTGAAAAAAACCACCTTCGGAGGCAAAGCCTCTGCAGGGTGAGGGGAGCGGCACAGTCACAAGGTAGAACCAGTTGGTTGGAGTCCGTTCCAGGGCCCTGCTCCTGACAAGTTCAGCAGCTCCTGGGCCTCCATTTTCTGGTTTCACCCACACCCCCCAGGCTTGCAGCTGGCCACACCCAATCGTCACCTCCCACAGTCAACAGTGGGCTCTGTCCCATAGGGTGGGATCTTCTGTAAAAGAAGGGCCTGTGGGGAGCAAGGGTGGGACAAGACCAGGTGGGAGGGTGGGGCAGGGCGGGTGGCATGGGGAAAGCTTGGTCAGCCGGCCAAAAACAATCATCCTTAGAAGCTACCCTTGCTTCCCAGGGTGGCCAGGCTCCTGTGCCTGCTGGACGGCCTTGGGAAATCAGGGCAACTCTGCTCACCTGGGTCCCCCTCTGTGGTTCGGGGTCCCCTTTTGCTTGCCAAGACCCTTCTGAGGACCAGGAGCCTCTTGGGTGGATCTCTCCCCCACCCCCCGTCCCCCCTCAGGGAGCCTCCCACCTCCAACCCACGATAACTTCTGCCTCCCACGGACCCACAGAACTCACCAGCTGGATCACCTGTCAACAGCCATAGGTCTAGATAAGCAGCACGGACTGTGTAGGTTGACAGGACAAACTTGGTTTTACATTCGGAAAACACAGCAGAGAGAGACCCTATTGTCTTCACAATGCAAGAATCAGAAAGTAAAGCTTTCAGAATAGTCTTGGCTGGTGACGAAGATGCAGATCGTCCCCCAGGGGCCACCATGCCCAGGGGATGGGCCAGAATCTCCAGGAGTTGGTGGCATGATCTGTGGTTATCGAAAGGGAAGGTGACCGTTAAGCAAAGGAAAACTTCGGGGAAGGTATTTCATGACACTCCATAACTCAGCGCTCCCAAATATGCCACTTCTGCCCTTCCTTCGTTCACTGGCTCACCCACTCGTCCAAGGCCTGTTTGGCATCTGTCGCCGCGAGGCACTGACAGGGAATATGGAAGTAACCGGAATAAAATCATTAGCCTCAAACAGAAAAGAGGGTGAGTTTTATGGTGTGGGAATTATATCTCAATAAAACTTGTATTAAAAATATTTTCTTGAGAACTGAGCCTGGCAAACTGGATAATTGCACACAGAGCGAACATAGGGCCACCGGTGCCATATAATTTTAGTGAGTGAAGCGCAATCTAAAATTATATGGGGGCCCTGGGCTCCTGAAAATCAGTGGTAACGGGCGAATGCATGGAGTTATAAGCACACGAGTATCTCGGGTGCACAGCAGCGACCCTGCATCTCCCGGGGGGAAGAGCCCATCACAGGTTTGCTTGGCATCTTCTCACACTCCTTTTTATGTTGAAAATAATGAGGCTAATAGGCAGAGGCAGGATTTTAGGACCTTAGGAAAAAAAGGAAACATTAGTTTTTAAAAATTGAA
This sequence comes from Panthera tigris, assembly GCF_018350195.1. Lineage (NCBI taxonomy): Eukaryota > Metazoa > Chordata > Mammalia > Carnivora > Felidae > Panthera > Panthera tigris. Next base: position 40,072,311 of record NC_056678.1, read on the forward strand.
GAGCACTGATCTAGAAACAAAAATCAAGACCACTGTGGAGCTGTTTTCTTATACGAGCTTTGAATATTTGTCTTCCCTTCGTAAGTGGCAAGGGAAGGAAAGATGTCTTGTATGTGTCACGCACGGCGGCCTCCAGGCTCTAGGAAAGGCACTCGATGCGTGCGTGAAAGGAAAACGGGTGCTGTGGTCGGGAAGGTCTGGGTTCCAATCCTGGCGCTGTCTTTCCTAGCTCAGATCCTGGACAAGTCACTTCCTCTCGGAGACTTTCCCATTTCAGAAAATGAGAACACTACCTGTCACCCAGGGGAGCGAAGATCTAAGGAAAAATGCCCGAAATAGTGCCTGGAGTACAGCGGGTGCTCATTAAATGCTGGTGCCCCCTTTGCAGCTAATGTACCCATCCCAGGAGACAACATACGGAGTCTGCAGGCAATGCAACACCCTCAACACCGTTTTTTAATTAAGCCCCACATTCACAGCCCAGGAATTCTCACCCAGAGGCCTGCCCCACCTGCCTAGCACCAACCTCCCACCCCAGAGAAGGGCCGCCAGCTAAAAGCGGGCAGTTCTCGGGGGCCACATCACGACAGATGATGGTCATTCGGGTTTTATTGAGGACAACTTCTTTGAACACACACATCCAGTCTGGGAACAGAAATGTACAGCATGAGGCTTAAATAACTTTCATACACTATGTACAGTCGTCGGCAGAGGTACAAAACATATATACATCTTGTGCTAGCCACATAGCGAGGAGGGCCGGAGCCAAATGAAACCCTGCAGCCTGGGCAGGGGGTGATCACTAGAAAAGAGCTGGTGGGCAGGGCAGGGCCCTGATTCACTTCAGGGGTCTTCTCTGACCCTTGGCTCTTCTTGGAGTAGTTCCCACTTCCCTGCAAAGCTCTCGGGACAAGGGTTCAAAAAATTGGACTGGGGTACGGTAAGGGTTGGGAGCTCATCTGAGTGCCGGGGATGGGTAGGGGGTGGGGGATAGAACAAAGATGCCACAGAAAACAGAACTTTCCTTGTAGACTCTGTCCTCGCACATAAGAGGGCAGTGAGGGATCTGGGAGCCAGGAGAGGAAGGCCAGGCCCAGGGAGGCCTGTGGGGCCAGTGGCCAAGCCCTGGCTCCTGAGGCTGGGCCAGGAGGCTGTGCTAAGCTAAGAGAGCAGTAAGCAGTTTCCTGTTTGGGATGGCAAGCGGACAGATGCCACAGATTTGGGCCACTTGGCGGGAAGAGACTCACCGCTCTTGCAGGGCAGGCCCTGTCCAGACAAACACGACAGTGGACACACCGGGCACAGGCAGGCGCTGAAGAGGCCAGGGGCCGTGCCTGCACCCAGCCCAGGCTGCGTCCGAGGATGCCCCCAAGAGTCGGCATTGTCCGCGTGATGGAAGAGAGCAGGGCGTTTCTGACTTCACAGCAGCGGCCTGCCTGCGTCTCCACCACACTGGGTGGCGTGAGAAAGTCCCAGCAACAGTCTTCCCTACGGTGGTTTTGTGCTTTAAAGCTGCCCTCTGCCCAAGCGACACCGCCCCAGGCGGGCAGCAGGGCCAGACAACCAAGGGTTGTCCTCGGTTGATGCTGTAGTGATGGTGGGTGGGCACGGAGACCACTCCCAGATCCACACGTGTCCCCTCCCAAGGGGCCGAAGGTGGTGCCGTGACCACGTCAAAGGCTTGGGTGTGCCTTTCCTCTTCCTTGGCAATCTCCAAGGGTAGCTGCAGGGGCTCCCCTGGGGAATTCTGGCTGTCATGGACGAATCGGCCACTCAGATGAAAGCAAACACCGAACTGGTTAATACTGAGAACAGAGCCTGGCGCAGGACTGTGCGGAGAAGGCCCACGGGCGGTCAGCTTCCAAAGCATTCGAGGGGGCTCGGCCTAGATGACAGGCACTGTGGCTCTGGGCTCCTTAGGCTCAATAGGGCTGGCACCCAGTCCGGGCTCAGACGTTTAAAGATCTGGGGCGTGGGGTCGAGTGAGGGAGCTACGCATTCTGATGTGGCTGGGCCGGCGTTGGCCCAGACTCAGGGCTGCAGATGGGCAAAGAAAAGTAAGAAGCAGTATGATGAGCCCAGAGTCAGGACAAGCCATGGGCCGAGCCCTGGTCTGAGTGAGGGCAGGCCCCTCCAGACACAGACATACCCAGTCTACCTTTGGACAGAACCAAGCTGGGGTGAGCCTCCCGGACTCGGGTCTGCCCAGGCCACCTGCCACAAGCCTTGCTATTGTGCTCAAATCACAACCATTTTGTGCTTCCAACCTTTAGGATGTTGGGGGCCTGCCCCCTAACTATGTACCTTGGACATCCCTGAAGGAGTAGGCAGAGACTCCAATGCTCTTGGAGCACAGCTTTTGGAAGGGCTCAGGGCTCCCGGGGGACTTCAAGTTTCGAATCAGTGATACTCGCCAGGACAGCAGAGCCAGCCCGCCATGAGGTAGCTGAGCCATCAGAAACAGCAGGAAACGGGCAACGACGCTGAGCACCTCTCGCAGGCCGTAAGGTCGTATCTGGTGCAAGAACGGGCCTTGCAGCTACAGTACAGTCGCCCCAGGCTGGGGCCTCCCTGGCCCATGGGGACAGTGCAGTCTTTTGTGTTTCTACAGTTTGTAAACAGTCATGCAGACAGATTCTTTCTTACAGGTTGCAAGGTTGAAGCTTTCTGATCGGGTGGAGAGAGGGTTGGGGAGGGGGAGAGGTGCTTACTTCCAAGTGGCTGAGGGAGCTGCCGGTCACCCCCGTGACGACTGGAGGAGGAGGGATTTCTGGCCATTGAAGACAGACTGTCCCCGGCTCCTCCGGGAGGCCAGTACTCAAGGGTATGTGCTTCAGCTGACCCAGATTCCACCAGCGTGTCCAGCAGGGGCCACTAACAGCAGGACAGCCTTCTTAGTCCCGGGGGCAGCTCTGAACAGGGCAGAGGCTGGGCTGGGGACTCAGGCCCCCGCAGGTGTTTTTCCCTTTCACAGCTAAGACCGCCTCCTCTGCCCAGTGCGCCGGCACACTCCCATGCCGGGGACCACACAGAGAGGGCTCCGATCCCCTGGGCAAATAGGGAGAGGCACAGAGGACAAACACAGCTACCTCTGGAAAGTCTAAAAGTCACTGCATATCTCAGAACAGAGTGGGGGCTCCTGGCCCCCTCACTGAGGACAGGAAGCACAAGACCAGTTAAGCATTAGAAAAACACTGTGGACGGGCTGGGGCCCAGGAATGGAGGGATGTCCTGCGACTCCTTCCAAGGCCCAGTCCTGTAAATTCAGAACTGCCCCAACAGGGGGCGCTGGAACACGGATTTAACCACATCCTTGGAGCCTTGACTCCACAGCCCCAAGGCAAAAAGAAACTAGGAATTCCCCTCTTCGCTGCTAATCTAAAGGGGAGGACCTCTTGCCCCATGCCAGCTTTAAGGCTTGAAAATGTCTCTCTTGAATAACCAGAGAGAAAGAGGCTGGAAGGACTCCCTGCCCAGTCGGGGTGAAAACACAGGTGAGCTGGGGAAGGGGCTGGGCCATCCTCACCGTCCAAGCCACTTCCTGGTAGACACAATTCTCTGAGCTGCTTCCTACGTGGCCCACACGGGACACTGGGAACGGGGGACCCCTGGCCCTGGGCTGTGGGGCGGAGCTCCCCCGCCTTTGGGGGGCAGCGGGCATGAGACCCCGCGAGTGAAAAGACACATGTGGTGCCGCGGGCATGGCTGGTGTAAGGCTGCCCAGCATGGGTGCCAGGCCCCGGGGTGGAGGAAGGCACTGAAGCGTCAGGCGGCCTAGAGCTCAGGGGTGCACTAGAATGGTCCCTGGGGGCAATGTTGGGGACAGGCCCGAGCTGCAAAGCAAACAGAGGAGGTGGTCCTGGCGGGGCTGGTAGGGCAGATTCCCTTTGGGAGTCCCGAGCCCCAAGAGCAGAGGGAAAGAACATGTGGGGAGAAACTTCAAGTCAGTTTCCAGGAGGCAACAGCAAAAAATAAAAATAAAAATAAAATAAATTAAATAGCTGAAGTATTTCTGACTATCTCCCCAAAGGAATTTTTTCTAGCAGCTCTAACCTTGGCCCCGTCGGAAAGGGACCCCAAGGAATTGCTGGGGTCATCTGGGAATGGCTGTTGGTGGCCAAGGGGCTAAGGGTCAGCCGCAGGGCCCAGCTGCCTCCACCTGGTTTCCATGGTTACCTGAGGACTATCATTTTGGGCTCAGAGGCAGGTGTGGTGGCTCCAGAGGCTGCATTAGGGGAGGTAGGGGGAGGCCTGTTCATCGGAGGGGGCGCAGCAGGGGCTGGAGACGCTTCACCTCCCCTACGGGGCCCCACCACTGGGCCAGAGACTTGAGGAAGGGCATGGCCAGCTCAGCAGGAGAAAATGTGGCCAGAGGGAGGGCAAGGGGAGCCTGAGGGGCTGCAGGGAGAGAAATGAGAGGGAAAATGCCCTTTGGCTTCACAGCTTAAATTCCCCCTCAACCTCCCTCTCTCCCCAAGAGGCAGGGGCTGGGGGAATAGTATCCCATAGGAAGGTCAAGGGAGGGGAAGGATAACAGGAGAGGGGCAACACCCGATGCCCACACCCTCTGTCCCTAGGGCAGTTGGCCCCGTCAGGCCACAGCTTCCCTTCTGTGCTGTCCAGGCTGCCGGGGGCCGAGGGTCTGGGGGCCATCCTCTGAAAGACAGCCAGGGTGAGGACTGTTGTGTGCTCCTAGGGTGGGCCACCGGGTAACCGCCGAACACTCCAGAACTTCACCGTCAGGTCACTGGGGTGGAGGACAGAGAGGGACTGGTCAGCGATCGAAGGGGGCCTGGCTGGCTACCCCCAAAGCAAAGGATGAGCCAGATTCCCCAAACTCCCCAAATGTGGCTGGGGCCAAAGGGCAAGCATTGCTCAGGATGAGGGCGGACTGCAGGGGTGGAGGGGTGGCTGCTGGGCAGAGGGAGAGGGCCTGTGCTCTCAACGTCCCCAACAGAATTCTCATCATGGGTTTTCGTTGGTGTTGTGTTGTTTTGTTTTGTCCAGGCCTGGCTGCTCCCCCCTCTGCCTTCTGCCACCTGGCACCCCTCTCCTGGGGGTCTGTCCCACTGGTCATGCTCGGAAGAGGAGGGTGGGAGGAAGAGGGGCAGGCAGGGCATTCACTCCAGGCCAGGCAGGGCATGAAGGGAGAGTAGGGAGGAGGAGTAAAATAATCTCATACCGTTGAGAAGCAGCTCAGACCGAAGTGGAGAAAGAGAGGGAAAAGGAAAGAGGGGGGAATGAGAGAGGAGACGGGAGGGGAGTGTCAAGGCAGGGTGGTGGCTCGGCCCTTTATGGCCAGGACCCGGCGAGGAAGGCAGGGGGTGAGTCCGGGGACGTAATTCCACACCTTTACCCGGCAGTCACTGTTGGGGGAGAGAGGCAGAGAGGCAGAGAGGAGAGGCAAGAGGACATGGGGAGGGAAAGAGGGGAGAGAAGGGACATGGTCGGACGAGAAGGAAAAAGAAGAGACCCCTCTGAGGAGCTCCCCTGTGGGACAGAGGGCCTGGCCATCCCCTGGATGGGGACCAGAGCTGGGGCGGGAGAGGGGCGAGTCCAGGGGGTGGCAGGCCTGCTCCGTGGTCTGAGATTCGTGGATGGGGGAGGGGGGTGTAAAGACAGCAGGGTGGGGGCTGCTCTGTGAGGGGCAGGAAAGGCTTGCAGATAAGGGGGTGAGTCCTGACCTGGGGCCCAGCACCTTCCTGCTCCCCTGCCCCCGCTGGGCACTCTTTGAAGGCCAGCACAGGCTAGCAGGCGCTGTGGGGTCTGCTCCACGAACCGAGCCTGTTAGGATAGCTGCAGGGGGGCCCGAGGCTCCCCAGCCTGCCCTGCCCACACCGGGGACCGGGGTGGGGAACAAAAGCAGACCTCTCTGCCCAGCACCCACCTGGAAGCAGTGAAGATGTGCTTGGCATTGGTGCAGATGGCGTTGATGGGGCTGTCGTGACCCCTGATCTCTCCGATGGGCGTGAAGTTATCCACGTTCCAGACCTTGATGACGCCCGCGCGGCAGGCGCTCAGCAGCATGGGGCGGCCCGGGACAAAGGCCAGGGCACACACCCAGTCCTTGTGTGCATTGGGGATTTGCTGCGGAAGGAACAGCACCAGTGAGGGCTGGGGCCAGTGCTGAGTGGGCAGAAGCCAGCAGAGGACCCTGTGCCACGAAGGACAGCTACCAGGATCCCTTCTGCCTCTGAGGTCCCCAGGTAGGCATCACTGGTCCAGGAGGCAGGCCAGGCGGGCCCATAGTAGGGATTGCAGGGGCCCAGAGATGGGTCCTTTGGTGGCCCCCCATTCCGGGACAAACCCAAGATCCTGCACTGGTGGAGAACCCTTCAGCTCTCCCAGGGTTAAATGCTCAGGAAAGGGAACATGGTGACTCAGCTTGAGAGTCAAACCTAGCGGCTGAGAGCAGCCCCCTTTCCTGAAAGCTGCTGCGTAATGGGGAAAATGGGGGGTGTGCGGTGCTGCAGGGAGGCAGGGGAGTGGACACAAAGGGGAAGAGGGTGGACAACAGGAAAGCTGAGGAGACTCTGGCCCAAGACCCTGGGTCCCCAAGGCCCTGCCTGGACTAGGGAATAGCCCCACCCTAGCGCCCCCCCCTTCCCTTCCACCCTCCATACCTGGATGAGCTCCTGCTGTTCCAGGTCCCATTTCTTGATGCCATTATCCCGGGAGCCACTGAAGAGGATGTCTCCCTGGATGGCAAGACACTCGATGCCATCATAGTGCGGGGGCTCAAAGTTGTGGGTGGGGCCAATGGTGCCGGTCACACACTCGCCCAACTCGAACATCTGCAGGAGGAGAGGCTGGTAGGGAGGGCCCGAGGCAGTAGAGACCGAGGGAGGAGGGCCAGGGCCAGGGCCACCCCCCTGCTATCACACAGCACTGTGGTCCCCAGGAGCCCACAGACCCAGTTTGCCCGGCCCAGGGCAGTAGCCACTGTCCTGGGGGAGACAGGTGTCCCCAGCAGGAAAGGGGTCCCGGAGGAACACTGCTTCTTCCAAGGACAGAGGCCTCTGAAGGCTCGGGTCTTGACCCTTCCTAAGGGGACTGGGGCAAGGGGTAGGGGGAGACTGGCTGAAATTAACACAGCTCAACATGCAGCCGATCTGGAGAAAGGTGGGTTTGGAGTGTGAACCTCCTTTTAAATTCCTTTTATTTTATAATAAATATTACTTGTACTTTAAATAGAAACATTCATCATAGCACCGACCACCCTCTGCTTCTCTACTGCTTCCCAGTTTCTGACCGTGTACATATAGCTTTCAATGATGTAATCGGGGAGCAAACGGAATTAGTGTTGTTTTGTATCCTTTGTGTTTTGTTCTCATTTTATCATTTTAGAAGGTGCGCTGCAGCCCATTCAGCAGGTTTTCCCTAATTTATGTGACTGCTATTCGACCCTTGGACATTTAGTGGTTTTAAATTCTTCACCATTTACAAAATATCGCTGCCATCTACTTTCTGCACACACCTGCTTGCTTCTTTGGGGTGATTTCTTCAGCATAAATCCCCAGAAGTCTCATTATATTTCATGAGTATTTCCAAGGCGACGGGGTGGGGGGAGCAGGCAGAAGAAACGCAGAGAATGCCCCCCACCCCCTGCCCCAGGCTGCAGAGGGAGGTCTTCTTAGGTACCTTAACGTAGTGGTCCTTGGAGCCCGTCACCACCAGGTCGTGCTGGCTGGCGGTCTGGGTGACCGTCAGGCACATCACAGGGCCAATGTGGCCAGTCAGCTTGCCAACGGGCTGGAACCTGCAGGTGGGGAGAGGCCCGCCCGTGGGGGGAGATAGATCAGAGGGAACCCTGGGTTGTGGTGGCCGGGTCCATCCTGGAATGAATAGATCTGGCCAGGGCACTCTCCCTCCCTCAAAACAAGATGAACAATCTAGACACAAGCTGTCCTGGGTCCCAGGGATCTTGGGGAACACGGGACCTGCATCTCAGAGCAGGGACACAAGGCCGACAGCACGGGGAAGCAGAGGACCCCCGGGTCCTGCCAGCCCTGAAGTGTGGCACCCAGAGCCGCGACCAGCGTACCCACCTCCACCACGCCAAGCCCCCTGCTGCCCCCCACGCATCTCCCTGACCTGCTGAGCTCCCAGATGCGGACGGCATTGCCCGAGGCAGCATACAGCATGGTGCCTGAAGGGCTGAGGGCGATCTGGTTGATCTGATGCTCCCCCTGAGCGCTGGTGATAGCGCGGGTGGATGTGGCAGCACAGGCGTCACCTGAGGTCACCTGGCCCGAGGACCTGCCACAAGCAAGGAAAGCAAGGTCAGAGATCAAAGCGGTCCATCCACACAGGCAGGAAACCGAGCAAACCTCACTCAGACCAGGCCTGTAACCCAGTTCTTCCAAGAAGTCTTCCCTGACCGACGGAGAGGAGCCAAGCTCCTCTTAGAAGTTTCTAGTCTGACGTGGGGGAGACCAATGGTGATAGTGCCACTCCCCGCCCAGCAGAAAAAGACGGTAAGACTCAGTCAGGGGACTGGGTTTGAACCGGGGTCTGGTGGAAAACGCTTAATCTTTCCGAGTCTCAATTTCCTCCTCTTTAAAAAGAGGTGATAATACCCATTCTATTTCCTGCGCTTCTTTGGTTTTTTAAAAAGACTACTCTTAGAGAAATTACAGGATCACAGCAAAATTGAGGGGAAGGTTTCCCATATCCCCTGCCCCCACACATGCACAGCCCTCCGCCTCTTACCAACATCCCCACCAGAAGGGTGTGTTTGCTACAACCGACGGACCCAAATGGACACATCATAATCCCCCGCCGTCCACAGCTGACCTGAGGGCTCACTCACGGTGTGAGGTTTGGACAAATGTGTAATGACCCGTATCCACCATTACAGTCTCACACAGCAGAGTTTCACTGCCCTAAAAATCCTCTGTGTTTACTCTTTTGAAAGGATCAAGTTAAATCACAGATGACAGCTTGTAACGTGAACACAAGGGTGAGCAAGACTTCTGTTAGGAAACAATTTCACTTTGCAGGAGCCCTTGTCTCACTTCTGTCTCCCGCACGTCTGTCCACCTGAGACCGTCAGGGTCGGGGATCAGGACCAGCTCTGGCGCCTCATTTAGGCAGCTAGGTGGCCGGCGCGGCTTTGGAGACTGCTGCCGTCTGCTGGGGCCACCCTGATCCCCGGCTCCCCTTTCAGACTCACAGGGGGCCGCCCAGCACACCCCAGGGCCAGGGCCCGGGAGGCTGAGATGAAGCGAGGGGGCCAAACAGTGCAAAGGCTCGTTCAAGTTGCTGCCCTGGACGCTGTCCCCTAGCCCAGGGATCTCACTTTGCCCCCCAGATTCAGGTCAAATCCATGTGACTGTAAGGGCCTCCGTGTCCAAGGAGCTGGACTCGGCTATACCGAGTAGGTCACCACGGCTGAGTGCTGGCACCCAGCCCACCACCACGAGCCAACTGGGGGAGTACCTACGTGAGGGTCCGAATGCACTTGGCGGAGTCCCGGATGTCCCACACCTTGATGTAGGAGGTAGACACGGAGAACACAAGCCCGGAATGGCTGCAGTACTTGATAGACACCACGTTGTTGGGGTGGCCCTTGAGCGCCGCGATCTCCTGGCCCGTGACCAAGTTCCACATCTTACAGCTGCGGTCTGGAAAGGACAGGGAGAGAGGCGGGGGGGGGAGGGCAGGTGTCCGTTAGCGGGGGCCAGGTCATGCACGCTCCCCCTGCACGGGGGTTGTGGAGGATGGGGGAGACGGTCCACAGACATCCAGAGGGAGGAGCCCTAGGTCTAAGGGAGAGAAAGATGGGCTCGTGCATGCTCACGTGGTGTGTGTGCGCACGGAAAAACCCCGGCGAGAAGCCCGTTAGAACTTTAGGCCAGGGTTTCTCAAGCAAACTCTATACATAAAGACCAGAGTTCTGTGTGTGTGGCCAAGGTGCCCTGGGCTAAAATAAAATTCTTAAGCTTTTGGTGTCTATTCCTACAATTGCTAATAGCTGACACGATCAATGAACAAACGGCGAGCAAATCTTACGGAGAAAACCTGGAATCAACAGATCACACCTGGATTGACAACTCGGCCCCTTCTCGCCGTGCAAATACATATGTGTATGACTGTCTTTCTATTGACAGATCTACTGCAGAACTGTTCTTTCTGCTGGTAAGACTTTTCTGATTTTGTTGCTGTGATTAAGTAATCGTGACTGTGTGAGGTCCCACTGCCAAGATCATAGGGATTTCTTAGATGAAAGTGCTGGGGTAGATGTCAGGGGGTAGTAGTGTCGGGGGACTGGGATGAGGAGACAGGGTGGGGCACCTGAGAAGCTTCCTGGAATTTCCGAGGAAGCTTCGGAAGGAAATGCTGGATGGAGCCACTAGGATGACCTATGAGGGGAGACTGGGTCAGGGGCACCCAGGCCGGGGATCCTTGAGCCAAGGCAAGAGCCATGAGACAAGGTAGCGAGCAAGCCGACCCCACGTCCTCAACTCCTGGGGGCTCTGTGTTTTCATCTTTACAGCCCACTCTGGCAAAGGAAGCAGGGATGGGTGTGAGACCTAACCCTACCAGGCCAGTCTGGGTTCTACTCACCTTTGGATCCGGTGAACAGCAGCTCATCCGTGGCGTCCAGGCAGAGGATGGGCTTGGTGTGGCCCTCGGCCATGGAGACGCACTGCAGTGGGGCTGTCCTCGCACCCTTGGCTCCTCCAACGGGGGTGATGATGCCCCTTCCCAGGAGAGAGGGAGAAAGGGGGCACCTGTCAGCCGGGAAGACTGAGGCCGGGTTGAGTGAGGTACACAGATAAGAGGGGGCAGAACGGAGACAGGACTAAGGCCTAATGAAGCAGACCCCAGAGACTCCGGCCAAATGCCCTCAGTGCCCGAGAGCTGGGAATAGGCTGTGCAGGTGGGGAGGGCCTGTCTGCACAACAGCCTGTCAGTCACCATCTTGAGCACTTCTGGGAGCAAACTGTGTGCTAGGCACAGCAGGAAGGAGACGTGGGCCCTGCCCATGGGGAGTTGCCATCTGATGCCCGCCCGACCAGATCCTGAGACGTAAATGCACGGACGCCCCGGCGAGGCAGGGCAGAGGCCCAAGGGCTGCACTGGCTCCTGCAGCAACTATGACTCCTCCCTGCTGCTGCAGTTAACCCAGGGTGAGGTGAGGGGTGCAGAGAGGGAGGATGCTCGGGCTGTCACCCCCCAAGCACCTCGGTGTCATCTGTCAGCGACTTCTGGGGCTGATAAATGCACGGGTGCGTGCAAGTGTGCACACATACACTCCCGCCCACCCATGAGCCCCTTTTGGACCTGCATGGTCAGACCTGTGACTGTCATTTACAACGGCCTAACTTGATCCCTTTAGGGGTCCTCAGCTCAGCTCTGGGTTAGGGATGTCGAGGCCCCCTGGGGAATGAGGCCACATACACCTGGAGAAGCACCTCCTCGTTTCCCACGAACATTCTGGGAGGGAGAATAAGGCTTGTCCTCAGTGAGCAAGAGGATTTTGCTACGCCAGCCTGCTGGAGGTTCTGGGGATGTTTTTTTTTTTCTCAATGAGGGTCTTTTGGAATGAGACCCTGGCCAAGTTATGTGCAAGTCTAAAAATATGTTCTAGTTCTTTTCCAAAGAGAACAATGCTCCTGACAGGGATGCCGTGGCCTGTGGGCTACTGAAGTGACCAGTGTTCTTCCCACAGTGCTGGTCACAGCCCCCATGGACTCAGCCAGGCCCCCCTGCAAGGATGGCAATCAGACAGGGCCAGGTGCCAGCTGGATGTCACACATGTGAGCCCCCAAAGATACCTGCTTCGGACACTGGTTTGGGCCCAGCTGTGTGGCTGGGAAAAAAGCCCAAGACTGCTGTGGAAAGTATATCACAAGGATAACCCTCCTTAAGGTTATGAGAGAGGCTGGTAGTCTGGCTAGCTTCTCACGGTGGTAAAGCCTCGCTCCCTGCAGGCAGGTTTGTAAAGACATCAATAGCCCGGGCAGCAGGTGCAGTGAGCAGTGGGCACTGGGAGAGCCGGAGGGAGCTCTCCGCCCGGCAGGAGCTCAGGCCCACCAGGTCCTAGGACATGCTCCTCGTGGTAGGGTGCTATGCTGGGGTAGCTGGAGAAACTGGCCACTGGTCATCCCAAAGCTGGGAAAGGAGGTCTCCTAGCACCCCAGGTCCACGTACCAGGAGATGTGGGCAGCAGGCACCGCCCCCCTTGCTGCTCTTCTCAGAGCCAAGGTCTGAAATGTGCACCTCACTGGCACAAGCTGAGCAAGTCACAAGGACGCTGGCGACGGCCACCAACACCTGCCCAGCTGGGCCCTACAGGCCCCCAGGCTTTCCACGGCCTTGCCCCCTCACCCTAGCCCCTCAGCAGAGCTCGGTCCCAGCCCCAGACAACCCCGGGCTCCCATGCTCTCCCCCTCCCTGCCCAGGTGATAAGAAGAGAACAGTGCCTGTGGCAAGCAACTGTGCACCCCTCCCCAAGCCCCCAGCTCCAGCCGGGCCTGGCCAGTCTGAGGCCACGCAGCAACCCTGAGAGGGAGGAACCACGGGGGAGGGAGAGGCAGGCCAGTGGGGAGGGCGGCATGCTGAGGACTCAGGTGTGCAGGCGGGAGGGGAGGTGGAGCAAGAGGCAGAGAGGGGACAGTAGAGAGTGAGAGCTGGGAAGCCAACACGGGAGACATTCTGTGTGTACCTCAGGACCTCCGACAAAGAGGAGTCGCTGTCATCAGACCTGGGGAGGGCAGAAAATTAGCTGGATTAGGGGAGAGAGGAAAACACACGAAGGGATGGCAGAGGCAGCAGCAGCGTGGAAGGTCAGAGGGCAGGTTATTCTCTTCAAGGGCAGCGGGGAGAGGCAGAGGGCAAGGGCGCTAAGGGAAGCAGGAGAGGAGGTGGGGAGGGGCCGGCCGCCAGGGGTCCCTCAGTAACAGGGTAGGAGTGAGGAGAGGGCCACGCTCCAGGGCAACGTTCAGCTCGTGGGTCATTTGCCGGTTCCAAGCCCCTGGCTGCCCCATCGTACAAGCTGGGAACACCCTGCCCTGCCCCAGCAACGTTCCTACATGCCTGAGGCCAAAAGCCATGCCTGATCCTATCCACCCCCTCCACCCCCCACCCCCGGGAGCTGGCTTCTTCCAGCGATTCCTCAGGGACTTATTTACAAAGCCCACTGTCCCCCGCAAGCCCGCTGGGATGGGCCTAGGAGCTGAGTCTATACCATGCCTGGGCCCCAAGATCTGGTCCACTGGACAGGGCCAAGGTCTGCAAGACAACCAGGCTGGAATGGCCAGAGTCCCACCTCCATGCTTCTGGAAAAGGGACCTGCTGACTGTAAAGGTATGGTGGGGGTGGGGGCACCCCGGTGGGCCTGGTCCAGGCTCGGTATGCTCCTTCCGAAACAGAAACTGAGCCAAGGTGGGTTTGGGGAGGGAGCAGTATTTTGACCCGGCAAGAGACATTTCTGTGGAGAAGGGCTGATGTCAGGTACCAGGTGCAAGACCTAGCACTTTCTAGCCTGGGCTCTCCTGAACAACAGCGCTGCCGCCTTCCTCCCTGCCAGGGTACAGATGCTTTTAGGGAGCCAAGAGAAGAGCCCTCTCAGAGGCTGCAGAGAGTTGGAGAGGGCTGGGGCAAGGTCCAGAGTGTAGGGAGCACAGAGAGGAGCACGGGGAGGACAGGGTCCCCCCTCTCCCAAGGCAGAGTCCCACTGGGAGGAACGTAGGCTGGAGCACGTCAGAGGCCCCAGGTTCTGGGCCCAAGCCTGCCACCTTCTAGGTAAATGTCCTTGGGCCTCTTTAAACCTCATTTCCTCTTCTGTAAAATAGGGAAGAGAGTTCTCATGGTTGATTATAGTCCACGTGAATCACATATATGAAAGCAGGGTGCACAGTGAAGGCACCTTCTGAACGCACAGGATTGCTGTTAATACCCACTCGACTATCCGTAGTCACAGCAGCCCAATGGGAGCTGAACACATGAGTCGGGCTGATCCTGCCATGTGAAGGCAATTAGGGAGTCCCTTTCTGCTGGGACAGTGCACAAGGGCCACTGGGACCTCGTCTGAGCATGTGTGGCAGGGAGGGAGTGGCTGAAGTGCCAGGAAGGGGCTTCAGAGAAGAATCCAAGAGTCAAAGAATCAGCAGAGGATTCAAGGCACAGTTCTGGTGAGGCCCTATGGGGGGGGGGGGGGTCTGACCTGTGTGAACATCCCCACCTGACTGCCCCCTGTCTCTGTGGCTTCCTTCTTGCCCTCTCCTGAGGTCCCAGCATGCTGGGGGGTGGGGGGGGGGGTGGGGGGAGGAAGGGTCCACAGTTAGAATAGAAAGAACAGAGACACCAGCAGAAGAGCTTCAGAGCCTCGTCTCTCAGAGGGGCTGGAGCAGCGTGGTCAGGGTCTGCCAGCTGCCCCAACCCTGCCTGCGTCAAGGATCAGCCCACCTCTGCAGCGCCCTCCCTGGCCCCCCCTGGCTCTTACTTGTCCAGTGCTGACCCTTGGCTCTGATTACTGGTGAGACGAGAGAAGACGTTACGGTCGTTGCGGGGCCGAGTAGGAGGGGACGAAGGGGGCGTGAATCCCACATCTGTGGACCTGGAGAGTGGGGACACAGCAGCATCTGTCAGTGACCACACCCCCAGCCCACAGCCTCACACGTGCACTGTTTCCTGCACCACCTTCTGTCTTGGTTCTAAGGCCTGCAGGGCGGGGCCTGCTGTGCAATGATCCCCTCCGGGTTAAGCTCCTGGTTGCCGTTCTGAAACAGTCCATCCTCATTATTCATGGCTTCTGTATCTGGGAGTTTACTTGTGCATTAAAACGGATTTGTGATCCCAAATTAACTCTCACAGTGCTTTGGGGTCATTCCCAGACATGGAGCAGAGCAGCCAAAAATTCAAGTCCCCAGATGCACACCTTCTCAGCAGAGGTCAAATGAGGCGTCCCTCTGCCTTCTTGCTCTCCTACCGTAAACAAGTGGCCTTCTTGTGGTCTATTTAGGGCCATGTTTTTTGCATTTTTGTGCTTTTCGTTGGTGATTTCACTGCTTAAAATACCCCCAAAGCATAGTCCTGAAGGGCTGTCTGGCAGATGTCTAAGCACATGAAGGCTGAAATGTGTCTTATGGAGAAAATACATGTGTTAGGAAAGCTTCATTCAGGTGTGAGTTACAGTGCTGTTGGCTGCAAGTTCAATGTTAATGAATTGACAATATATATTAAATGGGATGTCTTGAAACAGAAACACATATAAAACAAGGTTCTATATCGACTGGCTGACAAAAATGTCATGACCGGAAGCTCTCAGGAACCTACCCCTGAATTTCCCCACGAGCAGTGGTTGAGTATTAGTTCAGTGAACTGATTCCATGTTCACAGTGACTAGATAGAACGTAAGTACCATGAATACTGAGGATTGACTGTATCGTCAGGGAAGGGTCCAAGACTTCACTGTACCGCCCCATTGCAATAGCCCAACATTTCCTCTCCTTGGAAAGCTGTCATCGGGTTTGGCCTACACCCTCCCTTCCTTTGAAGGGTCTTCATGAGTTCAGCCTAAAGCCCTCAGACCGCAGCTCAAGTGTGTTCTCTCAGTTCCTGGGTGAAGTGATGATGGTCTGTGAGGCCCCTAGTATACAGATATCCATGCAACTCCTCCCCACTGAAGGCCCCGACCACAAGCCACTGGTATGGGCATCTGCCCCGGCTTTGGACTGGAGGGAGGGCTGGGAGCTTGAGCAAATCCTCCTGCCTCCCATCAGGTCGTGTGGTGGCAAGAGGTCATCTTGAGCCCCTGCCCTTCTAGTACAAAGCTGTATGACTTGGAGAAAGCATCAAAGCTCTCTGAAAACTAAGTGCATGCCAGATGACCCCAGGAGGCATCTAGTGACCAGCAGAAGTTCTGTGGGTCATAGTGCTATGAATGGCTAACCAATTAGAGACTTGGCCACCATTCTGCAATCATCTCCTGGTTTTTCTTTAAACTTCTACACTCCTCACATGACAAGACTTTAGAAAGGGCTGAGACCTCCCAAGTACCCGTGGTTATGAAAAGGAGCTGAAGCATATCAGTACAATGACTAGTTGAAGCCACGACAAAGCCACCAATGTTGAGCTCATATCAGCCAACAGTTTTGGGCAGCAGGCTTAGCCATCCAGTTCAAGGTGCTTATGGAGATGATATTTCCTGAGCCCATGCCTGACAGGATGGGGAAGGGGCCACTGGGGGAAGCTGAATGACTTAGTCAGACCAGTCCAGATTAAAGTATGCCTGATTATCTACAGAGTAGAAAATCGCAGCGATTCATGCATCCAAGGACGGCAGTGACTCTGGTGCAGGTTCCGGAACATGCTCTCACCTAATGGGCTGCCCTCGGTCATACGACTTCCTTCGGGTCAGCGGTGATGTCTCCGTGGCTCGAGACTGCCGGGGGCTAGAACAGAAGAGTCCAGTGAGGCCCAGACCTAACTCCCTGCCCACCCTGACCCACATGGCTGGCCCTCCTCCTTACAAAGTACTGCCTCTGGTGGGCAGGCTGATGGTGCGTGAGACCTTGTCCCGGTAGTAGGGGTCTCGGATGGAGAAGCCCACTCCATCCTCTTTGATCTCGACAAGGGAGGCCAGGGACTTGGTGATGTTCTTGGTGGAGATATCCAGTGGGGGACCCAGGCACTCGGCCGACACAGCCTTCATTTGGGCAGACAGCTTGGGCTCACCCTGGGAACAGAAGGACGGGGGTGAACCAACTTGCCCAAACATAACAGATACTACACTTGATCTTAGCCAAAAGGCCGAGAAGCGATTGCCCAAACATAACAGGAGAGCTGGGAGAATTCTAATGAAGGAAATAGTGCCACTTGGCCGATGGTGAAACCACTAATGGAAGATCCAGGTGAACACCACCCAGAGACCATCTCTCAAGACTTGTAGAGAATCCAAAGCAACTGAAAGGGTTTTACTGCCCTTATTTGGACTCTGCACACACAGAATGCCCAGACTGACCTCTTTCCTGGTCACCAGCTAATCAGTTTATCCAAAAACTATGCACAACTCACTGTTCCCAGTCTGCAGTCCCCACCCTTCTCTCTTTAATAAATTCTTTTTCTTGGTTCAGATTAATAACTGACCCCTCACTGGTAGGTGAACTCCCCCATTGTTGACTCCCATATTATTGAATCAATAATCTGCATGCAGAATAACTAGAGGTCTCAAGTTAGTCTTTGACTCAGAGCATGAGGCAGAGTCTGGTGGGGAACGGGGCAATTTTTGAAAGCAGGGCCTCTGGCTCTGGTGACATCATTAGGCTGTGACTCCAGCCATTTCTCCCACCTTCCACCTATCTCAAAAAGGGTTGGCTTGTAACCGGGGTTACATATCTGAGCACCTCCCAATTCCAACCCAGGGCATCTCCATCCCAGCTGGAGGCAATATTGTTGGGTCAGGGCTAGGGGGTGGGGGCAGAGCTACAGAAAGATGGGAGACCAGGCTACAGGGAGACTGGCCCTGCTGCAACCTGTCTGCCTTCCTATAGGGGCTCACCTTGAACTTGAAATCATCATGGCTGGTGGAGCCCTTCATGGTGAATGACTGGGAGAAGCTAAGGAAGAAGCAGAGGGAGTTCAGGATACTGAGAGCCTATCCTCTGGCTCTCTGAGCCTTAGACTCGTGGATTCCAAAGAGCCCCCAAATCTAGGCTTAGCCCTGGGACCCTATGGCAACCCCCACCCCCAGCCCCAGGTTCATGCTATGAGCTGTCCTCTCACTCATGACTTGGAAACTCACCTCCCCTCAGAGAACTCTGAGATCTCCTCATCTGTGCTGGCATAACCATTCTCTGTGGAAGGGAGGAAGGATGAGTAATGAGAGGCCCCAACAGAGTGAGGGGAGAAGGGATGGCCTCCCTCCCACACCTTACCCACTGGGATCAGACTGGGACTTCTGGAGGAGTTCTGGGGAGGTGAAGGTCCCCCCCACCCAGGGGATAGAGCTAGGGAGCACTAGAAGAATCTAGGAGCTTCGAGGCCTCTTCCCACACCCACCATACCCTGCTGCACGTTGTAGATGAGGGCCTGCAGTTCAGGGTGTGTCTCAGCCTTCTCTCGCAGGGCATCCAGGAGCAGGTGGTTCTGGGAGGAACCCGCTATGTCTGTCTGCCTCAGCCGTCCCTCTAGCAGCCGGATCTGGGCCTCCTTCTGTGCCACTTGTAGCCCCTGTGGGCAAGGAACCAGGCCAGGGGTTACCATTCCCAGCCTGGCTTTGTGGGCACCTTCATCACCACCCTCAGACAACCTGCTCCCAAGGCACCTTGGAGGGTGGCCCTCCCAGACATCACCCGTGTACCTGCTGTCCCAGACCTGGGCTAACTCCCAGACATCACCTGTGTACCTGCTGTCCCAGACCTGGGCTAACTCCCAGACATCACCCGTGTACCTGCCCCAGACCAGAGATGCAACCCCACCCTTCTAACTTTCCCCATGTACACATGTCAGGAGAGGTCGCCTTAGATATGTTCCCCTGTTATGGGCTGAGTTGTGCCCCCACCCTCCCAAATTCACATGCTGACAGTCCAACCCCCAGGACTTCAGAATGTGACTGTATTTGGAGATACGGTCTCTAAATAGGTAATTAGGTTAAAATGGGGTTCTTAGGGTGGGCCCTAATCCAGTATCACTGGAGGCCTTCTAATAAGAAGACATTAAGACACAGGCACACACAGAGGGAAAACTGCACGAAGCGAGAAGGCACTCGCTTACAAACTAAAGAGAAAGGCCTCAGAAGCAACCAATCCTGCCGACATCTTAATCTTGGACTTTTAGCCTCCAGAACAGAGAAAATCAATCTGTGTTGTTTAGGCCACCCAGTCTGTGGCCCTTTGTCATGGCAGCACTAGGAGACTAACACAGTCCCCTAAAACACAGAGTAGAGCTAAGAGCTTAGTGCGAGCAGAGCGGGTCTCCCCACCACCTTGCCAGACACTCTA
Organism: Panthera tigris; assembly: GCF_018350195.1. Taxonomy (NCBI): domain Eukaryota; kingdom Metazoa; phylum Chordata; class Mammalia; order Carnivora; family Felidae; genus Panthera; species Panthera tigris. Next base: position 40,091,261 of record NC_056678.1, read on the forward strand.
CGTGGTGTCTGTCCCCAAAGACCACAGGCCCCAGGGGGAAGGAGGCCCATCCCCTGGCCAGCTGTCAGGGAGAGAGGACAGGAGCACAGGACAGGTTGATCTGATGTCCGAGTGTAAATCTTCCTGAGTGGAATGTGGTCTATCTGTTTCCCGCTGCCCCTGTCCTGACATACAGATACATGCTTCTCCCAGCAGACTCGAGCCCTGCTGTGGATGGGCCTGGACCAGACACGTAGGGTCACTTCTAATGGAGGCCCTGCTATGTGCCAGGCATCATGCCAAGCCCTTTGCATGCATCATCTTGTTAAAGCCACGCAGCAAGCTAAGAGCTTGCTATTGTCATCACCCCAGCTTTACAGCTTCGGAATCAGAGGCTCGGGGGTGAGGCGGCTTGCCCTAGCCTGTAAGTGACGCAGTTCAGGAGCCAGGCCTGTGTGCTTCACCATGAGGGTAGGTCACGGAGGCGCCTGTGACTGCTGGGCCCCCCACCCGGGAGGTGAGCTGCTGGCCCACCTTGTCAATGGACGCCTTGAGGAAATTGTCCAGCAAGAGACGGGCTTCGGCCAGGGAGCAGGAACTGATGACCACCGATGTGTCCGTGGAGTCCAGCTCCTCCTACGATGGGGAGGTAGAGATCCCTTGTCACTGAGACTGTCCCCCACCCCCCTCATCCCTTCTGCCTCCGCCCAGGCCAGGCCAGGCCCTGTGGGCACCTTGGTCTCCTCCAGCTGCACGATGGTGGCCTGGCAGTCGGTGATGCTGTCGTTAATGTAGTCAATGTTGGCTGCCAGCACCTCGATCTCCTCCGCCAGCTCCTGCAGCCCCTTCTCCTCCTCCGGGCTCTCAGCCTGCAGTCGCTCCCGCTTCCTCCGCAGCGCCTCCTGCAGGAGGAACAGCTCCTCCCTTTTCTGCAGGGAGGGTGATGGAGGACAAGCCTCAGGTTGCTGCCCAGCCCTGCCCACAGCTCCCCCCAGGTGGGGTCCCTGGGTCCCCCTGCACCTCCGGATTCCAGAGCAGGCACAAGGAGTGAGCGGAATGGGGATGAGAAGGTCTGATGAGCCGGAGGAGTCAGAAGTGGCAGAGGATAGGCGGAGGAGTGCAGACGGGAAGGAAGGGGAGACGGGAGCCCCAGGCTCCTTGTGGTCAGGCCCACCTTGATGAGCCGCTCCATGTCAGCCTCCAGGTTGACGATGGTCATCCTCTGCATGACGATGTCAATGATCCTCCGCTCCAGGGACTGCCACTTGAGCCTGGCAGCCTTACTGAAGCTCTGGCTGGCCCCCTTCTTCTGGAACTTCTTTCTGGGAGACAGAGGCCAAGGGAATTGGTTGGGAACACCCCCTTTCCACATTTCCCTCCCCCCCATCCCAGGTTCTCTATAGTATTTTGTAATTAAACAATGTTAATAATATGTTCTTTTGAGGGCAAATGCATGTTTTTTATCATTTTATTTCATCATGAAAAGTGTACTCTTTAATCCCCATCCTCCCACCGCCTGGAAGGGAGCACTCTCAGCCTCTGTAGCTCCGTGGTCCCCCTCAGCCCTGAGCCGACGGCCATGGGGACCTGTCACAGGACCACACTTCCCCTGAGCTTGCCTCTCTCTGCTCCTGCCCCCTTATTTCTGCCCGCTCTGCCCACGGAAGCCAGGGTACTGCCCGCCCGGCTCACCTGGCGGGGCGGGTGCCGTTGACGGCAGGCGCGGGGTGGTCCCCCAAGAAGTGATTGATTTTGCGGTTCCACTGGCGCACGATGCTGGAGACAGAGCGGGCCCCTGATTCGGCCTCAGACGAGGTGGTACTGGCTGACACCTCAGCCCCCGAGTCCAGCATGGGTGGCTTCGGTCCTGCACGCCCCGCCACCCTCTCAGACATGGGCTTGGCCAGGCGCCTCAGTGCAGAAACCTGTGGCCAAGAAAAGAGGAACCCAGTGAGCAGGGCACCCGGGGACCTGTGAAAAGGCCCAAATTGGGGGGGGGGGGGAGGGGCCGGAAAGGGAGACTACAGGAGCTGCTCCATCCAGCGTGAGCTTGGGACTGAGAAAGAGCCAAGGGCTCTCTGTTTGATATGAAATGAATACAAGAGACTTCCACCTTTTGAATTAAGGTCTCAGGCCTTTGGGACCAGAGCCTGCAGCCTGCCTTCAGGCCTCGGCCCTCTTGCTGAGCAAGGCCCTACAGCAGGCCTCGCACAGGCTCTGCTGCATCGTGTTTGCTGAGAGAAAAGGGAGAGCCAGGGCCACTGCCAGCGGGCACTTGTTCCCTCCCGGCTCTGGAGGAACTCAGGAGAAGGGGAACTGTGTCTCGCTCACCTCCTGGGTTTTCCTCCTCAGGACCATTTCCTGCTGCCGCTTCTGGGACTCCAGAGCTCGGATCTGAAACTGTGGGTGACAGAAGGGGGTTGGGGTCCACACTTCAGCCCCGCAGCCTGGTCTGCCCACCTCTGTAGGTGACGGCCTGGCTTTCGGGCTGATTCCTGTGTAGCCAAAACTTATTGACAAAAGTGGACACGGAGTCTGGTTCCCCTTCCCGGAGGTCACAGTGCAGACCCTTCTCTCCGTGCAGGCAATTCCCTGAGCCTCTTCTCCACCGCACAGCAAGGGATCCGGGACTAGAGGGCTCGGGGCTGGACGCTGCACAGTTCCGGCTCTGGATTGCTGGTGACCCTGGGCAGGGTCCTGCCATCTGGGGCTCGGGTCCCCCATGCCCTGCGCCCCCCACCCCCAGACACTAGAGGGGCTGGACCAGAAGCCTGCCGTGCCCTGGCCCTTCCATGCCCTGCTGTGGGAACCGACGGGCAGCCAGGCACACAGGGAGGCTGAGGGTCCCCAAGGGCTGCCCCGCACCTCCTGTCGCCGCTGTTCCTTCTTGAGCTGAGCAATCTCCCGGTTCCTCTTAGTCTCCACCAGCCGCCGCCGCTGCTGCTCTTCACGCATCTGCTTCATCAGGGCCACCTGGGACGGGCAGGCATGGCAGGGGTGAGGGGGTCTGGGCAGTGGGGGGCCCATACCCTCCGGGGAGCAGCTGGCTCTGGGGATGTTGGGCAGGGGTGGTGGCCCGGGGCTCAGGGGTCTGCCCCTCCTCTTCCGTGGGAGTTGAAGCTGCCCCATGCCCGGGCAAGCTGCCAGCCCAGATGTGCAGGTGCAATGACTCTGCCAGTCTAATCCTGGCCCCCCACTTCCAAATGTCACAGCTCTTGGTGGCTTTTACCCAAACCCGGGTCCTGGGTCTGGCCCCTGGAGACCCAGCCCAGGTTGCTGGAGGCAGGTAATCCTACCTGGGTGGGGCACATTCCTCTCTCCCACTGACAACTGAGCTGCAGACAGGGCTGAGGTGGGGGTCAAGGCCACATATCAGGGCCAGGCTCCCAGTGACAACTATAAAAGCCACCACCATTTATCGAGAACATGCAATACACCAGACATTGTTCTTGTGACAGTCACATGAGAGAGGCATTACCATTCTCGTTTTATAAATAAGGAAGTGAGCCCCAGAGAGACCAATGACTGAGTCATAAAACTGGTAATGAACGGTCAGAGTTTTGGCCCCGGTCATTTTGTCCCCAAACTCCAGCTGTTACTCTAGCCCCAGGGAGGACCGCATGCCAGTTCAGAGCAAAGCCAGTGATCAAAGCTTGGAAAGCCTAGAACCTGGGGTTGTCAGAGCTGTGGCAAAGGCACAGAGAGCATCATCATAGTGGCCAGAGATGACCCAACATGATAGAGAGCTTGTGCCTGGGACCTCGCGGCATCCGCCCCCTCCTGCCAAGTGCTGGTGGCCAAAGAAGGACAGGGCAATGTACACAGGGTTTTAGACACTTTCCAAGTGACAGGGTAATGAAAGTCACACAGAGCTTGATCCTTCTCTGCCACTGAGGTCTCAGACATCTTCAGGAATGTCACCAGCCTGCAGTGCCCTGAGGACAGTCTCGAGTGGAAAAGGCATGGGAGGGAAGGAAGGAGGCTCCAAGGGGGCTGGGGGCTGACGAGGTTGGCTTCTCCCTCAGAGTGCAGGCCCTGCAGGGGTGAATCTATAGAGGAAGGCTGGCAGCTGCTGGGTCTTCAAGGTCAAGAATGAGTTTTTTCCCAAAGAACTGGCATTGAGCAGACAGCCCCAGGCTGACCTGAGAACATGTTAGAAGCATGTTAGAAGCTGTGTGCAAACCTGAGACGGCACCTGCTGGGGTCAGGGGTCAGAGGCTTCCTGGGGAAGAACTGTGTACCCCTAGACAGAAGCCCACCCACCCAACTTCACATGTGTGGCCAAGCTGCACAGAGGGGAAGGTCTCAGAAGGGGCAGGCATATCCCAGGCACATGGCAGTGTGGACATGGGTCACAGTGCCTGAGACCAGCATTGCTCTGTACATCTGAAGTAGGAGGCATTGTCTCATCTCCCAGGGGACCCTGGGGACCGTGGACCCCACACGGGTTCAATTCTGTGAATCACACTGCAGCTGAACCGAGGCGGGAGGGTTCTTAGACACTGGCTCTCATGGCATCAGGTTAGAACCCGAGGTTGCTGCACCATCTGTCCTTCTAACAGAACCCTGGGCCCTGCTGGGGCACCCCTGGAAGGTTCTTTTCTACCTCTAGCCAGGGCTCATGAGAGCACAGTTAGATGGGCAGATCTGGGCAGCTGGCTGAAGGGCCCTGGCAATCCTGAGACTGAAATGCAGGAAGACTGGTGGGTCCTCGGCCCTTCGGATATCCTGGACATCATATTATTTCGCCAGGCTTCCCTTACGAGGCTCTATCTAGGGTCACCCCAGCTAGGATGTGCACTGGCCAGCTCAGGCTGCAGGGGCGTTAGCCAGTGGGCCTCCAGGGAGACACAGAGTGAGGACACAGATACACCGCCCAGGAGCGCCTACACAACACAAACCTTGATGGGTGCGCTGCTTCCCCCAGGGAAAAACCAAGGCCCCCTGGTCACTCCCTTCTACACCACCAGAGGGCACTCCTTGGGACCAGGTCAGGCCAGCCAACCTGAGTAAAGCAACAGCCTGGCCAGGCTGATGGAGCCCCTGGATCTGTGGCCCAGCTGAGGCTGGAGACAGAGCGTGCCCGGGAGAGGTGGCCAGGACTACCCGATGGCTCAGAGCCCACCTCCTCTCAGAATGCATCACTAGCGCATGGCCTCTTTCCTCTGCACACAGGTCAACACGTGAGTCAGCGGTGAGGCCACAGTTACTGACGGCTCCCCAAGTCCCATCAGCCTGAAGCACCTTTGGTGCTCCCATTTCTGAGACCACCCTCCACAGCTTGCTGGGACGGCTGCCAATGCCAGGTTTTGCGAGGGGGTTTAGCTTCAGGGCCTGGCCCAGGGCTGGGGAGAGCTGGAATGCACGAGGGGCTGAGGGCCAGGGTAGGACAGCAGGGCCAGGAAGGCCAGGGGGGAGGGAGGACACGAAGGGAGCGTGGAGGTGCCGGGCCGCAGGCCAGAACAAGAACACACTCAGACACCGGAGGCAGAAGACCTGAGCCAAGAAACCAGAACTTCAGGGGCAGACTCCAGGCCCCAGAGACTAAGTACTCTGGGTGACGGCAAAGTGGAAAAGGCACCATGCCACACAGGACTCGAGTTGGCTTGGGAGGCAGAGAAGTGAGTTTGAATCCCAGCGCTAACTCTGGGTAGCTGGAAGGGACCTCTCTGAGCCTCACTTTCCCATGCACGAAATGGGAATAATAATAGGGCCTCCTTCATGAGGTTCTCCTGAGTACTTAGTATGCTCATGCATGTTAGACCACTAGCCTAGAGCCTGACCACAGTAAGCATTCAGACAACAGTAATGATTATTATCACTGTAGGCCAAGGCCCAGCACACGGGCGATCCTTCACATGTACTTGGGAGGACTGGGGGCAACTGTGGCGCAGTTTCCTACCACAGGGGGCAGTGTTGAGCAGCGTCCCGCGAGTTCCTCCCCCGCCCCTCTACTGGGAGAGGTGGCTTCACCCTGCACCGTGAACCCGGCTCAGATGACAGTGTCCAGGGCCAGGACGGGCTTGAATTACGCAATGCTGTGCGTCGGGAAGATTTCCACGCTGATCGCTATCGTTATTTTTAACACAGTAAGTGGATTCTAAGAGGACGTCACACGGCCACCCCTCAGCCCTGCTGCTCACCCCCTCGGCCCCTACCTTGGCCTTCTTCATCTCAGCCACCTCGGCCTGCAGCTTCTTCAGCTCCCTCTCATAGCGGGACTGGTTTTTGAGCAGCCGCGCGTGCTCCTTCTGTGCGGCCTGCAGCTTCTGCAAGTCTCGGTTCATCTCCCGCAGCCTCTTCTCATAGTCCGCCTTGATCTTGTTGGCCTTCTCCTCCGTGTAGCACTCCATGGTGCCTGAGAGCAGCAAGAGGCGGCTGTCAGTGCTGTGTCAGCTTTGGGCTCAGATGGTGGGCGGTGGGGGGCGGGAGCGGGAGCCCGGGTTCTAGTCTCACTGCGGGACCCTGAGCAAGTCACACGCTTCTGTGCACCTGTTTCTTATTTAAACAATGAGGGGATCAGACTGGAAGATGCCAAGTCCCCTTCCTGCTCTGACTTTCTACTGGACCTGGAGGGGGTGTCTGCATCTCGAGACCTCTGAGCCTCCTGGGAGGGTCCTGTGGGCCACTCCTGCTGGCTTGGCTCTGACCCATAACTGGAGGAAAGAACCAGGCCAGTGGGAAGGAAAGAGCTAGTAAGAAGACAGTGATGCGGGCCAGAGCAGAAGGAATAAACTGATTTCTCTACCCTTGACCTTTGCTGCCCGGAATGCCCACAGGCGTCCCCTTGGAGATGTGCAGCAGATACTTCAAACTTAACAGGCACAAGACCAGACTCCCAATCTCTGTCCCCCTCACCCCAGCAGGCTTCCCCTTCTCAGTAGATGCCATCACCATCCTTCCAGAAGCTTGAACCCTGGAGACACTTTTGGCTCACCTTACGTCTTCTACCCAGTCAACAAAAGCTTTTTTCTCTACCTAAAAAATGGATCCAGAACTGGACCACTCCTCAAGCCCATGTTGTCTAAATCCTCTTTCACCACGGTTATTTATTTCTTCTTCGCTGTCTTTATTTATTTCTTCTTTGCTTTTTTTTGCCCCAATGATTCACCAGAATCTTTTGTAACAGTTTCTAATTAGTCTCAAGCTACCACTTTCATTCCCCTCCACATCAGCCAGAGTGTTCTTGTCAAAATGCTTTTAAAATCTACATCACATCGCTCTCTCCAAACACCACACCCTCCCATCTCCCTCAGAGAATAAAGCAAGGTCCTTCCAGTGACGGACACGACCTGGTCCCATCTTTCTTGTCTCATCTCTTGCCACTTGCCCCCTTTCACCGTGTTCTAGCTGTCTGTCCCTTGTCGTTCCACCAACATGCCAGGCACACTCCCACTTCAAGGCCTTGGCATCTTCTGTTCTCTGCCTGGAATGCTCAGCCCTGTGCTCATTCTGCGCTGGCACTCTCTCACCTCCTTCAAGTCTGCTCAGATGTCACCTCCTCCGTGAAGTCTTCCATGACCATCCTTTATAAAACTCTAACCCGCTCCCCAACACTCCCTGACCTCCTTCCCTGCTGTATATTTTTTTCCTGGTACTTATCAGCATCGGACATGTCACCCACTCTGTTTACTTATCGTATTTACGTCTGTCTCTGCCCATCAGAATGTACACTTCGTGACGCAGGGATTTTGCTCACCCCAATATCTCTAGGACCTAGAACAATGTCAGCTCTATAAGACAGAGTCAACAAATGTTTGCTGAATCAGTGGATTAATGAGTGAAACAGTAATTGAATGAATTACTGCTAAAAAGCAGTATAAAGAAGCAGAATGTGACAAGTAGGTTTGTAAATAGGTTCGAAGGAAAATGCTCCAGGAACTGAATGCAGAAAAAAAGCTGAGGAGCATCAGGTCTATGTGCCTAGGGAAATAAAGGATTCTAATACCAAAGATGCCAATAAAAGAATAATAAATGTAAAATGTAGCACGAAACTAGGGTTAGACCTAAGACATTGATGACAGTGGGTCAAAGGGCCACAGTCCACGGGTCAGAAGCCCTTGCCCAGGAGACCAGGTAAATCCCACAGGTGCCAGCTGCTGGGCGGGGCTTGTGACAGTGGAGGGAGGGGCCTCAGGGGAAAGCGAGGGCGGGGTGGTGGCCTCACTGAGGTTCTGCAGCACGCGGTCTCGCTCCAGCTGCGTGTCTCGGATCTTGTTCTGCAGGAGAATCAGCTTCTCCTCATACTGGTGCTTGAGAGTCTGCAGCCGCCGCTGGCTGTTCTCCAGCTCGTCGATCAGTTTCTGCTTGATCTCGATCTCGCACGTCAGGTCGGCCAGGTCTGCCTGGAAGTTCACCTCTGTGGGGGCAGAGACAGGCTCAATCGAGTTCCAGGGGCTTAGGGCCGGATGGGGGCGCTGGGGCTTTCCTTTGGTCAGCCGCGCCCAGTTAGAGAGTAGAGGCTGGAGGGAATGATAAGTCCCATGGTGGGTAGGGGCTGCCGGATGGGGTGACACATTTGAAGACCAGCCTCAGAAATTCGAGGTTGGCCCAGGAGCTGGGGGGGGGGGGGTGGTCTAGGCATCCCACAACCCCTGTTGTGCCCCAGAGGCCGTCTACCTGTCATAGATGGCATGGGACCCAGCCGGGGTGGAGGAGGAAGGCTGTGCGTCAGGAAATGGCAGCAGGGCAGAGCTGACAGGGTGGGTGCCCCCACTTAGAGGAGTGGGTTTTGGCACCGGCCAGACCTACATTCAAGGCCTGGTTCTGCATCTGCCACGTGGGGCGGGGGGGGGGGGGGGGAACTCCTAACATCTATGCACGGGGTTGTAGTGAGAACTGAACGACCCAGGCCAAAGGTCAGCAGTTCCCGGCATATAATGAGCGTTGCCATCCTTAATCACTACTATTGCCTTTGTTGATGGTGGTGGTGGTGATGGCGATATCACGTCTGGGAGTTCCGGGCCCTGGACATCCACACTCCTTGAGAACTCAGTTAAGGCCTGACCCCCTTAAGAGGGGCCTGACCTCCCCTCCCCGCGCCCCCCTCCTCGGGGCATCTGGCTCAGGGACTTGAGTCTGGAAGGTCCGCGCAGTTTCTCTGGGCCCAGGGCTGACAGGCAGCCCACCTCGCGCACCTACTACTCCGCGTGTCGCTTCCCCCTGCCCCAGCCTGGGCACACGCACCCTTCTCGTCAGGGTCTGAGTCCGAGTCCACCAGGCTCTCCTCACTGCCCGAGTCCTCGTCTTCATCCTCACGCCCCTCTTCCTCCTCACAGCCACTCTCGTCTCGCTCTTCCTCCTCCTGGGCACCAAGCACCATTAGGGGAGGCCCGCGGACCCTCCTCACTCAGGCTGGGCCTGGCCTCGGGGAGGGGAGTCCAGAAGCAGAGGGAGTCTGGACAATGCCCCAGGTGTGTCAAGACAGTGGGGAAAGGAGCAGACCAGGCTCAGGGTCCCTTGTGCCCACCCCAGTCCTGAAAGAGTACCACCCGACTCCCCCAGAAGCCTGAGCAGAGCCCCTCGGGGACAGCCTCCCCACCCGGCCTCACCCGTTTGGAATGAGGTGGGGGACTGAGGGATGGAGAATGCCAGGGCAACCGGTCAGCCATACAAGGAAGCTCCGGGATCAACTCAACCGGAGGCAGACCTAAGCCCCTCTCCCATCCTACCAAGGTAGCCATGGGGACCCCTCTGCTCAGTAGGGACGCAGGAGTGAGCACGTAGAGGGGAGGGGACAGGGACGGTCCCTCACCTCCTCAGCTTCATTCTCGTCGGTCTCCTCACTGTTTTCCTGTTGGAGTTTTGCCCTCTTTTTGAAGGCCTCCTTCTCTGGACTGCCCAGGAGTGAAGGGTGGGCCAGGTTAGCTTTGAGCGTGTGGTGGGGGATGGTAGGGGTAGGATAGGGCAGGAGGATGGGGCTGGGTTCCTGTTCTGCAGAGAATGTGGCTGCTCTTCTCTACCCCCAATCTAGAATTAACCCTGGGTAATCTCCACCCTCCCTCTCCCCGGGGGAAGGTGCAGCATTAGAGAAAGGGGAGTGGCTTCTGCCCAAAAGCCTGAGCAAAAGTGCTCAGAGACTTCCCAAGAAGCCCTGGGGCAGCTCCCCACTAAACACAGGCAGGTGGCAGGGCTCCTGCAGAGCCCACCAGGACATGGGGGCTCCCCACTCACCTCTTTCTCCGCTGCCTGACCTCCTTCTTCTTGAGCCGCTCCAGGTCCTGCTTGGCTCTGCGGATCACCTCAGAGGCATCCTCCATGGAGCTGGCCGGGCTGCCCCCAAAGGCGGGAGCCCCCGGAGATGCACCCAGCGAGTAGGGGCTCCGAGCTGAGGCCCGAGACAGGCTGCGGCGCAGGGACTCATTCATGGCCTCGCTCTCCAGGAGCTTCGTCCTGCGTGGGGAGAGTAAGTGGTCGGGGCCAGGTGAGCAGACATCGCCCTGGGCTCTGGCCCAGCCCAGGCCCTCTGCCGTTCCCAGATATGCTGGGGCTCACTCACCGCAGCTCCTCAATCTCCCGGATGTAGTTCTGGATCAGAGCACCAATGGCCTCATTGCCATCACCTGGAGGGGGAAGGGGGCAAGGAGAGGGCAATAAAGAAGACAAGGAAGGGTAAGGACTTGCGGCTCAAAGCTGGTGGTCTTTTTTTTTTTTAATTTTTTTTTTAACGTTTATTTATTTCTGAGACAGAGAGAGACAGAGCATGAACGGGGGAGGGCCAGAGAGAGAGGGAGACACAGAATTAGAAGCAGGCTCCAGGCTCTGAGCCATCAGCCCAGAGCCCGACGCGGGGCTCGAACTCACGGACCATGAGATCGTGACCTGAGCTGAAGTCGCCCAACCGACTGAGCCACCCAGGCGCCCCAAAGCTGGTGGTCTTGTACCTGTGCGTCCGGTAGGACAGCACACACGGACCTTTCCCAAAAAGGAATCCACATCAAAGAAAGATGCGTACATGTGCACAGATATACACAAGCACTGTTGGTAAAAGCACGAAATCGGAAACAGCCGAGGGCCATCCGCAGGCGCTGCTGCCGATGATCGGCACATATGGAACACTGTACAGCTTAAAAGAATGAAGTAGATTTATATGTTTAATAAAAGATCTCCAAAGCATAAGGATAAGTGAAAATGGGAAGTCAGGGGCGCCTGGGTGGCGCAGTCTGTTAAGCGTCCGACTTCAGCCAGGTCACAATCTCGTGGTCCGTGAGTTCGAGCCCCGCGTCAGGCTCTGGGCTGATGGCTCGGAGCCTGGAGCCTGTTTCCAATTCTGTGTCTCCCTCTCTCTCTGCCCCTCCCCCGTTCATGCTCTGTCTCTCTCTGTCCCAGAAATAAATTAAAAACGTTGAAAAAAAAAATTAAAAAAAAAAAGAAAATGGGAAGTCATAGGACAACACATACGATCTCACATACAGAAAAAAGGCAGTATATATTCACACACACATATGTGTGTACGTCCATATGAATACATAGCCACACTTGGAGCAAAGGTATGGGAAAATATGGGAAAATGTGCCCAGAGCTACCTCTAAGAAGTAGAGAAGACATGGAATGGAGACTTCAGTGAGAAGGGATTTTAACCTCTACTTTATGCATGCATGTTAAGCAAGGAAGACGTATTCATGTATTACTTGTGTCATAAAAAAAGGTTTAAAATCAATTGGAGGGGCTCCTTGGCGGCTCAGTCGGTTAAACGTCCGACTTCGGCTCAGGTCATGATCTCACGGTTCGTGGGTTTGAGCCCCGCATTGGGATCTGTGCTGACAGCTCAGAGCCTGGAGCCTGCTTCGGAATCTATGTCTCCCTCTCTCTCTGCTCATGCTCTGTCTCTCTCTCAAAAATAAATAGACATTAAACAATTTTTTTAAAGTAATAAATAAAAAAACAAATAAAATCAATTGGAAAAAAATGCTTAAATGCATCGATCTGTGTGTGGATTGGTCGGCTAGCCCAGCCTCCCTAATGTCCTAGGGTGGGTATGGGGAGAAGGAGCCCCAGCCTGTTGGTGTCCGAGCTGGCCTGGTGCACCCCAACTTACCGGCCTTGGCGAGGAGCAGATTGGCCTCCTGGCTCATGAGATGGGTGACGCGGTTGTTGATGGCATCGATGGCCTCCTGCATGGCCTTTACCCGCAGACGCAGCGCCCCATTCTCCTTCTGCAGCATGGCATTCTCCCGGAACAGGTCACTGTAGCCCTCGGCACCGTCCTCTCCGATCACCCTCTTGCCCTGGGAGGAGGGGCAGGCAGGGGGTGGTCAGGTGCCAGAGCACGTAGTGCGGGGAGGGGTTGATGATGCACATAGCAGTGCTGCTGGTCTCCCCCTGCCTCACGTTTTCTAAAACATAGCTCCTGTCTCCCAATACTCTCCTTGACAACCAGAAAGTCCAAATTCTATAGCCAGCCATTCCAAGCCTCCCCTAATCCTACCTTGCCTTACCTTTCCAGCACCTACCTTCATATCACCATAAGGGCTAACCCGAGGGCCAAAACCTCAAAGGGCCCAGGCAGTTGGCATATATGAGTAAATTAGTCTGGGTACAAGACAACAGGGAGTGGTGGGGACTGGAGCTAACAGAGTCACAGACTCAGTCTAAAAGGGGGCAGCAATATGCTACCCCAGCCAACTTAGTGCTCTCTGTTATTAGATCTTCAACTTTTTCAGGAAAAAATGAAATTTCCTGATTTTCAGAAAGGCAGACAACAAAGCTGTATTCTTTTAAAACAAAGGGCAAGCCAAACCAAAACCCATTCGTGTACCAGATGCAAGCCACGGGCTACTAGGCAGCCACTGATTTTGCCTCAGTCATGTGGAATTAGACACTTCCCCAAGAAGCACCCATTTTTTCCATCTCTGTTCCTTTGCACATGGCTCGTTTGCATCCTAGAACGCCTGGTCCACTTGCTTTTGATGATATCTCATTCACTTTTCAAAATCCATATAAAAGGCCCCCGTCTCCATGCGGCCTTCCCTGACTGACCACCTGAGCGAGTAGGGCCAGCTCTCTCCCCTGCCCTGCCCCCAGGCACACTGGACTACTCGTGCGGTCCCCATCAATTCTTCTTCTGTACCAAAGTCTAGGAGTCTCATCTGGTCCAACGTAGCCTTTTCAGCGGACATGAAAACACCCAGCAGGGCGTCCATCCTGTGCTTAAGAGCTATGCAACAGAAGCTGAGTTCCCTCCTTTCTCTTAGTATGCTAAAACCCCGGGGGCTCTGACCGTGCTCACTTCACCCGGGGCAACCCCATGTGCACACCGGCACAGAGCCGATACTCAGGACGTGGTGGGGACAGGGTGGGGAGGTGGTGGCAGGGTGCGAGGGACGCTGAAGAACAAGGGCCCGCCACGCCCAGGAGTGTGCTCACCGCCTTGTACTCCATTAGCTCCATCTGTAGGCGCGCGATCTCGGCCCGCAGAGCGCTGATCTGCTGGCTCGTCTTGTCCTGGTTCACCACCACCTTGTTCTTGATGTTGCGGGCCCGATTGGCGTACTTGAGCGTGTTGAGCGTCTCCATGAAGTCCCGGTCTGAGGGGCTCACACAGGCAATCATGATGGTCTGGCTGGGAGGGTGCAGTAGGAGAGTGAGGTTCGAGGGGCACAGCCAGGACCCCAGAAGCATCGCCTCAGGGCGCAGCTCCCAACCCCTTCCTCTACTGCCCTAAGGCCCTAAGGCCCTGGGCATTCACCAGGGCAGAACCTGGGATGTGGGGCTCCGGACCACCTGGCCAAGGGCTTCCTTCCAACGGTGGTAACCCACAGTGAAGGCGGCTGGCAGGTTGTGATATGTCACCGCCAGTCACAGCTCTGTGTCTGCCTAGTAGTTCCCATCCATTACCCCATTTGGGCTCTGTCACTTTGAGACCATCTCTCCCGGTTGCACAGACAAAGAAGCTGAGTCTGACCATGTTGGCTAGAGGTCATACGGCATCTTGAGGCTCCTGTCTCCCAAGCCCGCAGCCCACAGTGGGAAGGCCTCCTCATCCACAAGGTCCTCATGAATCAAACCCTCACATCGATATTCTCCAGGAGGTTCCTGCCTACCCTGCCCCTTCCCTGGATGTTGGCTATAGGGTACCTGTTGCCTCCCAGCGAGTCCTGGAGGAGCCGGGTGAGCTTGGAGTCCCTGTAGGGCACGTGCACCACCTTCTTGCTCTGGTCCCCCAACGCGCTGATCACGTTGCCCAAGGCCAGCTGCGGGAGACAGACCCTGGCACTTGGGAGGCACTCAGAGAGAGAGGGAGTCGGGACAAGACAGCCCCGAGCCATCTGTACCTGCCTCGATGACCCAGCAGCCCTCAAGCTCCCTCAGAGGGTCTCTAGGCAGATGTGATCATTCGGTGAAATCAGGAACTGGGGCAAGAGTGAGGGTGAAGGACCAAGGGCCTCACAGTAGTGACATATGGGTGCCCTGGGCCGCAACCAACAAGAGGCCCAAGGAGGACGGGGCAGCCATGGGCCATAGGGTCTGGAGAGGGGCTGAGACTGAGCTGTGCCAGCTGCTGGGGCTGGTGACCCGCCGCGTGTGCCTACCAGGCCGCAGTTGATGGAGATGCCCTCCTTGGCCCGCTCGCCAGTGGCCCCCGTCCGCTTCAGCCGCTCTGAGCCAGCCAGGTCCACAAAGTGAAACTTAGCAGTGAGCGTCTCATACTCACTTGTGGGAGCCGTGCCCTCAGGAAGCCCAGTCACAGCCTCATTCACCTGCAGCAGAAGCCGGCGTCTGAGTCACCTGGCCCTCGCCCCACCTTGCTGCTCCTCAGCTCTCAGCCCTCGTCCTTCAGTACTGCTGCCTGGGGCGCTGTGGGGCTGAGAGCCAGGGGAGGCTGCAGGCGCCTCTCCCCTTGCACAGGCAGAGCATCTGGCAATGTGCACAGTAATTGCACATGCCCGATTCTCATGCAATCTTCAAAACCATAGAGGCATGGTTACCCCATTGTACAGGTGGGTAACTGAGGCTTAAGGAAAACGAAAAAGAAGAATCAACAAGTGGCAGAGGCAAACCCAGATTTGCTAGTTTCAGATCCACAGCTCCTTCCTCATTTTGCCCTCCTGAGAAGCCCCCATAATGCACCAGCCCCTGGGCCTCTGCAGGCTCCTTACTGGGTCGGGCTGGGTGCACACTCGCATCTGGCACACGTGGATGGTGAAGATGGCGTGTGAGCGGGAGCTCTGCACGTTCATCTGGGTGCTGGCCGTGGTGCGGGACAGGGCCCCTTGCTTCAGGCACTGGATCAGCTGGGGAGGGAGGCATACGTGAGGACAGCAGACCAGCCACGCAGTCGCCCCCTGCCTGTCCCGGACCTTTAGTGGACACTCACCTCCTCCTGGGAGGTGATGAGGCGGGAAGTGACACCCGTGGTGTAGATGCCACCGTTCCCGTCCTCGTGGATCTTGATGTTGGACCTGCGGTGGCGGGCGTCAGGGTCACGGGTGCTATCAAACAGGTCAAGGATCTCCTCGTTGTAGAGCTGGGCAGGGGCAGAAACAGCTGTTGGGTTCACGTGGCACATAGTGTGGAGCCCCAAGGGGCTTTCCCATGTTTGTAAATCAGCTCCATTTTGCAGATATAGAAACTGAGGCTCTGGGAGGTGAACCTGTCAACGCTGGTTCCCTCTAGGTTCTAGATTCCATGATCTTTCTCCTGAACAGGTATGGGGGGGCAGCTGGGTCCTGGGAAGAACTATATTGAGGTTTTGTTTCCACTGCCCAAGCAACCAGCATTCAGCAGCTTTCAGTCTTGGCAAGGGACTAATGACCTAAAGGGGACAAGGGGACTCAACGTCCTAGATGTAAATGAGGAAGATATGACCGAGATTTGGGCAGATCCTATTATGTTTGTTACTAGGCTAGGAAAGGGGGTAGGGACGTGGTTTCAGATGAGGGAGGGAAAGGCAGAGCTCAGTAGAGACTGATGGTCCCCGGGAGTTGAGGTGACGGCTACCTCCCAATGGGGAAGGAATGTGGGCATGGAGAGCATGCCCTTGGGGCCTGGCATCCTGGGGAGGGCCTGCAGAGACCACTGGGAGAGGTGACCTGGCCAGGAGCAGTCACCTTATTTTACAATCTCAATCTTGGAGATTCCTGTGCTTGGAATCCCTGCAGGGAAAGCTTCACCTGCTGAAGGGTTGGCCTATTCTCCAGGCGGGGCGGGGCTGGGGGTGGGGGCTGGGGCTGGGGGATGGGAAAAGGGACAGGGCAGCTTGGTCAGCTGCCAACAGAATCCTGTGGGGGAGGGGCAGACGGCAGCCCTCTGACATCCGAGGCTTTGATGCCTTAAAGAAACAGAAATACTCCACAGGAAGGGGAAGGGGAAACGGAAGGGACTGGTGCAGAGGTGGGTGCCATGGTGTCTGTCTGTCTGTTGAGACAGGCGCACCATCATTTAACCCCTTGTGGTTCCCCCTTTGGCATGAGTTTTCTAGGAACTGCCCTACTCGTTGGGGATTCCCATGGCAATAGGATAGAGGAAAGAAGAAAACAAAGAGATGGAAAAGCTTATAGAGATACACAGCCGTAGGACACACACACACACACACACACACACACACACACACACACACACAAAGGCAGTCAATTTATCAGAAGCAAAAAGTCCAGAAGGACAAAGAAAAACTCTCACATCTAAAATACAGGGTCCTCTAAGGGGAAAGTAGTCGCTCTGAGTGCCCAGGAGGGAGAAGCAGTGGTGCGGTGGGCAGGGTGGGCCATGGAAGACCTACAGAGGGCTGGAGCCACATCCCTCCCTCAGAGGACAACCTGGGTACAGTCAGAGTCCAGGGCAGCTCCATACCCAGCAAATGCCCCAGTGCCAGGGGTTGGGGGGATCTATGGGTTGGAGCTTCAGATGCTGAGAACTGAAGGCACCTGGTTCAAGTGTCCTAAAGGAGGTGCCTGGTCAAGTCAGGCACCTATGAGCAGTACCCAGGTATACCTGCTTCCTCAGACACCCCCTTCTGAGAGGCCCCTTTATAGGCCGAAGATCCCTCCCTCCATCCCCAAAACCCCCAGATGCCAAAATCCTGGCCCTGACACACTGACATTCTCCCAGAGAGAGGCAGGAACTATTGCAAAGAAAAGCTCCTTCTGTTGGACCTTCCTGGCCTGGGGTCAGACAAGACTCAGAGGGTCAGGAAGGACCTTGGGCAGAAAGGGATAGGGCAGGCGCTCTGATACTGGGGAGCAACCTGGCAGAGCCGAGGAGTTCTCACTATGTGCCAGGCATATGCTTCCGTGTCATCCTTACAAAACTCATAAGGAAATAGATATTATAGCCACCATTGTGCAGTGGTGACATGATGTGCCCCAGGTTACACAGCTAGTAAGCGTCAGAGCTGAGAATCCGTCAGGGTTTGAAGAGATCTTAAAGGTTCTCATTGACTCAACCCCCTTCTTCTTTTTTTTGTGTTCATTTATTTTTGAGAGAGAGAGAGCGAGAGAGAGAGCGAGAGCGAGAGTAGGCTAGGGGCAGAGAGAGGGGAGACACAGAAACTGAAGCAGACTCTAGGCTCTGAGCTGTCAGCACAGAGCCCAACGCAGGGCTCGAACCCACAAACCGTGACATCATGACCTGAGCTGAAGTCGGACGCTTAACTGACTGAGCCACCCAGATGCCCCGACTGAAGCCCTTTCTGATACAGGAAACCACTTAAGAGTGTCCTACCAAGTGGTTTTCTGGCTCTTGCTTGGATACTTCCAGCAGCAGGATATTTATCAACTCTAGATGCTGCCACGGCTTCCTAGGCTCATTCCACTGTCCTGGGGGTAAGCCCAGCTTCCATGGTCTTGCTGTCCCCCAAGTCTCCCTCCTGCCAACCCTACGAGGCCACAGTACCTCCAGGAACTGAGCGCTGACTTTGAACTCAGGCCCAGCCACACCCTGCTCCTGTGCCCGCCGTTTCCGCTCAGCAATGCCCCCAAAGAGGTGTGCGATGGCCCTCGGAATGATGCCTTGCTCCTCCTCCGATGTTGCCGTGTCGAAGCCAGTGCCCATAGTGTACGTCTTCCCGGCCCCTGTCTGCACCCGCAAAGATGGAAGGAGGTGTTAGACAGCACCCTCTGGGGGACATCAGCAAGCCCTGGACCCCAGGCTGGGCAGAATTCCTTACGATTCACCTCCCAGCCCAGGTCACCTGTCCCTCCTGGCCCCTCCCTCCTCCCGCAGCCACACCCTGTGGAAGTCTCCTCTGACAGCCTCCCTCCCATAGCTAGCCAGGCTGCAGCATCCTCAGACAACAGACGAAACCATGGCTCCACTGCCACTGCTCTGAGGGGCAGGGCTCTCTCTTCCACCGGGTGGGGTGATGGGGGTCAGAATGGCCCTTGGTGGGAGTGGAGGCGGCTTACCTGCCCATAGGCCAGCACTGTGGCATTGTAGCCCTCGAAACAGCCCTCGATGAGCTTGCTCACACAGGTCGAATAGATCTGTTCCTGCCAGGTGTCCAGGTCGAAGACAAAGTCATAGGTGAAGGCCTTGTCCTTCCCCAGAAGGACCTGGGGCTCCCCCGGGGTGACAGAAGTGCAGATGTGACAGCCCTCAATCTTCTCCTTTGACAGCTGGGGCCGAATCCTGCCGGGGACGGGGAGAGCCCCAGGTCGGACCCAGCCGGCAGGGGAGTGCTGTGGCCCCCCACTCCCCCTCACCTGCCTGCCAAGCCTCCCCTTCCCCCAGACCCTCCCACAGCCCCCACAAACTGGAGGAGAAGGAAGGAAGCTTAGGAGCCTCCCCAGAGGATGGAGGCAACTTTTGTAATAATACCACAATAGTAATAATAATATCAATATTATATCAAATATAATATCAATATCAGTAAAAATATCACCCAAACATTTATTGAGCAGTTGCTAATACTTATTGAGCACTGTATATATTGGATCTGTGTTAAAAGTATTTTACCTAAATGAGTTTATGTCTTCTTCTCTATAAATCTGTGAGGTGTGTATCTGCCTGATTTTACAGATGTGAAAACTGAGGCCGAGGGACTTGAAGTGACTTGCCTAAGGTTGTCCAGTGGGATATGACAGAACCAAACCCACGTCCGACATTAAAGCACCCACTCCTGATTGAGCGGAGAGCCCTAGAATTAGTGTCCCGCAGATCAGGAAGAGAAGACAGCTTGCCCCCTGCTGGGGAGGTAAGGCTCAGCACCAGGGTGGGGACTGGAGGGACAGGCCTGGCTGCTCCCCTCAGGACTGAATTAAAGAGCAAACCTGAGCCTCTGCCAAGGCCTGCAGGGGCTGCAACAGTCCTCCAGCTGCAGAGCCCCCTCTCAGATGCCAGAGCCTGGCGGAACATTCTTAGGCACCAGCTCTGGTTCCTCTCCAGGAGCCAAGGGGGACAGGCCAAACACAGCCCTGACAGAGCAGGCCAAGTCAAAAGTCCGCTGAGAAGGGCAGAGACCTCTAGAAGGGATACTAGACCTGCCACAGGCCTGGATCCCAATCCCAGATCCTGCTGGGATCCCTTATAATGAGGAAGAAAAGTGGCACCAGGGCTGGGTGGGAGCCAGCCACAGATAGGGCTATCTCCATCCAGCCACCTCTTCTCCCTCTTCCAAGCAGCCATTGCCATGGCAAGGTCCCCATGGCAACCAAGTGTGAGTCAGTGAGCATGCGCTGTAGGGACTGGCAGAAAAGCACTTCCCAAATGCCTAAAGTAAAAGGGGGGTGGGTTAGGCACTGTCGCTCATGGGCTCACACAAGCCAGCCCTATCAGCCAGGCGCTTACAATGAGCTGCTTGTCAGGCTCCCTTTTCCAAAGCCAACATTTACCAAGAGAAGAAAAGAATGAGTGGGCCAGGCCAGCATGCATCCAGGGCCCAGGCAGGGGCGCCTAGCCACAGAGCCAGGGCCACCAAGTCGCCATCCTGTCCCTTCTAGGGCTGCCCCGGCCCCCAAGGCCCACTCAGAGCTGCAGGCCAGGGGAGATGCTCCCGTCAGCCTGTTGCCTGCACTTTGCTGCCAGAGGGTCAAAGGGGACTGGGAGGAGGCGGGGTAGCTCCCTGGGGGAGGGTGTGGGGAAGTTAGCTACACCAGGCCCAGTCCACACCACAGATGGTGGCCTGGGTTTTCTTCAGAAGTGTTTTCCCTTAGGCGTCAACAGGTTCTCATAGGCCAGCGGCTCTCCCCTCGCCGAGGCTGCCGGCAATGGAAGGTTACCACCTTCGTCCACCCTATCCGGCTGTTCCAGGTCAAGTCGAAATTAGAACTCAGCTTCCCAGTCTCCCCACTGAACTGTTTTCTGACTGAGAAGGGAGCAGCTGATACTCGCTCATCCTGTCTAGGCGTGCAGACTAGCACTTGACCCACACCAGGAGGAGGACTGGGCCAGCGATTCTACCTCGGCCACTAAGGGTGGCACTTGACACACGCATTCACACTCACTCTATGCCAGGGGGTGTCTAAGCATGGACATTTACTACCTCTTGATCGTCAAGAGAACATCCGAGGTGAATACCGCCATCCCCATTTGTAGAGGAGGAAACATGATGCCCGGCTAGTCACAGACAGCGAGGAGCAGAGTGGGGGTTCGAACCATGGGTGTGCACGGCCTCTTCAACACTTCCGTGCTGTGCTGCGGTGTCAGTAAGGGCAGGGCTCAGAGGGCCGGGGTGGGGGAAGAGTGGCTCAGGTACACAGGGAGACAGCACCTCCAGAGGAGGGGAGTGCCACTGCTCACAAGGCACCGGGTAGGTCCCTGGGACTCTGGCCCTCAGACCTGGCCCTGCCCCTGGGCCCGTGGGACCCAGGACCAAACACTTACTGCCCAGGGCGTCCAGATGTTCCCAGGTGAGCCCAGGGGCTGGCCTGGGAAGGCTCCGAGGAGTCTCTAGCATTGCTGGCCAGCACTAACTCCGGAAGACACCCTCCCTACAATGTGGGCTGCTTGTGATAGGATTTCTGGATCCAATTCAAATACCATTTAATTACTCCAGGCAGATGGCACTGCTGATGATTGGAGGAAATCGAATCAGGATCCCTGGAGACAGTGAGAGCAGGGGAGGGGGAGCAGCAGCCCTGCCTGTCAGGGCCCATCAGTGGTGGGGGGGGGGGCAGTTTCTCCTTCAACGACCAGTCCCCAGAACACTGGGGAGCCCACCTGCCAAGAACAAGAGAGCTAGCAGAAGAGCAGTCTGGGAAAGAGGATGTGGAAGAGGGGTTCCAGAATTTGGGGTCCAGGAATTATGGAGTCAGTGAGGCATTCCCCTTGGGGTCCTTATCCTGGGATGTGAGGCCCAGCACATCTTGATGTGGGGGTCCTCTGAGGCCAAGACAGCCAGCCAGCCCCAGGGTGGCTCCCTGTAGGCACCAGGGTGCTTTGCAGGGTGCAGATGGTGAGCAATGTTACTCAGAGAAAAGGGTACCAGCGGGGGACAGAGGACATGGGCTCAGAAAGAGTCACTAACTCCCAAAGCAACTGACCCAGAAGAGGGAGACAGTGTTGGTCCTAGGAATGGGACTTGAATGGGTAGCTAGAGGTGGAAGCAAAAGAGAATTAAGATTTTATATATGCTAGCTGGGCCAGGCACCTGCCACAGACTAGCTCACTTGAGTGATGCAATGAGCTAGGGATTTCAATGCCCATTTTCCAGAGAGGAAAGTTGAGGCTTGAAGTGGTTAGGTCACACACAGAGTAAATACAGTGAAGTTGGGTACCAATTCCTGCTCTGCTTGACTATGAAGCCTACAGTCTGTTCTGCTTCTCCAGCTACCTCCTGCCCGGGGAAACTCTCAATCCCCAAATCAATAGATAAGCTTCCTCCCACAGCACCACCATTAGAGCCAGGGAGGCGCTCTGGAAGGAATCCTGCTACATCTATCTGCTCGTGCATGCCCCTGGCCAGGCACCAGGCTGGCCCTGCCTTCAGGGCTTGCAATCCAGCAGGGGCAGACATTGTGTCTCAGCTGTCTGGGGGTTCACTCCTCACCACCCAGTGTAGCATTCAAACCTACATCCCACAGGTAGGAGACCAGAGGGCTGGGAGATAGAGTCCGAGGTCCTTGACAAGGCTCGGCCCCCACTCTCTTCTTATTCGTGAGCCCCTGCTTCCTCCTGTGTCACCTAGAAGATCTCTTCCCAGTTTTAACTTTCTAAGAACTCCATCACCTTCCCCTCCAGCAGCCTCCCCTCCTGGCCCCACCCTGGGTGAGGTCACTTCTATGGGCTGCCCTTAGCCAACTCCACCCTGCCCTGCCCCAGATAAAGGGAAGGAGGAGGCTTTCTAGTTACTGCAGGGTGGAAGGGATAGGAGTCAGGCACAGCCCTGTTCCTCCTGGCGGGCTTGGGAAGGGGGATCGGGGATGGAAACCAATTTCTAGGGTCTTCCAAGTAAACTACAGGCTCCAGGAGCTGTGGACCAGATCCAGGAGTAGGATGAGGTGAGTGAGGTATTCGCCACAAGTGCCAAAGTTAAGGGGGTATGAAAAAACTCAGTAATCAAGATAAACTATAATGCAATCTTTGAGAAACTCCAATCGGCAGACAATGGCCCGCGGGGCCAGCTCTGCGTTTGTGGACCACACATCCAACGTCATTTCTGTCCGGGGACCACTAGAAGCGCACCCAGGGAGCCCCTCACCCCAGGCCCTACCCCTACAAAGCCTCGCTCCATCCCTTCTCAAGGTCCGGGCAGGGAGGGAAGAGGGCGGGCCGGACAGCCCCGCGCAGAAAGGCTCCCGGAACCTCCCGGAACAGAGCCGGGTCTATTCGCCGCTTGGCAACCCGCAGACCGAGCGGCGGTGGGAGCGGGCGCGAGAGCGAAGAGAAAGGGCCCAGGGCTTTTCAGAAGCAGGATCTGGCACGGGCGCGTGGCCGCTGGGCTTCCTCTGCTCACAATTGAGCAGGGACTGGTGTGATGTGGGTGGGTATTTAAATATCCTTCCCCCACCGCCGGAGAGATGTGCACCGGCCGAGGGACGCGCAGGCGGCTCGGGGCCGGGCCCCCACCCGTCGGTGCCCACGGCGGCGGCGGCGGGACAAAGGCCGCGAACCCGAGCCCGGCGCTGCGGGAAGAGCTGAGCTCAGCGGTTCCTCAGCTCTTTGGGAAGCCAGGAGGACGGGGCGGAAGGGGAGGACAGAGGAGACCGGGAGGAGGCAGGCCCCGGGCGAGGGGGTGGGGGGAAGGGGGATGCTGAGAGACTGCCAAGGAGAAAAGCTCCCTCGGCAAAGGGTAGCTTGCCCGGAGCCCCCACACCCTGCCCCCTGGCTTAGGAGAGGGAGGATGAGGCTAGCTCCCCTCGCCCCCGCCCCTTCCTCAGTGACATCACACAGAGCCAGCCAATCACCACCCCCCCCAGGGGCTCCGCCCAGTGACCTTGGGCTCCTAAGGGTTGGCTCCGCATCTCAGGTGAAATTAGTCCCACCCCATCAGCTGGCTAGGGCCCTTCCCTGGGCTCTTAACTTGAATTGCCCCCCAGTTAGGAGCTCAGTCCCCCGAGCTCTTAAGGGTGCAGCCCCAGGTTCTTTCTATTTGAAGAGTCTCGTCCCTGAGAGGTAACAGCCGGTGATATTAAAATAACTAATCAAGAACTAACTGTTCCAGAGTGCTAGAAAATTCTTACAATTGTACGGTCTGTGATTCCTGACACCTTTCTTTGCTGGCACCTGGAACCCCTTTACATCGCCGCTTACTCAACTCCTCCAGTTAGCAACAACCACCATACTATGGGGCAAGACTGCCTCTTTGCTCGACACTGTATCCACAATGCTTTTGCACATTAGATCATTCTTCATCCTAATGCCCCTAATTTACAAATGAGACTTCAGAGGAAATTAACTGGGCTCAAGGTCACATAGCTAATAAAGAACAAGCTCTTCTAGGAAGACTACCTTTACTAGCCATCAGCCCCAAAGATTCAGTCCAGGAGGAGAGCTGGAGAGTACTAGTATGTTAGCAGCTATGCTTGTGAGTAATTTGCACTCTGGGGACTTCCAGGCTGGGAGACACCCTCCCGCCAGGCTCTGCCTCAAACACTTGGAGAAGAACCAGGGTCTTGGACTGGAATCACCCCTCAGATGGCCGAAATAACCAGCGTAAGTAGTCCCTCTGGAAGAGACCCCAGGGGGAATAAGCCTATCTGCTTTTATCTTCTATAGGACCCTTAATGCCCTTCTGGAATCCTGAAAAGCAGTCCCCAGAGGCTAGTGGAACAGCCTGGGGAGAAATGCAGAAACGAGGAAGTTCATCGCCTGGTCTCTAGGTGTGCTGCCCTCAAGCCTGAGATTGGGCAGATGCCACGACCTCCCTTCTGCCCAGCCCCAAGCGGTCTGCCTGGCTCCAACCACAGGGCAGCACGGGTAAACTGGAACTGAGCTGTTGTGTGCAAGTGTGGGTGGGGGGCAGGGAGCACAGAGAAGAGCACTGGGACTCCTAGTCTGCCTGGCACACGGAGTCACTTAGCCATGCTGTGACCTGCTGGGGGCCAGCTCTTCTTCAGCAGTGACAGAGCCAGATCAAAGGGGACCTCAGCTACAGCAGGAGGGATTTAGATAAGTTAGCAAAAAGAACTTCCTGCCTGCAAAGATTGTTAAGCCCCGGAAAGGGGAGCCTGGGAGTCTGTGGAATCTTTTTGCTCCGAAATCATAGTCACTGGTATCACTGTGGCTTCTTCCGTGCCATGTCTGATAAGGACAAACAAACCCTAACATTTTTTGAGAACCTATGTGTCAAGCTCATTTACATACATGAACACATGTAATGTGTTAGGACCACCCTGTGAAGCAAGGGCCATTCCCCCCCCCCCCATTTTACTGAGGCTCAGAAGGTGAAATTTCACAAGCCCAAAGTCACACAATTCATAATGGTGGAAATGAAATTCAAACCAAAGCTGACTCTGCCCAATCCCACTGCATCTACTGAGCAACCCGGCACCAGGGCAGGAGAGAGGTTGGACTGGAGAAAAATGATCCCCTCCGAGAATCTCTGGACTGATCCTACCAACAGCTGCCAGCAGCGCCACGAGCAGTCTGTTGGGAAAGCATTTTTCCCTGTTTTGTAGTTAAGAAAGCCGAAGCCTAGAGCATGGAGAAGCATGGAGACAAGAGCCCAGGAGGCTGCTTCCCTGCCAGAGGAAGGCAGCTCCCCTCTGCTGCAGAAACAGGGCGTCTACACCCCCACTCTAATGAGCATCCTCTCCCCCCTCCTCCCCGTGGCAGCCTGCCAGCTCTGGGGAAGGCGGCTGGAAGCAAAATCCTGCTCTCTCAGGGGAGTCTGGCTCCCAGACACCCGGGGGCTTTGAGCTGACTTAGCCCGGAGAAGGCGTCTTCCCCTAGAGGCCACTCCTCTCCAAAATAGGGTGGTGAGACCCAAGTTAGGGTGCTGGCTCTTGAAGCTGCAGGGATACCGAGTGGGGGGCCACCAGAGCCCTGCGACTGCCAGAGGGTCTCGTCGCCCTGTCACTGGACCTTCTCCTGGCCTCTCAGACCCTCCCCCAGCACTGCCTGAGACTGCCCTCAGGGAGAAGACACGGAACCCCTAAACAAGAAGGCTTTGTACTGTGGGGTCAGAAAGCATGAGGCCCTAGCAGATCTGGTGAAATGGGCCTGTCAACCCTCTGTGCTTGACCTCTGCCCCCAAATATGTTCCCAAGTGCACAGGGAGAGGGTGCCGACACTCCAAGAAAACCTATAGGAAGCCTTGGGGTGTCAATTCAGGGCACCTGGGGTTCAGCCTCCACTCCTTCCTCACATGTCCTTGACCTTTCTCTTTTAGTTCATCCAAGTCCTGGCCACTGTCTTCTGAGTAACAACCAGGGGCAGGCAGTCTGACAGGGGAGGGAACCTGGGGAGTCTTGTTCATGGCCCCCAGGGCATCACGATCTCAGCCGTGCCCCAGCAGAAGCGGCAGAAGCGGGGTGAGGTGTCAGAGGCTGGGGAGTGGAGATGCCAGGAGAAGCTGAGGGAGGGGGCCGGGCCCTGTCCTGAGCTGGAAAGATGAACAGGCTGGGCCGTGAGCAGTGGCCAGGGCTTCCTGCCAGGGGCCAGGTCTGCCCCCACCCCCTGCAGGGGCCCGGGAAGAGGGGTGAGCGCAGCGCAGGGAACATCTGCTCTTCTGCGCTCCAGCATGGCTCTCCCTGTCCACTCCCTTCTCAGGGCATCTGGCAGGGGTTTCCCATGACCTCCCAGGAGACAGGAGACTCTGCAGAGTGGGGCTGAGTGGGGAGTGCCCAGAGCCCAGAGCTGTGATGGCATGTGCATCACATGGAGGACAGCTCAGTGTGAACTGGGCCCTGGGGACCCTCCCCTGCTGAGGAATGCGGAGTGACAGGCGGCTGGCCTCCTCCGAGCAGCTGGCTATGGAGCACAGTGAGCCTCTCCCCCAGCATGTTGTCCCTGGTCCTCGGTCCTCAGCCCTCAGTCCCTGCTGCCAGGCCCTCCTCAGTGCACCTTAACTCCAGTCTCAGGCAGGACCAGCCAGCCTAGAGAAAGGACAGGTGGCCTCCACCACTGCTCTGATGGTGGGCTTCTACCCAGCAAGGTAGAGGGATAGGGACTCAGATATTTGGGGACAGGGTACCATGGCACTGCCTCCCTTCCACAGCCCAGAACAGCCAGAGGTGAAAGTATTCCAGAGGTCAGAACACGGCTACCAGCCCCCACGCCCCTCCCACAGAGCTCCACAGCCCCCACGCCCATAGGGATGGAGCGGTAATTCTCTGGGACCAATGCCCACCAGTCCCAGCCTGGCTCCCCTCCCAGGGCAGGGAAGCATCCTCTCCTACCCAGCCTAGCAGCCTCTCAGTGTCCCTCTGGCTTTCCTCAACAGGCCACTATGTCTAGAAGGCAAAATGAGAGAAGAGACCCAGGACACCTGAGGTTCTGCCCTGTGACTGGTGTGGGGGTGTATAAGGGTAGCAAGAGGCAATGTGGCTGCCCCCAGAACTTCCTTTCCTAGAGAGTGTCAAGATGGAACTCAGGCAGGAAAACAAATTCTAGGGACCGCTGCAGGGATCTAAGGAAAGAGAGAACGGATGGAGGCATACCCAGCAGGAAGGGAGAAGCTCCCCAAACACACGAACAGCATGGACATGGAGGGAGTAAACAGCTAGGACATGGAGGGGACAGGCAGCCCCAGGCTAAGCAACCCCAGAAAGGGAAATCCAGACCATGTCCCCTTGGTGCACATCTGCATAGTACCAAATGCCTTCCTAGGTACTTTTCTCACATTATGGTTATGGCAATCGGCGCGGTATGGCGTATGAAGAAACTGAGGCAAAGAGCTAATTAGAGCTGTGTTGGGAGGCGGCTCAGAGCAGTCTAAGGAGCATGTGCTTGGAAGTGAGGGTGCCCTGGGTTCAGATTCAGACTCATCCATTCACTGGCTATGAGCGTTCGCTCATCTATAAGATGAGAAAAACATCAGTCAGCTGGTGGGGCTCCAGGAGGGGAGAGTGGGACAATGTAGGCACACTGCCTGGCACAGGGCATGTGTTCAAGAGGTAATGCTTAGCCACCTTCCAGTTCAGTCTCCTTTCCACCTTGGCGTGCTTTCTGCTATAAGTAAGTGGAAGGAAGGAGGAAGGAGAGGGAGGGAGGAAGGAAGGAAGGGGAGGGAGGGAGGAAGGAGAGGGAGGGAGGGAGGGATGGGGGAAGGAAGGAAGGAAGGAAGGGGAGGGAGGGAGGAAGGAGAGGGAGGGAGGGAGGGATGGGGGAAGGAAGGAAGGAAGGAAGGAAGGAAGGAAGGAAGGAAGGAAGGGGAGGGAGGGAGAGAGAGGGAGGGGGAGGAGGTTCGAGGCAAACTCTTCATTGTACCTAACACTTTCTGTAGCTCAAACCAGACAGACACCTCGTAAGTATGCTTTAAGTTAAAACTTATTTTCAAAACATTTTATTCACATAAAAAATTCCTCAGGAGTCCACCCTTTATGGGCTATATATATGCCTTCTGCTTCATCCAAACCACTGCTCTTCACAAATGAACAAATTGTTCCTGTTCTACAGTGGGTGAAACCGAAGCCCAGAAGGACAAACAGAAAAAAAGCCCCATGACCCAGCCAATGGGTGAACTGCACTGGCCCCAGTCCTGCCTTTTGCCCTCAGAACTGGAAGGGTAAGGGTGCCAGGCTCATGTCACCTCTGCCACTTCCTTAGCCCCTGCCCCACCCCATCTTTGCTCTGAGGTTTTCAAAAGCTGAGATCCAGTCAGCTTCAAGGTAGTCAGGCAGGCTGGCTGGGTGGTGGAGGGGGTCGGTTTCCGGGGCCTGTGGTTACTACACTCTACTTCCTTGTGATGACATAAGCCCTATTTCTGCAGCAGGAGGCCACCACTAAGATTCTCAGGTCTCCATGCAGAGGAGGTCCTGTCTGAGCCTGGGTTCCCCAGATCTATAACCTGGGCAGCATGGGACACAGCTGGCATTGATTGGCACTGAACGGCCTTGGGCTGTCAGAGTGGAGAAGGGGGACTCTGAAGGCACCCTCACATAGTCTTTTCCGTCTTCTCCGGTCTCTTTGTCCCAAGCCATCAATTCTTGTGATTCAACATTTATACAGACATCGACCAAGATTTCAGGGTAGCCTGAAGCTACAGGAATAACGACAGGTAGAGAACCCAAATGAGAGAGGGCAGGGGTGCAATCTAACACTATTCCCTGGGTCCCTGGCTCGTGCCCCCCTCCCCCATCTGCCTCCAGCCCCTGCTCAACTCTGTAGTTTCCATGGATGGATGCGGGACCCACAGAGGCACCTCCTCTCCTCAGTCACTAAAGGAAGGAAACTAAAGGAAACCAGGAAAAGATAACAGGGGCACTGAGGGCTCCCCTCATGGTGGGGCTTGAAAGGGTCTTAAACAAACGTACCATGTGACTTGGCTTCCTTCCCCAATTTCAACTTTGTCAACTTGCATTTCTTAACAGCCACCCCTTCCCCTTCTCCCCACATTAGTCAGGTCTGGGTTGCAGCCTGGGGCAGGGCACAGCTCAGCCTCACCTCTCCCAAACATCCATCCTCCCAACCCCCACCCATCCCCAGGTAGAGAGAGGCCCAGGAAGCTGAGTCCTTGTCTGCAGGGGATTAATGGATAAAAGGATCACAGGGCAGGCTGGAGGGGCTGGCCTGGGAATCCCTTGGTGCAAAGAAAACTAGCCTGGGTTCAGGGGCACACAGATGGGCCAGACTCTGGGGAGGCCTGGGGTAGGGCTTATAGGGTCTGCTCACACCTAGATCTTCTGCCCTTATCTCACAGCCCCAGGTCCTGAAAGTTTCCACCTATAGCCCTTCCCCAGCCCTGGCCTGCCCTGCAGAGATCTGCAGACAGCCAGCTTTGATCCTTTTGCCAAGGAGATTATAGGGCCAAGAGCCCTGGGCCTGGCACTTCTCACCTAGTCTAAAAGGCCCCGCCAGAACCTCCCTCCTTGCCCACACACACACCCCAAACCAAGTCTGTCTCATTCTTGGCATCCCTGTCCCAAGAGTTGGACCCAGGGCTCACCATAATATTCTCATGGGGACTCAGAAAGCACTTTGGTTAGATACAAGAAAGGACTTCCGGGAAGTCAGAAAGACAGCAGAACACAGCACCAGGCTGGGCCCTCGGCAGTTCCAAAGCCTTGGCCTTTCGCAGCAATGCCCTCCTCCAATACTCTACTCCAGCCCACCACCCAGTCCTTTAGGTGGGACAAGTGGCTTCTAGAGGTGGGGATGGGAGCTTGACGGGGATCCAAAAGTATGGGGGACTCTCCCCTACAGCTCCTCAGTGGTTACCATCTGCTCCCTGTCCCGGCCAGAGGGAGCCCTAGTCTGGTCCTCCCCTCAGCTCTCTGATTAGAAACTGGGTTCTGTCCAGGCATTGTCTGCTTTCCACGGCCGGCTGCCCATTGAGGTCTGGCGTGTGCCAGGCTGGGCGCTCACACTGGAGTGGGAGGGGAGAAGTAGACTGAGCCCCCTAAATTAGCCTGGCTCTTCTGATGTTCAAATCTCCCCACCCCTCCATCTGAGATCAGCAACTCGAGGCAAGGAGTGGGGGCCTCTGGACACTACTAGAGCAATCTGAGTGGGAAGCAGAGATGATGTCCATCACCCTAAATAAAGAACTGGGCGCAGTGGGCAGGCACACTCCCTTCTCTGGAAAGGGTCTCAGAAACCTTCCATTGGCTGTGCTAAGAAGGCAACCCCAGCTCTTCCTCTCTCCACTGCACAAAGTGCCAATCCCACAGGGCTTTTCCACACTTCACCGTTCCTCAGTCTGGCCTGGGGAGGCTGACAGTGGTGGCAGTACAGGGGGCTTTGTTTGGCCCTTTCCTATAAGATGAAGTCTAAAGGAAAGCCCCCATGGGAGGAGCGAGCACCCTATGTCCCTTCCTTCCCAGCCCTGGTTCACAGTGAGTGGGGTCAGGGCTTCATTTCCCTTTTATGATGTACTCGGACTCTCCCGGTCTGCTGCAGATGTCATATTTACATTTCTCACTCCCCCCCCCCACCTTCCTCCCTCCCTCCCTCGACCTCCACAGGATCCTGCAGCAATGTCAGCCCCAGCAGCAGCCAGGCCCCGCCCCGGCCAGCCCACCAGGCACCTGCAGGGCTCCTCTTTGTCTCTCAGGCTGCTCAGGGCCAGCAAGGCTGTGTTCAAGTGATGCTGAGGCTGCCTGATGCACGGGTGGGAAGCACCTCAATCTCCCTTCCTTGAGCCCAGAGCCGATATCAGCAGTCCACTCCTCCTCTCTGGGCTGCAGAGGACTGGCCGGATTGCCTGGGGGGCATCTTCCCGGGGGGGAAGGAGGGAGAAGCTTTTCCACAGTCCTCTCTGGCCCTGTCTAGAGTGACTTCCATGGGCTCTTGGAATCTGGGTCACCTACAACCTAGGGAATCTAGAGATCGGTCTCAGAGACCCACCCTGGAGACTTAGCCTCCATACCCCCACCCCCATCACACAGAGCTGGGGCAGAGATGGGTTTATTTCTCCATCATCTCTGCCTTGGTGACCAGTCCCAGATTGGCACTCTCCCACCAACAGACCCCGTCTCAAAGAGAAAGACGTAAAACAAAAACAGGGAGAGGTGGTGTTCATGTAAAGCATCTCCACCCAACACAAAGGACACAGATGGCTCAACTTTGCAGTATTCCCTGCCTTGCACCTCTGTGTACCCCTCCCAACAGAAGCTCTCCCCCCCCCCCCAGTCATGTCTTCTCCACACCTCAGTTCTGTCAGGATGTCTCGTCAAGTCCCAGATTAAGTCCATGCACCACCCTACCTCCATTTTATCTGAGTGCCTGAAGATGGGGTATCATTGTCTCACCCTCCTGCCCTCTCAGAGGTAGAACCTCAGATACACCTCTTCCTTCTCCTAGCCCCATCAGCTGTTGGGGACAGGGCCAGCACGTTTTGTCCAAAAGCCCTTGACCCCCCACGGAAGGCCAAGGCACCATCCCAGCCCTTCCATTCGTTCCTGCACTCAATCGATCTTTGTCTGCAAGCCTGTTCCCGGGGCCGGGTGTGCTGCCTTCTCAGCTGGACCAAGGGCACAGAAGTAGCCTACTAGGGTAGATGAAGGGAAATTTCCCCCCTCCAGTATCCCAGTATGAGACAGCAGCCCCAAGGGGAGGCGAAGAGGAAACACACAGACGCTCCGGCCTGGGCCAGGGCTGGGTGTGAAATACCGGATTTCCTTGTTTATTCGATTTTCTGATCATTAAGGGCTCCCAAGAGGGGCCCGAAATTACCACCCAAACAAAGCCACCTTCCAGCCTCCCGCGGGCCGCCGATCCCCTGCGGCAGCCTGTCCAGCTCACCGCGCCCTCCAGCCCGGCTCAGGCCGACCCCTCCTCCGGCAGTGCGGGCTCCGAATCCAGCGGCGCCCACGCGAGACAAAGCCCGAGCCCCTCCGCGCACGCCCCCTCCCCCCCACCCCCACACCCCGCCGCCGGTCCCTACCTGACGGCCACCTTGACGCAGCAGTCCCCCTGGCCGGCCATGGTCCTCTGGCTCTAGGGTCTGGGCGTGGATCAGGGGCGGGGGTCTGGGGGCCAATGCCCCAGGCAGCGGCTGCGGCTGCGGCTGCGGCTGCGGGAGGCGGGGGCGCGGGCACTGCTGGCGGAATCTGCCGCGGCGGCTGGAGGTGACATGCTCGCGGGCGGCAAGCAGAGGGGCTCACCCGCGGCCAGGGGTGGCCCCACGGGGCTGGGCCCGCGCGCCTCCTCGCGCCATCGGGCGACGGCGCGCAGCTAGCTGACAGCCCGCGGCGCGACCCGCCGCTCCCCACGGCGCGGCACACGCGCGCACACACCTCCCACCCTCGCAGCCACCTCCCGCCGCAGCGCGAACAAAGGGGGCGGGGGCCGGCCCGGCCCAGGACCCGCCCCCGAGCCCCGCCGAGCCCGCACTGGGCCCCGCCCCGCCCCCCATTCACCAATCCAAGGCCCGGGCAACGGCAGGGGCGGGACTTGAGCCTTTAAAGGGACCTCTTGGCTCGCGTCCACCCG
The DNA here is from genome assembly GCF_018350195.1 of Panthera tigris. Lineage (NCBI taxonomy): Eukaryota > Metazoa > Chordata > Mammalia > Carnivora > Felidae > Panthera > Panthera tigris. The sequence continues at coordinate 40,123,649 of NC_056678.1, forward strand.
CTCGCTGGGGGGCGGGCGGGATTGGAGGGCTGGGGAGGAGGAGGGCCCAGAAGCTGACCACGCCGGAGCCTCTGCCCCCCCCAGCCGCCCGAGTGGCAGAATCTCAACCTAGATGGGACCCCGGTTTCATAAATGAGGAAGCCGGAACGCAAAGAGGGGAACTACCCAAGGTCACTCAGATTTGGTGGCTAAGCAAGGGGTAAGAACCCAGGTCTCCGGAGCAGAGTGCTTCACTTCAAAGCATCCCACAGCGATTAGCGGTTTATATTTTGAAAGCACCAGGAAAGCTTCCCTTCTGATTTATGACAGTGAATGTGTCAACCTTTACTGAACGAGATTCTTGCTGGTGACTAACAAAATTCCCTTCACCTCCATCCTGCAGCATTTTAAAGTTCATCTTTTGGTTGATTCCTGGCTAGGCTCCTCGCCCAGATGGGCCCCTCCCTCTGCTAGACCGAAGTGGTTCCACTGACCTTTATGACCCACAGATGACCCGCTGAGCTTGCCTCACACTCTTTTGTGGCCGTGGGGGCAGAGGGTCGGCGTGGGAGGCCTGGCCTGCACTGGGAGAGAAGGCAACAAAGGGCGCACTCAACTCCAGGCACCTGGGTAGAGGCTGGAGGGGAGAGGTGGGTGCGGAAGGAGACAGAGCAGTGCCGCTGCCTTTACATGGATATAAAGGACAAGGGGAACCCCGGAGCCTTTAAACATAGGGCAGAGATGGAGAAGAGCAATGCCCTGAGAAGTCACAATTCTCTTTCCACTCTACCTACCCTCCCATTGAGCCCAGACTCCCTCTCCCTGTCCCCCAACTCCCAACATGGGGGCCATTCCCAGGGCCCTCCCCAGCTGCCCTCCCTTCCCACACTTCAACCAGCTCCCTCCCCTGGAAAGAGCCCAAGAGGAGGACCCAGCTGCAGCTCCAGATGTGGATGATACTCTCTGGGGGAAGGGGGGAAGGGGAGTCAGACGCCAAGCCTCTTGCATCACTCTCCAATGATGATGAAACTATGCCAGAGATTTTGGCAAGGGTGTGGGTTAGGGTCTGAGGATGTATCTGTTGGTACCATCCTCTCTCCCTTCCCTCCCCCACTCACCCCCACAGATAACTGCTCCGTCCAGTAGTCCAGATCACTCTGGTTTTAATGAGTCAAACCCAAACAATGATAATTTCAAGGGCAAATCAACACCCCTCCCCCCAACCTGATTCAAAACAGGGCACCACCGGCAGTGGCCCAACGGTGGAGGAGGAGAGGGAGGGGATGCTGGTGGGATCCTGCACCTTTTATTAGTATTTGAACCTAGAGGAAGCTCTCTCTGGGCCAGTAGGTCACCCTTCCAGCGGTAGGCCTGCAGAGTGTTGAGTCAGATCCTGGACATTCTCTCCCCATCTTCCAACCAAAATAAGAGATGGGGAGGTGGCTAACAATTATGGACCATCCATGAGAACCAGGTATTTTTATGCATATTCTCATTTGAATCTCATAACCTTGTGAGCTGGGCTTTATTATTCTCTTTCAGTTTTGCAGTTGGGGGAGAATGAGTCTCACCCAGCATATAAGCAATGGAGCCAGGGTTTGAACTTACGCATCTTGTTCCAAACTCCCCAGATCACCTCCAAGCAAGTGCCCAGAGGGAAGGGAGCCAGCCTGACCCAGGCTTTTGTTGGAGATTTAGCCCTCCTGGATGATAATGCTGCATTTTGCAAAGCTGCTCTCCCGCCCACTAGACCCTGGACTTCTCTGGGGCTCATCTCTGGTTTCCTGCCTCCAGGAGGTCCCCTCTGACTTCCGAGATTAGGTGACCCTTCTGACTCACAGCTTTACTGCTGGGAAACGGCGCCAGAGCCGCTGCAAGCACCCTCCCCTTCCCTCCAGGCCAAAGGATGTCAAGCCAGGAGGAGCAGGGAGGCACATGTGCTGGAAACTCTGGCTTCCTAGAGGTCAGGGCCCCACATCAGCTGTGCCAGCCACCTCAGCAGCTCCCTCCTGGACCACCAGGGCCATTAGATGTCCAGACTCTTGACTCCTGGGCACTGCTGCCCAGAGGTGAGCAGGGAAACCGGGCACAGAGGTCAGAGGGAGATCCAAGGGGCAGGAAGAGACGTGAGGAGATTTAGGTTAGATGGGTCAGAGGAGGCCGAGGACAATCCCTGCCCTCTTCAGTCTCTGTGTGCCTTCAGCACAGACTCTGCTTCCTCTCTCCGGCTTGTTCCCACCCCCACCCTTTCCCACCCCTTCTCTTTCCTTCCCTAACCCTGAAGTTTCTCAAGGAGCTGCCTATATGCCTAGCCCTCCCAACCCCCACCCCTTTCCTCTCAGCCTGACAGAAATGGGCAAACACATATACACTACCTCCTGTTTGGTCCTTAATTCCACTACTTGGACTGGAGTTTGAGCCCCAGCTCTTGTCCTAAGCTGAGGCCTTTCCCCGTCAGGCGTCTAGGGGCCTCCATCATTTCTCTTGACAGGAGCCGTGGGCGTCTGGGCAGATGGGAACGTGGGGGAGCTGTGGAGGACCCTCTCTGAGGCAGGAAGCTCCCACTCCTGTAGTTAAAATACTCCAGCAGCAACTTGAGGAAGCCATCTGGCCCAGATCTCTCAGGCACGGCCTAACTTTCAATAGCAACCCTACGGTAACAAATCAATATACCTAAGAGATACCCTTCAGCTCCAGAAATGTCTCTAGAGGCGGTCTGAACCTGAGACCTGTTCCCTCTTATCTTCTTTAGGGTTAGCACTAGGCATTGGCATTTGAAGAAATGATCTGAGCATTGTCCTAAAAGTTCCGGGGGTGGAAAGTATAGAGGTCTGGACCTCCAGGCCTGTCAGCCCCACCCCAGCAGCTGGGCTTGGTTCCATGGGACAATGGGCATTAGCCCGTCCTGCCAGCCATGCCCTCCCGTGTCCACCTGGATATGGAGCCCAGCTCTGCCTGCCAACAGGAGCTCAGAACCCCTGAAAGGATCTACTTGGGTGCAGATTCAGAGGTCTTAGATCAGGCGCGGGCTCAGCCTGACTTCCTGTGTTACAGAAGGAGACAGACTTAGCCTTAGAGGAAACCAGAATTTGTTATAAATAGAAGGGAGAGAGAACTGCTGTGGATTATAAACACCCCATCAGTCCTAAAGAAAAAAAAAAACCCAACTATTTTTGGTTTCAAATGTTAATGACAATTTAATGAATACTCCATATAACCTCAGACATGGCTCTTCATCCACTTTCTGCTCTGCCATGTTTCCTATCAGGGCCAAAAGCAGGAAGAGCAGGTGTGGGAAATTCTCAATGTCACAGAACCTTTGTGGAGTTGAAAAGAACGCTCAGATCATCGAGTTTTACAGTTTCATTTTCAGGTGAAGACACGGAAGCCCAGACGGGTAAAGAGACTCGTCGACAGTTGAACAATAAACTAGTGAGCAGGGACCAACAGGGTGGTCCTCATGGGTCCAGAGCAGGGCGGTTTCCACAGCAGCATGGAAGGACCCAGAAGCTAAACATCCAAGACTGGGCCCTGTGTGAGTTTCTGGCTTGGATGAAAGTGAAGACTGTACCAGATAACAAGAGACAGGTGGAAGCTGAAGTGTGGTGTTCCAAGTCAGAGATCCGGGTTGAGATTCCCACCCTGCCACGCGCTAGCTACGTAACCCTGGGCAAGTTATGTAACTACCTCAGGAGTCCATTCCCTCACCTCCAAAAGAGGATAATCACACTCCCCTCATCGCAGGACCAGGATGAGGTTAAAGGCAGTAACCTGGGCCAAGCACCCAGTATAATGCTCAGCACAAAATAGATAGTAATTTCCTTCACATTTCCCGTGGATTCTCTGTCCCTTCTGCAATGGGCCTCTGCCCTCTAACTGGACAGAAGGGCACATCTGTCATAAAGAAATCTGCAGGATAGGGAGTGTCTGTGGTGAGTGTGAATGAGGTGTGGACAAGGTGAGGAGGTTTGCGGGGCCCAAGTGCTCCTTGTTGATGCGGGAGGTGGGAGGAAGCCAATTCGCAGTTATTTGGAGGCCTCTGCTGGCCACTCAGTGGTGGGGACCAGGGTGGGGGGGTGGTGGGCAGGGTGAGTGTTCACAGAGGCAGGAAGGGGCCTGGGGTATGCTGGATCCCTTCTGTGCACAAACACTCCTGATCTCAGCCTCACTGGGGGTTATCTGGAGGGCATCTCAACTTTATTTCACTCACCCCATGTGCCACACTGTGCCAAGGACGCCACATAGGATTTCTCATTTCATCCTCACGACAATCGCTGAGGTAAACACGGTTATTGTCCCCATTTTGCAGAAGAGGAAATGGGCTCAGAGGTCACTCGGCTAGTGTAGCAGTCATTAATGCTGTGCACCAAATATTTCCGGCTCTCCGCTGTCCGTCACAAGGCAGGACTGCGTGTCCTCTGATGTTAGCTGTGGCCACGTGACTGACTTTGACCAGTGACGTTTGGGCGGAACGGACACATTTCGCTTCTAGGTGGAAGCTGTCTGGGCTACTGGCGCCCTCGCATTACATCACGTTGTTGATCGAGTTTACGTGAGAAATAAACTTTTATTGTGTCAGGCCACCGAAATTATGGGCGGATTTGTTACCTTGGCCTAGCCTAGCCTACCCTGGTTGAGATAGTGAAGGGGCAGAGCCAGAGTTCAGAGCCCTGGTCTGTAAAGATCCCAAAGGGCCCAAGTGCCTTTGAGGACTCTACCCGCCTGTCTAAGACACAGAGGCCCCCTTTGGCTTCTGATCTGGACAACTTTTGGAGCAGGAGAAGAGGGCAGGGAGCCTGTCTTGCCTTCCCTTCTTTCTACTCCCTATGATTTGACTAAGATTTTGCCATGTTTCCGGATTGCTGGGTCCTCAATGAGCATGGTTTCCTGTCACCCCCTTGGGGGCTCCGAGTCTTCTGGTCAGCTGTGCTATCTCTCAGGGGTCTTCAGGGGCCACGCTGAGAAGTAATTAGAACAGTTCCAAGGGACTTCCAGTGCCTCTGCCCATCGCTTGCCTAGGAAACAGCTCTCAAGTTGGGCATCAGGACACAACTGTGTTAACCCCAACCCAGAGCTCCTAGAGGAAGCCAATTGAGGATCCCACAGATCTTCTCAGAGGCACATAGAAAGTAATAAGAGCTACCCTTTTTTTAACATTGTTTAAATGCTTCAGATCCCTACTGTCATGTAATGCTCACAACAACTCTAAGAGGTAGGAACAATTATCATTCCCATATGAACAAAGGACACCAAGAGTTGCCCAAGGTCATGCGGCAAGTGATGGGGGTGGGGGGCGTCGAACCCACCCAAGCAAGCCAATTTCCTGTTTCATCCTGTGTCACATCATAGTGAAGAATAAGGATGGATCTAGACCTTGGCAGCTGCTGAGCTGAGAAAGAGCAGAGCACCTTGAGAATTCACCTGCTTCATAAGTCCACACAATGACCTGTACGCAAATGTTCACGGCAGCATTATTCCTCGTAGCCCCAAAATGGAAATAACCCAAATTTCCATCGACAGATGAATGCATAAGCTGGTATATATCAAATAATAGAATACAATCAGCAATAAGAAGGATGAACTATCAATGATACAGCATGGATGAACTTCAACATAATTATGCTGAGTATAAGAAGCCAGACCTGGGCACCAGGGGTGGTGGGGGGCCCGAGAGAAGGGAGGAAGGGGCGATGAACAGAACTTGGAGGGGCAGAGGGGGCAGGGGGATCGCCATTAGGCACCAAGAAATTTGGGGGGTGGAGGATACATCTATTATCTCGATGATGGTGTTGGTTCCACGGCTGTATACACATCTTTCAGAAATAATCAAATTGTGCACTTTGAATATTTCCAGTTTCTTATAACTCAATGAACTCTTTTAAAAGGGTAACTTGCTCCAACTTCTTTGGTCAAACAGGGATGCAGAATAGCTGGTGACTTTTCCTGCGTCACTGGGACAGCAAACTGGAGTCTTGGCCACCTAAAAGGCAGCTGAGCCCCCTGCCCCGCCCCCTGTGGACCGTGCACTCATTGGGGGTCCCCTCTCCCCGAGAAGGGACAGTGCTGGGGAATTAGCACAGAGAGGGGAAGTAGACACAAAAGGAGAAGGAGCAAGCAGGGAGTCAAGCTGGAAAAGCCAAAGAGAGGGGGAAAGAAAAGAGATGACGAGGAAGGAAGAAGGGAGGGGGCAGACCCCTCTCCTCAAACCTGGTGGTGAGGAGGGGGCCTTCGAGGCAGTCCTAGCCAGGACCCCAGAGAAGTCAGGTCCTCTCTCTTACTAGGGCCACCCTAGTAAGGCCCTTCCTTCCGATTAACAAATAAGCCCCACCCTGCCTAGGAGCTATTGATTTGCAGTCCCCAAGGATGCATCATTTCCTTGGATTTTAATAGACATTAGCTTCAGCGAGACCCTGCAGAGCAAACTGTCAGCAAACGAACATGTGACACTTTAAAAATGGGGGTGGGGGCAGTGTTGGGAGACTCGGAGAGGTGTTGGAGAGGTGGTGGTGAGAGATCACACAAGATTAACCACTGAAGTACACTTCTTTTACAACAATGTACCAGACTGGGAATGTTATGGGACCGTAATGAATGCCAGCACCCCAGGCTGTGCATATGTGCTGAATCTCTTGGGATGATTTTAGGAGAATTTCAAAGCCCCTTTGACCACGACAGCCTGCATTGGCCTGAGGTGACATAATCTCTTGAAAAATGAATCTGTGTCCTCTCCCCCACCCCCGTACTTCCTGACACTTGTCCAGTTGACAGAAAGGACACTCTGCCTTGAGGAGAATTAGACGAGACTGGGGAGGATGCAAAGAGCGATGAAAAGAACTTTGTCTTCCTCTTTAACTCCCAAGCTAGGTTGGAGGAGCCAAAGAAGAGTTTGCAGTCATAACCCGAATTAGAAAGAACCCAGAGGGAGAGGCCATAATCTGTCTCCCATCCCTCCCTCCCCCACCACAGACTGCCCCAGCGCCCCTGGGGCTAGCCAAGGAGAGCCAGGAGATGGGAGGCCCGGGCCTTGGGGGAGGTCAAACTCCAAGACCAAAGACCAGATGTGGGGTGATCTGGAGAGATAGTCAACCTCTGATAGTGGCTGGCACTGGGGCCCCTGGGCGCCACCTGTAGACCACTCCTTGTGGTCACTATAGTGACCCCCCACCCCCCCTCTCAGAGGGGACAGCTCACCTATGGCAAATGCAGAAAAGGCCCCCCTCAAGTCTGCACGCTGCCTGAGAATAGCCCTGCACAGGACACCCGCCCTCAGTGAACCCTCATCCCGATTTGTATAAACTAACCCAAAGCAAAAGGTGGGGTCTCTGCCCCCCCCCAGAGAGGCAGTGGTGATATTGGGGTGGCCCTGGATGGTGGGGAAACCCACCCTCGTCACAGTAGGTTAAATATTATCAAACTGCCGTTTCATAGACAAAAAGGATAAAACATCTGTGATTTCAAATGATTCAACCAAATACACGTTGTTTAGCAGTGAACTTGGTGTGGTCTCGTGCATTCACCCTCCCTCCCTCCCTCCCCACCTCCTTCCTTTCTCCCTTCCTTCCTCTTCTCCTAGCTTGGGATACAAACTTGATAAAGAAACTCACTGACCTTGAAGAACTCACGGTAGAAAAAAACTTTAAACTCCTAGTCACACTACAGGGTAATAAATGCCATAATAAAAGTTACCACACACTACGGAAGAGGCAACTGAGTGTAGCCAGGCCATCGGGGATGACCAAGGCCGAGTGCGGAGGCATTTACTGGGCATGGAAAGGCACGGCAAGTGGGGGCACGAGCGTGGCCTGTGGGGCTGAGTTTAGTGCAGTGGGCGGTGCTTGGCAGGTTGTGGGAAGGGGATGCGGTGAGGAGGGGGGAGGCGGAGGGTCAGGGGGCGTTGCTGGGAGATGCTCACAGAGATAGGAGAAGTCAGCAGCTCAAGAATGGTGTCCCGGCTCCTGTCCTACACTGGGCTTCACTACTTCTTGGCCAAGTGACTCTGGGTAACTTAGTCTTTCTGAAGTTGTGTTTTCATCACAGAACGGGATTCACAATGACACTTATTTTACAGGTGGCAGGGCAAACACTAAACGAGATGTTACAGGCAAGGCACTTAAGGACCTGGGCTTGACAAATACTGGCTACTATGGTTCTACAGAGGGGGAAGTCAACGGCAGAGAGCTTTTGAAAACAATACACAACTGGAAGTTTCTCCACGTCCAGGACTTGTTGTCCCCTGCACATTTCACTGGCCGCTCTAAGGTGTGGCCCAGGGAGCCTGAGGTCTCCTCCTGGCTCCTCCCACTCATTCAGGAAGTTGGGTGTATATGGCTCTTTCCTCCTCTGGGTCTTGGTTTTCTTTGTCTGGGTGGGGAGAGTCACCTGGCACTATAAGCTGTCAGCCTCATGACAGGAGTGACATGTCATTGGGATCAGATGCCAGAAAAATGGGGATCAAGATCAGCTCTGGGTTGGCAGGGCCTTCTCTAGTGGCTTCTGCAGAGGCAGGAGCTGGCTTCTCCATCGCTGGACTGTCCTGGGAGCTGGCAGGGCTGTGGGGGATGGGGTCTGATGCAGAGCTACCTGGGTTGGCAGTCAAGTTGCCTGCTTGCTTTCTTTTTTCTTTTTTTTTTTTTAATATTTATTTATTTTTGGGAGAGCACAAGCAGGGGAGAGGCAGAGGATTCAAAGAGGGCTCTGTGCTGACAGGCTGACAGCAGTGAGCCCGATATGGGGCTCGAACTCACAAACCATGAGATCGTGACTTGGGTTGAAATCAGAAGCTCAAGAGACTGAGTCACCCAGATGCCCCGCCCAGCTTTCAATAAGTGGCCTCAGGACCCCTCTGAGCTCAGTGTCCTCTCATCTAAAAGCCCAGCTCTCTCACCAGCCAGCATCAGACAGGATCAAAACAACAGCATCTTACTAAAGGCCACTCGGCCACATCTAGAGCAGGGCCTACACGTACACCTGGACCAGAGCCAGGGAGCTCCTCCCCACTCTGCAGATAGACTGGAACTGAGCCCACCCTCCACGGTGTCCAGGGGTCCTCCATCTGAGCCTCACACCTTCCAGAGCGCAGGGCTCCTCTCGTCCCCACAGCCAGCATGAGGCTCTGTGACCAGCCCCTCCCACCAGCTGCAGCCCCGCCCCTTCTGGCAGACCCCGCACCCAGCAGCTGGGCCCCAAGTCTGCAGGGAACCACGGGCAGAAGATAGGGGTCCAGCAGACACTGCTTCTGGCCAATGCCCCCCAGGCGACAGAAGGTGGCCCCACCGGCCCCTATGGGTACCCGGTCTCTGTCAGATGGTCCTGCTGAGAGGAGGGGCTTGTCTCCCCCCCCAGACCTGTCTGGTCCCCTTCACTCCCCGCTCAGTCCTCATCCTTCCACACTTGTTCCTTTTAGGCTTTATTGGAGTGGCCCGGCAGCTACGTGTGGGCAGGGCTGAGGTGAAATCCAGCGTGTGGCCCCTGGAGGCAGAGCACCTCCTCCCTGTCTCCCCGGGGCTTAGACAGACAGCCAAGGTGGCTGAGGTTGCAGAACTGAGGCAGGTGACACTGGGCAGTGAGCTAGCGAAGGGCCGGGCCCACACTTCCCACCATTTTCCTGCATTTATTTAACAGTTATTGAGCCACTGGTCTGTGCTGAAAAGTGTTCGGCTCCAGGTAGAGTACTTGGAACAAAGTGGACCTGCTCCTGATTTTGTGAAGCTTAGCCTCTGGCTAGGGTAACAATAAACAAGCGGTTTTGATCCCCACTGCACTCGAGGAAAAGGCCCGCCATGTTTCTGGGCCAGCCTCCAGAGGGTCTGGAGGGTGTCCGGGGAAAGCTTTCTGCAGGAAGCAAGAGCAAAGCTGAGATTTCAAAGATGACTAGGGAGGGATCCATGGAGTTTAGGGTTCATGGAGTTTTCCAGAGACAACAGCACTCTGGAAGTCAGAAGTGAGGGCAGCTCCCCCTGGTGGGGCTGGCAGGAGCCATGCGTGAGGTCCAGATCCAGGGAAGGCTTCTAAGCAGAGGGCAAGGGTTTGCACGATGTTCTGAGGGTTTGGGGGTGCCTTTAAGGGTTTTAAGCAAAAGAATGAGACAACAGGCTTCTCCTTTTAGAAAGATCAGAGACAGGCAGGGAGGAAGAGAAGAGAGGAGCTGCTGAGACGGCAGTCCAGAAGCTGTTGCAAAGGAAGAGGCATGAAATGTTGATTGAACAGGTCAGGAAAGTCACTGTGGGCATGAAGACAGGTTGGAGAAGTACTTAGGAGGGTGAATCTGTGAGGCAAGCTGGGAGCCCAGGACAACACCCAGACCCCTGGTTTCAACAAGGGGTGGGTAGCACCCAAGAGTATACCAGAGTAGCAGCAGCCTATGGGGAAAGGACAGTGGGGTCGAATTTGGACACGATGCACTTTTGGCACAGGTAGGACATACGTGAGGAGTTCCTGGGGAGAAGGATACAGAGATGTAGAGGTTTAGTCTAGCCACATAGAACTGGGAATTTTCAACACAGAGGCAGCTGATGTGTGAGCGGCTGAGAGCAACCAGGAAGACCTCCCGAGTGGGAAGAGGGATCAAGGACACAGAACCTGAGAGGTAGATGGGCCAGGGGAGAGCTCACAGGGAAACTCTGGGTTGAGCACTTGAAAGGCAGGAGGAAATTCAGGAGAGGCAGTGGTGGAGACATGTCAGGAAGGAGGGAGAAGTCTATTGTACCTCATGCTGTCTAGAAATCAAGGAAGATAAAGATAAAAGAGGTCTCCTGAAAAAAAAAAAAAAAAAAGGCGGAGGGAGGGAATCTCCTGGATTTGCAACAAGGTTGTGGAGATATTGGTGAATGTGGGCACAAGGCAGGCTGCATGGGGATGAGAAATGGGAACTAGAAATGGAAATGTGGATGAGGAGACAACCCAGGTAAGAAGTTTGCTCTTCAGTAATGAACTAGATAGATAGATAGATAGATGAGAGAGAGAGAGAGAGATAATAGATAGGCCTCAGGTAGGTAGACAGGGCAGCTGTGAGGCCATGTTGTTAAGATGGAAACACCTTGAATGTGGTCCCTGCAGATGGAGGGAGCAGGGGGAGAGGGGAGGACGGGAGACGGGCTGGGGTAAAATCCGAAAAGCTGGCTGGAGGAGATGTCAGTCTTCCACTGGGTCAGGAGGAAAGGAGAGCAAGAGACAAAAGCATTGGCAAGCTCATCAGCTTGGTAACAGGAGCTGAGGGAGGGGACCTTCTGGCGGCCTCTGCTTCTCTGTGGAGGAAGACAGCAGGCTGTCGAGGGAAGGCGTGGGGGAAGCCAGTGGTGTCGAGGTTTGAGGAGCGGAGAGCTGGAACGGTCCGGGACCACACATCTGCGGCCAGGGCGAGTCTCCCTGCCCTTGCCCTTGCCCTTGCAGCCTGGGGCCCGCCCAAGGAGCCCGAGGAGCCCACTTGGGGGTTTGCCAGGAGGCTGCGGGGGCGGCCCGGTGGTCACCACAGCCACCCAGCCACCAGCGCTGGGCAAGCTCGGTGAAGGGATGGCAAGGAGAGGAAAGAGTATCCAGAGAAAGGCACCGCTGGGACCTGGCGGGCCTAACTCTGCCTCTCACTGGCTGTGTGACCACAGGCACGCCACATCACCTCTCTGTGCCTCCACTGCCACATCCGTAAATCCCTTTCAACCCTTAAAAACCCTGCCTTGCGAGGGTGCAATGAGAATGAAATGGACGCTGTGTGGAAATGCTTTGTACCTAGAACGTAAAACACCCCACGGCGCGGGACAGCGTCTGGCACACAGGAGGTACTTGGTAAGTAGGAGCCACTGTGACTCATCACTGCTTGGTGTGGGTAAGAGGAGCTGTGGAAACTGCAGATCTTTGATATCCAGGGGCACAAATACGTGAGGGACCTGAGGCCTATGTCAGTGGTGGATTCTGGCCAAAGGGACACGGTCATAGCTTCAAAGAAGGTGGGTTGTGGTGTGGCCTGGGATGTAGGGCCATTGCTTCTAAGGCCACCAGGCCCTCCTGCGGCGACGCGGCCCCGGTCAGTGGAACTGGCCATGCACTTCTAGGAGAATCCACGTTCTCCACGATGAGCCCCTCTCTGCTGCATGCAGGATAGCTGCCCAGAGAGCCCCTCTGTTCTCCTGGGCCCAGGCTCCCGAGCCTGTGCGCGGGGTTCCTGGGAAATGGGGTGGGGAAGACGGATGAGTGAGTGTAGAAGTTTCCAAAACAGGAGACAGGCAGGGGCCAGGGGCCAATGGCATAGGCCTGGAGACTTTAATGTCCTGCTGGTGGGAGTGGCCTTATGCCAGACAGACACTGGCACTGACTGGGCCTATTTGAAAGACATTAGAAGCTCCATCCAACCATGCCTCTTGCCAGTGAGGAGAAGGGCCTGTCAATCTACTTCTTCCGGACGTGTCTTCCGGTCGTTCCTGACCACCCCTACTCGGCCCATCCATTCAGCTGCTGAGAGAGAGAGGGGCTGCCGTGGTGGGCTAACCCTTCTCGGCCCCAGCCACCCCTCCCTCACCGTTGGTCATGCTAGCTCTAAGCCCATGCTGCTGCTGTGCGGAACCTCACAGCCTGCGGGGGATCAGGGTCTCCTGGGAGCCCTGATGCTGGTCAAGGCTCCCCAGCGAGGACCTGAGTCTCAAGCGTCCCTGGGCACTGGCCATGCCCTCTGGGGACTCTTGTCTTTTCAGTAGCTCTGTTGCTGCCACCTCCACATCCTCTGGTTCCATCTGGCAGGCATCTGCCAGGGCCCGGCCTGTCACCGTGACAAAGTCAGCATCAGCCGCCAAGGTGTCCAGGCCTCCTCGAACCAGAGCCTGCAGGGAAGAGAGAAGGCTGGGTGTGATCTCCTGGGGAGCTGCCTCAGGGGTCTGCCTCTGTTGGCTCTACCCTCTCTCTACCCGAGGACATCACAGGGCCACCCCCGAACGCAGCCCACTGCTCTGTCCCAGCCCCCATCTCACCTCCTGTATCAGCCGGGCTGTCGCTGGAGTCTGGCACCTGGAACTACTCTCCTTGGTCCTACCGTGGTGGGATGCTTCCTCAGGCCCCGGGGCGGGGTCCCTCCTCTCCCCAGGCAGGGGAGGCTCTGCGCCGGCGCGCTGTTCCAAAAGCACAAAAGCAAAGACCCCAACAGGGATGCTGGAGCCCACTGGGATCCGGTGAAACTCTAGCCCTAGGGAGCCTCAGCCAAGACTCACAGAAAAGGGAGGACCCAGGAGTCCGGTCCTTTCTGTTATTAATGGACAAATTACCACCACACCCTTCCTATGCATAGAGTTTCTTCCCAGGCCTGTGCCCTATTACCTGGCAGAGGGTAGGAGATGCCTGGGCCCCGGGCATTTCTCTCTGGGTCAGCTGTCCTTTTAACTTTTCCACACAGGATTTGCTGTGGGCTCCTGTGGGCAAGACAGGGCAAAGGCAAGAGGGGCCTGAGTCAACAGAGCTCTGCCTGGCCAGGCATCCAAACTCTGAGAGCTCTCTGAGACCCGTGGGGCTGTGGAAGGGGTCCTAGAGGTGGATGTAGGCTGAGGCCCAAACAACTCCAGGCCAGGCAGGACCCTGTGTTGTCCCGTTGCCCTTGTACTTGTCCTGGTCTTTGTGCTTGTGGGTTTGGGAGGGGGAATCAGGGCCAGAGTTTGACCAGCTCTGGTCAAGCTGTTTCTCAGTGTGTCCACGTGTGTTTGCATGCAGAAGTGTGTGTGTGTGTGTGTGTGTGCGTGTGCGTGTGTGTGTGTGTGTGTGTGTTTACACACCATGGAGCAAGGCAAGTGCCCTCATCTCCCTTGAACTCCAGCATCCTCAGGGCTCTTGCTGTCACACACAGCAGTCTAGGACCTGCCGGGAGATTGCCAGACCATCTGCCGAAGGGCCCCAGAGCCAAGGGGTCAGTCGTTCAGGAGCTGCCCTTCGGGCGAGTGGGTGTGAGTTTCCAGGCATGCCCCCTTCCCACCTCACTCGGTGACCTACATGACACCCTTGACCTCCGCCTGGATCAGGAGCTGGCCCTGACTGCTCTTCTGTCCCAGGCCCAGCTGATCCCACCGCAGCAGGCTCCCAAGCCAGCCCTCCCAGCCAGATTCCCCAAGCGTAAGGAACGAGCGAGGCTCCCCAGGCCTCTCTGGGAGAAGGCTCAGCTTCTAGGGTGCACAGAAAAGACTGACCCAGGACGCTTCGGGGCTGGCCAAAGGCTCCTCCTCTGGCAGCAGGCGTCTCTGTCTCTCCAGGGAACTCCCTTTCATAGCGGATGCTGAAATGGAAGCAAGGCTGGTGATAGGGAAGCAAGGCAGGCTGCTGGTTCTCCCGCCATCCTGCCCCTCTATGGCCCCAAACGTCCTTTTCCCTCAGGATCTGGACCCATCATCGTGTGCAGCCTGGACTCCAGGGCTGGTGCTCCCACTGCTCTGTGCCCAGCCAGTCCTGGCTCTCTAAGAGAAATGGGCCAAATACATCCCCCACTCCTCTCCTTTGTTCAATGGTCCCTGCTGTCAGACATGCCCTTCCCTCTACCCTTTCCACATTCTGTTCATCTTCCGAGGCTCAGCCCAGCCTCACAACCTCCAGGACACTGGTTCTCAACCTTGGTGGTACACTGGATCACCTGGGGAGCTTTAAAGACTAGTAGTGGCCATGTCCCATCCCCAGAGTTTGCGGTGAGGCCCAGGAACTGCAATTTTGAAAGCTCCTTGGTGTTTCTGATGCTCGGTGGAGGCCGAGGAACGTTGTTTAGCTCAAATCTAGGCCTTTCCAGCCCATGGTGATCAATATGCCTGCATTCTCAGCACACCTGCTCTTTGTGATTATTCGGTCACTATCAGGTCCCGTGACACATCTCCCAAGAAGACTACAATCCTTTCAGGGCAGGGCCCAGGTCTGGTGCTTCTGTATTCCCAGAACACCTAACACCATGGTGACCCAAGGTGCAGGTGCCTCTCAAGGCTTGAGGGCTGAATTCAAAGGGTCTCTGAATGCAAGGGCGTGTAGGCAGCTCTGGCCATGGGAAACACCTGCTCACGGGGCTTCTGCCCTGTCCTGCCCATTACTGAGGGTGTGCAACTCAGCCTTTCCAGGTCTAAGGTACCTCTAATCACGCGGCCTCCTATCTATAAGGGAAGGTCTGCTTGGACCTCAGCCCGCAGGTTGATTTCTGAGAAGCTCCCCGACTTCATCCCGCTGTTTTTTCATGAGATTTATGTAATCACGGATTATATCTGGTCGACAGCTCAGGGTGAAAGAGAGGGGGCCCAAACAGCAGTGAGATATCCCTGGAACCCAAATCCTACAAATAAACTTTAACTTTCCACAGTTGTAGTAAGCTCTCTTTCTAATCTAATACGTTCAGTAGGTCTCAGCTCCTAGACCTGCCGTAGGTGATGGAATAAAGGAACCACGCAACGTTTGTGCCAACGCTGACATGAGGCTGCCCTCTGCTGGCCAAAGGAGTCTCTGCAGTCTGGGCCTGCCTCTTGCATTAAGGGGGAGGATGGATCCCAAAGGACACCAAGGCAAGCGGAGGACAACCTATATGTTTCAGGGTGTCCCCTCTCCGGAAAATCCTGGAACCCACTAACCATGTCTTCCCAGTCCTACCCCAGTACCCTTACACCCAAAGCTGGCAGTGACTGCCACTACCTGGAAAATAGCTGGCTGTTGCTATGGCTGCTGTTGTCACAGGCAACATTGGCATTGGCATTATTGGTGTTGGCATGAGCAAGAGGGTTGGTGCGTGGATCTTGAGGGAAATCCTCCAAGAAGACGGGTGATTCCAGCTCTTCCATCTCTATCTCAGCAAACTGGAGGGGTCTCTGGTTGGCCATCACAGGGGGCAGGGAGTTGGTCCTTTCCATGAAGTTGTCCACCTGGCCAAACAGGCCCCAGTCCTCTAGGGTCAAGAAGGAGAGCATAAGGGCTGAGAGCAGTGACAGGGAAATGAGAGCTGAGAGTGCATGGGGACTGCCATACTGGGATGATTTGCTGGGAACAAGTGATGGTATTAGAAGAAAAATCCTATAAGGCCAAAGGGAAATGGACTGGGCTGTAAGGCAGAGAAGAAACCACCCGCCTTCAGAGAGTTCTCAGTACAATGGGGTAGACAGGACACATCTAAGGAACGACATAGGAGACACAGATAGCCAGATAGGGAAATATGGTATCATGGAAAGAGCACTGGATTGGGAGTCTGGAGAACTGGTTCTAGTCCCACCTCTAAAACTAACTAACTTGCTAACTTGGATATCTCATATAATCTCCTTGGGTCACCACTTCCTCATGAATAACCCAGAAGGTTTTAACTAGGTCATTAAGGTCATTAAGGACCTTTTAGTTCTGTAGCGTCATAAAAAACACTAGACAGCTAAGAATTGAGGGCCAGTGTAACTGGAAGCAGGTGGGGCATTTGACAATGAAGGGATTCTAAGAGATAGTGGCTGTGGGGACTTGAGGAAAGGAGTGAGGCTTGGTAGAGGAAGGGAAGAAAATACGTGTTATATTTGATAACTGACTAGGTTGAGTCACTGATTTTGAGTCCCAAGAGATGTGGGCTGTGGGTGTCTTCAGTTTCCAAATTCCCCTCCTATGTGGCTTCTCGCCCTCATTTCTATGGGATGTTGCTATTCCCTGTGCCTGGGACACACAGGGTGGTCATGGCCTTCGCATACCCGGAATATCCCTTCCTCCATCGCAGCCTCCACCATGGCTCTCTCCAGCTCCTCTTCAGCTGTCAGGTCTCCTGAGATGGTGCGCCGGATCTCTGGGGCTGCCTCTTCCTCAATGGTCCTCAGTCCGGCCTGGGGACAGAAGCTCCGTGACCCCTCCAGTCTAGTGGGGGAGACCAGACTGCTTCCCATGGCCTTGCTCATTTCTAGCTCCAGCTCCAGCCCCACTCTCTCCTGGACATTCAATGTCCCAGGACTCCATGAGGCCACTATGTCTTGCTCTGACTTCTGGGATGGTCCAACTTCATGGGGATTTCATATCCTCTCCAGCTTCCAGCTGGAAAAATCTTCTTACTCAGTAGAGTCTTTTAGACAAATGATCTCCTTTTACTGAATATGCCATTAATACAGTTTTTTAAGTTGATTAAAGCCATGGGACAAATCAAGATTGGTGTCACATGATAGCTTGCAGTGAGAACATGGCATCATTTCTGTGACGTTGCTGTACAAGATGTATATCCCTAAATCTATCATGAAGAAACATCACCTGAACTCAACCTGAAGGATATCCTGTAGTCTTCAAAAGCGTGAAGGTCTTGTCAAGGAAAGACCAAGGAACTGTTCTAGCTGAAAGAGTCTAAAGAGATATAACAACTAAATGCCATGTGTGATTCTAGATTGGATCCTTTTACTATAAAGGCATTCTTGGGACAGCTGGTGACATTTGCATGGGGCCTGAAGATTTGGTGGTTATAATGTCTCAATGTTAATTTCCTGACTTTGGTGGTTGCATTGTGGTTGTGTAGAAGAATTATGTAGGAGAATGCCCTTATTTGCAGGAAATACATATGAAAATGCTCTGGGTTGATGGAATGTCATGCTGGGAATTACACTTAAAATGGTTCATAAAAAAGGTGTTTGTATTTTACACACAACTTTTAAAATCATGACACTGTTTTAAAGTAAAAATTGCAATTGAAATAAGTTTTTGAGCACACAGCCCAAAGGCACACATATTTTTGAATTTGTAAATTGTGTGCACTATAATTAACACCAAAAAATAGAAATAAAAGACAGATGAGATGAAACAAAGTTCTAAATTTCTCTGCATGCCAATGGACCAGTTTAAGCACTCAAATCCCTCTTCTGAACCAATGCCATTGCCTTTGGGTCTGTCACCCAAAGATGGAGGAGCTCCTGCCTGGCTCCTCACTCACCCTGGAGCCCTCCTTCCCTCTCTGCCTCTGTCACTGGCCTTCAAGGACATGGAGCCTGAAGACCTGGCTCAGTGGAGTCCCTTGGAGGTCAGGTTGGGCTTACCTGGATTTGTATAGTGTCCTTCTTGGGCCGATACCCATAATACTCTTCCTGGCGCTTCATGAACTTCCGGAAGTGCTCCTGGATGAGAAACGTGGCGTAGAACTTCCCTACAGTCACCTCATCATCTGCAGAAGAGTCAAAAGCGATGTCCTGAAGGTGGGTAGGAATCTGAACTAGGTTCAGAGTGGGAGCCAGGTGTAGCCAGGACCGGGCGCTTCAGGACACTCCTCTCCTTGCTGACTTGGCCAGTGGGCGGTTCCACCCTAAGGTTGGTACCCGCCCTGATTACCACCATGGGGTCTCTCCAAGGTATTTACGAAGGTTCTGGGCCATTCTCAGATTCCCACAGGGCTTCCTGGAGAAGTCCCCTTGTTCCCTGCCTCTGGATGCTGGTCTCCCAAAGCAGCACCCACCTCCTATTGGAGGAATGACCTGGTCCAGGAGCTTCATGCTGGTTCTCTTCCAGATCTTCTTGATGATGGCCCTCAGCTCCTCATTGGCCTGCTCAAAGTTACCTGGGAGCAAGGGACAGGCAGGGGCAGCCCTAAAGTCACACGGCCCAAGTCAACTGCACTTGACAAAGACACCTAGAATTCTCCAAACACCTCATTCAACAAATGTTGGCCAAGATTTTGTTTGTCTATTTGGTTTTGGCAGCTGCTGTGCTGAGCACTGGCAAGAAGGGGAGGGCATCACCATCCCCCTGGGGCAGCCCAACCCTTGAGTCATGTTTCCACACCCCACAAGCCTTGGCTTCCAGTGTTCAGAGTGGCTCCCTTTGAAGTCTGTCTGTCATCTCCTGGTCTTCTCCCTTTCCCCTCAAAATCCTTTAAATCCCCATGGCCCTCTGGTCTATTCCAAGGACTCTCAGGCAACCTTCCTGTTGCCCTAACGTGGTTTCTCTCACTCTTGGTCTTCCTCTCCTTGCCCTCCCAAGAAAACCTTCCCTGTGGTGGTCTCAGATCCCTGCAGTGGTCCTGATTGCCTTCGGGGACGGCTCTGATACAGCCAAGCGCTAAGTGAGGGCTCAGGAACCAAAGAGCCCCCAGCTTAAGTCCTTTCCCTGCTCCCATGATGTCTGCTTCCTGGCGGCAGGGCACTCAGCTGTGGAGCTGAGTGTGGGCTGCAAGCCCAGGGCTACCTGAGGCGCCCCTCTGCTCCCCCCAGAGCCACACCACAGGCAGCCCCCACCTCTGCACGAACACTGCCTTTTTTTGGGCCCCATTCAGACATAGCTGTGTGGGAAGAGATCCTTAGTGACCTTTCCCCTGCAGAGAATTTTTGAGCTCTCTCGAAGCCCTGAGAGGCACAGCCTGGGGTCCTCCTTCTGCTTTTCCTCATGGCTCTTGGTTCCAACCCTTAGCTCTGAGAATCTGGCAGAATCTGTACCAGAAAACTCATCCTCTGAGAGAAGGGAGGGGGCTGCATGCCAGAAAGTTCTCACCTTCCGTCTTGATCTTGAGTGCTGTGCGGACCAGGGCGAAGAGAGTGGCGTTGAAGGTGACCGTGCCGTCGCTGTTCAAGGGCATGTTCATGCCCACCAGCCGCTGTGAGGGGAGGGGCAGTGGCTGGCTGCTGAGCTGGGACCAGGCCAAGCTTGGCAGGTCATTCTGGCCTGGTCTGTGGACCGGGAGGGGATGGGACATGAAGGCTGGGGGTGCAGGTGATTCGGGATGCCCTTCACGAGGGGATGGAAAGGTAAGTTGGGAGACACTGTTGACTGTTGGGAGACACTGATGAGTTGGGAGACACTTTAGGTCCTCAGGAAGGGACTTGGGGACCCAGGAGATGACTGCTCTAAAATGACTCATCCAATCAGGCCCTCATCAGCTTCCCTGTCCCTTGATACTGGAGCCTCTTCCTCTCCCAGGGGGCACCCCTCCCTGGTCGCGCTGGTTACCTTACATGCTACCCGGTGTGGGCAGAACTTCCCAAAGCCCAGAGGGGGTTGGATCCGTCTCAGCAGGGTCACCACATCCAGGTGTTTGATTCTGCCCCTGCAGGAGGACACAGAGACTTGTACACCAGGCGTCTCCACCCAGGACCTCCTCCCTGCTCAGAGAACGGCCAAGGGGAAGAGAGCCAGGTGGCAGGGGAGTGCTTCCTGTTTTCAGAGTGTGTTTAGGAAGTTGAAGCTGAGCTCCTGCTTTAAAGAAGAAACAATGTTTGGGTTCACTGTTACCCACCACCAGGAATGGGCTGTCCTTTTTTTGGGCAGACATCCTTTTGAGACCAGAATTCCCTCAGATGTGGGATCTCCAGAGCCAGAATCTGGACCTCATTTTCCCCACGGCAGAGCCTTCCTTGGGTTCTGTTTGAGCTGACTGGGGGGCTCTTGGGTTATATTAATAGAAGTAGAGGGTATGGATCACTGGAGGTGAAAGCTCACTTCCAGAGACTGGTAGAGAGCTAGAGACCTGTGTCATAGGTTGTTGTAAGGATTAAATGAGATAATGTACGCAATGGTTAGCACAATGCATGACACTTGGGAAATACTCATCAAATATGAGCTTATTATAACTTTTTAAAGAAAGAATATAAAGCAGAAGTGCTTCCCAAGATTTAACATAGGTATGAATGCCCTGAGGATCAGGTTAATAAGCAATGCAGGTTCTGATTCAGTCAGTCCAGGGTACGGCTCGGGGCTTTGCATTTTAATCAAGCTAGGATGCTGTTAGTCAGTGGACTAAAACTTTGGCTAGCCAGAGCCCAGAGCTGCTCAGGTACTGAGTTCCCTGCTCTCAGACGTGTCCAAGCAGAAGCTGAATGACCATTTCCCAATAAAGTCAAGGGGTTTTCTGTCCTGAGAGGCTGTGGGATCCCTTCTAACTCTAAGAAACTCCAATTTTCTGATCTGGGACCTCAGATAATGAAGGAAGAAGTCCATTCATTCTTATTAAACTGGAGAGTGATTCCCTATAGGACACAAGGACAGGGGCTAGGATTGGGGGGGTGGACAGTGAAGGGAGGGGTCTGCACAGAATCTACAGACTGGACTCACTTAGCCTCCGGGTCATACTCTGCCCAAATGGCTTTGAACTCATCCAGGTGATGGGGGCCCAGGATGGACCAGTCCCGGGTGAGGTAGTCAAAGTTGTCCATGATGACAGCTACAAACAGGTTGATGATCTGCAAGAGGAGAACCAAGGGCTGCCACCACGGGAAAGCAGGTGACGATGGGGAGGGGCTGGGGGCTGGGAGATGTCCACTGGGTAAGGGGGCCAGAGCTCCTTCCTACTTGGGCCCTCACTGCAGTCCTTCCGAATGACCTGCGTCCCAAACACTAGTGACCTATGTCACACCTCTGCGCTCCTCCATAGACAGTGTCCTCTGCCCGGGTTCTTGGTGCTGATCCTTTAAAACCCAGCTCAAGCTCCTCCATCTCGGCCTCTCGCCCCCGCCCCAGAGAGATGAGCCCCCTCCTCTGTGCCCTCACTGGACCGTGCGTCATTACTGCTCTTGCCTTTCCTGTGTCTAGTGGGCGTCCCTTTGAACTGCAAGGCTTGCTCAAACATGGATTCCCCAGGTGCCCAATGAGCTCCTCCAGGGCCAGACTGGGTCTTATCATGTTTCTACCCTCTGCCCTGAGCCCAGGGGCACACAGATGCTCACACAACTGTTTTGACCGAATATAGGGAAGAAAATAGAGTGAAGAGACGACAGTCCCATGGATACTGCTGGCTCTTTGCGTTCCACATGAACAGACAGCAGCCCTCGCGTCTTAGAACAATCTGTGCTCTGTTTCTAACCCCATTCGGGACCTCCTCTGGGACCTTATTTCCAGAGCCCCAGCCTCCTCACAGCGGGGCCACTTTCTCTTCGGAGGAACAGGGAGGGGCAAATGGCTTTACTGGGAGCCCCTATTTATTTAGGACAGAGCCCCCACTAAATTCTTTTGATTATTCATTCGTAACCAAAAAAGGTAAAAAACAAAAACAAAAACAGAAACAAAAAACCTTTTAGCAACCCCTCAGAAAACGAAGCCACCCGCAGGATGGCCAGAACCAGAATAATCTAACCAGAGCCTCCTGCCTCCTGTGCCCCTGAGGTCAATCCCCAAGAGACAGAAGCTGACGGGGAAGGGGGGGGGGCAGATTCCCTTGTGAAATCACCCTCCTCGCCATCTCACCAGGAAGGCGCAGAGCATGTAGAAGCTGACGAAGTAATAGTAGGCGAAGTTGGTGCCACACGTGTACTCCTCACCCGGGGCATAATCCGATTCGGGGTCACACAACTTGCCGTAGCTGCAGGCCAGGAGGATCTCCTGCCACGCCTCACCTGTCGCACACCTGGAAGAGATGGGCTTCTGTTGGCCTTTTCACTCTTTTTTTTTTTTTATTCGTTGAATGTTTATTTTTGAGAGAGAGAGAGAGAGACAGAGCAAGAGTGGGGGAGGGGCAGAGAGAGACACACACACAGAATCCGAAGAGGGCTCTGGGCTCTGAGCTGTCAGCACACAGCCCGACATGGGGCTCGAACTCACGAACCACGAGATCATGACCTGAGCCGAAGTCGGACGCTTAACCTACCCAGGCTCCCCGAAGGCATGGCCACTCTTGGGCAGCCCCTCAGGAGGCCAGCAGCCTGGCAGGAGCAGACTATGGACAGACGAGCAGACTAGGGCTGCTCCCCCAACCCAAAGGAAGCAGTTCAGATCCCTGGGTTCACCAAGTAGCTCAGTGTGAGGCAGCCCTCAGTTTCCTCTCTGTGCCGCGGCCCCACTGCTCTGTCCCTTAAGGAGCACTATAGGTAGGAGCTGAACTAAAGAAAAGGGGCAAAATCAATCCATGATTCAACTCCCTGGTGGGGGGTCACACAGGAGAGCCCTGCGCTGGCCAAGGTGACATACTCTTTTGAAGGGACATGTGACTTCTGTCTCCTGTTTCAGTGGGATGAGATCAGGGGAATATACCGTACTCCACTTAGACCAGCTACGTCATTTTTGGGGCCCAGTGCAAAACAAAGATGTGGGGCCATTTGTTCAAAAATGATTTTAAAAATGGCATCGGTTGCATAATGGTGAGCGCAGCTAACTTCTAAAAGTGATCAAACATTTCAAAACAGGGACAGGAGAGACTTAGCTCTTCTTTTTTTCTTCTTCTTTTTAAAAAATTTTTTTTAAAAGTTTATTTATTTTGAGAGAGAGAGAGAGATAGAGCGAGCACGAGTAGGGGAGGGGCACAGAGAGAATCCCAAGCTGTCGGCACAGAGTCCCATGGGGCTTGATCTCCTGAACTGAGATCATGACCTGAGCAGAAATCAAGAGTCGGGAGCTTAACCAACTGAGCCACCCAGGCACCCTGAGCCTTAGCTCTTCTGAGTGAGGGCACTGTGTTGTGTGGCTGCTCAAGCCACAGGGTCAGGAAGCCGGCCCTGCCTGCAACGTAGAGTAGAGCAAAGCAAAGGCCAAGGTCAGAGGGTGGGGACAAGGTGGGGACAGAAGGAGACTGGTACCTGAAGAGCAGCAACACAGCTTGTGGGAAGGTCTGGAAGTTGTTGTTCCGGTTTATTTGGGTCCCGTCCACCATGGCGATCTTACCAAACATCTGCAAATCACAAAGGGCTCCAACCTTGGGACCTAGGTCACAGTTTCCCCTCAGCGCAGGCCCCACTGTCCTCTCCCACCTGAACTACTCCCCTCCTCCACCCCTAACCTCCTGCAAATCCCCTTTATTTTAGGCCACGGCACACCCGAGGCCAAATCAGTTAGATTATTTTCAAGGTTGGGTGAAGTTCGTCCAATCAAGCCCAAGGAAAGCCCAAGAGTGGACTGGTTTTTCCAACAGCAAGCCAACTTGGGGACTCAGTGTGGGGAATGGGGGGGAGAGGGGACACTGGAGGGTAGACTGGGACCACTTGAAGCGCCTATCAGGGCCTGGGAGAGACACAGCCTGGCCCCTGCTGTTGACCTGCATGCCGAGGCCCCTCCCGGACTGCTCCCACCTGACCAGCACTGCAGCATCGGGGAGAAGGTGCAGTCTCCTTTCTCAGACTCACAGCTACGCCCCTGGGGGCCAGGATGGAAGATGCAGGGAGGGCGGAGGGTCCAACCTCCACACTAATTAGGCCTCTCTGGGGTCCACCGACGCCCCCTCCCACTTGGCCAAGATCCCTCCTTTGGCCTGGGCCCACCTGCCTCTCACCTGCATGCCGATGACGGCGTAGATGAAGAAGAGCATGACGATGAGCAGGGCCACGTATGGCAGGGCCTGGGGGTGAGGAGGGAGGGTCAGTGCACAGGGCTCCACGCCCTACCCTCCCCGAGCTCACTGCGGACCCCGTGGTCGCCCCAGGGCTCTCCCCCGGGCTGGACGGATGTCCCTCGCAGCCTCTCCAGGTACGTGCAGTGACCACGGCCCCCACGCAGACCTGGCTCGGACCCTGGCCAGGTAGGCTGGGCACACGCACCTGGAAGGACTTGATGAACGTCCACAGCAGAGTGCGCACTCCCTCTGCCCGGCTCAGCAGCTTGATCAGCCTCATGACCCGGAACAGGCGAAAGAAGGCGCTGGAGATGCGGGCGCTCTCGTCTGGGTCCTGCGGGCCGGCAGCCCCAGAGGTCAGTCTGGAGGTGGCACCTCACAGGGGTAGTAAGGGGCAGGCGGGGGAGGGAGGGGCAACGTGTGTGTGCTGGGGAGGCTTCCATGGATTGGGGGGGCAGCTCCACCCCCACCTCACGGCCCCTGCTGCGAACTGCCGCTGGACCACCCGTAGCCTTAAGGCTTTGGGCTTGTTTAGCCGAGAGGAGGGAGTGGGCCAAGCAGCGTGGTAAGCCCCTTCTCAGGAGAGGGCAACAGGGAGGTGAGGCTGTGGCCGGGCCTGTCCTCCTGGGGCCTCCTGCCTTATCTCACCTTCTCCTCAAGCTGCCACGGAGCAGAGGACCCTTTCAGCGCAGTTTCCCTAAAGCTTGGCTGCTCTGTCACCATCAATCAACATCGCCACCCCACTCAGCACATGGCTGTCCTAAGCCAGGCAAGCCTAGCCTTAGACACCCGGATAACTCTGGAAGGGGAGAGCCCTGCCAGGCTTCCTGTGTCCCCAGAGACCTCGTGCCAGCGAACGGTCACTAAGGTCCTGTGCCAGCTAGCAGTCACAGTCCTCTCGGGACGTTCCCATCTGGACAGAGGGAGCCAGAGAGACCCTTCGCCGCATTTCCCGGGGCTCCGAGAAAGCCACTACATCCATGCACAGTCTACCGCAGAGCCCCCGCTCCCCCCCGCCCCCAACCCGATCCCTCCAGGGCGCCTGCTCTAGGGAAGGAAGCCCTCAGTGCTGGATCCACCCCATGCAATCCACGGCCAGGCCCGAGCATGCAAGCTGCAGGGCAGAGAGCCGGCGGGCGTGCAGGGCAGGCTCATGCAGCCTGGAATTACAACGTTCCCGCAGCCTCCACCCAGGCAATACAGTCCCCCGCTGGAGGCCAGGAAAGTCTGTGGAGAGAAGAGACCGGGGGAGGGGAAGGGGAGGAGAGAGAGAGGAGGAGGGACACGATGGGAAGGGGGGGGGGAGGTGAGGAGAGGTTGTCAGAAAGGACACACAGAAGAGTTAAAGAGAGAAAAGACAGAGCGGCAGGGGATGAAGACCCCGAGTGGCTGCCAATCAGGGGTGGGGGTGGGCGGGTGTGAGGATGAAGCTGTGGGAACAGTGAGGCAACAGGCTGGGGACAAGGGAGCAAGAAGAGGAGGGAAGACCAGACACGGACAGGTCCCTTCCCATCTCCAGGATGTGCCTACAGCTGACAAGGGGCTCAGGTGCTTCCTGTGTGTCTGGGTCACATGATACTGGGGCCATCCCTGCGGGGACACACTGGAAACACCAGCTCATCACTCTGAGGGGGCTCACACCCCTATTTCTCCCCGGGTCCAGCAAGGCTCCCTTGTGCCACTGAGGCCCTTATGGAAGTCCCATCCTCCAGGGGCTAAGGCCCTCTGGGGGAGTCTGAGACCCCCACCGCAGCTGCTTCTCTGCCCCGGACCCGGGAGCGGGGCCGAGGCCTCCATCATAGGGGCCAGGAGTTGCATGTGTGAGAGCCGCATTTTCTCCTGTTTACTCTAAACTTCTCTCTTAGGCCACCTTTCAGGAGAAACCTTTGTCCCGGAGTTGTGGGACAGGGGAAGTCCTTGTTTCATCTTGCAATTATTTCTGGGTGGACTGGTTCCCAGTATACTGGTTTCCCCAGCAAGCAACATTCTCTTGGGCAGCTTTTCCCTGGACCACTGGTTCTCAATCCTGGCTGCACATCAGAATAAGCTGGAGAACTTAATTTATTCCTTTGCTGGGTTCCCACCCAAGCCAATTAAGTCTGCTTCTAGGGGATGGGCCTGGCTCCAGGGGTTTAAACTGCATCCCAGGTGATTCTAATATGCAGCCAAGGATGAGAACCAGTGTTCTAGACCCATACCACCAATATGGTAGCTACTAAGCACATGTGGCTATCTGAATTACAGTGAAAATTAAATAAAATTAGAAATTCATCTCCTCGGTTGTACTAGCCACATTTCAAGTGACCACCAGACGCACAGACACGAATGGCTAGTGGCTACCGGACTGGACAGAACAGAAGATTTCTATCGTTACAGAAAGTTCTAACAGGCAGGGTTGCCCTAGTCTGCTCCCCGGTTTGTAGGTCAAGAATGCAAATCAACATTCAAATTTGAAGTCTTAACATGACTTCAGGGAAACATTATTAGTACATCTGCTCCTAAAAATCCAATAATGACCGATGCCCTCTGGGCCCTCCACCACCAAAGAAACTGTTTTGATTTATCCAGGCTTCCTCTACACAGATCTCAGGCTGTTTATTTTGGCTGTTTGGGGTTCTCTCTTCTAATTTTGCTGGTGAGAATCAAACCATGAGGCCTTTGGGATGCTATTTCCCAGTGGAAACCCAAAATGGATGGAAATCTACAACACCCACCTACCCACCTATGCATGCACACTCAGGCGCGCACGCACAAACACACACGCGCGCGCGCGCACACACACACACACACACACACACACACACACACACACACACACACTGATTTTGCCCAGGACCTATCCAGCCCTTAGTCTGCCCCACCCCCTCAGGATCTGAGTAGAGCTCTGTCATTGTCTTTCTGCACACGGGAGTGAACAGGATTCCCAGGCCAAGCCCTCCCCCAGACAGCGAGGCAGCCAAGTCCCCAGAAAGTGCTGTTCCTGCCAGGGCTTCAGCCTAAAGGAATCTCAGGCTGAGGGCTCCTTCCTCACAGGCTCCAGACTCTTCCTCAGCTGCTCCCCCACTCCCCGCCCCCTCTCGGGTGTCTTTAGTGCCAGCCCTCTCCCCCACCTCTCCATAGGATTCACCCCTGGGCTGGCAGACCGTAAAGTGCTTATCATCAGGCAGCGGAAAGTTAAGAAGCCCTACGCATGGGTAAGGCTCCTGGCTTTGGGGCTAGTCCCCAGCTGGGCACCTCCATGGCCAAACCGGCCACCTCTGAGCAGAATCGCACTATGGCCACGGTTAGGGTGGCTCAGAAGGCCGAGTGTTCTCCACATCCTTCCTAGGATACTCCTCCGCAGGCACTCTGCCCAGAGGGAAGCCGTCTTTTGAGTTCTGTCTCTGATTCCTGGATCTCCTCTTCCCTGTCCCCTGCTCCCCTCTTTCACCCTGCAGTGACCCTCAGCCATCTGCCTCCCCACTCAGCCTGGACGTTTGTCCTGCCATTTCTATAGCGCCCTTGCTTGCGCTGAGACCCTCTACCCAATGTGCCAGCCCTCGAGACCACATCAGGGGTCTGGTCCCTTTCCTCGAGCATTACTCCAGGGTGAAACTGAGCTCACTAGGCCCACCCGAGACCCCGTCGTTCTTCCTGCAGATGGACTCATCACATTGGCTATTCCTCAAGGGTCAGTTCCTGCACTCACACCCGCTGTCCTGTCCTCACTTCCAGCGGAGGATTCTGCCTGCTGCTTCCGACACGCCTGTGACTGCCCAGGATGAACGCCCTCTTCCCTCCGCCCCACCCCCCTGCTCCCTTGCACCCTTCGTGATTCTTGCCACCTCTGCTTACACTCTTCCTCTTCCAGTCTTCTGACTCGTGTCCTTTCCCGTCGCCTCCGAAACTCTAATCCCTTCCTCAACAATCTCTTCTCTCACATGTTGTGAATTTCCCCTCTGTACTCGCTCCGTCTATGGTCTCCCTTTCCCTGTATTAATCAACATCCACTTTCCAGTAACTACCTCACCTAACCTCCTGGCAGAAACTGTTTCCTGTACTCACAGCTGCTTGATGTTTTTTGGGTTTTTTTTCTTCTTATCACTTTCTGGTCACTGCTCCATCCTTTTAACTGGTTTCAGCCCCACAGTGTGCCAGTCTGTCACCCTGCTCATGGATGGCTTCCAATCACAAACCCTGTGGCCTTGCTGGCTTCAATTCTGCAGGATCTCAACTCCTTCGCAGCTGGCTCATCCCACCCGAGGCTTGAACCGTCACCTCCATGCATCTGGGACCAGCCCATGTTGATGGAGCTGCCACCATGTGCCAGACGCAGAGTGACACTCGGCTCCTCTCCTGCATTTCCAATGACTTGCCACCCGTTTCCACTTGTGTACCCAGCATCCAAACCCACAGCACCAGAACAGAATCATGGTGAGTGCATCACCCCAAGTCCTTCTCTTCAGGAGGTGCTGAGCCACCTTGGGTTCCTTCCTTCCCATGGCCACAGGGTCACATTCACCAAATCCTGCTGCCTCTGAGCTTTTCTGTTCCTCTCCTGCCATCTGAGCCCTGACTCTCATTGCTTTATGCCCGTTTGCTTTGCACACCCTCTTTCTACTATGGACGAACTACAGCTTTCTGAAATCCAGCTTCTCCCCTGGGACACCGGGTCTTAAGCCCTTTCATTTATTCAAAGACTTTGCTCCAGTAGTTACCTCCTTACTACCAGATATTTGCAAAGCCTGAGGATATGCTCCCATTTTTCTTGTTTTTGTTCCTGTTTTCTTCCAGTTTATTTATTTTGAGAGAGAGCAGGAGAGAGGCAGAGAGAGAGAGGGTGACAGAGAATCCCAAGCAGGCTCCAGGTCGTCAGCGCAGAGCCCAATGCAGGGCTCAACCCCATGAACTATGAGATCGTGACCTGAGCCAAAATCAGGAGTCAGAGGCCCGACTGACTGAGCCACCCAGATGCCCCTTCTCCCATTTTCAAGGAAACTCTCCTTGGCTCCACATTTTTCTCTAACTCCTATTTCTCTCCGTAGCAAAACACCTCAAAGGAATTGTTCCATTCTTTGCTCTCCCTTCCCAGCCCACCGCAACCAGGCATTCTTCCCCATAATTCTAGTGAAACTGCTCCTGCCAAGGTCCCCGTTGCCAAAAATCAAGTCAATTCTCAGCTCTTATCTTCCTTGACTTTTCTGTTCTCCTTGATCTCAGGACATCACTCTCTTTTGGTTCCCCTGCCTCAGAGGCCAATTCTTTCTTAGTCTGTTTGCTGGTTCCTCCTCGTCTCTCCAATCACTAAACACGGGAGCATTCCAGGGCTCAGCCTCCGGATCCCTTCTCTCTAAATACCTTCTCCCTTCTCCGCAGATCTCGTCCATCCCCACAACTTTAAATACCATCTTCAAATTTATACCTCCAACCCGCCCTAGCCTCTGAGCTCCAGACTCATAAATCCCAGCCTACTGGGTATCTCCTTCCAGATGCCTCATAAGCATCCTAAATTATCGTGTCTAAAACAGAAATTTTGGCTTCTGCCCCACACCTGCTTTGCAGCAGTTTCTGCATCTCAGTAAATGGAAGCTCAACTGCTTGGACAAAAATCCTGGTAGTCACCCTCGATTTGTTTCTCTCTCTCTCTCTCTCTCACTCTAAATCAAGGCCAGCTGCAAATTCTGTCAGCTCAAGCTCCCAAATAAATAGGATGTGTCCAGTTCTCACCACGTCCACAGCTAGCCCCCTAGCCACCATCACCTCTCACCTGGTTATCACAACACCCTCCTGGCGGCTCTCCCTGGGCCAGCCCTGTGTCCCCCACAGCCTTCTGTCAACACAGCAGCCAGAGGGATCCTTTAGAACTAAAGTCAGACCAGGTTTAAGCCCTCCAAAGGGCTCTCATCTCTCTTAGAATAAAACCCAGGATCATAACCATGGCCTTCAAGGGCCTAAGGGATCTGGCACCTGCCCTCTGTCTCTGACCTCATCTCTATCTTTCTCCACTCCAGCTACAAGGGCCTCCTCCTATTCCTCAACCTCAGGGCCTTTGCACTCACTTGTTTTTCTCCCTACAACACTCTGTGCCAATACCTGCACGGCTTACCCCCTTGCTTTGTTCAGGTTGTCACTCAGATACCATCTTGGCACCAACCCTTCATTCCCTTCCAGTAAGTTTTCACCCTGGTTTATTTTTCTTTATAACACACGCTGAGCATATCTGCCATGTTAGAGAATTTTTATCGTCTGTTGGCCTCCGTGTTCTTGTTTATTGCTCTATCTCTAGCATGGGTGGGAGGTACTCGATAAGTATTTGCAGACTAAATAAATAACTTCCTCCATAACAGCTTTAGTCCTTCTACTGCTTTGTTCCAAACCCTCTGGTAACTTCCCATTGTCTGCTACATAAAGTTCAAGGCCCCCTCGCCACTGCTTACCTCTCCAGCCATCCCTACCCGTCCCCCCCCACCCCCCCGCCTCGTCCCTCTTCTGCATAGTCATGTGCTTCTGCTAAACCGGACCTCTGGGTGTGCCCCGAATCTTCTATCATTCATTTCCTACTCTGTGCCTCCCCTACAGCAGCTCTGCCTGTGGTGTTTGCTCTTCTCTCCACCTCCGGTCACCAGCTCGCTTTCCTTCAGGACCCATCTTCAGCTTGTACCACCTCCGCGAAGCCTTCCCTGACCGCTCCACCCAGAGGAGACCTTTTCCCTTTCATAACAGCTCTTGCCTTGGACAGCCTGGTGCGTTCACGATGGCTGCCTAGAATCTGAGTTATCCGTCTGCTCTGTAGGCTGTGACGCCTGTCATTTCCAACTCTGTAGACCCCCGGGGCGCCATGCTGCACACACAGCAGGCACCCCACAAATGTCTATGGACTGCACAAGTGCTTGCACCCCACCCCGGGGATGGCTCTGTTTGCCTGATACTCACGTCGATTTCACTGAGAATGACATCGATGATGCTGCCGATGACAATCAAGAAGTCAAACACATTCCAGGGGTCTCCAAAATAGCCCTGGGAAGGACAGCAATGGGAGAACCAGGGGGTGAGCTCCAGGGGGAAGGAGTTTTGGTGGCCAGTAGAAGGTGATGGTCCCCGTCCAAGGTAATGCAGAATGGCCAAGCCAGGCCAAGGTGGGGCGCGCGTGGCCCCACTTTCCACTAGTGCTCCTGTGTGCCCACCCACTCCAGTACCCCTCTCCCTTGGGCTCTGTAGTTCCCTTCCTCCAGAGCATAAGGTGGTCAGAGAGGAGGGACAGAATGGTTGAGAACTCAGGATCTGGGATCCTGATCCGGATGGGGAACTCCTTCATCCTCCCCAGCTTTGAAGCCATGTCTGGAGCTCGCTAGTGCAGACCTTTCAGAGTGTGGCTGGGCTTGGCTGGGCTTGGCCAGGTGGGAGTGGGACTGGGGAACCAAAGACACAGTGAGATACTCCCCCTTCAGAAGCCTAAGGGCAGGCAGGGAACATAAGGCAGGTTCAACAAAGGGCTTGGGGAAGAGGCAGCCAACATCTATTCGGTCATCAGCCAGTTCTGGCAGCCTGAATATCTTGCACGCCTTATGCCTTGTGTCTAAAGGTGGAAGTAAGCAAAGGGGTGAGCAGGGCGGCACCAGAAGTGCTGGATGAAGGGGCTTTCAGGAGAATGAGACTGGGGTGGGGGCGCACGAGAAGTGACCTGTCCTGTCAGGTGCCATCTGCTCATCTTGTCCTGTGCCCCAGCACTCACCCTGGCCTTGAACGCCATGAGCTTGAGGACCATCTCCAGGGTGAAGATGATGGTGAAGGCCACGTTGAGGATGTCTGAGATGTGGTTCATCTCCTCTGACTGGTTGTAGTGCTGTGGAGAGGCACAGGAGAGGGGGCTGGAAGGGCCCAGTGGCCCTACCCCGCAGGTTGCATCCCAGAGCCCCATTCTCTTCCCAGGCAGCTCCCAAACCTCTTCCTCAGGCTTCCTGCCCACTTTTTTGAAATCTCCAAAACCCAGGTGCCTGTTTTGGCAATCCCCACCAAGTCTAATGGATCCCCCTCTCCCCAAAGAGACAGCAAGAGGAGGAGGAGGAGAGGTCCTGCTGAGCAGGCTGGTCTACGCGTGGGACTGCAAGGTCAGAGCTTATTTCCAGATCTGTTATGGGATGACCAGGAGGGGAGGCCCCTCAGCAGGACTCTGTGACAGGTTCCATCTAGTCATCTGGGCACAGAACTGGGAGAGAAGAATGCTGATTCCAGAGCTGGCATTATCACCAGCTACGGGTGTACAGGTGGGCCACCGAGCTCACCAGGCTGACACTCGTGCACACTGTCCCCCGGGATGGTGAAGCAGTCAGAGCAAGAACCTTAGCCCCCTTGACCCAGCACTGTGATGCTCCTTAATTCTGTTTCCTTATACAACCTGCCAGGAACCTCGTGGTCTTTTTGGAAAGTTGATGAACTCCCGCTTCTTCCATAACCACCCCCCCCAGGTAGTTCAGAAGGATCTGGGGGCTGCCCCCACCCCACCCTGTCTTCGCCAGACTGCCTAATTCTGCTGCCCAGCTCAGCCCAAACTTAAGCCATTGCTCACGATCCTCTGTATGACCTGGCCCTGCTGGCCCAGTGATTCACTTTCCATGTCCTCATCACCTGGCAATGCGAGTCTTGTTGTTGGATGTGTCTGCCTAGGGCCAGGAAGCCTAGCTGTGCAATTCTATTTATACGGGGCTTAAGGGATCTGATGCTTAATTAAGGTTTGCTAACGATGCTGCTGATTGTGATATTGTCTATAAAGTACGCTCAACTCCTAAGAGACACCTGTTCTGTGAATATCAAAGCCATTTTTCTTGAGACTGCAGCCAAGATTCCAGCCAACTCAATCATGCAGATTTGCAACAGCCGAAGATAAACTGAGAAGGCACTTCCTACTTCCCACGCTGCCGTGTGCTTCTGCACAGCTATCTCCTGTTTGCAGATTTGTGCAGCTATTTGTATGTCTGAATGCCTTCTTAATAAACTACTGGGTGCCTGGCAACCAGGCCTGGGCCCAGGGAACTTCTCTATCCCCCGCAGTACCTCACCACACAGTGCCTGGCACATAGGAGGTGCCAGGAAAAGTATACTGGGGGAAGGAGACGGGAACCTTGCCCCGCCCACCTGCCCCGCCCCTGGCCCCAGTGCATCCGGCCCTTATCTCCTGGGGGCGCCCTTACCTGCATGCCCAGGCAGATGGTGTTGAGCATGATGAGGGCAAACATCAGGTACTCAAAGTAGGAGGAGGTGACGACATACCACACCCGGTACTGGTATGGGTTTTTGGGGATGTAGCACCTCAGTGGGCGGGCCTTCAGGGCATATTGCACACACTGGCGCTGAGACACAACACCACAGGGCAGGTCAGCACTGACGGCCCCTCCCTTGCTCTCACACTCACATGCATGGGCTGGAGGGAACCCTGCATTCTGGTCAGCCAGGAGCAGCTGTGGCCAGGAACTCGTGGCTGACGGGCTCTGCGGGACTGTTTAGGGGACGAGTCCCAGTGGGCCTGTGGGTTCCCCTTGAGTTATCCCGGCCCATTTCTAACATGGCTGTAGCCCCACCCAGGGGCCCTGAAGGACTAGCCTTCTCTGGGCATCGCGAGGGTTCCACGAGAAGACTCCCACAACACCAACTTGTATTGCTTCATGTTGGGGATGGGTTGGGGATGGGGTAGAGTGTATGCAGGCTGGGTCTGGGCACGAAATGGAGGTTCTGGGGTCAACCCCGGGCCCAGGACTCTTCACTGGTCAGAGCCTAGGGCTCAGGCTGGCAGGAGGCCTGCTGAATCCGCTCTCCACCTCAGCCCAGGCACCTGGTTCTTGTCCAGTTCACAGTTCTTGTACTCAGTCTCCCCCTGCTCCTGGAAGGTGACAATAACGAAGCCCACAAAGATGTTCATCATGAAGAAGGCAATGAGGATGATGTAGATGATGAAGAAGATGGCCATCTCCACCCGGTTGTTGTAGACGGGGCCTGTGTCTTCCTTGTATGAGTCTATGGCCTGGTAAAGCAGCCTTGGGGTGGGCAGAGAAGAGACTGGTTGGACAGGGGTGATGAGGCAGAGAGCCAGGCCAGGAAGGACAGGCTTTCTCTCACTGGCCACAGGGACCCGAGGGAGCTTTCTGAACGATCAAGCACCAGGAGGGAAGTTAGGACCATGCCAGAAAAGATTGGGACAGGTCCTGGAAAGGGCCTGCCTTTCCGTGGGATGCCCCATCTACCCTAATCAATCAGTAGGGCTCCCCACACGGGCACAGAGGCCTACACCTGTTGGGGGACTGGGACATTCTGTCAGAGTGCCCAGGTCAGGATGTCTTTAGGGTGGCCGGTCAACACACTGGTCCCACACACCCTCCCAGCTGGTGGGTTTGTTGAGCGCTTACCGTGGGCCTGGCACGGAGTGGTGAGGGCTGCAGAAGGGCAAGATGGCTCTCTGGCACTGCCCCCACCATGCCCGCATTGGACCCAGGCCCCAGCCCTCACTCACTGAGGCCATCCCTCAAAGGTGGAGACCGTGAAGAGTGACATCATGGCCGAGAGCACGTTGTCGAAATGGAAGTCGCTGTGTATCCACTGGCGGGGGCGCAGCTCCATCTGCGTGGGGTCCCCATCCTTGTACACATAGTAATAGCCCCTGGGGTGGGGAGGCTCAGTCACTCCACTGTGCATGGCTGGGCTGCCCCCTCCCCACCCACATCCTCTGATCCCCTGTAGACTGGGGACCAGAGGGGACACTGCTGGGCACTCCCTCACCACAGTTTCCCAAGGAAGGACCCTTTAGAACACGCTTCCTGGGCCTAGGGGCTCAGGTTCCCCAGGTCCTCCTCGCACAAGGTCCCCCACGCAGTGGCTGTCCCACCTCGTGCCCTCAGCCAGCAGAGTTCAGCCCACCTGCACTCCTTCTCTGTCATCTTGGATAAGTCATTGCAGCTGAAGAACTTCCCCTGTGTCAAGAAGAGGGAGGGAGGGAGGGACACACATTGTCATGGAAACAAGATTGAAAACTGGGCTACGAAGTGAATAGCGGCAGGGCACGTGGAAAGAGGGCCCCAGCACTGTCTTCCTCCTTCACCATCATCCCTTCCCTCAGCTGCCCCTCGGGCTTCCCTACCAGGCCTGAGGCTGTCGCGGCTGAGAAGCCAGTTCCTGAACAGGCTGGGCCTGAGGGGAAGGAAATATGGATACAGCTCGGCCCTGCCCCTCCCTCAGGGAGCCCCCTGCCTCCCATTGCTACGGGAAGCCCTCTTGAGGTCTCCCCATGAGAGACCAAGAAGGGCTGCCCCCCCCTTCCTTCTCCTGCCAGTGGGGCGGCCACAGGGCACACAGGGCACAGTAAGAGTTGCAGGGACGGAGCCCAACCGGGTCTTGAGGGCGCAAATCATCTCAAAGTGGAACGGGGGTCCCGCACCCCCACTCGGAGGCCTGAACAGGCGGGCACTGTGCCCCCCTGTGCTGATTACAGTCAGAGCAGTTTCCCTTTTTGTCTACATCACAGACTGGGCACCCACAGAAGAGTCTGTGTGAAGAAAAGGAGTGATCGCCAGGCCCGAATGGAGCTACATGAAGCCTGAAGTTCACGGCATCTGGTCGAGTCCCCTCAAAGGCCCAGAGAAAGAGCTGCCTCAGCCAAGGATACGGGACTGGCTGACGGCACAGAGGCCCTGCCCGCTGCAGGGTTTTGCTGTTCCAGCCATATCCCCCTTTACGGTTGCCAGAGCAGAGGGGTGAAGGGGAGGCAGGTGACATTGGGGGAGAAGCAGGGAGAGGACACAGCTGTCACTGGGCAGGTTTCTGGGCACTTGAAACAAAACACCCAATTTAATATGGGAAGCAAACTCTTGATGTAATGTGGAATGTATGCGAAGTTTCCACAGGGTAAAACGTGGGGTAAAATGCCACTTGTAACTGATGTCTGGGCATTATCTGAGTGGGCAGGAGCTGGGGGTCTTTTGATGAGAGACTACAGCACAGGGGTCGGGGCAGGGGTTGGGGGGTTGAGGGACAGCCGCTCTTGCCTGGAAGGCACACAGGAGCCAGAGGAGGGGGCCGCTCATTCGTTCCTCCAGGGAGCATGTCTTGTGGGCTGCCTATATGCCAGGCCCAGGCTGGGTGCCAGGGTCAGGGAGGAGTGAGACATACACCCAGTGCCCCTAGTAGAGGAGGGGGCAGGGCTCGAGGGGAGGGGCAGCCCTCTGCTGGAACTAGGAGGGGAAGGTCACACGCCAATCATGGTAACTGAGGTTTGAAGGCTAAGCTGTCTCAGTCTGGATGCGGTTTCCAAGGGGATGCCTCCACCCCTCCAGGACAGTAAACAACAGGACGCATCTCCCTTAAGGTCATCAGGGAACCCCACCTTGACTGCTCTCCCCCCAAACCTGCTCCTTGCCCACAGGGAGGGACTTGTGGGGTTTGCTTCATGACCCCCTCTCGGCCTTAACCGAGACGCCGGCTCGGAGAAAAATGCTCCACAAATGCTGTCGAATGAATGAATGACGGTACGATGATGTCAGTGGCCAAGTCTGACTGAAGTTACGTCATCGTGGTTTTCATGCTTCGGGGGACAGCAGCGGTTTGGGTCATGAAAGGAAATGTCAGGGTGTTGGAGTACTCAGATACCAATTTCTGTGTCCTGCAGATGGTATGAAGGGCAGAGGCGTCCAGAAACCAGCTCGGTGGGAGGGGAGCCTTGCGGGGCTGATTCCTAGAGAGGAACTGCATAGCTGTGTCCTCCCAGGAAAGTGAGGACAGAACGAGGCGGCTCCCAGGGTAGAATGATGGCCTCCCTCCCTCAGAAGCTCCTGGTAGATATGAATGATGCCAGCCACACCGGCCAGAAGCACGGGGTGCTGAAGTCCAGCTGACGGAGGAAGGTGGAGTGGATGGGGGCTAGAGGTAGGGGGCATGTTTTAGACAGGCCTGGCAGGATGGGAGGGGTGGGGGAGGTTGATAACGGGGAGGGGGGCTGACAGGGTCCGGCAGGTAGGGGAGGGGGCTTGGTCCTCAAGGAGAAGCCACGGAGAGCCAGGAAGACAGCAGGTGCAACGGTCATGGTGGCCAGCAGAGCCACTGGGGCCACGAAGGGGCATCGCCTAGGAAACCTCATCCAGACTCCAGGTAGCTTAGCCTCACAACTCTGTGCACTCGAGGACATCTGCTTTCACAGTCTGGGGCTCCCTTTGCTTAGAGGGTGGGGAACGGGCTGGCTCTTGCCTTGGCCTCAGAGCTGGCACCCGAGCTGCGGAAGGGGGGGCAAAGCTGCCCGGGCAGGTGGGGCTCACCTTGAAAAGCTGGACGCCGATGCAGGCAAACATGAACTGCAGGAGGGTGGTGACGAGGACGATGTTCCCGATTGTGCGGATGGCCACAAACACACACTGCACCACGTGCTGGGGAGGGACACCAGGTTAGCAACATCCCGCCCTTGCTATCCCCTGCTGCCTCCCAGCTAGGTGGGGGCAGAGGGAGCTTCGTGGGGAAGCATGGCCGCCCAGCCTCACCCCTACCCCCGTTTGGCAAAGGGGGTGCAACACGTGCCCCAGCAACGGCTGGGCGGAGGTTTCCAGGATCAGGCCCTTGCAGCCTCTCTTTTCCTGCTCCTGGGGTCCCACCCAGGCCCTCTCACCTTCAGCCCCTTGGCTCTGTTGATGGCCCGCAGGGGCCGGAGCACCCTCAGCACCCTCAGGATTTTCACCACGGAGATGGCGCTGGACCTGGGGGAGGCGGCGGGGGGTGGGGGGTGAGGGCAGCCTGCTCCAGCCCTCCACCTGCCCCCGGCCTCTGGTCCTCCACATCTGCCATCTTTCTGCCTGAACACAGTCCCCTCGTTCCCCACCCTTCCCTTAGGCTGCGCGAGGACCCCACCCCCGGATAAAGCCGCCTCCTGCCCGGTGGTGCAGCACAGTAAGGGATTCCTCCATGGGTGGCTACAGGCTCTGTTTCTCTCATCAGACTGGGGGCGACCCAGAGGTAGGGACTGCAGCCCCTCCTGCTAAGCACTGTCACTTCAGTCCAGTTGGTGACACCCTAGGGGACCCTGGACCCCCATCAATGGCCCTGAGAATCCCTCTCCTTGCGGCTTGGTGCCCACCAATGAACAGTGGGTGGGACTCTGCTCTGAAGAGGGGTCCTCGCCCGGGGCTGGCCCCTGCCACTGCTCACTCGAGTCCCATGGAGATGAGGGACACGGCCACCACCAGCAGGTCCAGGATGTTGAAGTAGTTGCGGCAGAAGGAGCCCTTGTGCAGGAAGGCACCGTAGGTCGTCATCTGTGGGGAAAGCCAGCATCCTGGGTGGGTGGGGGCAGTGGGGAGCTTGGGGACGGGCGTGTCCCCACAAAGAAGGGCTTCCTGAGGGAAGATCTGCCTCAGTCTGCAGAGGCAGATGGCTGCCAGGAAGTCTCTACCCTTCACTCCACTCCTTGCTGTGTCCTAAGTGCTTTTTCTCCCATTCTCTGCTCCCAGTTCTGGAAACATGAGGACTTCTCATGGGCAGCTCCACCAGACTTTGCTCCCTGAGCTTGTCTCTTTGGTCAGATGCCATAGGGCACCCCAGTCTCCTTCCCTACGGGGCCACAGAGTGGGGAAGCCCTGGCCCTTCTCTCCCCTGTGGAACATGATAAAATTCCTCTTCCTCCTCTCTGGGAAGCTTCTTCAGAAGTAACCTCTGCCCTGAGGATTGCTGAGTGAGGCTGAACAGCCCCTTTAGGACTGGAAGACCTTCACCAGGCCCGGACCCCTCTCCCTTCCCCATTGTCCCACCTTCTCGCTGTTCCTTCAGCTTCTTTCGTGTACTCTGTGATGATCTCCCAGGCCTTTTGTGCAAACACGCTATGCCCTTGAAGTCTGATGAGTCTGAAGCCTTTCCTGGCATTCAAGGTGATTTCTTCTCAACTCGCCTTCCCAGGCTCTGTTTTCTGTGCTATATCCCAGCCCAAAAGGACCACTTTCTCCTCTCTGAGCACGTCTGAACCACCTTCTCATCATGCATTTGCCATTTTCTGTCCTCCTGGACTGCCCCTGTTATCCCTCCCTAACGAACTCCTGGCCACCTCTAATGCCACCACCTCCAGGAAGCCCTCTTGGACCTCAGGGAAGCCACCATCCCTCTGCTCAACTGCTTTAGTAGTCAAAGGCCTTGAAATAAAGAACTGTCCTGATTTCAGGTTGCAGCCTGCTCTGGGCTATTCCTTCTGCAAAGCTCCCCTCTCCCTTCTTCATTCATGAAGGTGAAGGCTGGGGCTACTGGGCCCCAGATGGGCCCTCCCTCTGCCTCTGAGACCCTCCACGGTGATGGTGTGAACCCAGTGTACCTGCCTCGAGAATGAGAGAGCAGTGATGTGCTATGGGTAAGGAAGGGGGAGCTACGATCGGACAGAGCTGCCAGAAACCCATCTAGGGCAAAGGTCACTTCTCTGGGGATTCCCGGGAGAGGGCTTTTAGTCATTGGTAACAAAGGTCTAGGAACAAATCACGGCTCCCTGGGTCTAAGGCTAATTGTGCCTTCACTATGGAGGAGGAATGCCCGAGGCTTTATAGACGCGGACGTGCTCACTGAGCTGTGCTGAGAGGTGCCCAGCTGCAGGTTGGTCGTACTTCATGTCCCCACCCATGCACCTGCTCACCTCCTTGCCCCAGCTTACGAGCAGAAACCCCATCTGCTCCTGGGTCCCGCGAGTCCCTCCCTGTTCTCCACTTTCTTCTTGCTTTTCCCTCACCCCCGCCACCCAGCCTGTGAGCGAGTGCCGGGCATGTAAGTTGGAGCCACATGAGGTCTGCTATCCTGGCCTGGAGACACCACTCACCCAGGCTGTCCCACAAGCCTTCACTCACCTTGAGGACAATCTCCACAGTGAAGACAGAGGTGAATGCAATGTCGAAATACCCAAGGATCTGGTGACGGGGCAGGGGAGAGAGAAGTCGGTGAGAGGAAGAACCGAACAATGACATCATCACTGTCACCACCATCACTATCATCATTAAAACTAGGCAACAAGAGCCTGTCACGTTACACGCTGAGACAGTTCAGGACCGGACCGGGCAGTCTTACCCCTCCAGGGATTTAAACTCTAAGAAACTCTGATGCCTATGGCCACACAGAGCCTACAGCTGAGCTCGGAGCCCCAGAGGGAGGTGTCCGGGTGGCTGAGGCCTGGGGTAGGGAGGGGTGCTGAGCTGGCAGAAGGCACAGGCCTGCCATCACCTGATTCCTCACGGACTCGGCCCGGATGGGGTCCTCCGCGGCCAGTGCGGCACTGCTGAGCAGGATGAAAAGAAGGATGAAGTTGGTGAACCAGGTAGCGTTGACAATGCGATGACACAAGACACGGATCCTGGGGGAAGATGGCCAGGGGGCCAGGGGAGCTGTGAGCCCCTGGGCACTCGGGCCTCACCAGCCTCGGTCCCACACACAGACGGTGGAACCCTCCCTCCCGGCTCGGTGGAGAAGGCTAGCCCGCACCTCAACTGTCCTCTGGCTGGACACGCAGGGGCCCTGCCCCTCATTCTCTCAGCGCGGCCCTAGCCCCCTCTCCCGCCACCCGTCCCCTCCCCCAGTACTCCTCCACCACCCTCTGGTTTCCCCCAAAAAGAATGGACCCGGCCGATCTCCATCCACGAAGCAGACAGATGAAACTCCCTGAAGACTACGGGCGATGTAGATTTTAAAGGTATAAAAGTGTGAAGCCAGGAAGAAATACAGCCTCACCGGGTTCTCATCCCCTCATCCTGGCTAAAATTGCCCTCAGAAGGGAACTAAAATATACAGTCCCTCTTAGGAGTCAGTATTTGATAGGGTTTAAGGCACCGCTTCTCCCAGAGACACCAGCATTTTAAACAGGGCACAAGATCTTAAGTTAAAAGAGTCATTTTCTCATGGTGTAACTGTAGGCCCAAAGAATCGGCAAAAGGGGCCTTTTTAGAGCAGAAGCCGTCCCTCTTCGAGAGCCCCATCAATCACCCTGCGCAGCAGCCAAGAGACTACCCACTTGTTGGTGGGGCTGAAAATGAAGAAGGAGCTGGCTTCTGGGATGGGCACTGCCTTCTCTTTGAGCTGCAGCTCAGCCAGCGGGCGTGGTCGGGGGCTCACTGGGATCTCGGGCTCATCTTCCTCATCATCTCCTGTCGGGGAGGGAGAGAGAGACATTGGGGGCGTCTTTACAAACCTTACTGCTCCCCCAGGTCTCTGTGCTCTGAATCCAACCACGAACCCCCAGCAACCAGCAAGTGAAGGTGGTAGCAGGCCAAGGCAGGGCACGAGGATGTCAGCAGAGTCCAGTTTACACAGCTCCCTTTCCCCTCAGGGAACAGATTTGAACCGTCAGGGGAAAATGGCAGCCCCAGAACCTTCCAGAAGTGGGGCCAGGAGCAAAGTCAAGGAGCCTTGCTGTCTCATCTGCTGTCTCAGGGCTGGACTCACCCCATCCCAAGTGCTCACAGCTGGGAGACTGGGGGGTTGCGGGGGGTGGTCTCTACTTCTGATGAGACCTGAGCTGTGGTCCAGGCTCTGCCCCTGACTTGCTGTGCATGCTAGTTACGTTTCTGTCCTTCCTGGGCTTCAGGTCCCCAATTTGTGAAATCGATCAGGGGAAGGAGGCCTGTTGAAATAAATAGGCTCTGAGCTCCTCTCCTGGGTTAGAATTCTAAAAATGATCATTTCAGAGAGAAACTGCCAGCATGGGAAAAAAGTCAATATTCCTTGAGCTTCGGCCAGTCCTCAGCACCGAGGCAGATACCGGGGTGGGAGGGATCGAAGAGGAAGACATAGGCCCTCTAGGTTCACTTGCTAGGTCCCATGGCTTCATGAGACAGCTGACTACCTGAGGTCCTCAGCTGGGCTTAGCAGGGGGAGCCAAGGTTCCAGTGATCAGACTGGGGGCACTGTCCAAAGTTGGGCTGTCCCTCTGTTGGGCTCTGTGCTGATGGCTCAGAGCCTGGAGCCTGTTTCAGATTCTGTGTCTCCCTCGCTCTCTGCCCCTCCCCCACTTGTGATCTGTCTCTGTCTCTCAAAAATAAACACTTAAAAACATTAAAAAAATGGGGCGGGGGGACCTGGGTGACTCAGTTGGTTAAGCATCCCACTTAAGCTCAGGTCACGATCTTACGGTTCGTGAGTTTGAGCCCTGCGTCGGGCTCTGTGCTGACAGCTCGGAGCCTGGAGGCTGCTTCCGATTCTGTGTCTCCCTCGCTCCCTGCCCCTCCCCTGCTCATGCTCTGTCTCTGTCTCTCTCTCAAAAATAAATTAACATTAAAAAATTTTTTTTTTTGAAAATTGGGGTGTCCCTCGATATGCAGGTCTTTCCCAGGCCCTTGTTTCCCTCACCCCATCGCCACCTCATCCTTACCCCTGCTGGCCCCTGGCAGAGCCCCTTGGGGAAGCCAAGAAAGAACCACTAGATTCTTCTGTCTCCATTGTGGCAGCCTGCACAGGCTCGCAGCTCCACCAGAAACCCCCCTTCTTCCCTTCTTATAATGAGAAAGTGTTAATTCTTAGAACTAACATTTGCTTTCTTTTTTCCTTTGTCTATGCCCATTTTGTTAACTTCATTTTGTCCTAAGCCATTTCAAATCGTCTTTGGAAAGAAGCAGAATAAATGTATTCAACCTCTTTGGTAAGAGCTCTCTTCCAAATGCTCACCCCACCTCCCCTCTACCGTCTACCCTCCCCCCTTCTTTCCAACCCTGTTCCCTTTCCTTAACCTCTGATTTCCTGAGTCAGTCATCTCCCCTGCACACCAGCCACTCCCACCTGCTAGGTGATGGTTGTTAGATGAAACGGCTCAAGATGAATTATTTTAAAACCCAACTATTCACTTCTGGCAGACATTTGAAGAGATATGATTAGCCCTGTCTTGATCAGCTCCATTCTCCCCACACATCACTTTGCAAAATTCTTTCATGTGTTTACTTACTCTATTTATTGAGTGCCTACTCTGTGCCATTTGGAGCACAAAAAGTCCCCCCCCCCCCACCCGGAGCTCAGAGTCACCGGGGCAAACAGACGCTACTCAGCTGATTCCACAATTTCCTGAAACTACACCAGTGACTCAGCGCTCCAAGGACCCGTGAGCGAGCTAAGAGAGGACCTCAGAGCTTTTGGCCTCCAGGGCTCTGCCAGGCGGCCTCTGTGAACCTATGTGTTCCCGCCTGCAGCAGCCACTGGTTACTTACATTTGTGAGACGTTTATAGTTTGTCTGTGGCTGTGCATTACCCTCCTGCCCACCCTACGCTTGCCTCCTTCATTTCAATTCTCCCCGCAGTGCAAGCCATGGTTCTGTTTATTCCTGTACCAGTCCAGCCCCAGCCCTGCTGGATGCTGGGTGGGGAGTAACCTGCCCATCTCTGACACCACAGACAGACAGGTCCTCATCTATGGTCTACTCTGTGTGGCCAGAGTGGAAAACTTGAAAACGGGAGTCCTCAGTACCGAAGTATGTGACTGGCACTCAATAAATACTAGCTGAATTGAATGAAAATAGAATGTGTGGATTTTTTCCATTGTGGGCACTGGACACAAGGCAGACGGGCAGATGGCTTATTTGCATGACTAGGTCAGAAGGGAGGTCTCTGTCTTGCGATCCCCTCATGGAAGGATCCAGGAAGGGGAACACCCAAGAGATCGTCCCCGGGGAGAAATCAACACCAGCATACACCTCCAGCAGTCCCAGGACCCTCACCTGGGAAGTCAGCTGAGGGGTAGGGATCCTTCACTTCATTGACATTAGACTCAAATTCATCGATTTTCAGCTGTAGGAAGGAACACAACAAAGATGAGGATAAAAGCAAAAGCTGCAGTTTCTGCTTACTGGAGGGTCATTGACTGGAGGGTCAGTGTAGGCTCCAGCTCAGTCCTCCCTACAGCCTGGGGGATAGGTCATGTAGGATCATTCCTTTTTTATGAATGAGAAGCCAAGCCTAGAAAGGTCACACAAGTTGCCAAGACCTCAGACTGTCTGAGCCTGTGCACGGCATCCCCTGTTTAGTTCCCTGGGGCCCAATTCTCCAACCGTTGGACCTCTGCTTCCACCATTTCCAGAAAGTTTGAGCAGAGCCAGGCTGGAACAATCAGGAAGTGATGGGAAGCCAGTCTGGG
Source organism: Panthera tigris (assembly GCF_018350195.1). Classification (NCBI taxonomy): domain Eukaryota; kingdom Metazoa; phylum Chordata; class Mammalia; order Carnivora; family Felidae; genus Panthera; species Panthera tigris. Next base: position 40,167,874 of record NC_056678.1, read on the forward strand.
TCTCTCAATGGAACAGGGGTGTCAAGTCGTGAGGGGGACACTTTGACTGGGGTGGGAACCCGGGACTCTGAGGAAGTCTGGTTCCCAGAGTGGGGCATCTATGCCTCTCAGTATAAAGGATTCCTTGTGGGAGGGTAGCGATTTACTCTCCCTCCAGTAGAGTGGAGACAGATGTCCTCACCTGGCTGATAACCAGGCAGATTGCCCCTTTCCACATTCCTACCCACCCACCAGCACCCTAAGTCATGGAGGTGAAACCAGAGGACTTGTAGAGTCCCTCCCCATCCTGCCTCTGAAGATACCCCACACGATGCTCACCTTGGCGGTGGTAGGGATGCCTTCACCCTTGGGTTTCTGTTCCAGCTTCTTGGCCATCACTGATTTCTCTTCCTCTGACTTATCTGGAAGACCCCTAAGTTAAAAAGAAAGAAAGAAAGAAAGAAAGAAAGAAAGAAAGAAAGAAAGAAAGAAAGAAAGAAAGAAAGAAAGAAAGAAAGAAAGAAAGAAAGAAAGAAAGAAAGAAAGAAAGAAAGAAAGAAAGAAAGAGGAAGGAAGGAAGGAAGGAAGGAAGGAAGAAAGAAAGAAAGAAAGAAAGAAAGAAAGAAAGAAAGAAAGAAAGAAAGAAAGAAAGAAATCCCACAGTGGAAGCCCAACTAGAAAGTTCTCAGGGATCTGCTTAGTCTAATGGCATCCTCAAGGGGATCCCACACCAAGGACTCAGGGGACTCTGTGGAGGATGGAGCAGTGTAGACCGCCAAATGGGAGGGACTATAGCCCTGGGCAAGCCCTTTCCCTGTGATGAAAGGGCATGATGCCCAGCTTGGGGCCATGACTACATACGGCTTGCTGGTCAGCTACGCTCAATGTTCACTGAAGGGTAAATGGGTGAAAAATGGTTTTGTGCCTAGTTCATAAAGAATTCACAGTGTGGGAGCATGATTTGGTTCAAGACGGGGCTCAACTCTTTGGAAGTGTCTGGATTACATTGCTCTCTTTCTCTTCCTATCCTGCCTCTCCCCAGACTATGCATACCATTCCCGCAGGCATGGGCACTGGAGGAAGCAGGACTTTTGTCTAGAACCATTAAGTATGGTTCTCCAACCAGCAGATGGAGAAAGGTGTAAAAGACCTGAGAAGTCAACCACCACTTCACATACAACAAGGCCAGGGGGCAGCAAAGGGAAATGTCTCCCTTCAAGAAGTGCAGGGACTCCGTGGCAGGACTGGTTGAATTTCTAGAACTCTCCACCAGGGTTCCCTGGTCCCACCTGCCTGGCTCTGCCATCACATTTCCTGAGGCCTGTCTAGAGACCAACTGCCTCCAATTCTGCGCCCAGGGACACCTCATAGGACTTCAGCCATCCCTATGCACGCTGGTTGCAGAAGCCTGCCCACTGGGGCAGGTGTCACTGTGGCACAGCCTCTGCTCATCGGGCTCCAAGGAGCCACCTGCCCAGAGCTAGGAGGTCACCATCAGGCATGCCAGGTCCCTCCCTTCTGAGGATGCAGCACTCACTTGGACATCTTCCTGCGTTTTCTCTCCTCAGCTTTGGCCTTCTGGGCAGAAGTCAGGCTCTCTGCCTCAGCCAGGTTGTCCACAGCGATGGCCAGGAAGACATTGAGCAGGATATCTGAGGGTGTCCGGCTAAGGAGTCTTGGGTTGTGGATGAAAGGGAGACCTGGGGGGCCGGAGTCTCACCCTGCCCGTGGGTTGGCACGACAACCCTGCTTCCTTGGTGGGGTGTTGGAGTTCTTCTTGCCAGTTACCCCATGGGATGGCATGGGCCCAAGGACACGGACAAGCATCCCCAGGGGAGCCTGACTGCAGAGGGTGCCCATGATGGGCCTTGAGTACCGTCCATTTCCTGCCCAGGACTGATCCCAGCTCTCTCGGGGGGCTTTGTGGGGCGCCCGTGAGGCGCTGTAACTGAGAGTCATGTGCTCAGTGCACATAAGCTCAAGGACCACTGGTTCCCTCCCTCCCCGCTACTCATATCAAATTCCACGGTGCCGGCACCAGAACCCCGGGCACTGCCGGCTCTGTCTGCCCCGTCCACCTCGCCCTCCCCACTGCCCATCTCATTCTCGGTCTGCCTGCTCCCTGGTTCCTCCCTGCCTGCCTCCGAACCTGTGGAGGAGGCTGCCCACCAACGTCACGGCCCCTCCACCAGACCTGTTCTTGCTCCTGCCTTGTTCCAGGCTCACCAGCCTCTTTGGGATGAAATCCTCCCACCTGTAACCAGTCACCTCTGTGGTCCTTCCCCTTTCCTGGTGGAAGGAATTATCCTACAGCTCGACCTGCACTTGCCATATGCTACGTCCCATCCCCCTGCCCCCTCCATGAGCCTGGGAGCTCCCCTCCAGCCAGAGGGCCCGGTGCCTGGCAAGTGGGTACCCTTGACCCGCATTGTAAGCCCCCGCCCGTCCCAACCCCCTCCCTCCGCTCTTTTCTGCGCCCTGCTCCCAAGGGGATACAATTGCCACAGACAAAAAGGATGATGAAATAAATGCACACGAGCACCCCAGGGTAGGACGGCCCGCCGTAGGCCATGATCCCGTTGTACATCACAGAATTCCAGTCTTCACCTGTTAGGACCTAGAGGGACAGGGAGCACTGGGGTAGAGGGACGCGGATGGACTTGAGAGTCTTCTGTCGGGACCACACTGCCCAAAAGGCCCCCTCCAACTCTGTCAGTTCCCCTAAACCTTTCCTCTCTTCATTCACGGCCAGGACGAAAGGTCCCTGCTCTTCTGGCCTCTCCCCCAGTGGTCGAAAGTGGGCCAAGGAGTTTGGCCGTGGGGTCGCCACATCCCTGTGCTCTGTCCCTAATGCCCAGGCCTACCTGTACTACGCCCACCCATGCCTCCTGGCATTCCAGCCTCCCGAAACAGTGTGAAATGTCAAGTGTCTTCTAAGGCATGACACCGGACCAGCCCTCGGGTGAATGGAAGAAAGAGAGGGTGACGTCATCTTTAAGACCAACTGATTGCCACACGCCGGCCTCCCCACTGGTACCAACGAGGTGATGTTCCTCGTGGGTGCTGGCTCCGACACAGGGGAGTGATGTGGGTAGCGCGTGAGAGAGAAAGCAGACCCTGCGACTCCATTCGTTTGGTATCAGTGATCCTACTATGGGCCAGCGCTCCGCTTGGCACCGGGGACACAGGCAAATAGGACAACCTGGGCACAGCTCCTAGCCTCGGGAGGGTGAGGGAGGCTCACAGTAGAGAGAAGACAGGGGGTGAGGGGACCCGCAGAGGGACCTTGAACTCAAACCAGCAGATCGCAGAAGGCTTCCTGGAGGAGGTGATGCCCACGCCGATCCCCAAGGACAAGAAGTGGGATTCAGCTCCTGCCGCACGGCCTACCTGGAAGACGCTGATGAGGGCCTGCGGGAAGTTGTCAAAGTTGCTGCGCCGCACCTCCGTGTCCTCGAAGTCGTACCTGCCCCCGAAGAGCTGCATGCCCAGCAGGGCGAAGATGATGATGAAGAGGAAAAGCAGCAGCAGCAGGGAGGCGATGGAGCGGATGGAGTTGAGCAGGGATGCCACCAGGTTGCTCAGCGACGTCCAGTACCTGAAGGCAGACGGTCACCGGTGGAGACGAGCGGCGCCCACCCCCCCCCCGCCCCCCTGGAGGCGCCCCCGCCAGCCCCGCGCTCACTTGGTGATCTTGAAGATCCGCAGGAGGCGGATGCAGCGCAGCACGGAGATGCCCAGGGGCGTCATGGCACCTGACTGCACCAGCAGCAGCTCCAGGACGCCGCTGCACACCACGAAGCAGTCGAAGCGGTTGAAGATGGACATGAAATACTGGCGCAGGCCCAGCCCGCACATCTTCAGCAGCATCTCGACGGCGAAGAGGGCCAGCAGCACGCGGTTGGCAACGTCTGCGGGGTGGGCGGCCGGGCCTCAGCGCCCCTCTTGCCCGCCCCCTGCCGCGGGGACTTTGCCTTGGCCACGCCCCCCACCCGGGACCCCCTCACGCGCTCCCAAAGCACCGTCCCTGTTCTGCTCCCCAACCCCCCCCCAGCCCAGGAGAACCCGGGGAATGTTTGCCCATCGGAGGAACGCCGAGGCAGACGCCCGAGAAGCGCCACCGGTCCGTGTTTTCACAAAACCGAATTCTGTTGCTTTTGATTTCATTCAAGTTAATCGGGCTCTGCCCCACTCTGCTTACCGTACACATCCCTTCTCCTGCGGGAGGAGGGGTCCCCCCACCTTGCCAGAGCCGGCCCGTCCACCTAGGCTTTGCCCCCTGACCCCCACCTGGCGAAACCCACCGTCAACCATCTCTTTTCTCTCCCGTGTGCTTCACTTCTCCTTTCAAGCGGATTCTCCCATCGCCGTTTTAAAAAATGCGGAAGTCTCTCCCATTTCCACCCACCCCACCCCCCAAGCAGCTCCTGCTCTGGCTCTCTCCTCCCTATCACGGCCACACGCAGCAAAAGGTTATCTTCTTGGATCTCTTCACCTCTTCACACCCTGCCCTGCCCCGTTGACCCTTTAACTCATACCTAACTGGGTCCACCTGGTCGCTCCACCAACAAACTCTCTCAGGGGCACGACTTTCAGGTCACCAAATCCAATGGGTGTTTTAACCTGCAATTTTCCTGAGCTCCTGGAAGCACGGGGCACGGTTGACCAGCCTGGCTTTTTTCAAATATCCTCTTTCCTTAGCTTCTGTGACACCATATCCTTCTGGATTTCTTCTGCTTCGCCTGCTTCTCCCAAGCCTCCTCTGCAGATGCAATTCTTTACCTAATCACTGAATGCTGACCTTGAGCTCTACATTTAGTATATACCATCCTCTGGTGATCTGGTGATGTCTTCTAAGGCTATAGCTTCTATTGCCACCCCTGCCAGTGACGCCCAGATTTTAATTCTTGCACTCTTAGCTTAGGATCCCTACATCATGTGGGAGATGCGCCAGCATCTCCTCCCCTGTAATCCTTCTCTTGCTATCTTACAGCTGCTTCTACTGTTGCCCTCCCTATATGGACTTGGCATTACTCATTAGCATCTGTCTTCTCCTCTGGCCAAGTAAGTTTCCTGGAAGGCAAGAACGGCATATTGATTCTCTCTGCATCCTGGGTTCTTTCTCTGTGCCTTACCTATGTAGTATGCATGCAATAAATAGTTGGTGAAAGATTGCTCTTTGGGGAGTAGAATTCGAACCCGGATGTTTGCAGTTTCAGATTGCCGGTAATCCTCATGTCGGTGTCTGAAATTGTAATAATTTAACCAGACACCTGGGTGCGTGGTTGGAGGCTTTCCAGTGAGCTGCTGTTACTGCCCCCGGTAATGCCAGGAGGAAAAATACTACCAGCCTATAATTTCCAGAAAACAATGTCAATATCTGCTTGACGTCTTCTGCAAAACCTGAGGTGCTACCGGCTGGCTTTGGCCGTCGGCCACATCTGTCCCCTTCCTGGCTTCACTCTGTTCTGTCTCACCTTGCAAATGGGTCAACCAGAGAGGCTGGTTGTGGTGCTCTGAGGCGATAGACAGGGTGTTGAGGGCAACGACCAGGATCACCAGCCAATAGAAGACTCTGGACTTGATCACATCGTGGCACTTCCAGCGAAAGATGCGGTTCCACTGCCTCCAGTGGCGGCTGGGAGAGAAGAGGAGGACGGAGTCAAAGAGCTGCTTTACTCCAAGCTCCCTCCTTCCTGCGGTTGCTTTGGGCCAGACCGCAGCCCTACTTAGCCTGATGGCCCACTCTCTGGCCACATGGGAGACGCTCAGGGCAAGAACTGCAGAGCCAGACTGATTTAAAATCTTGCCTCTTACTAGCGAAGCTCTTCCTCTTTTCAAAGGAGAATAATAACGATGCCAGCCTCAGAGGGGATTAGAGATTATGCGAGTACAATGCTTAGTTGGCACTGTGCCCAGTATCCTATGGGGGCTCCACATACTTTAATTTTAGTTAGAGCACACTGGGAGGCCTCACTTTGCTCATTATAAAAGCAAATTCTGTAACAGATGAATCATATCTGGTGTTGGTGAGGGTGTGGAAAGGGCACTGTCACAGCCACTGCAACCGCCTTGGAGAATCATTTGGCAACGCCGACCAAGGTTTTAAAATCTACATACTCTTCGACCCAGCAATTCCATTTCTAGGAATCGGCCCAGCAGAAATGTTCATACTTAGGTACAACTGTTCCTGTGGCGCGTTTGTGTTGTCAAAAATTGCAAAGGTTAAATATCTTATGGTATATTCATACCGTGAAATACTTCACATCCAAAGACATACCAAATGAAGGTGTGTGGACCATCAAGCCACAAAGACACAGAGGAAACTTAATTGCCCATCACTAAGTGAAAGAAGCCAGTCTGAAAGTCCTACGTACTGTACGATTCTAACTATGTGACGTTCTGGAAAAGGCAGAGCTATGGAGACAGTAAAAAGATCAGTGGTTAGTGGCTGGGGTGGGGGGGCGGGGGCGGTGGGGGAAGGATGAGCAGTCAGAGTACAGACGATTTTTAGGGCAGTGAAGATACCGTGTATGATTTTATAATGATGGATGGGTCCCTGTCATTTCATATTTGCCCAAGCCCACGGGATGAAGGCACGGCACCAAGAGTGAGCCCTAGCGTAAACCAGGTGCATCAGGTGTAACAACTGTCCCATTCTGGTGGGGGCTGGTGATGAGTGAGCTGTGCCCGTGTGGTGGCGGGGGGATATGAGACAACAACAGAGTTGTCTGTGAACCTTAAAAAAATTAAGCCGTGAACCTTAAAAAAATTAAAGTCTTAAAAACACCAAGATGGGTGTGTATGTATGAGGCTGCCCTAAATAGACGATTTTAAGTTAAAAGTGTTCATAGATGCTATGTGTATCATATTCATTTATTTATCAAATATTTGGCAGTATGTAGTCTATGTTGGGCACTGTTCTGGGTTCTGTTGGGACGGTAGTTAACGTAAAGACCCCTGTCATGTAAAAAGGCAAGCAAAACAAAAAACCTGGCGTGTGTGTGTGTGTGTGTGTGTGTGTGGGTGTGTGTGTGTAAGAGAGATAAAAGCATAGCAAAGGTCTTGGAGGGATAGCCATCTGTTACCATGGTTACCTCTTTGCAGGGCAGTGGGACCTTCATCTTTTCTTTGATGTATTTCTCTACCATTGGGCTTTCAAAATCACGGTTACGTATGGATTTGTAAAAGGAAGCAGCCAACCAAACAAATACAGCTTCCTCTTGAGACAAAGGCACTTGAGCCTGGAGTGTCCCCCTGTCTCCAGACCCCTGGCCGGCCAGCCTCCTGCCTGCAAAGCTCTCCATGCCACCTCTTTGCAACGCACACCTTCCCTCTTCCCGAGCAGAGGTTTCCAGAACTAATTAGCCCACCGACTCGACTCTCATCAGAGGGCAGCAGCCAAATCCTCTCCTTGCCTCCTGGCAGGCTCCCAGTCCCTTCCCTGTGTGCTGTAGAAGCAGGTGATCTGCTGAGTGCCCTCTGATGGTGCTGAGGGATGGGGCATGTGACTCTAAAGCTAGTAAGTGGGTTCTAACAGTACATGGGGAACAGCACATGGGTTCTAACTCCATGTCTCGGGGAGTTCTGAGTCTGGGAGGACCCTGGGGTGAAGGGCAGATACTTACACAAACTGGATGATTTTGTTCAAGCCCTCGATTTCATACAGGCTCTCCGCGTCAGAGCCTCCTTCATCCAGAGACAGCTTCCCTGGGAACAAGAGAGAAAAGCTGGGCCAGTCTTTGGGACCCCTCCGGGCTGGACACACCTAGGCCGGGCACACCTGGAAAAGGGGCCATTGGCTGGAGGCACCTGTGACCACAGGCCCTAGTGGGCCTGGATGGCTCTGCGTTTTCCCGAGCTGCCCGAGGAAGAGCCCACACTTGCAGGGGAGGGGCGGCTGTGGGCAGGCAGCATGGCACTCTGGACTTCAGGAGGAGCCCCGGGCACACCCGGATGCCATCATTTCGAGCCGTAAGGCTTAAGTTGGGTCACTCACCCTCTAAGGGCCTGAGTTTTCTCACCTGCAAAATGGCAACAGTCTACCTGCCGGAAGGGCGACGTGACGCAGTGCCGTCTCTGGGAGCCGACCGCGAGGGGCCGCTCAGGGGTGGGGAGGGCATGCTGACTATGCCTTTGGGCCCGAACCTTCTCTCAAGTCCTCAACGTCCATGACCTCGCCCTGCGTGATCCAGCTCATGTAGCCCCGGAGGTCCTCTTCCAGCTGCTGCTTCTCCCGGAGCTTTTGGAAGGTTCCCCTGGACTTGGCCTTCTCCCGCTCCTTAGTGAATTCCCTGAAGGAACAGAGAGATGGGGAAGGGCGGAGAAAAAAGAGAGGGTGTGGAGAAGGATTGGGCTTCCCAAGGACAGAGAGAGCACATTTGGGCTGGATGCGCCCCTGTCTTCGGGCCCAGGGTGTCGCCTGGGGTCCAGGTGCCCTTCCAGGTGACAGAGGGGCAGCTCCTCTCGTGCCCCCTCGCCATCCACACCCTCAGGAGCACCTTGGAGTGCCCAGCCTGCCTTTCTCATTGTCTTCTTCTCATCTCGTCTGGTATTTTACCCTCCCTCGTCTTGGGGTTGCCTTGGACACTAGGGGTTAATGACATGACCATTTCCCTAACAGAATCAGCCACGGGTCCTCAAATTTTCCAGGCTTCCCTGACCCTTGAAGCTACCTTAGGAATTTAGTTCTGCTTACAGACCTAAGGTCTGGAGGAAATTCCCCTGAGTCTAGAAGAAACCAGGTGGCCACACTGGAAGGAAAGGACCGGAGGGTCAGCGAGGGATCTTCAGACCAGCAGAGGCAACCCACTAAGCAGGGTGGAGAGAGAGGGAGGAGAGAGGGAGACGCAGGCACAGTCATTGGCTTGTCACATCAGCGCCTCAGCCCTCAGCACCGTCCCCAGGGACAGGGCCCCGGGCAGGGGGGCTCTGACCCTTTCCTGCTGTGGATCCTTTGGTAGTCCCAGGAAAACTGAGGCTACCTCCTCAGGATAATGTTGCAAAATGCACAAAATAAAACCATCTCATTACAAAGGAGTCGATTGTATCGCAATATACTTACGGACATATAAAGAAATTGTGATAAGTACGTATATGCTTCTTTGTGAGCTCATTCCCTAGCAAAGCCGAGTTGCGGATCTAACAGCTGTCATAGTTTCAAAGTAGTAATGCGTGTTGTGTGGGTTCTATTGGGACAAGTCACAGGGAGTGCTAAATACCACTGTGGCACACTGTCTCCATGCCTAGTGAAAGGAGACGCTAGATTTCAATCAGAGCTAGCAGAAAAGGAAGACAAGTTTTTCTCACTCAAGTTCACAGACCCCCTGAGTTCTTTCTACAGAGTGCTTGGAGGGAAGCTTCTGGGGTGGGGTGATGGCCATGGGGAAGGGGGCTGATGGCCACTTCTAGATTCTCCACTGTGGCTGTCTTGGAGCCGTCACAGAGAGAACAGCTCTCATTAATAATGACCATTAGTACTTAGTGCTAATTATGTGCTGGACTCTGCTCTAAGGACTTTCTACGTATTAACTCATTTAATGCTCCCAGCACCCCTATGGGATTATTCCCGTTTGACAGATGAGGCACAGAGAGGTTAGGTGACGAGGCAGAGGTCACACAGCCACCAAGCAGTAGTGTAAAGATTTAAACTTGGACAGTCTAGCCCCAGTCTGTGTGCCTCACTGAAGGTCCACAGACTCCTAACATGAAGCATCAGCTCCTGCACATCCAGGGGCAGGAGGCTGGGATCTCGGGGCTTCACCCAGAGGGAGTGCGGGTGTAGAGGGACAGAAGAAGAAAGGATGCGAGAAGGCTTGGGGAGAAGGGAGAAAAATTAAAAATCGAGGGGCTCCTGCCTGCATCTTCTACACCTCCCTTGCTAACCCGGGAGTGTGCTCTTGGCAAAAGGGGAGCCAGGGATAAGCGGAGGTTCTAATCCACATCTCCCTGCCCTGCTTCTCCCCTTCCTCCTCCTCCTCCTCCTCCTCCTCCCACACCTCTTCCTCCTTTACTGCCTACTCTCTTTCTCCCTCTTGCTCTTTTCCTGCTCTCCCCATCCCACCCCCAAACTCTCTGCCCCTTCTCCCTTCCACCCTCCATCCTTCTCTTCTCCTTTTCTTCCCTCTCCCCGCAGCTTCTTGTGAACTTCCTTACCCGCTCAGGACACCCAGCACCAGGTTGAGAATGAAGAAGGATCCCAGCAGAATGAGGGTGACAAAATAGATCCAGGGCCACTCGTTCCCGATGGCATCATTGACCTGGTCCAGACAAAAGTATGAGTCCCATACACTGACCTGAGAGGGCTTAGGTCCCCTTCTGGACTCAATGCTCCACCTGACCCTGGGGACAAGGAGAGAGGCCATCTGGGCCCAGTGAGAGGACTGCCCTTGCCCAAAGATCTAGGACCTGGAATTAGAAGGACATCTCAAAAGTAGCCTTGCTGTCTGTCCACTTGGGCCAGACAAGTCCGACACATTTCTTCCCCCAACCATTCACCTCCCTGGCTCGACTCTTTCGTTTACTTTTTTTTAATTGTTTTTGAGTGTTTATTTATTTTTGTAAGAGAAAGAGAGAGACAGTGTGAGCGGGGGAGGAGCAGAGAGAAAGGGAGACACAGAATCTGAATCAGGCTTCAGGCTCCCAGCTGTCAGCACAGAGCCCGATGCAGGGCTCGAACTCACAAATCGTGAGATCATGACCAAAGCTGAAGTCAGATGCTCAACCATCGGAGCCACCCAGGCACCCCTGGGCTCAACTCTCTCATATACTCTCTCTCCAGTTGGTTTTCTTACAGCCAAGATTTTTCAAAGTAGAAGAAACACTAAAAAGTCTTGGCGTGAGCTTGACCAGCTCCTTCATAAACAAGCTCTGTGACCCTAGACAAGTCACCTAACATCTCTGAGCATTATCCCATCTGTCCATGGGGATAATGATATACACTTGCCGCTCACAGACCCATAATAGAGGTGAAATAACACGTGACAGTCCTTTGAAATGTTTGATAACTCGCTCCCAAAATATGAGCTTACGAGAACTACCCATACTAATCCTTTATGTTTGCAAAGCATCTGACTGTTTGACAATCTTTTCCTCAACAGGCAGTATCACGTTGTGGTTAAGCGTTCTAGGATCAGAGCCCGAGGGATTAGAGTTTGCTCACCAGCTCCATAATTGTGGGCAAGTTACTGGACCTCCTTGAGCCTCAGTTTCCTCATCTGTAAAGTGGGACCCATGCCTTCCATTGTTGGAAGATTAATTAAGAAACGCAACCTAGCTCCTGGTAACACCAAATAAATAATATACTCCAACAAGAAAACTTATATAGCATTGACCACATTACTGCTGTAATTCAGTTAATCTTCCTGGTAGTAACCATCAGAACTACCCTATGATGTAGGCAGTATTTTAATTTTATAGACAAGGAAACTCATATCTAAAAATATTTATATGGGAAAGCAGTCTTGCCCTGGGGCAAAAAAAAAAAAAAGACTCAGAGGGTCCTTTATCCCTCAAGAAATCTGAGATTCTAGGTCACGGGAATGAGTCGCTCACAGCCAGGCTTAGGGAAAAGTTAGAAGTTGAGACCAGAACCCATGGAGCTCCTGGTTTCCATTCCTCTCCCACCTCTTAGGTTCTGCGCAGACAGGTTGTACCTTGGAGATTGTCCAAAGGATGGTGGGACACACACCTGGGGACAGGAAGGGGGCCATGCACCCCGTGTAGGTTTCCCAGGGAGGGGTGAGAAGCAGCCGCCGACACTGGAGTCAGTGACTGTCGAGCCCGTCCCCCTCCCCGACGAGCCTGCGGATGAAGGGAGAAGGTTCTGCAGGCACAGGGCCAGACCCACCCAGTAGAGGACATCGGTCCACCCCTCCATGGTGATGCACTGGTACACGGTGAGCATGGAGAAGCCAAAGTTGTCAAAGTGCGTGATGCCGTGGTTGGGCCCCGGCCAGCCGCCCCGACACTCGCTGCCGTTGATGGTGCACGGGCGTCCCGAGCCCGTCCTGGCACAGGGTGAGGGCTTCTCGTTCTCTACCGTGGCCACGATATCTGGGGGCGGAAGGCAGCATGAGCATCAGATGAGAGGAGCAGGTGGACAGGAATGAGAGAAGGTAGTTTGCAATCATTGAGCAATAGGTCTAAAACACACTCAGCTGAAAACACAAAGGGCTGCGCCCCCTGGAGCATATGGCAATGGAGGAGGAGGGCTGCTTGGGGCGGGGGGCCCAGCCGTGGATGTCTACAGGCAGCAGCGGTCATATCTTAGGCCCCAGGGCCTCATCAGAGGGCCCGCTTCGAGGATTACTTTCCTATGAGGACGTAACCTACGTAGCAGGTGTAATGTGAATCTCAGGTATATCCACAGAGCTTTAAAACAGGAGGCAGCTATCCCACTGGGGCGGAGGTGAGGGGCGAGGTCACACGTGTTCTGACTCAAGAGTTCCTTCTGGGAGATGACGTGGAGATACCCCAATGGTACTGAGATGAGCTGCACAAGACACGACGCTTCAGGGGTGCGGGTCTACAAGCATTCCCAGCAGTCCCCGCTGTGTCCCTGGACGGTGCTCTTATTATCTCTAAAATCCTTCAGTTTGGATTCCATCCTGGATCCCTTCTTATCGGGGGATGTTTTAGTCCTCTATTGTGCTCAGAGATTAAATTAGCTCATCAGAGTTGGAATGCCCTCCCTTACCCGTATTTACCATGTTGCCTCCATCTTCTGGGGAAGGGAGAGGAGAACATCAATAGTTCTGGGCTCTGAGTGGGTCCCTGACCCCTCAAGGCAAGGCGTGCCCATCCCAGAAAGGTTTTTGAGCACGGCTGGCCAGCACTGGTCAAGAACGCATGAGAACACGGGATGAGACCACCAAATTTGGTCTGAAGGTTGTGATAGAAAGTCTCCTCCTCTCTGTCTAGATAATGCGTTATCATAGGACATAGACTGTTACAGGAACAGGACGAGGCTTAACTAGGAGGGGACTAGGAATGAAACCACTGAAAGCTCTATGAGAGCTCACTGTTTTGGGTTGGGCTTGGACCTTGCGTTGCCCGTCCCCTCGTCAGTGGGCCTGGGGAAGTAAGGCGTCTCCCAAGACACTGCAGGTATTGTAGTCTTGGCCATCCTGGGTTACTCTGGTGAGCTAGGTTCTGGGCTTTCGGTGGGAGGGGTTCTCCTAACAGAAGTCACCTCTTCCTCATGCCATCACCAATTCCTGTCGACCCTGGTAGAATCAACCCTCCAACCGAGACAGATCGATACCTGCCATCTCGGCAGCAATGAGCCTCAGAGTGCAGTGTTCAGGGCCCCCACTCGGTCACAATTATTTTTATAATAATGCCAAGACATTATTTCATCTCCCGATCCTTCAACAAACGCAGGGTGGAGTTTTCTAGAGACGACATGATGTGTGATTTCACAACAGACTGAGCACAGAAGTAGCTGTGGGTACCCAGCAGATTCTATTAAGCCAGGCATTAAAGAGATTTAGACAAAAAGTAAGACAGTACCATTCTTGGATTAAATGTTTTGGGTTTGGGAAAATACAGTAATTTTTTAATAAAATAAATTATTTATGTTCATAATGGCCTTATTAGTGTCCTTTTAAATAAGTTAATATTGTGACATTGTTTTCTCAGTTTTCGTACCTAATGCCATAAACATCAATGAATAAAATCCATACCAACAAAAGCTCTTTGGGGTCCTTAATAATTTTTAAGAGTGCCAAGAGTCCTGAGGCAAACAGTTTGAGAACTACTGGCTTAGAAGGCTGGGGTCAGGCTCGGCTGGGCCTCAAGACGTATTATCTCTGAGAACCCTACAAATAACCCTTCGGCTCCTGGGTGCTTTCTTGAGATCCCCTTTCAAACAGTGCTCTGTGGGTCCCGGTTCTGAGGGCCTGTTCAGACTAAAGCTAAAATGACGGCTGTAAAGAAAAGTACAAGTGGAAATTCGGGCTTGTCCTGACCTGCAGCTCAAGCCACAGCAGGCTCAGAAAGCCCAAAAATACCACATTTGTTTATTTGGGGTGGGAGTGCTCCATTCAGAGCAAGCTGTGGCCTGGGCCCCTGTCCACTTGCCTCAATCACTGACCCTGGCAGACCTGTGCTTCCTTCAAGGGAGACTTTGTCCAAGAGAGAACCATTCCTCAGGTCAACAGGTGTGGGAAACAATGGCCTTCTCCACGGCTGAGGTGGCTGTCCCTTTTGAGTTGTCTTAGGACCACGGCCACCACCACCACCACCACCCCGACCCCGCCCCAGCGCCCTGGGAGCTCACCTGTCCCAATGAAGTAGCAGGTCTTGTGCATTTTGCCCTTGAAGAGCTCCAGCCCGATGATGGCATAGATGATGACCATAAAGAGGACGAGCAGGGCGATGTGGAACAGGGGAAGCATGGCCTTGAAGATGGAGTTGAGGACCACCTGCAGGCCTGCAGAGGGCGAGCAGGGAGGAGAAAGGAGGAGTCACTTCCCCTCTTGGTTTCCTGGCCCTCCCACTCTCTATGTCCTGGGAAGCCTCTGGGTTGGAAGGGGACCCAGAACTGGGCCGGGGAATGGGTTGGGGGAGGAGAAAGGGCATCTGCAGGAGCACCGGCACGCACTCGGCACCCCCGACACAAGCCGGAGGGGTCTGAGCACACGGAAGGCTCTCAGGGCCTTGACGTCCAGGCCAGCCCCTTTGCTGCTCATCGGGGCAGTGTTGCTTTGGATGACATTAACCTGTTCCAGAATCACGGTGAAAACCCTAGAGGGGAGAAGAGGGAGAGAAGAGGGCCCAGTGGTCAGACAAGCGACTGGTCCAGTGGTCCGGGACCCTGTGTCTCATCTGTGCTCAAGGGGCCCGTGGACAGGCCTAGGGGACAGGAAGCAAGTCTCATCAGTCACTAACTCGGGTTTGGTCATGCCGGTCTGGAAAATTTTATTAGAAGATTCTGAGGCCAAGTTCAGACTCTGCACAAAGAGGATTGGATCCCTCTGAGATGTCCAATCTGGGCACCGAAGGGGGGGGTGTTGAGGGACACGTGCCACAGGCACTCACAGGCCGTGGCCTGGGAGCTGAGTGTACCCCGTGGGGGGGCTGAAGGTCACCAGTGGCGCTGCACTCAGTGGGGACCCAGAGGAGAAAGCCCAGAGCTGTGTCTCCCTGTGCAGCACTTTCTGACAATGCCCTCTTATTTCCTTTCCTGCTCATTTGCCCCTCCTCTCAATTCACTCGAATTCCCATTATCCTCTGCAGACCATCTCAAACCCTTCTTTATGAATCCTGCCTTTGACAAGGAACCCCTGGGACAAGTCGCCGAGTCCAACAATGGTGCGCTGTGTGCTATTGTTTTCCCACACTCTATTATTCTGTCATCATTTGTCTTGGCCTCCCCGCCAGGCTGGTTCATCAAGAGTAGAGGCCGATTCACAGAATTCTGCCTTCCCCAGTGTGCCTAAAGCCGCATGGGATACTTAGTAAATCATCAACATCATGTTTATTGAGTCGAGGGGCAGCCTAGTGGTTAAATACCAGGTTCTGGAGCCAAGATTGCCTTGGTGCGAATCCTGGCACAGCCACTGGCTAGCTATGCGACCTCGGGCAAGTTGCTTGACCTCTCTGAGCCTTAGCCTCCTTAAGTGGAAAAAATGAGATTGTTGAAAAAGCTAAATGAGATGTTACATGTAAAACACATAGTAAGTGCTTGATAAATGCTGCTGTTGTAATTAGGGGGTGGTTATTAAAAGTTATATTATGAACTGAATTGTGTACCCCTCAAGTTCAGATGTTGAAGCCCCAACCCTCAGTACCCCAGACAGTGGCTGTATTTGGAGACAGGGCCTTTTTACTTTATTTTTTAAATTTTTTAACATTTATTTATTTTTGAGAGACAGAGCACAAGCAGGGAAGGGGCAGAGAAAAAGGGAGACACAGAATCTGAAGTAGGCTCCAGGCTCTGGGCTGTCAGCACAAAGCCCGACTCAGGGCTTGAACCCACGAACCCATGAGATCATGACCTGAGCCAAAGTCAGATGCTTAACTGGCTGAGCCACTCAGGTGCCCTGACAAGGCCTCTTAAAAAAAATTGTTTTTAAAATGTTTATTTATTATTGAGAGGCAGAGGGAGACAGAGCATGAGCAGGGGAGGGGCAGAGAGAGGAAGAGACACAGAATCCCAAACAGGCTCCAGGCTCTGAGCTGTTAGCACAGAGCCCGACGTGGGGCTCGAACCCACAAGCCACAAGATCACGACCTGAGGTGAAGTTGGGTGCTTAACCGACTGAGCCACCCAGGTGCCCCTGACAAGTTCTTTTTAAAAAGTTAAGTGAAGCTGTTAGGGTCGACCCTAATCCAATCTGGCTGGTGTCGTTAGAAGAGGAGGAAATTCGGACACACAAAGAGGCACCCGGGTGTCCACAGAGGAAGGACCACGTGGTCGCAGGGAGGAGGTGGCCACCCACAATCCCAGGAGAGAGGCTGCAGGAGAAACCAAACCTGGGAACACCTTGACCTTGGCTTTCCAGCCCCCAGAGCTGCGAGGAAATGAGTTTCTGTTGTTTAAGCCCCCCAGTCTGTGGGATTTGGTTATGGTCCCCCCGGGCAGACAAATACAGGTTTCTAAATATCCATCTCTGTGAGCCCAAATAACAGGTTCCCCATATACCCCATATAGGTCCAGGGAATAAAGGCGGAGACATTTATAAATGTCCAGAAACTGCTGGCCATTGAAACCACACCCATCATTTCCCATTTTGTGTGAGGTGAAAAGAAGAAAGGAGCCCGTGGTGCCTCACTGGGGGAGGGGCGGGACCTGCCAGGGCAGTGTGTCACTGTCAACAGGCAGGGGCCAGCCCCTAACAGAGGCTGCTCCATGGCAGGGCTCGCATGGTGCTGGGGGCCCCGCCTGCCTCTGGGATGCTGGTGGCGGCGGTGGGCACAGCGTCCTCAGAGAGCCCCTCTGACCTCAATCCCCACTCCCCACATGTGGGCCTCACCCCAGGAAGACGATGATGAAGTCTAGCACATTCCAGCCGCTGCGCAGGTAGGCATCCTGGTGGAACAGGAAGCCATAGGCAATGATCTTCATGGCGGCTTCGATTGAGAAGACGATGAGGAAGAAATACTCCAGTTTCTCCTGTGGAGGCAAACAGTCACACCACTCCTCTGTGTATTCCGGGTGTGCCCTTGATCCTCCCTTTCTCTTCTCCCCCAGGCACACTGTTCCTCAGATGTGCCTGCCCCAGGACATTTGCACTGGCTGTTCCCTCCGCCTGGAATTCCCACCCCCCCACCGCCACCCCCACATCACCACCACACATCCCCACATTGCCAGCTCCCTCCCTTCCTACAGGTCTTTACTCAAAAGTCATCCCTCACCCAGGCCTTCCCTGGCCCCACAAGTACAACTGGAGTGACCTCTGACTTTTTCTGTTCCTCTTCTCTGCTTTAGTTTATCTTCTTAGCACTTATCCCTAGCTAAAAATACCATATATATTTTTATCTTGTTCATTTTCTGTCTCACCCACTTGAATGTAAACTCCATGAAGTATGTGGATTTTTGTTCATTTCTTTTATGACTCTACTTCCGTGGCCTAGAATTGGATGAATAAATGAATGGTCTGGGCAGCCCCCAAAGTGAAGGTCCCCAGGTGGTTTCTGGTTTGGGCATCTTTCTTCTCGCGCCGTCCTGAGGACCGACAGTGGGGCATGACTGCAGAGAGGGGGTGCATTCCTCAGGGCCCCAGATGGCCCTCTGTGGCTGGTCGGGGTCTCACCTTTAACCCGTCTTTCTGTAACCTCCCCCTGCTCGTCCTACCAGCCCGCCCACACCAGCTGCCTTCGGGGAGCCCTCTGGAGCCCACAAACAGGATGATTCAGGGGGAGGGGAATCGGGCACACCGTGTCTGGAGAAGGGCCCGCAGGTACCAGGTGGGGGGGGGGAAGGTGGGGGTTTCAGCTCAGCCTCTGCCCTGCAGGAGGCCTTGCTGACCCTTCCACGTTCTGGCCCTGCAGCCCGATGCTCTGATTCTCTCACTTACCCCGTCCTGGACCCAGTCACCCTTCCCCCACCTCTGGGCCCAGGAGAGCTATTTCTAACTGAGAAGGCAGCATCCCCTGTGCCAGGACTCCAGGCTGAAACTGCTCTCCTTGCAGCCATCTGAACCCTGGTTGGTGGCTTCCAAGAGCCCTGCACCCCACCCCACCCCCACCAACCTCCCCGGACAAGCCCAGTCTCCCGAGAGGGTGTCGCCCAGCCTGCAGGCAGGAAGGAGCTACGGCACTACACAACTCCGGGAGGGGTTGACTGCCCTCTGGAGCTGACCGACGAGGGGGTCTGTGCCCCAACCAGCGCCCTCCCTTACCATTAGTCACCAACACCCCCAGGAAAGCCCTCCCCCCGGCCAGGGCCTCTCCATCAGCACACTCCGGAGGCATAAGTCAGATTATGAATTCATAATATGAATGCTTTATTCTGGATGGAGCCAGATCAGGAAACGGGCCACCCCATTAATGATTTGGAAGAGAATTTATTTTTACTTCCAAGTAGTAGCTGTGGGAAGCAAGGGAAGAGGTTGCCAAATGGCCCGTTGACATGGCTGCGGTCCGAGAAAACTCCCAGCTCGTCATTCAGAGAACCTTCCCGAGAGCATAGTTTTCCCTTCTATATGGAGGGGGAAACTGAGGCACATATGGACTGAGACTACTTTCCTTAACCTCACCCCTAGTTCCTCCCACCAGTTGTAATCCCAAAGCTTGCTTTTTCTTCCAGATAATGTATGGTTAAAATGCAAAACATACCATTCTACTAACGGGCCTATTTACAGGGATTGTGCCTAACTGAAGGTGAAACGGGAATCGTGGGGCACCTGGCTCCATGGGGAGATGCACAGGGCAGTCGGGGCACCTCCCCGCTGAGGTGGAGTGGGGGGCAGCCATGGAGGGCCTCCTTGGAATGGGCTGGGTGCTTTCGTTCCCGGGCAGGGCCGGCTTCCGGGGAGTCAGGCTCACCGGTAAGGGAAAAGCATAGGGAGGAGAGTGAAGTCAAGTCAGCATTTAAAGTTTTAAGTTGCTGCAACCCCAGGGGCAAGACAGTTGAAGTGGGAGTGAGTGGAGGGAAAACAGGGCCCAAAATAGTTGTGGTGCTCAGAGGCTGGGCGGTCAGCCACGTCCACGGGAGCGCTGCCCACACCTGCCACTGCCTGTCCTACGGCCACCAGACCCTGAGTGAGCTTGTCGAGGCCCGTAGGCCTCAGATGGGGTCACTCAGGTTCCACAGCCTGTTGGCTCCCAGGCCCAGCTCTCCCCACCACACTCCCCTGACCCGATCGCAGAGCACCTGGAACTCTACGGATCTGCCATAGGAGCCCCGTGTGTGCACGTAACACGGGCCCTCGTCCAGGAGGACACGGGAGCAGGATATGTCCCTTCCTGAGTTTTGGGACAGTGTTGTCAATGCCACATTGGGTTGCCCCATGGCCCCTCCAGCCTGGGCTCAGTCTTTGACAGAGGAACAAGGGACATCCATTCCACAGATATTTATTCAATGTTGGACTGGAGGCAGCAGGCAAGACCCTGCTATCTCTCCCCAAGATCGAAGTTATCAACTTTCCCCCAAACATCCCAGTTCCCCTCAGCACCCCCTTCAGAGGCTGCCATCAGCAGGTGGGAGGCAGTAGGTGTGTGGCAGAAAGGTTCCCATCAGCTCTGTTTCTTTGGACAAGTTCCTGACCTCTGTGACCCTCCGTTTCTTCATTTGTAAAGCTGAGATAACGACCACTACCTACCTGAAAGAGTCATTCTGAGGAATAAATGGCCTCCTGTAGGGAAGTGCCCACAACTTCCTGGCACATTCCAAATGCTCAGAAAGCCACAGCTTTTCTTATTAGATGCCTGGGCCCAGTTGTGAGGGTCTGATTTCTGCTTGCACCGTGTTCTACCAGTTTCCACAGAGCAGTTGTCTCAGGTCACTTCTGCGGGTAGCTCACCAGGAAGGACTTGGCTCTGTCCTACCTTCAATTCAACATGCTTACAACTGATCTCCTCTTACTCCTGAACTTGCTCCCTTCCTCGTTTGTCCCTGTCTCAGTCAATGACACCGAGTGGCTCAAGCTAGGAATCCAGGGTCTTTCCTGGCTCTTCCCATCACTCTTCCCTGGGCCGAGGGGCCTTGACTCTGTTCCCTGCTGTGTCACCTGCGTCTAGAACAGTGCCCGCCACACCAGTGTTTGTGATCAAAGGAATGAGCCAGTGTCCCTACCGCGCTGCTTCTCAACGTACAGACTGGAGGCTGGTGCTGTCCATAAACCGTTGCTATCAGTCTGAGACACGTATAGGCAGTGAGAATAAGCATTTGGAAATTGTTGCAGCAATTTGCCACAACTTCCGAGCACATGGGTGGACCATAGCCTCAGGTGGGGCTTGATGAGTCTCAGAGGGCACAGCTGTGACGTGATCCCATGAAGTAGGACCACCTACCAGTCCGCAATGGATCGCAAATTGAAAGAAGCGACAAGCCGATTTTTTTCCCCACGTAGTTGTCTCCGAGCCTCTGCTCTGGAGCACATCGTACTTCCTGACACATGGCAAGTGCCCAAGAAATGTTTGTTGAATGAATTAAAAAAGCCGTCAACAATCATCATCTCTCCTGCGACGTAATTTAAAGGGAGGTTGTGATATTGCATTTATAACATGAAATGTATATTTCTTCTTCAAGGTCTTTGGCACAGAGCTCCTAAAACATTTGGAATTTCCTAAGCGATGAGAGTTGACCAAGATGTCTTTGTTATGTTAACGGAGTAACGACTTGAGGCACTCGCCTAAGGTTGGGGACGCATCACCAGAGGAACCAACCCTATCATTAAAAGGTTGGAACTTTCAGTCCAACCCCCTTAACCTCCGGGAGGGGAAAGGAGTTAAAGGCTGGATCAGTCACCAACGGCCAGTGATGTAATCAACTGTGCCTATCTAAAAAGCCCCATGAAAACCCAGAAGGACAGGTTCAGAGAGTTTCTGGGTTGGTGAACAATGGAGACTCGGGGAAGGAGAGTGGTGCATTCAGAAAGCATGGAAGTTTCATGCCCTTTTCCCCCATACCTTGAGGTCAAGGTGTACACCTCTTCCATCTGGCTGTACCTGAGTTATATTCTTTTACAATGAACCAGTGATCTAGTAAGTAGACTGTTTCTCTGCGTGAGCCACTCTAGCAAATTAATCAGACCCAAGGGGAAGGTCATTGGAAACTGCCATCCACAGCCCGTCCGTCAGAAGCACAGATAACAACCCGAACTTGCTATTGAAGTTGGGGATGGTGGTGGCAATCTTGTAGGACCGAGCCCTTCATCTGCGAGATCTGATGTTCTATCCAGGCAGACAGTGTGAGAATTTTTTTGAATTGTAGGTTCACCCGGCTGGTGTCAGAGTTGCCTGGTGGTGTGGGAAAAACCCCCCACGTACACACTGGAAATGGGTGCCGAATCAATACGGGTGCAGCCTCGGGATCTCTATTCCTAAGGAGGGACGCTACACCCCAGGCTCTGAGACCAGAGTAGGGGAGACAGCGCTGATCCCCTGACCCTCCTGACCTCACGGGAGGACCGTGAACCAGTCTGACTTTGCGAGACGAACCTTGTTGCCAGCTTCCTACAAGTGCCTTCACTGCCACAATCCCCTTCAAGAGAATTCTCGTCTCTCCACGGACAGACCTCTAACTGGCCTTCCCCGGAGTATGGTCCCGACCACAGCCCTTGCACCTGTTCCTGGGGGCGTTGGAGCTGGACACTCCCAAAGTCCTGGGCTGGAAAAGGGAGGGGTTAGACTGCAGTCCCCTCGCCCTCCTACTGCCTCTATTTCCAGGCTATCCTCCATCTATGAGGGGCAGCCAGTCCTGCCACGGACCTGCTCCCCCCACTGGCATGTGCTAGGCATTGACGGAAGAGGGTGGGAGCTGGCTGGACCCTGTCTGGGACCACAGAAGCAACTGTTAGCATACCGTCTCCCTCCATATCCCTGCCCCAACACTGTAGCCTGCAGGAAGGCTGGACTGGACTCCAGTCTCCCGGGCCCCCTGCGCCCCCCTTGGAGGGCTCAGAAAGAACCATAGCCTAGAGCAGGGCTGACAGAAGAGCCAGAGGCCTCCTGCCACTGCCGGGCCTCATCTCCTGTGCCTGAGTCTCCTTCCGGAGGCTCAACCCATGGTGATCCCTTAGGATACAAATCCTACTGGTGGGAGGCCATTCATTCATAGTTGTTGTTAACTCTTTAAGGTACACTTGCTTCAAGGAGCCAAAGCGGGTTTGGCGGAGGGAGAGGGAACCCGGTGTGTGTGTAGGGAGCACAGGCTGGGTGAGGCGGGGCTCCGTGCGGGCCTCCTCGCACATGCCTTCATGCCCGGGGGCCTCACGGTAAGTGTTCCCAGCAGGCTGGTGGGTGCTGCGGTTATGAGATACTTTCATGACATTAATGATTGTTTTCCTCCCGGATTCATCCCCTTTCTCGCTCCCTGAAGCAGACAGCAGTGCTGGGCCTCCTGCCCCAGGAGATGTTTGGGCCAGGGCCCCAGGCCTTTGTTTTCTAAGCCTGAACCCACCATGTGGAAAAAGGGGTTGAAGAGAGAGGGCTGACTCACAAGTGAAACAGAGACTCACCCCAGGGCCGAGAGGCCCCAATGTTAGATCTGGTCTGGGGTCTGTGTCCTCATAGTGCCCTAAAGATGTGGCAGGGTCTGGGAAGAGGCCCCAGGGAGCCCCAGGAAAGCAGGGTCTCACCTTGCCAAGGATTCCTGCCCCTTAAACTTTGCATGGAGACAGTGGAGGGTGGACCTGAGGGGAACGTGGGACTGGAACAGTAGGTCTCCTCCAGGGCGGACAGAGCACTGGTGACCCCAGGCCCTTAGCACTGCCTGAGACACAGGCCTGGCTCCAGGCCAGGGCAGGCAGGCCGACTAACCCTAACCCAAGAATAACTACAGGTGAAGCTCTCCCCATCCAGAGGGACATGGGCTCAGAATCCAGATTAAAGTCGATTTCTAGGAAAAAAGGATGACATTTCCTGAGCACCTTAGTTGTGGACGAAGGTTCAGTCCTGCTACGCTGTTTTTCCTACTTCCCAGATGAAGAGAGTTGGGCTCAGAGAGGGGAGCCGGGTGCCCGAGGCCCAAAGGGCTAGTCCCACCTGCTGGGACTGAGTCAACGGCTTTTCTGCTAAGCCAGCCTGGTGGCCGGTGGCCACACCATTCAAGGGGTATCCAGGGTCCTGGCATGTGTCTCCATGACCACCTCAGCCTCCAGGTTTGGAAAATGACCCATTGAGGAGTGAGGAACGTGGCTATATTTAGGCCAATGGAGTCTTACCCAACTAGATGTGATCTGAGTGGGTCTCTCCTGCCATCATACTTCCCCCCTCCCTTCCCACAGGGGAGAACCGGGCTCCCCCCAGTCTAGGGGGGTCAGAAATGCCAGGGCTTTCTACCCTAGCAAGACCGTGGAGCTGAGGGTAGCAGGAGGAGCCGCACGCTTGTAGTGGAGGTGATGGAGGGGGGACGAGGGGAAAGCCCACCATGCGAGAGGGTGGGAGACCAGTACTGTCTCGGGTAATCATGATAATATTAGCTATTCGCTGAGGTTTATTAAGTACCCATGTATGTGCCAGGCTATATCCTAGCCACATACATACATTTCAATCTCACGGGAACCGTGCAAGGGAGGTACTCCTACCCTCATTTTACAGATAAGGAAACTGAAGCACAGAGAGGTTATGTGATTTCTCTGGGGTCACACAGCTGCTATGTGGCAGAGCCATAATGTGAATCCAGACAGGTTAATTCCAGGGTCAGTGGTCCCAACCACTAGGCCATGCTGGTCTCAGATCCTGCCTGCCCCTGCCTCCCCCGCCCCGGCCCAGGTCTGCCCTTGCCCCTTGGCTGTGGTCTGGGAGTGCTGGTCAGGCAGGGAAGGAAAAGAATGACAACTGAACAACTCCCGTGTTGTGTGGGACATGATGCCCTTGCCCTCATCAATGTAAGAGTTCTGAAAGGACCCATCGTGGTCCCTGGTGAGGTGACTGAGGCTCAGAGAGCTTAGGAAGCTGCCAGCCAAAGTCCAGGGTGGAGGCAGGTTTGTCTGACTTGAAACCTCACGTTCCCCATGACTCCCCCATAGGGTGCCCAAGTTTCCTTCAAAGCTTTCGTTGTTCACTACTACCTCCCCGTCCTCAGCCCTGCCCTCATGTGAGGGGCGCAGACGAGGGGTGGGGAGTGCTAACGCCCCGGAAGGGGAGCAGAGTCCCTGCAGTGGGACAGGGCAGGCTCCGAGGTGAGGCTGAAAGGCAGGCTTTGATTGTACTTTGCCAGACCCTCGTACGGTGACCCAGGCTCGGTCACCAGTGCCCAACAGGTCCCGGATCTCTGAAGGGCAAGGCCAGAGCCGGGGTCCATCTGAGGCCGGAGCCTCCCCAGATGGTGCGTAGAGTGGGCTGCTGGCCGCGGGAGGTGGCGGGCACATTCTAAACCCTATAAAAAAACAACTGCCCTGCTTGCCAGAGGCTTAGGCTGCAGCCTTGTGCATAAGACCGCACGGCAACCGGAACCCCAGGAATGTACCAGGGGCCTGGCCGAGTCTGCTGACACGGGAGGGGTGGCAGGGGTGGGCGCAGTACTCTCAAAGGTCCAGGGACAGGGAGGCCGGGGGTGCCGACGCCAGGGACAGGCTGAAAGGCCGAATCCCGCTGGCCTGGCCCTGTGCTGGGCAGCACCAAGGCCTACCCGACTGGTGCTACCAAAAATCATCCAGAACTTAGAAATCAGGCAAACGGAGGTCACCGCGTCCTTGTAACGCCATGTTGGAGCATTTCATAACAGGCCTGGCCAAGGATTATTTAATTATCTAGGACAAAGTTTATCAGCCCCAGCCTTATTCACATTTCAAGCTGGATAACTCTTTTTTGGTGGGAGGGGGCCCTCCTGTGCTTTGCAGGATGCTTAGCAGCATCCCTGGCCTCTACCAGTAGATGCCAGTAGTGTGGGCACGGTCCCCACCAAACTGTCCCTCCTTTCCCTCGCCCTTGGAAACCATTGACCTGGGAGAATATACTGGTTCCCTTCTCACTGTTCTGTCCTGTAGAGCTGCAAATGATTTCTGCCTGCTAGAAAAGATAACCCCAGTAGGTTACTATTTTACTGCCCGGTGGACGTCAGCTAGCTTGATAACCAACCTGGCAATTTTATTCCATCATTTCTTTCTCCACTATCATATACTTCTGTTCCGCTAATTCTCTTTGAATCAGCTTTACCCTCCTGTTTGGGCCGAGGGGAACTGATCTTTAACGTGTGTTCCTTCTTTATTGTAATCAGTCATGTTTGCACTGTTTGAAAAGTCTCCTTGGACGCAGGATTGCTCTGTGGCCGAAGTGAGATAATGTAGCGAGAGCAATCAGTTTCCAGTCTGTGCCCAGTAATTAGTAACTGTGACTCTTGTTGCTTTTCCATGTGGGTCCCCTCGGGCCGGTCAAGGTTGGAATGGTGACCCTCCCAAAGTCCCCTTTAACTCAGGCAGGGGGACCTCCTAGGATCAGCGTTGCTTCAGACCTCAGGGAGAAAGTGGGGCTTCAAGGGCAGAGCTGGCTTTAGAAGGTCTTGATTTGGGTTCAGGGTCTAGGGCCCTGCACTCTGGTCTTGGCTTCCAACTGCCCTTGGACATCTCACTGCCCTTTTGCTGGCCCCAGTGGTGACTCTGTGTCTCTTCTCTCCTCCCGCTTCGCTGACAAGCAGTGCCCCTCTGTGACCCGCATCCCCAGGCTTTTACTCTCCAGGGAGAATTCCGGGACAGGGCTGTGTTAGACACAGGCTTCCCAAGCCTAAGGCAGCCTTCTCTCTTGGGCAAGAGGAGTCCAGCCCAGGCAGAGCCTCGGGCTGGATGCTCTGTGTGTCCATTCTGGCCTGGGCAGGCAACAGCTTCACAATCAGGAGAAAGCAGACTTACAGTGAGGGGCTGGGGGCTGCTCTCGTGGGACGCCTTCCTGTACCAGTCCCCAGGGGAGCAGGGATGGTCATCATCCTCTGTCCTCCGCTGTCCAGAAGGCCACATCAAGATGCCCCACAAAGGGTACGGGCCCGCCCAGATAGCCGAGCGGGTATGTGCACCCGGTCTCTGTGCCTCAGTTTATTCTTCTGTAAAAAAGAGAAAAGTAGTACTACCTGCCTTGTGGGGCTGTTGTGGGCAATACATGAGATAATGCATATAAAGCATTAGAACAGAACCTGTACGATGCAAATGTTCGACAAATACCAGATGTTGCTGTCAACGAAGAGGAAGAGGAGGAGGAGGAGGAGGACAGTTTGCTGCAGGATGGGGTTGGGGGTGGCCAGGAAAGCCATTCAGATAAGCTGGATGTTTCAAGGAGTGAAAATGAAGCATTAAAGAGACATCAGGGACAGACAGTGGGTGGAGGAAAGGGGAATTTTTTTATCTGAAATACTCCTTTGGTCATACCCTAGAACAACCCAAGGGTCTCTGGGATCAGGGCTTGGTGACTGGGGAGCCCACTCTGAGGCACAGTGGTGCCTCATCTAGTAACTTCTCTGAAGTGTATGATGTCATCCCCATCTTACAAATGAGGGGACCTAGGGTGCAAAGAAGTTAAATAACATGCCCAAGATCACACAGCTAGTATATCAATGGTTCTGGACTAGAAAACATACATTGTAGGGGCTCCTGGGTGGCTCAGTCGGTTAAGTGTCCGACTTCGGCTCAGCTCATGATCTCTCAGTTCGTGGGTTAGAGCCCCGCGTCGGGCTCTGTGCTGACAGCTCAGAGCCTGGAGCCTGCTTCGGATTCTGTGTCTCCCTCTCTCTCTGCCCCTCCCCTGCTCATGCTCTGTCTCTCTCTCTCTGTCTCAAAAATAAATAAAAACATTAAAAAAAATTTTTATAAAAAAAAGAAAACATACATTGTAGCCTTAGGACCCATTCTTAACCACCACGCTGCTTCCCCAACCTGGCTGATTTCAGAGACCATTTCCCCCTCCGCCATGATGCTACATAGCTGGCCAAGACATGAGCATCCTGGATCTTCTTCTTGCCATCCTCTGACCCACCGTGTCTCCCCAGAACTCCCCTGCCCTCTCTGGGCAAGGGCCTCAGTTTCCCCTTCTGTTCAAGGAGGACCCAGGTTTCCCCACTGACACAGAACAGGCAGAGTCGGGGGGGGGGGGTACCTCAGCACCAGTCCATCACCTGCAGCGAAAGCAGGGGGGAAGGAGATGGAGAGTAGGAGAAAGCTCCTGGAGAAGCACCCAGACCTTCCACGGGAGCCTGCTTCACGGACAAGTGTCAGGATTTCTTTCCCACAATCGGGGGTGCCAGCTGCCCCCTGACTCTGTTTGCACACAAGTCAACCGTGGGAAGCCCTTCCTGCCCCCTGACCAGCCCTGCCCCCCACCTCTCACCCATCAAATGCTCAGACCTGCAGAGCCCATTGCCCGGTGAACGTGGGCACCTGTATCTCCACGTGTCAGAAATTAAAATCACTGTAGCCCTCCCTCCCACCTCGGCCTGCTCCTCCCCCGGTGTTGCCTGTCTTGGTAAGTGATACCGCCATCTGCTCTGGCACCCACTCTGAAACCCAAGTGTCATCCTTGTCTTCTTCCCCTCCCCCATGCGTCCGTCCCTACATCCCGCAGTCACCAGGTCCCACTGAGCCGTCTCCTGTCTCTCAACGTCACCCTCTTATGCATCATGCCTCAAGTCTAGTCTCCCCTGTTTCCTGCCTGGACAACTTCATGACCTCTTCCTCCCTCTCCCTGCTTCCCACATCGCACCGCGTTCCAGTCTACCCTCTACATGGTAGCTTGAGAGATTCTTCTAAGTCCCAAACTCCTCTCTCAATCTCTTGCCTCCAGCCCTTTGCTCATGGGGCTTCCCTGCTGAGCCTTCTATAACCTCTCCCCGGTGCCCCGACCCCTCCTCCAGGACCAGCTACATGATCGACAGGCCCAGTACGAAATGAAAAACTGTAGGGCCCTTTGTCCAAAAAGTCGGAAATAAATGCCATTCAAGGTATCAAAATGCAAAGCTTTTTCCTTCCGTCCATGGTTTCTTTTTCAATCTGTCATGGTGGTTTTTGGTTTTTTATTGCCTATTTAATGTTGTAAGGCACAAGGGCAGACCCTCACAGGCACTCCCGTCCTCCTCCATGACCTCCTCCAGGCTTCTCCGACCAGCTGCCAGGTTCCCCCACACACACACCATCCAGCAGCCAGACATCCTGTGTCTCGGCCAGAGGTGGGGAAGTGGAGACAGGCATCTCCTTTCCCACGGGCTCGCTGCCTCCACCCAAGGTGGACAGGAAGGAAGCACACAAGGGTGGATATGGCCACCTCTGCTCCAAGAGACACAGGGGATGTCTGTGTGCTTGATGTGGTCGA
Organism: Panthera tigris; assembly: GCF_018350195.1. Classification (NCBI taxonomy): domain Eukaryota; kingdom Metazoa; phylum Chordata; class Mammalia; order Carnivora; family Felidae; genus Panthera; species Panthera tigris. The sequence goes on from NC_056678.1 coordinate 40,196,254, forward strand.
GGGATCAGCCACAGGCTCCACCCGGCGATCATTCGCTGAATGGGCCGCGGAACCGTCAGCCCAGGGTGGGGACAGCCATTGCCATGCCCTGTCTTGAGACACCGAAGATAGACCCCATGTATCCAACCCTGACCCTGGCCCAGGGCACCGGCAGGGAGAGAATGAGCGGTGTCTGTCTTTTGAGGTGGGAAGGGGATAGGAGGTGGCAGAGGGCGAAATGTGAGTGAGCCATGGCTCCAAGCTACTCATGCATGTACCATGATCTCACTGGTCTTCGCTCACAAAATATGGATTTAGAGATGAAATTATTTAAATTTTCAGTGCTATACCCACGGATCATTAAACCCCAACCATGGGGTCCTTCTGAATGCAGGCCCCGGAGGGACTGCACAGGTCACGTGCACATGAAAGTTGGCCCTGTCCTCGTCCTTCACATCTCAGGGAAAACATCCCATCCTCTGGGAGGGAATAGGTTTTCCTCCAGTGCAATATCATAGTGTCCCAAACCTTATAGATTTCCCTTTTCAATTCAGATACTTGTGTAACTGGTTTAATTATCATCGTTTTAATTGGTTTAATTAATTAAGGCCTGTGAAGACAGAAACTAGGTCTACTTGGTTCCCAATCTTATCCCCAGTATGTACCAGGGATATAATGGGCACTAAATAAATATTTGTAAAATGAGTGAGAATGCTAATGAAGAATTGGTCCTTGGGACTCCCTTCTTAAAAAATATGGGTTATTTTGGATGACTGGGAAGTCCCTAACCTTTCTCAGATACCTACAAAAGCAGCCAATAGGGTAAGAGAGAGATAAATGTCTGATTTCCCGTCCTTCTGGTCTAACTCCTCTCATTTCCCTCCTGCTGGATTATGTGGAGATGAACATATAATTGACAAGTAGGAGTGAGGAATCCACCGCTAGAAGCTGGCTGTGTGACTTTGAGCATCACCTACCCTCTCTGGGCTTTACCCCAAAGGGATCAGATCAGGATCCCTCACTGACTATTAATAGCCTGTCCAACTTTGACAGTTGAGGGGTATTCACTGCTTTGGAAAGGTTTCTGGTTAGTTCTTCCTCTTCCAGGTAATTTATCATCCTGTGTTTATGCACTCTAGACCTTACCCGAGGCGTTGTAGCTCCAGCCCACAAGCTAAAGGGAAAGCACACAGGACTGCGTGAAATTTTTAGGGCAGCCATTTTGTTTCAAGATGGAAGAGGACAGACCCAGTAAGGCGTAATTGAATAACCTCCAGAGGGCAATTTCTTTTGAAAGTAACCAACTTCTTAAGGAGTTGAAATAAAACTAAGGCCCCCAGATATGAAGTCCCGAAGAGTGGGGTGGACCCAGAGCCCTCCTAGATTCAGGAACACTGAACACTGGGTCTGCCTTGTGGAAGGCCCCTCCCAGCCTCAGTTGCAGTCCTGCCCACATTTTGTCTCACTTTCCTTCCACACGCAGGAGCTCAGAGTTTTTTCTGTTTATAGCCAAGCACACACTTAAAATCCCAGCTTCTCACCAGCTCAAGATAGATTCCCATGGAAACCGGCATAAAGAAGAGGCAAAGAGAAATACCTTTGTTTCAGGACCTGGATGCATGTTAATTGCCCTCCCTCCCCCTCCTCCCCCGTGGTATAAATGCAGGAAAAAACCTGTTGAAGTGGCGGGTCCATTGTCCTGTCCCCTCGTGGGCCTGAGAGCACTGTTTCTGTGAGGGATTCCCCTAGAAGTCTTCATGCTGTTACCACATTAGCAACACAGCTGTCACAAAGGCAGGCCCTCAAGTCAGAGAGGCCTGAGTTTGAGACCCTATGGGCAGGACCTGCATGTGGGGTGATCCCGAGCAAGGTACCCAAACTCTCTGCCTCAGTTGCCTTGTCTTTTACATGGCTTTAATGTTGTTACCTCACAGGGATACTTCTGCGGATTAAGTAAGAGAATAATGTAAAATATTTAGCATAGAACCTGGCATCTAGTAAGCACACGACAAATGGTAACCATGCTTACTATTCTCTAGCTGTTGAGTAAAATCAGCCCTTTTTCTCCCTAGGGCTCCATTTTCTCATCCACAAACCAGTGAGGCAGGGAGAAGATAGGACAAATCCCTCCTAGATCTGACATTTTATGGTTCTGTGTCCGTGTTACTGGTGAAGGGGTGAGGAGAAAAGTGGTATAGAGGTCTAAAACGTGGTCTCTTGGGATTCCTAGATCCCACTCTCCCAGGAAGCAAGTTTCTTCTGGCTTATATCCAGGAAAGGGAAAGTAGCCTTCTGCCTCCATTGCTCAGGAGCTGACCTTACTAAGCCTCAGTTTCCACATCTGTCAAATGGGACTACTTTATGGGGTTGCCGGGAGGATTTTAGAAGCTTACTCTCATCAGATGCCCAGCACAGTGCCTGGGCCCTTGCTCAGGGCTGGATGGTAATATTACAGAATCCAGAATTAGCAGGTGTAGCCTGCAAAGCTCTTGAGTCACTCAGCCAGCCCTGCAGGTGGCTGGGAGCTAGACTGAGGCTCTGGCATCATCCACCAGCATGCCGTTCACCAGGGGGGCCTCCCTGAGCCTGGGGCTGCAGGCCCACAGGAGGGGGGTGGGAAGACCTGTCTTACCAGACCAAGGTTGAGAGTGTTGTTGTCATCTTCAGGCATGGGCAGGTACACAGCCAGGGCCACACAGTTGGCAAAGATGGTGAGCAAGATGATTGTCTCGAAGGGTCTGGTGCCAGGGTTAAGGAGAGCCCTCGAGTGAGGCCTCGGATTGGTGCAGTCAAGGGGACGAGAGCCCTGAAGGTCCGTCTGGACTAGGAATGTAAAGCCAGGCTGATGGGCCCATGTTGCTCCTTCCCTGCTCTCCTGCGGGTTGTACGTTCTCCTCTGGAACAGGTGACTTCCATTTAGACCTGCTGGGACCTCGAAGCTCTGGTTCCTGGCTGGAGTCTTAATGCTCCGCTGTAAGCGCCTGCCCATCCCCCAACCCTACCTGCCCTGCTCCTGAGGAGCCATGACCTTCTGAGATTCCGGCCAGACAACCTGGGGGGCCCACTCGGAGAACGGGCAAGGGAGGCTGGGGGCTGAGTATCCACAGGGCAGGACAGGGAAAGGGGAGGCTGCCAAGATAGCACCTGAGCCTTGCAGCCAGAGGAAGGACTAGATAACCCAACTGAGCAGCCGTGCTCATACTCGCACTCACTCGCCCCTCCCTTCCAGGCTCACCCACCGCTTCACGGGGGCCGGTTTCCAGGGGGCACCCCACGCCCATTCCTTGTGGGTGAGCCGTACAGCCAACCGGATAGGCTGAGCCGTTGGAAAGCCGGTGTGGAAGGAGAGGAGGGAAAGGGAAGGAGGGGCGTGGTCAGTGGTGGAGGTGGGGACAGGTTGTGGGGTGGGAGGCACGCTTGTGGAGAAGGTCTGGACTGACAACCCCACTCTCTTCCCTCCAGTGTTTGAGAAGAGGCTGGCCACAGGGGCAGAGGCCAGCAGAGGAGGAGGCGTGGAGGAGCAGAGGTTGGAGGAGAGAGAACCCACCCGGGGAAACCCGATCTCACGGGAGACGGGCCACAGGGAGAGGCAGCGAGAGGTTCCACGTCACCAGGTGCAGCTGTGGGGAGCAGAGCTGACGCCGACCCCAACTATTCCAACCGGCCCCATGTTTTTCTTATCTTTCCAATTATCCCTTATTCTCCTTTCTTCTAGGGAACAGCTGGTGGGAGCCTAGTCTTCCAGAACCCTACAGAAATATTTCAAATATTCCTGACCTCTCTCTGAGAAGGCACTTGACATAGCCCCTCCCCCCAATCTCCTTCCTCCCTTCCCCAAATAACCCAGATATTTTCATCGGTCTTCCCCTCAGAGCTACTGCAAACATAGAAAGGGATCGCAAGTCCCTGGCCCCAGGCTGGTATGTCTGAGCTAAAACTGCCAGGCCTCTTAGCCACTGCCGGGAGCCCCTCACAGCAGCCCTTTGTTCAAGGCCATTTCTCCCCCAACTCCAGCCCCAGCCAGCCTCCCCTCACCCAGCAATCTCTTTGCTTTCACACTCTCCCACCAAGGGGGAGAATTTTCTTACAGAGGCCGCCACTTTTTTCTCTCCTAGCCTGTATCAAAATGAGACTGTTGCTTCAAACCCCGCAGGGGAGCCCCATGACAATGTGACTTGGGCACACCTGTGAACCGCCCTCCCCCAACCCTGGCTCCTGTTGTAGATGGTCCTAGGGCTGTCACTGGGCCTTGGGCGGTGCACTCAGGCCTCAGGAGCCTCGAGAGTTCTGCCGCTCCCTTCCCCCTCAACTGAAGGCTTCCTTCCCAAAGGCTCCTTATGTCATTCTGTGGAGTTCGCCCCATCTCCGAGCCCCCAGTCTCCCCGGCCCCCATTCTCGTGATCTGTGCCCATACCCGGTCTCCCTCTCCCACATTACACGTGCTCTCCCTGATACCCTGGGGACCCTAAAGGATACTTCCATTCCACGATGTTGATGCAGGCCTTCCTCAGGGGGTTCTGGAGGGTCAAGCAGAACAAGGCCCGGGGTGGCCTTGGCAGAATCTCAGGAACGGGCTTCTTGGGCTGTTTCTTCCTCAGGCCCTCATCCTGGGGTGAGGATGGCTCCATGGCTCCCCTGGCAGTCTCGCGGTCTCCCGTTCCCCCACCCCGCTGCCCGCTCCTCCCTGTGTCCCCAGCACCCCAGCCTTGGGGACTGGACCGGCTGAGCCTGCTGGGCCAAGCATGCCCTGCTGAGCCAGCCGTGGGCGTGGGCAGGAGGATTACTCCCCCTGCTCCCAGCAAGTAAAATTAGCCTCCGCTCGGCTCCCCGCTGCCTGGCCTGAGCTCCTGAGGCCAGGCAGCTGTCATTCCTTCCCAGCCCAGCCAGTGACATCCCAATACGTCCCTGAGGAGGTTGGTAGGGGGGTGGCGGAAGGAACTTTCACACGGGCCTGGGATGGGGGCGGCGGGCGACAGGATGGAGGGCTTCGAGGCTGGGGCAATCGAGGGTTCAAGAAGGGGATGGCCTATGATGGGGAGCCCCGAACTTCAGACTGGCTCCCTGCTCCCAAGATTAGTACCCCACCCCCCACCTCGCTCCCTAGCCCCTTGACACCGTCCAGAAAAGGTGCTGGGTGGCCTAGTTCGGCATGACAACACCGCACCCCCTCCCATCTCAGTCCCTGCTGCTAGAGGTCAGTCCCCCCCACCCCATGCACACCCCATGTCAGGGAAAGCTAACGCCTCCACACTGGTATGGAAGGCTCCCCATTAGAACCTTCAACATGAACGCTTCAGGCACAGCCCCTGCAGCACTGTGCAGAGACCGTGCGCCTCGTCCGCTTCTCCCCCAAGCCCTCAGCGCCTAACTGCACAAGGGTTGTGTCTCATGCCTGGGACTCTGGCCCCGCCCAGATACCTTCCCTGGTATACACAAAGCTCTGTCAATGTTAGTTGAATGCACGAGCTAACAAAACAGCCCACGCCGCCCACAGGAAGTGCTCTGAGCTGCGAATGGGAATGCGAGAGGGGCACCAAAGCACGTGGGGGTAGACAATGAGCTGGAATCACAAAACCCAACAAATCTTTTATTTAGCCTCTTGGTACAAACACTGTGCCATATGGTCCCACTGCCCACAGAGGGATACAGGCTGAAGGGAAAAAACACAGTCCTCACACAACCTCGGGGGGTGGGAAATATGAAAAGGCTACACCAGGAGGTTAGGGCTGGGGGTGGATCCTAGCCCTCCATCAGGGAAGCCAGACGGGGCCACCAAGGCCCTCTCTGGGCTTCTTCCCAAGTCTGATCTCGATCTCGGCCGAGGGCAAGCAGTAGTCTGGCCCCCGCCGCAGCCTCTGGGTTCCTATCGAGGTGGGGTGGGAGGCGGGGGTGGCAAGCCAGCTCCCAAAGTGGACGCTAGTGTTTGAGGCCATCTCGTGGACGGCAAGGGCACGGCTCATCCAAACCAAAGACCGGCTGGCCTCCTAGGGAGTCGCAGACACAGGGTTGCGCCTGTGGCGACAGAGGACGGGGCAGGGCCACCACGGCGGGTTGTGCACCACCCCGCCGCGGGCTGAAGCGGAGACGGAGACCCATCCAGGGACGGCCGTCCCGGGCTGCCCTCCTGAGGCCTGGAGCGGGCGCGGCGCGCACCCGCAACTTCCCGGGGCCCGGCGCCCTCACTGCTCCGACGGGGCTCCTCCGGTCTCTGTGGTGCCCCCTCTATCCCCGATCAGTGGCTGGATTCCTCCGACTCAAAGAAAGGCGAGGAGGAGAAGCAGGAAGACTCGGACGACTCGGGCACCAGGGAGGCGGGCCCCCGGGCCTCGCCGTCGCCCGGGCAGTCGGACGGGGAGCCCGCGGGCTGCGCGCCGTCGGGGGCCGCGCTCAGCAGCTCCTGCAGGTACTTGATGTAGCGGATGGCGGCGCGCAGGGTCTCCACCTTGCTGAGCCGCTTCTCCGCCAGGGCGCCCGGGAGGTGGCCGCGGAGGCGCGCGTAGCCCTCGTTGACGCACTTGACCCGCTGCCGCTCGCGCTCGTTGCGCTTCTGGATGAAGGCGGGCTCGAAGGGGTAATCGTACACCCCGAAAGCACCGGGGAAGGGCACGTAGGGGAACACGCCCGCGTAGGCGTCGTAATACTGCGGCTCGGCCGGGCCTGGGTACAGCAGCAAGGGCACGTTGCCCAGGGGCTCGGCGGGGGGCAGGGGCGCCCGGCGCGGAGGGGGCACGACGCCCAACTGCATGCAGCTGGGGGGCGCCAGGGCCCGCCGGTCCACCAGGGCCCGGCAGAAGTTATTGTTCATGGTGCCGCGTGGAGCTGGACCCAGAGTGAGACCCTCCCCGGGAATCGCCCCTGCCTGGGGTCTGCGCGGTCCTGACCACGGGGGACGAGTCACATCGCCAGCCACGGCCCTGGGGTACGAGGATCGGTTAGGGCTCCTCTTTGCCCTGTGGGATGGCCTCCGAGGTGTCCCAAACACCAGTCATCGTTGCGGCCTAGCGGGGCTCCTCGCAGGGACTCAGCAGGCACCCTCTCCAGTCCAGTAGTGGCGCTGCACAACTCTGGGGACCCCTGCCCTCTTCCGGGGCGCCCATGTGGGCAGGACGGCAGGCCTCTGCACCCCGCCCCCTCCTGAGCCCAGCATGCGCACCTCCCGCAGGCACTAACCCTGGGGCTCCATTCTGGTCCTTGTTCCTCACGGCCTTGGGGATCCCCCGGCTGCCTGGGCTGCAAACCGCCGGCTTCTGTTAGGAGTGTGCCCGCTCAGCTCAGGGACATGTTTCTAAAGAAGAGGAGAGTGAACACATCAGTTAGGAAAGGCTTTCTATGATGGGCTTCTTTGTGTTACCCCCATCCTCCAAGGGGATGTAAGCACTATGAGGGGAGGCAGTGTGGCTGCTGAAGAGGATATACGGAGAGCAGGGTTCAGCCCTGCGTTCATCCCTTCATGGTTGGGGGGCCTCTCTGAGTCATGGTTTCCACATGTGGAAATTTAAATATCCCTCACTGGAGGTTAATAATATGGGAGAATCAAATGAGAAAAAAATATACCAAAAAACCCCACAAAACAAACAACCCTGGGCCTGGCTTATAAAAAGTGCCCAATGACCCTACAATCCAGCAATCACACTAGTAGGTATTTACCTAAAGAACACAAAAATACAATTCAGAGGGATAGGTGCACCAGATATATATATCAGTATTATCTATAATAGTCAAATTATGGGGAAAGCCCAAGTGTCCATTGATAGATGCATGGATAAAGAAGACACACACACACACACACACACACACACACACACACACACACACACTGGAATATTACTCGGGCACAAAAAAGAACGACATCTTGCCATTTGCAACAACACGGATGGATCTAGGGAGTATAATGCTAAATGAAATCAGTCAGAGAAAGACAGATGCCATATGGTTTCACTCATGTATGGAATTTAAGAAACAAAACAAACAAAGGGAAAGAGAGAGAGAAGAGCAAAGTAAGAAAGAGACTCTTAGCTATAGAGACAAAACTGACGGTTACCACAGGGGGGTGGGTGGGGGATGGGTGAAATAGGTGATGGGGATTAAGGAGGGCACTTGTGATGAGCACCGGGTGTAGTATGTTAACTCACTGGAATTTAAAAGCTTTATTTGTTTATTTTTAACGTTTTTATTTATTTTTGAGAGAGAGAGAGAGACAGAGCATGAGCTGGGGAGGGGCAGAGAGAGGGAGACACAGAATCCGAAGCAGGCTCCAGGCTCTGAGCTGTCAGCACAGAGCCCGACACGGGGCTCAAACCCACAGACTGTGAGATCACGACCTGAGCCGAAGTCGGACGCTTAACCGACTGAGCCACCCAGGTGGCCCACACTTGCTCATCTTTGTCCTTCATTGGGTCCCAACTCTGTCCCCAGTGAGCTCTGCCCTCCGTGCTGAATGAAAACCAGGAAAACTCAACAGCGATCCCAAGTGCCGTGGAGACTTGCATCTGCTCTCAAAAGCGGAAGCAAATGTGTCAGACATCAGGACAAATTCACATATCCCTTCCCTGCCCAGCAGCCTTTCAGGGCTTCCCCCTCTTTTGTTCTAGAAAACCTCTCTCAAACAGACTCCCAGCTTTATCAGGACCACTCTCTGCTCATTCCTGACCTCACTCCTTGGCTTCTAGTGACTGATCTTGGGACCCATCTCACACCTTTCTTGATTTTCCCCATCCCCGCCGTAATTTTGAGGGAGCTCCTGCCCCTGCTGACGACCGGAGCTTAGCAGCCCCCAGCGCGGACTTTCGGGGCTGTGCCTTCTGAGTCTTCAAGCAGACTGTAAGCCAGCAGAGGGCAAGGGCTTGGCCTTTCATTCTTACATAATGAAAGCGTATACAACAGCTTCTTGCCCAGTGTTGGGTACATAACGGAGCTGACAATCATTTGCTAGCGGTGCCCTTTTTTGGTAAAACCATGGGATCCAGACTAGACTCTCTCACGTGACCCCCGTCTCTTCGTATTTGATTTAATTCATTCAAGTTTCATTTTGACAGAGGTCAGTTTCTGTACCTCGAAGGACAATTTCCGTAAATAGAACTTCGTATCTATTTGTGTTGACTCGATATCCGATAACTTACTTTCCTCACACACTGTTTACGTTCTTCGTAACACTCTGCAGAGAAGTGACTCAAACAAGAAACTTCCCAGCTTGAGGTTCTGGAGCCAGTTCTGTCTTTACCGAGAGGAAAGAGCGGAGAGCCTGGGAAGGAGCCTGGGCGAGAACACTCCTGCCTGCACGTGCGCTGTGCTCCACCCCTTCCGCCATCGGACTCCGCCCCCCCCCCCCCCCCCCCCCCCGCAAACGGGGACACGGAAGTATCACTGAGAGGCAAGACTGTCATGCAGGCAGCGCGGCTTTACCCAGGGCCTCGTGTACGCTAGGGGCCGCTCTAGGCGCTGGGATAGGGCCGCGAACACGTGAACACGGCAGTGACTTAATGGTAATGATAGTTCTAGCTGGTGTTTATTATTTATGATGTGCAAGGCACCATGCTAGGTGCTTTCCATGAATCATCCCCTTTAACTCCTACACCATTCTCATGAGGTCGGTGCTAGAATCGACCAGTATTACGGGGGGGGGGGGGGGGGGGGGGGATGGAGGCTCATAAACGTTAAGGTACTGCCCGAGTTTCCACAGTGAGTAATTTCATAAACTAACAAGTGCTAAATGACCATACCCTTCTTCATGCTTCTTCCCTCACTCCTTCCACCACGATTTCCCCCAGTGGCTTCACATTTGAACCAAAAGATCTCAGAGGGGGCTTGCTCTAACCTAACACAAGTGTCTTTTTTTTTTTTTTTAAGTAGGTTTCACGCCCCGTGCAGAGCCCAGCGTGGGGCTTGAACTCATGACCCTGAGACCAAGACCTGAGCTGAGATCAAGAGTCGGACGCTGAACCGACTGAGCCATCCAGGCAATCCCGAGTATCTTATTAAATTATGATTCCTGTTGGAGGAGATGTCCCACTGCAGATTTGAATAATCCTGCTGTGACTGAACTTCTGCTCTGGTGACAGAGGTTCCTCAGGTCACCTTGGGAAGGTAACTCCCCCTTGAGGATATTCTCGAAGGGTAGCCATGAAGCTCTGTTGGGAAGGCAAGAATTGGGATGTAATCAGGCTGAGTCAAGCATCAGGAGCTGTGCTCCAGGAAACCTGATAAAGACCCTTGCCTGAGCTTAGACAACCTGGATAGTGGGATGGTCCTCACTCAAAGGTCTGCAGCCTGGGCAGGATGCGGTCAGCAGCAGGGAGGAAACTAACCCTTCCGCGGAGTTCACTCGATGGGGCAGAACCGTGTGTTAACAGTGCCCCCGTGTGGCGAGGAGAAGCAATGGCAGTGGTTGATTGATGAAATTCCAGGTCAGGACCTCCTGAGCGTTTTAACTAACTGCCTGCTCTAAGTCTCCGTTGGGAACTGTGTTTCCAGGTCTTTGGGAAATTTAAGGAGGAGGGAAGACCCCCCCACCCCCATGAAGACTCACTCAGTTTTCTGTTAAGATATACTAAATTCTCTTCCTGAGTTTGTGGATCAATTCGCATCACTTAAACTTCTGTTATGTACAATATGTATATCGAGCCCCGCATCGGGCTCTGTGCTTACAGCTCAGAGCCTGGAGCCCGCTTCGGATTCTGTGTCTTCCTCTTTCCCTGCCCCTCCCCTGCTCATGCTCTGTCTCTCTCTGTCTCAAAAATAAATAAAAACATTAAAAAAAATTTTTAAGTATATATAATTAGACATATTTTGTTACTTGTTTTGAACAGAAACTTGCACATTGTGTCAGTATTAGACAACTCGCTAGATAGAAGTGTGGTTCTGAAGTCACGTAGAGGCACTCCCCCTCCCCCCATGTTAGCTGTAGTGGTGACTACTGGATGGTTTAAGTTCAACCAACCCATAGATTGCTTTAAGCAGCCACAAAACAGCACCCGTGGGCAACGCTGTCCACTTTGCAAAGGGGTGCTGGCTCCTGTCTGGGACTGAGGGCACTCCTCGCCCCTGGCACCCCCACTCCTCACAGTTCTGCCCCACTCTGGTTTATTTTCACCCCGGCACAGCGGGGCAGATGTGCAGGGCAAGAGGTACCTGATATTTTTCCATGAAGCTTACCTCATGATGCGAGCACACTGAGCTTCCCCCTTTAGGACCACGATACGTTCACATCGTACCCTGCACGGCTGCTTTATTAAGGGCCAGCGGGACTCCAAACCCTCAAATCCAACTTGCAGTAGACGAAGTTGCCAGTGGGGGTGTCCTGGGCTTCCCTCCCAAAGTCTTGCTGTTTCAATTGTGCAGTGTGCAGCGTTTGCCCCTCTGGTAGCACCTCCTTGTTGTCACATGCTTCCAGAGGCTCTAATGTCACAAGTCCCAGGGATGACACATTGTTACAGCATCTTGCTGATGGCTTCATGAGCATTGTCTGCCAACCCCTGTCCCAGCCCCCTTCCAAGCCACTGAGTCTAGTGGCTACTCAGTCTCATTCTCCCACTTTCCCTCATGCTGGACTCTTGGTGGCCCACGGACAGCCAGCGGGCTCTCTCCCTGGAGCACATCCCGACGCCACCTCCTGACCAGGTTGTAAACTATAAGTGAAGGAATTCCTGTCTTATACTTCATTAAAAAAAAAAAATGTTTATTTTTGAGAGAGAATACGGGTGGGGGAGGGGCAGAGAGAGAGAGGAGGACAGAGGACCCGAAGCAGGCTCCGCGCTGACAGCAGAGATCCCAATGCGGGGCTTGAACTCACGAACTGTGAGTTCATGACCTGAGCTGAAGTCAGATGCTCAACCGACTGAGCCACCCAGGCGCCCCTTATACTTCATTTTTAAGACAATAGCATATGCTCAATAAATGTTTGTTGATCGACACTGGGAATCCCCGGGGAGGGCCGAGCCATCATTTATCAAACAAAGGGAGATGCGAACTTCCAAAAAGACCAGTTAGAGAACAGCTTCTCTCACTGTCTTCACTGGGACTGGAGCCGGAGGTGGGAGTCGGAGGTCAGAAATTGGCTGAACGTAGAACCCATGGCTGGAGCGGCAGCTTTGGGGACACGGAGTTCACGGTCCTCAGCTTCTCCTACCACTCTCAGAGATTCCTACAGTTGATAAACCCACCATGGTGCCTTTGAGCCCCTGAGCCAAGACTTCTTCCAGAGCCTGCCACCCTCTGCGGCCAAAACCTGGGAGAATTTATAAGGAAACCAAGCACTTAAAATGACAGAGGGAGGACCTGGCTGACTCAGTCGGTGGAACATGTGACTCTCAATCTCAGGGTCGTGAGTTCGAGCCCCACGTTGAGCACAGAGATTAGTAAATTAAAAAAAAAAAAAAACACATTTTAAGTGACAGAACTGTTTGGCCTTGTGCTGTCATCTTGCACATCTCCTGGCCGCCAGCAAGGTGGTCACTAAAACTTTTCCCCAAAGGGTTCCGTGGTCAAATACTTTCAGAAATGCAGCCCCCTTCATTCCCTTTCTTGGAGATTCTCAAGATGCACTGACATCCCAGAGAAAGCCCTACAGCAAAGAAAGCCATTTTGGGTTAACGCAGAAATTCCCAAATGACCTCAGAGAACTTTTTCTCTCATTTCAGGGAATTCAATGATAAAATCTCCAGAATAAATATGTACTTTTTTTTTTTTTTAATTTTTTTTTCCAACATTTTTTATTTATTTTTGGGACAGAGAGAGACAGAGCATGAACGGGGGAGGGGCAGAGAGAGAGGGAGACACAGAATCGGAAACAGGCTCCAGGCTCCGAGCCATCAGCCCAGAGCCTGATGCGGGGCTCGAACTCACGGACCGCGAGATCGTGACCTGGCTGAAGTCGGACGCTTAACCGACTGCACCACCCAGGCGCCCCTGTAACTTTTTTTTTTAATTTATTTATTTTTGAGGGAGAGAGAGAGAGAAGAAGAGAGTGGGGGAGGCACAGAGAGAGAGGGAGACACAGAATCCGAAGCAGGCTCCAGGCTCTGAGCTGTCAGCACAGAACCTGACGTGGGGCTCGAACTGTGAGTTCATGACCTGAGCCGAAGTCGGACGCTTAACCGACTGAGCCACCCAGGTGCCCTTGGCCTGTAACTCATTCTAGAAAGATAACCTCACCACTCTCACCATATGCATATGCAACACCCCCCAAATACATGTGTAACATACATAATCATTTCAGTATCTCACTGCTGTCACACTGGGTCTGACCAAAGAGGAGGGGGACAGCCAGGCCGGTGACCACATGCCCACATGGTGCCTTCAGAGGGTTAGACACTCTGGTGCCTTATGCTCTAAGCAGATACAGAGTGCGTGCAGGCTGATTTCAGCCCCTCTGGCCCCTCGGCCTGCACTGGACGAGGCAGGGCCACGGTGGCCTCAGCCCCAGAGCTGCCTAGCCTCACACTGCCCGCCACGCCATCCTTCCTGCCTCCCGTTTTGGAAAGCTCTGTTTGCCCCTGAGCAAACTGTCTGAACCACTTTCAGCAAATAGAACAGCACTGCAGAGCTTTGGCATGGGCTGACGGAGCCCCGTGCTCCAACGTGGCATCACTCTGCTGAGAATCTCAAAGAAGAGGAAAGGAGTGGAGAAGGGAAGCCTAATGTGGGGTAGGTGCCTTCTGATGTCTGATACTTTGCCTGCTGGCCTGCTCTCCCTGTCTTGGGTGACCCTCATGCCAGAGAAGAGGTAGGTATTATTGTTTCCATTTACAGAAGAGGAAACTGAGGCTCAGAGAGGCTAAGAGAGCGCCTCAGTGGCGCACAGCTTGCGTGCAACTTACCGGGGTCTGGTCAGGTTGATGCATGAGGACCTTCTTGGCTAGGCAGGGGTCCCCAACTTTGTTGGAGGAGGATGATCATTACAGGATCTCCTGGGGGCCAGAGTCAAGTGAGGGGCTCGGTCCTTCCTACTTCCCTAGACTGCAACCCGGTATTTGCTTGGGGGTCACAGGAAGATGCTGTTGGAGGCACCTGCTTCGACTTCCTAGGAGTATCAGGCTCCCAGCCTCCTGCTGGGAGGAAAACCCCAGAGCACCCCACCTGTCCAGGAGTTCGTGAGAGAGGTGGCCAGACACGTGGGAGAGCACAGACTTTCACCCTGGACTGAATCCTGGCTCTACACTCACCGGTTGAGCAGCCTTAGGCCAGATAGTGATTTCTAGAAGCCTCAGCTTCCGCATCTGTAACAAGGGGGCAATAATATCTATCTCGGGGGTTACTGTAGAGATAAAGGTAATGTGCCTTAGTCACGTGGCACCCAATAGGAATGGCATTACCGGAAGCTGGTATCGTCAGTAAGGCAGGGCGACCTTGGGAAGAGCTTCTAGAAGCTCTAAGGTCCCTGGATACGTCTGCAAAAGGCCCAAAACAGTGTGTGCCGTTCTCCAACATCGTGACTGGACACAGTGCTGACGCCCACCTCAAACAGCTTCCCACAGTCACATCTGTCCTGATAGAAGCCCAGAAGGAAAAGTCTGCACCCAGGGCTTGATTTTTTTCTCAAGTCTTTGGAGGAACAGGGTAACCGAATTCACATAACTCTCTGCAGAAGCTGGATGTAGTTAGCGCGTGTCCTACTGCCTGTCAATTCACCCACCAAACGTCTTCTGAGCTCCTTCCAGGAAGCCTGCTCTGGGCTGGGGCTCAGCACAGGACAGCCACAACGGCTGTCCCCAGTGCGGCAGGCGAAAAGGACTGCGTGTGAGCAACAGTGCCCATTGCACACCTAGCACTTTCCTATGTGCCGGACCCGTCTCTAAGTGCGCTCTCATACAGCCCTGGGAGGGCAGCACTGACAGTAGCCTGGGTTACAGGTGAGGACGACAAGGCTCAGAGAGGTTAAGCCACTTGCCGAAAGTAACACAGCTGGTACAGGACAGAGTTGAGATTCACATCCAGGCATCTGGGCTCCTGAGTAAGCCCTGCTTACTGTCGTACTCATAAGGAGACATATCACCAGAAAGGGAAAAGCAAAAGGAGTTGCGAGGAGAAGATAAAGACTCACGGCATGAGGTTAAGGAAAACGCACCATGAGACCATCTCAGGTTTGCTCCTGACTTCCCGGAACTGGGATGTGTGGACAGTAATGTCTACCTGGTCTATTTGGTGATCAAATGGGTAAGTTTGTAAAATCACTTTGTAAACTGTAAAGTTCCAGACAAGTGTAAAAGGATTGTAATCATTAGGTTTGCGATTGCCATTTTAAAAGAAGTGGCCGCCGGGGCGCCTGGGTGGCTCAGTCAGTTAAGCGTCCGACTCTTGATTTCGGCTCAGGTCATGATGCCAGCGTTGAGGGAGAGAGTCTAAAGCCGGGCTGTGCGCTGAAAGTGAGGAGCCTGCTTGGGATTTTCTCTCTCTCTCCCTCTCTCTCTCTCTCTGTCTCTCCACCCCTCACCGCCCCCCCCCCAAATAAATAAACATTAAAAAAAAATAAATAAAAGACACGGCCACCAATCAGGTACCACCTCTCTATATATGCTGGAAGGGTGAGAGCTAAGGGGTCAGAAAGATTTCTCAAATATGCTTTCAAGCCTGCAATGAACTTTGGGAAAAACCCATTCTTGCATTCATCACCAAGGGACCCACTAGAGTGACCTTCAGAAACAGTGACTGCTCCTCAGGAGCCATTGAGAGCTTAGAATTCTGAGCACGGCTGGACCAGAGAACAACAGCTAACTTGTCCATGAGATTTCCTCCAGGTCAGCCACTGTTGTAAATGACACAGATACGTGTGCTTGCTTGCACACACACGCACACATACATACATATGGCCAGTGACTGAATCCTCACTACAAGGCAGGAACTGTTATTATCCTTATTTTGCAGATAGGAAACTGAAGCACAGAGAGGTCGAGTAACTTTCCTAAGGGCACACAGCTGATTAAATGTTAAACTTGGCATTTGAGAGAAACTGGCATTCGCCTTGGGACTGGCTAGGCATCATCATTCTGTCCAAGGAGGAGTCTTTTTTAACAGTCTAAGAGAATGAGGAAAAACTAAAATTCAAGAGAGAGAAAGACTGTTCTAGTCATTTCTCTTTCTACCCACACTCTCACCTCCCCCTGCCCCCTGCTGTCAGTTACACCCAAAACAGGGAGGAAAGAAGCCACAGCCTAGAAGCCAGGACATCTAAGACTCATCTGGATCCAAAGCTACCAGTAAGTGCTAATGTGATTCAGTGGGCAAATCTTACCAAGAGATGAAGCCGCTCCTTCCCTAGCCTTCAGGGAAACAGCTGAGGAGTCCAACAACCTCATGGTGGGGGTGAGGGTCGGGGGGGGGGGGGGGAGGGTGGTGTTAGGGTCGCAGAAGGGCAGCTGGGGAATGAAAGGCCAAGGGAAGGGGCGCTCGCCAAAATTCTGTTGGGAGCCCAGTATATAACCAGATTCCTGGTTAAAAGAATACTGACTGCTTCCAAATGCAAGTTACCCTGATTCCCGTTCCGATCGTGGCCAGCACAGAGTAAGTGCTCAAGGGTGTTTCTGAAGCCATGCTAATTTCAGAGACAAGAACCGGGGAAGGAAAATCACCCTGTGGAGGCATGGTGAGCGCAAACCAGGCAATTGCGCAGAAGAGCTCTGACCGGGAGACTGTGAACCGAGCCCAGCTTCCCTTGATGGGGAACAGTCGGCTGCAGGCTGGGTATGTGGGCTGAGGGGGCGCCACCGAGGACGCCCCCCAGGGCTCTCCAGAGTCGCCCCCTCAGCCGTTAGTGTGGCTGTCTCCTCTCTGGGCCTCCTGCCGTGGGCCTAGCACCAACCTCAGGCAGAGAACTGGGCTTTGGAGCCCGTATCATTGCTGACTAGGGGAACAGAGGAAAAAGAGATTCTCACCCCCTCCGCCACAAAGAAAGTCACCCTTGGGGGCGATGGGTATTTTCCTGGCTAAAAAATCCCTGAGGGCCGCAGAGCAAAAGTCTGAGGTTTCCTGAGGCCCCTCCCAATCACGGAATCAGAGAGTTTGTAGGTGGGAAGTGACTTCCTGCTTTAGGGCCCCGGGAACATGGCATCTCCTTGGTCTGCGATGATGGAGGGGAAGAGAGGTAATGTTGTTTGCGCTGGCGATGCTTCAGGCGTTGGACCTCACTGCCGTCAGAGTGTCCCTGTGAGGAAGTGTCCCACTCCACAAGGAGGAAGCCAGGGCCCGTGTGGCCAGATCAGACAGTGGCCCTGTCTTCTCACCTCCTCACCCCAGCCCCCTCTCCTGGTGGCTGAGGTCCTCACGCCTCCCTCCACGTCCAATCCCCGGGCTTCTCCGATCTGTCTCTCTCATTCACGCACTTAGCCACGTTTCAGACAGAATTCGTGCTCTCTGCATCTTGTCAAGACTTGGCATCCAACCAGGGACTCTGGGGCTGGCCAACCGTGGCTTGGGATCCTGGCTTTGACACTTCCCAGCTACAGCGGCGTGAGCCACCTTGTTGGATTTTCTCTTCTGTGGGTGGGGGACGGCTGTGACACTCCCTCCCTAGGGTTACCGTGCGGTTGCAGGAGGTCACGGGCGCGAGCATCTTTTGTGCAAGCGCTCAGTCCACATCTCTGCAGCTGCTGCCGCTGGGGACGGCAGCTGGTGTCGGGCTCCCATCCCGCCCCACACAGACCCTCTAGAGGCACAGAGCCAGACTCATCCTCTAAAACATTATTTTGATTATGTTGCCCCCTCCTCCATAGGCGACTTACAGCTCTTTAAAGCGTATCCCCCCTTGCCTGGCACCAAAGGCCCTCAGCGGCATGCCGACCTCCTCCTTCTCCGACCTTCCCTCTCGGCACTTGGCCGAGTCAGCCCTCGCCTCCACTGTGACCCATTTCTCCACACCGGCCTCGGCCTTCTCCCCACGACGCCTCGGTCACTCCCCTCCTGGAGTGTCAGCCCCTGCCTTTCCACCCGTCCAAATTCAAGTCCTCTGGAGCCAGATGGAGTCTGTCCATGGCCATGGAGACCACCCTGCCCCCTCCTGTTCTATTCTTTCTCTCTCTCCCCTGAATCCTAGAGCCTTTGCGTTGTTGTCCCTCATCAGCCATCATCGGTTTGGGGACGCTCTCTCTCGGGCTGTCCTCTCGCCCGGCCGATGACCTGGCCACATGTTTGCGTCTTGCTCTCTCACGGAGAAAGGCGGGGCCGTGGCTCGTGCGCCTCAGCATCCCGCAGTGCTGGCGCTGCTCCTGATGCCCAGGAGGTGCCCCTGGTGGGTCCCTCAGGTGCCCTAAGGGTACAGGGGCGATTCAGCGGCCAAGCACACGCGGTCACACATGAGGGTGACCCACCCGGTCCACAGAACGCTGCGGTGACACAGGTGCTCACAAGCCACGTCTAGTTTCTCATGTCTGCGGTGACGCAGCGATGCCGACATTCCGGGCCCGAGAAGACAAAACTTTTCCATCCAACCTGCTTCCTCTGGCAGCAGAATAAAAAAGCATAGGCGCCGAACGGGAGGAAATACGGTTTTAACAGGGACGGAATCTCGGCTCACTTCATGGGGACGGGGGCTGCAACTTAGTGGGCACCTACCATGTGCTGGCAACATATTTAATCCCCTCATGGTAACTTCTCTTCCCTGTGCTGCAGATGGAGAAACTGAGGCTCAGAGAGCTTTGGTGAGCTTCAGTGAGATCGTGTTTCTGGGAGATAGCAGGATTACAAACCCCACATGGAGATTTCTGTAGAACTTCCTCGGTGCTAGGCGCTGGTCTATGCGTTTCCACCGTTTGACCCTCACAGCAGTCCTACGGGGTAGATATTACTGGCCCACTTCCCAGGTGATGGGACTGAGGGGCAGATAAGCAAATGGCCTGTGGTCTCACAGCTACCAAGTGACAGAGCTGGGATTTGACCCAGACAGCCTGCTCCGGAGGTCACACCCGGAACCACCTCAAGCCTGCTCCCACATTCAAACACAGGACCAAGCTCTCCCCTGCACACCCCTTCACATTGTAGCTGCTTTCCAGGAGGGCTAAGCCCGGCTGATTCCCACCCAGAAAAGCCCTGCTTTAGTCTCCGGACACTGGCAGGCATCAGGCATTGGGCCAAACGCAGTGGCAGTGGACTGTCCCAAGATCAAGTCCACGGGAAAATTCCCAGTTGGTGGCAAAGCCTTCGGCAGCACAGCTAATCTCGCCTGCTCCCCTCAGAGATGGGTGCCATAACCCCAGCCAGCAGGTGGCTCGGCTCCGCTTTCCTTTCCTTTGGGTAGGAGAGCCATCGGGGGTGACTAAGCCCTGAGTAAACTGTTCCCAACCTCACTCCTCCGAGCCGGGTGGGGCCGTCACTATTTCAGGACAAAACTCAGACGCATCCCTCAGCCCCCACCTCTGCACAGTTACCTCCTCGGGCGGGGATCGCTCCTCCAGCACGGCGGCTGTCGCTCACAGCGATCTGTGTCTCGTGGGCCTTCAGGGGGACAGAGGGACCTCGGTGCTGCCCGTCTGTCCTGCAGCGCCTTCGGCAGCCTCTGGCCCGGCTTCCCTGCCACAGCACCAGGAGCCAGGTACACTTTCCTGATTAAGCTTCAAACGGCGGCGACACACCCAGAAGGGGAGGGAGGAGGGCGGTGGGGGGCGGGGGGGCTCCTCTGATCTGGGATCCACTCCCAAGGAGGAGAGAGGGCCACTCTCGGCCTCCTGTGATTGGCTGCCCCAAGTCCAAGCAAGACAAATGCGGCTCCGGCTGGAGCCAAGGGTGAGCCGGGATGCTGTCCCCCCAGGGTGCTGCCCACCTGAGGGCCAGCGGAGGGCCAGCACACCAGCCCAGCTGGCAGGGAAGCTCAGAGAGCCTCCAAGATGGAAGTGTGTGCGGCAGGAGGGACTCTCGAGCTTAGGAAATGCCTCTTGACTGTAGCTGGTGCAAAACCTGGGACGACACAAGGGGTCTCTTCTCATGGGGCCAGTCCTTATGGCTAGGGGAAGACAGCCCTGTCTCTGGAGTGACTTTATGGTACCAGTCTGGGTGCTGGGAGCTGATGTGGTCCCTGGGCCCTCCTGGGGAAGGATGGGGGATTAAGAGGGCTGTGGTGGCTCTCTAGGACACAGTTCCAGGGCAGGACACGTACTCGCAAAGCTGGGCTGGGGGCTGCTGTGTGCCCGCTGGGGACTACGGGGCAGCAGAGGCCTATTCCACAAAACTGCCTGATGCCAGAGCTGGAGGGGCCCTTGGAGGCCACCCGGGCCACAGAAACTGCCCCCCCAGAGAGGGCAGGGTTTGTTCAAGACACGCAACCAGCTAGTTTAGCCTTCTGCAAAGCAAGACCTCCGCTCTGGCAAAGCTTACTGACCTAGACAAGGTGGAAGCAAGGAGACCTGCGTGCTGGCCTCTGCCTTGTCACCCTCCCCTTTGCGTTGAATACTGTTTCCTTTCAGAAAGAGCCTGCGGGGGGGCCCAAGGTACCCCTCTCAGCAGGAGGGGGAGACACTCCTTTCCCTCACATGGTTACAAACTGCACCACTGAGCACTTACTACCTGCCAGACTCTGTTACACTCACACACGCCCATCGACCCCTTCCGACACCCTATGAGATAAGTTACTATTCCCGCTTCTCTGCCGAGGAAAGGAAGACGGATTAATTTGCCCAGATCCACACAGATTGGAAGAGTCAGCGCTGGGATTAGGACCCAGGCAGACTGGCTCTGGGGCCTACACACCTGGCCTCTTCGCTACAGTGTCCTTTGGTCTGGGCCAGGTCCGGGGTTTCCGGGCATGGGTCCACTTGGTGCCTGCTCTGGGCTCCCCCGGCTCCATCACACCAGCAGAAGCTAGAGAAGACCCTCTCTCGGTACTCGTTTACCCCCGTTCGGCCAGTGGGACACTGGCATCCAGAGAGATTAAGTAGTTTACAGATGTCAGTTCTGAAGGTACCTTAGATATCAACCACCTCCGGGGTCCCCAACCAGCGGCAGTAGCACCCAGCTTCTTGCAAAATTTCTGCCATTTCCGAGCACCGTTTGAACGGTTTTGCTACGATTTCCTTGGTATGTACTCACTTCCCCGCTTTTTACTCGTCCTTAGCACTCATTTCACTTGAAATCACGAAGTTTATGTGCTGATGGTGGGTTTTTTTTTTCAAATACTCATTAAAATAATCATAGAACTACTAGAATAAAAAGTATTCTTCGGGGTACCCCCCCCCCCTAAAATCACCACGCTCAGGTGAACCACACTTCGGGAAACAACGGGCTGGTGTAACGTCCTCACTCTCTACCTCGAGAACTTCAGGCTCAGTCAGGAGGCCTGCTGTTTGAGGTCAGGCAGCGAGTGACAGAGCCAGGACGGGACCAGGGCTCCCGACTCCCAGCCTGGAGCCTCACCCTCTGTGTCCACCCTGATGCAGTAATCAGAGAAGCCCAGTGCTGTCAGGGCCTGCCTGCCTCCAGCCTTGGCTCTGAGCTCAAGTCCATGGCTGGGGAGCAGGGAGATCGGGGGCTAAGGGAGTAGCTAAGGGCTAAGGGCCACCAACTAATCACCCCCAGGGGGCTCTGAGAAGAACTTCAACAAGAGAGGGATTTAGCTGAGGGGTCAGGGTTTCCTGGGGCCCTAGGGCCCCGATCACACCAAGTAGGAATTCTCTGTTCAATCTATGCAACCTTAACCTGATGGGTAGGAGTTTATGCTGTAACAGTAATAACAGTGAAGTAAGAATAACCAGCACTAAGTGCTTATTTAGGTGCTAGGATTGTTCTAGGTGTTTTATACACGTTAATAATTTATTCCTTATAGCAACCCAATGAGGTAGGTAATTACTCCCCTTCCACAGTGAGGAAACAGGCATGGCTTCAAGATCTACTCAAAGTTGCCAAGTCAGTAAGGGGCAGAGTTCGCATTTGTACCAGGCTACTGGCTCAGGGTTCACGCTTTTAAGTGCCCCACTTGCTTTACTAAATGGAGGGCTGATCTTATGGGGAGGTTTTGGTCCAGCCCCTCATAATGACAGCCATCACCAGATAAGCACTTAACCACGGGCTAGACCCCAGGCCAAGGTATCACTACAGATGAGGGGATTGGCTCAGAGGGGTGGAAGGGCTGTCCGAAGATGCCAGCTCTATTCATCCCAGCTTCTAGGCTCGAGCTCCACCCAGCCACCCACCCTGCTGGCGGCCTGGAGCCTGTGGAAGTTGCCTGCACTTGGAAAGCAGAGGCTCAGGAGGAGCTAGGAGGGAAAGACTCGGCCTTCTCCTCCACACCTGCAGTCATGTCTTAAAGCCCTGCTTCCTCCTCAGCCCCCCCAGGGCAAGTGGGTGGACAGTGGGAGCTGGTGAGAAGCCCGAGTCAGCTTCTGACAGTGCCTCCTGCCCCAGACGGCGGAACCTCAGAGGCAGCTTGGGAAGAGCCAAGTCCCTGGTAGCTACGCCTGCGCCCACCTAGGGGAGGGCCTGGGTGGAGGGCCCATCAATTCCTCCCTAGCGAGGGCCCCACCCAGTAACTCTGCCAATTTGTTCTGGGGCTAAATGTTGTGGTACAGGCAAAACATGGCCTCAAGGCCTGATAGGCCTTAATAAAGAACTCAAGACTTAGGAAATGGGGAGCCTTTATGGTTCTGAGGGAGGGAAGCAACAAGATCCCAAGAGAAATGAAGGCATGAAATGGGGAGCGGTGGTAGGGGTGGAGGAAGGGGACAGATTCCTGAACAGTTGACCCTTGAACAATAGGTGGCGGGGGGGGGGGGTTATGGGGGCTCACACCCTGCACAGTTGAAAATCCACATATAACTTTTGACTCCCCCAAAACTTAACTACCAATAGCCTACTGTTGATTTGAAGCCTTACTGATAACATGAACAGTCGATTAACACATATTTAGCATGTTATATGTAGTATATACTGTATTCTTACAATCAAGCTAGAGAAAAGAAACTGCTATTAAGAAAATCATAAGACAGAGAAAACACATTTACAAAACTGCGCTGTAAAAAAATCCACACATAGGTGAACCCATGCAGTTCAAACTTATACAAGAGTCAGCTCTGCTTGGTGGTCAAGTTGGTGGGACTTTTGAGTGATTGGGCACAGGAACTGCAGACAAAGGAAATATCAAGAATTGAGTGACCTCCAGGTTTCTGGCTTGAACGATAACGAATATAAAGGTCAGTTAAAGAGCTTAATCTTGGACGTGTGTATTTTGACAGGCTTGAGGCACCCTGTGGGAGAGTCCATCTGAGAGCTGGGTAGACAAGCCTGAAGCTCAAGGGTCGGGTCTGGGCTAGAGAGAGAGATTCTAGAGTTAATATCAGAAAATCACAAAGGAGAATAGACTTTCAGGAAGAGTACTTGGACATTAAACTTTAGATTGAGCCATGTAGGCTGGAAATGGAAGCCTGAGAAATGTCAATCTTTAGGAAGAAGTGAAGGGATGGTGAGAAGGGGCAAGGAGGACCGAAGATGCAAGGTCCCAGAAGCCAAGTGAAGAATTTCATGAAGGAAGAAGGATCAGGGCATCAAATGTAGTGGGGGGGGGGGGGCGGGCAGAAAGGTAAAAACCAAGTCTATCCTCTGGGTCTGACAATTACGGTCATCAATGACCTTGCCTACAGAGGGCTCGGGGTGAAGGACTGAAAGGGAAGGTGGAGGGCATGGGGTCAGGTAGTAGACTCCATGGTGGTCAGAGGTGACATGGGGCCCGTGGAAATTTCTTTGGAGGGCAGGAGGACTGGACATGTTAATAGGCTGAGAAGGACCAGGAAATAGGGTGAGGTAGAGGTCCTTGGGAGAAGGGGATGGGTGGGTTGGCTTTGAACAGGAGGGACATGCTATCCCCAAGACCACAGCAAAGGAAGTAAGGTAAGTATGAAGAAAAAGTTTCAGATGGGAGCAAGGAAGTTGAGAGATCATACCTACTGGCCTTGATTTTCTTGAAGTAGCAAGGTAAGATTTTCTAGGGTAGGGAGAAAGGGAAATAAAAAAAAAAAACTTTTCTCCACTAGGAAAGTTGCCTAGTGACCTCCACAAAGAGTGAGCCACAAGAAAGGACTAATGCCAAGGGATTAATGGCCCCCACAAAGGCAGAGAGGAGGTGGGGGGGGGTGGTAACCACCAGCCCTCAGGGGCCCCACTCAGTCTCTCATAGGCAGAGCTGAACTGCCCAGGGAGGAACAGAGAAGACAGACTGGGTTGTAGATCCACACTTGGAATTTTGCTGGTGGAGTACGGTAGATGCAAGGAGACAAGGCAGAGTGGGTCTGAGTGAGAAATGCAGAGAGACCACCAGGAACTGTTCCGGCCTCACACCGTGGGGACCAATTCTAAGACCCTAGTCCCCAGGGCCAAACCCAGTGTCTTCCCGGTGGGCCTGAGCATTGCTGAACAGTGGATCTCGTGGGTTTGATAGGAGACACAGGATTCCCGAGCACGACACTAAAATTCATGGCGTACTACATGAGATGGGATAGAGTGTCACTTCCGATCTTTTCTGTAATTAACTGTAGGGATCATAATCCTGTTCCAGATGACTTGCAGAGCAGTAAACTCTCCCTCTGCTGGGCTCCCTGTTCTTTCATCATTCATAGAAAGAGGAGATACACTCTGGAAGAGTTGCCTAAGAATCAATTTTGTGTGTGTGTAAGGTGACGCATATCTAGATGTTTGGCTACTGGCTGAATCCTTATGTAAAGTGAACAGTCATCCTAATTTTTTATACTAATTTGTTTTTACACACTTGGCTTATTTATAGTTAGTGATAGTGGCTTGCTTCATTTTAAATCCTTAAAACTACCAACAACTAGCTGGATCATCTGTAGGATTTAACCAAGACTCCGAGAAACATGGTACTCGAGGTTTCTCCCAGGTGGTGTGGTTTGGTGGGGACCCAGCAGCGTTAGACACCAATTTCTGGATTGGTTATTCTAGATAAGTTAACACACGCACCTGCCCACCTTTGAAAAGACCCAGTTTTGCCTGCCTCTTGAAATAAGAGCAACCTCATTGTGGAAGAGTTACAATGCCCCCATCCCCCAGCCTTCCAAAGTAGCGGTGGCCCCAGCAGGTGCCAAGTACGTGCCAGGAAAAGGAAGAGGGCAGAACTGGGACCCATGCTCCTTCCTCCCCGTGGCATGCGTGTCTCCTGTCAACGCCATCACAAACTTTCATGCTGACTGAGCACATTTGCTCAGGATCCCGCAATCACTCCAGCCCCTTCTCCGCTGCATCCCTTGCTTGCTTCAAGGCCAACTCCAAAGTCTCCGCTCTTCCTAGAAGCCCAATTGGTGTGTCACCGCTCCCCTCCCCCCATCCCCTTTATACTAGTATTGGACTCTGAACTTGGGCAAATCTTTGCAAACTGAAATCCGCGCCTCACATTGTTCTCTTAGCTTGCACTTCACCAAGGACCCAGCAGGGGGCTCCACACAAAGCTCCCCAATACAAGTTTGCTGGCCCAACCCAAGGGCAGAAACTTTAATCAGATCCAGCTGGTCCCTCTAGGTGCACCGTTTCTGTCTGGGTCTAGGACACACCCCGCACTGCATGTTCTGGGATGGGACGGAGGGCACCGGGCCAGGCTCTGCAGGATGGCCCCTGGATGGTGCTCAGATTTGTTTCCCCCAGGCAGCTCTGCTTTCCTTGCTGCCCCACACCTCTCTGAAGAGCAGTGGGTTTTCACTAGGGAAAACACACGAGTTTCGAAGTGAGCACTTTTTACTGGTCTGTAAGATACTGACTGACATCAGGACTGTTCAGAGTTGAAGGGGGAATCTCCCCCAAAGAGGAAACACATAATTTCGAGGTAATTCCCGACAGCCAGTGGATAGAGCTCGTGAGGAGCCTGTCTCCAATCCATCAAGAGCCCTGGGGCTCTGCCCGGACCCCGTGTACCCTGCCACACCGACCAGGACTTTCCAGGCTCTGCTTCTCTCCCTGGACCTATTAAAGGACAATGTTCTCTGTCCCTTCTCTGGGACACAGCATTTATCACATCACTTGTGAAACACTCTTAGCTCTCTAGATCTCTTGAAATCCAGGAAGTGAGAGAAAGAAGACAATTTAATGATGGCTTCCTTGAGGTACAGACAACAGAAGGACAAACGTTTCTCTCCATGCACTGGTACAATGAAATTCAGAGACGAGTGGAAATCCAGGGACAGGAGCTATAGCATTTAGAGCCGCTGCTCAGCCCATGGTCACGTGGTCCCACCAACTGGCTCAGTGCAGACATGGGGAGATGGGGGGACAGCCCGGCCTCCTGAGGTGGGGGCGAGGGCCCAGGTGGCAGAGTGAGCAAGGTGCATCAGCACCACCGTGCCTTGGGGAAAGAGTGCGGGAGAGTGGGGGTGGGGGCAAGCGGGTGGGTGTGCCCTGAAGACACAGTGCGGCTCAGTGGCATCAGCTGCCCCATCAGAACCATGCTGAGGGCTGGAACCAGGCTGAGCAGGACTGAGGTATTGGAGCTGGGAGGAAGGTGGCCATAAGAACCACAGCAGAAAGGAGAACATGCTGACTGCCTTCCTCCCACACACTGAGTCCTCGATGGCCCAGCTCCATCCTGCGAAGGGTAAGAACATTCCGAGATCTGGAGCTGGAAGGGTGGCCAGGGTGAAGTAAGGAGGTACAGACCGTTCCAATCCTGAGGCCACCTGAGGTGTCTCTGCTCTACTCTGGCCACCACCCCCTCCCCTTAAGCCCAAGATATGAGCAGGCAAACCAGAGATCGGGGACCCCATCACTCTTCCCAGATTCAATCAGCTGACTAGGACTTTCCTAAAAAGAGAGAGGAGAGGGAAAATGGCCACGGGCTTCTAAAGAGAAAACCTGGGAAGGGTGGCACCGAGTGGGGGGAGGGGGCATCTGGCTCCATCCAGCCCCAGAAGCTGGCGGCCGTGGCCTCTGGTCCTTGACGCAACCTCGTCGGCCCATCTAGCTGAGCATCTTGTGCCGATCGAAGACGGTCTTCCGCTGCTCCTGCACCTGCAGCTTCCACCGCTGCTGGGCGCCTTCCACACGCTCTAGGACTGTGTTTGCTCGAGGGCCTCCAAGGGAGGCAGTGGCGGCTGCCACAGAGCGAGCATCCTGCAGTGGAAGAAAAGGGAGAGATTTGGCACTGTGAGCTGGTGGCAGGGGTTGGGGGCGGGGGGGTGGTTTCGAAAGCCTGACACAGAAAAAAATGCCCTTAGAGCAATCCCAAAGGTTGAGCTCCCCGCAGACCGGGAGGCTGGACCTCCCCAATGGCTGGGGGTGGCTTGGGGGCCTTGCCTGGTGGTCCATGGGGCCTAGCACAGCACCACAGCCCAGCTGCAGGCTTGGTGTTTGTAGAATGTGTAAGGTAGGGCCTGGGAAAGGGGGCACTCTGGGAGGAAAATGATCTGAGGCCCCAGTCACCACACAGCTATCGCTTGAGTCCTCGGCTGCATCCCACTGGCCTATTTCTTTTACTTTATTTTATTTACTTGTTTATTTTTCAGAGAGAGAGAGAGGGCGGGGAGAGGGGCAGAGGGAGACAGCATCTCAAGCAGGCTCCCTGTGTAGCGTGGAGCCCGATGAGGGGCTCGATCCCACAATCCTGGGAGCATGACCTGAGCAGAAATCATGAGTTGGCTGCTCAACCAACGGAGCCACCAAGCGCCCCCACACTGGCCTATTTCTAACCTTCAAGAGGAATACTTCTTCCTGGACTGTTCACCTCATTTGGTCAGCAGAGGCCCTGATGCCGTCTGCTGTTTGTGGATACGTATCGGTGGGCCCCACGGCGGGTACAAGGCTGCAGGACTCCTCCGCCCTGCCAGCCACGGCCCAGGGACAGCGGGAAGGCCCAGGGCTTAGGGCCTCGCTGCCCTGACATGGCAGCATGTGTGCTCCAGTGGGGAGGACGGGCCCACCGAGGCATCTGCACGGGAGCTGCTCTGCCAGGCGCCGGACACCCAGCTTACTCCCCCTGGGAAAGAGGGGTTGCCCCTCACTCAGGGAGTCCGGCAGGGATGGGGATTTGGAGTCGGACCCCAGCACTCCCATTCCAGAGCCTGCTCTGGCCCACTCCCCTTTGACAGGTCAGGTCAGGACGGCTCAGCTCCCCTGGGTGCCCTACTGATCCCCTTCCCCTCTGCTCTCGGAACTGCTCTGTTGTCAAAGGCAGTGGCTCCCCTAATTACCACCTCTGCCTCTGAAGCTCCGGAGCCCATGCATTTCCTGCAGGACCCCAACCTGATCTTTGGGGGGAATTAGAGCCGAGGGCCAGGCCCACACCCCTGTGGGGATTTCCTCCCTCGCTCTCCCTGCCTCTCATCTGCTGCCACACATCTCTTAAGGGATTAGCACACCTCTCTAAGCCCAGAGCCGCCCAGTAAATGCAACTTTGCTTCTAATGCCCCGAGCTGGCACGGCTTCTGTCGCTTCACAGCTGCCAGGCTGGGGAGAAGGGAGGGGTGGTTAGGCAAGGGTAGGGGAGGCACAGAGAGCTGGCAGTTGCAGAGAGGTGGCTGGCCAGGGGTGAGGCTGGGAGGTAATTCGCCATCGCCGCAGAGCTCCGAGTCACTGTCTCATGAGGAACACTGCCCTCTGGGAGCCCCAGTCCAGAACCCTGAGGAAGGCCTCCTCAGCCTGGTTAGCTGAGGATCACGGTGACATCAAGGACCCAGGTGCTGTCAGCATGAGGCGGGGGGCGCATTGAGCCTAGAGTCAGGACTCCTGGGTTCTAGGCCGGGGCTCCGAGGGGCCACCTTCTCCCCGCCTCAGACCCCTAGGGCCCATCTCACAGGCCTCCAAGTGGGAGCTGGGACAGACGGGTGGCCTCAGCCACCTAGCAGCTCTGTGCCCCTGGACAAGTGACTACCTCTTCAAGCTTCAATTTAACGAAGCCAGTCTTTTCAGACTTTTCTGACTGTACTGTCAGCAGGAATTCCATTTAAAAGTTTTACAAGACACTTAGTATGAGGCATTCGGATACTCTCTGCTCTGCTCCGTTTCATTTTTTAAGATGCAGGTCATGACTCAGTACGTTGATTTCGTGGCCTAACAGTTGTGATCCATACTTTGAAAAACACGGTTTAGGATGAGGAGACAGGTAAGGCAAGGTTAAGGAAAACAGTATGTCCAGACTTCTTAGTGTACTGGCCGCCACGGAGTAGGAGCTCAGGAAATGTTTAGTTTCCTTCTTCCTGGACTGCGCAGCTCAGCGGTTAAGAATACTCCGGAATCAAACCAACCTGGCTGTGAGTCTTGGCTCTGACACCTATCGGAATATGACCCTGGGCCAGTCAGCTCATTCTCTGAACCCATTTCCCCATCCATAAGGTGAGGACTGCAAGAGCGGCTTCTTGATGAGGCAAAGAAAGTAAGGCCTTTAGCAGCGCCTGGCAGATAGCAAACGCTCCAATTATTCATGGCAGACCCTAGCTCTACTAGGTGGGAGAGAGGAGGAGAAAGCCGGCAGCCTGCTGCCGGAGGGAGCTGCCTTTGAAAAACCCCCATGGCCCTGTACCACCTTTCAATGCTGTTCCTTCCCCGTTCAGCTGTGCCAGCTGAAGGCTACGGGGGGCCAAGGACAGGGCTCCGTGTGGCAGTATAGGTGACGTGGGCAGTGAAGCCCCACTGAGGAAGCTGTTGGCCCACCAGGGCCTGGCTGTTCTGGCTTCAGGGGCCGCAGGGGCTTCTCTCCCCTCCCCCCCTCAGGCCCCCACCTCTAATCATGTCCCTTCTGGGTCCCACAAGGAGTGCCCAGGCGCGAGCTCCAAGGTGTGGGCTGGGATACCCAGGCAGGCTTGGAGGGATGGGGCAGCTCCAGCCCTGCTTCTCCTCGACTGCTCTGCATCTCGGGAGGACGTCTTGAGGAGAGGAAGCCAGAGGAAGCCAAGAGCAGAGCATTAAGGGAACATGCTGAAATTCACCGCATTACCACAGTATCATTTGTTTTCCCTTCATGTAAAGTCTTAACAAACAGCTCCTAAGTGGGGGAAAGCTGCTGCTGAGAGCCTCCGTGTTTCCATTGCTAATAGTCTGATTAAAAGGTATTAAAGACTCCACATCTGTTCTAGAGACGGCCCAGAGCGGGGCCTTACCCTTGCCCGTTCTGCAGGCAGAATGGCAGCTGGAGGAGGAGAATAGCACCATTTCTAGCCCCTTTCCTCCGATCTAGCTCCTTTCCTCTGGGGCTGAGTATCCGGGAACTAAGGGAGGCCAGAGGGCAGCTAGGAGAGGAGGAAGGCACCGGATACTGATAGGACACCAGGAGATGCCCGGTGGGACCAGACTAGCACGACGATGACAAGCATCACTAAGTGCCGTGGGTTCTGCTAAGTACTTTACGTGGATTCTCCCCAGGCTTACAAGACTGGCACATGGGAAACATCACTCCCATCTGCAGATGAGGAAACTGAGGCTATGGGAGATGAATCATTTTGCTACCCAAGGTCACACAGCCATTTTGGTGGCTGAGTTGGGGTTCGAACCATGTCTGCGATTCTCTTATCCCAGCACTCTGCTGGGTCCTTCTTTGGCTGGTTTCTCCTAAGAGCGAGCCAATGTGGAAACCCAAAGAAGCAAGCTGCTATCTTTCCACTACATTAGAGGAAGAACAAAGCACCTGTAAAGGCACCCAGAATCAGGCACTTCAAGCCACCCTCCCATCCAGGCCTGGCAGGCCCCAGATACTGGTGCACACAGGCCAGAGCTGACGACCACCATCAAAGTGGCCTAGATGAAGCCCCTCCAGCCCACACAGGAGCACTGGTTCTGAGTCAACACTGGGCTGGGCCGAAGCCTCTCTGATGACAAGAAGATGGAGGAAAAAAGAACCCCCACCTGGAGCTGCGGCCGCTCCACCCTTGTTCCCACCCCTGGGAGTGGGGGCAGGACCGGCACTCTTGTCACTTACCCAGTCACACAGCTAAGAATGGCCCTGGCGCAAAGCCCTTCAGAAAATTGACCACACAGCCTCCCTCCGTTTTCCCAGTTTAGCCCAAATCCTTCCTGCTGTCACCTAATCCCACTGCTTCTCTGCTGCAAAGCTCTCCCTGACTCCCACATGCTCCCAGTCACCTTCCTAGGACATGGCACGATGCCATTCCCCCACCCAAAAACCCTGCCTGCTGACTCGGCTCCTCACAGATGAAACACTCGTGGGCACGGCATTCAAGGCCCCCGAGCTGGCTGAGGCGCACACTCCCGGCCTCACCTCCCCTGCGTCCCCCAGCCCTGCGTCCACACCGGTCCAGGCAGCGGCCCCTCATTCTTAAGGATGCACAAACATTTGTCAAACTGGAACACACATGATCCTGATTACATAGCACCCAATCCAGACTGAGGAAACCACACTAAGAGTTCCGGTGTCGTGGCTACTAAGTGGCAGAGTCCGACTCCAACCCCGAGCTGTGGCTCCAAAGCCCTGTTCCCAACGACAGTGCTGGGAGTCCTCTAACAGATGCTCTAGAATCACATACTTTTCTGTCTATCCCCAGAGGAGGTGGGAGGACTGTCCCCGTCAGCGTGTATCTCCAAGTCTGTCAGCTTCCCTGGAGGGAGAGCCCTGAGCACACATGCGGCCCACCTATCCGTGGACAGAGAGGGAGGCCATCCCAGTGGCCCTGAGCCTTCTCGCCACCCCGGTTCCTTTGTGCCCCCAGCTGCTGCCCTCGTCGTCACCACCATTCTTTGCTTCCCCACACACCCCTCTCATACGGGGGGCCTGGAGCTGCACCCAGCCCCAGTGGGGTGAGATCTCTGAGGACCCCGCAGAGCTCAGGGGCCCATGCTGCAAGAAGCAGAGACACCCAGAGCCTCATGGAAACCCTTATTTCTCTCTTCAAAGAGGGCCAAACCTGTACATCTAAAACAGCTCTGTTTGCTGTTTCTGTCCCAGCAAACATGCTTGCTTCCTCCTTTCAAAGGGTGTCTGAGCCTGGGGATTAAGCCTAATGCTGCCGGAATCCCAGGGGAGGCAGCGCTAAGCAATCAGGGCCCACCGAGGCCTGCCAGCACTTTCAAAGGGAACACGCCAGGCTTTCATCTCCCTCCTCAGGCGCTGGGGCTGTGGCTGTGGGGGAGGCTTCCCTTCCCCTTCCAGACCTCTCGCCCCAGGGCAGGAGAGCTCCTGGCCACAGGAGTTGGGGGAATGGGGACAAGGGCCCCCAAACCTGGGAAGCGATCCAATTCCTAGACCCATCTCTGACTGGGTCCCAGACTCAAGGTGGGAGGTGGGGTGGGGGCACCAGAGCCTGGACAGTTTCCTCCTCAAGGTCACTGAGTTGTACGGGCCCAGGAGAACTTTCAAAGAACTGAGAGGTCCTATTCCAACTTTCTTCCTTACAGGGTGAAAGCTAAATCCTTTACCCCAGGGGAGACCCCGTCCTTCTCGCTTCCTTAAGGGAAACATTCTCCAGACCATCAATGAACCCAGAGACACAGCCTCAGCCCTAGCTCTGCTGCTGCTCAGCCAGGTGGCCTTGGGGCCTGCTCTCCTTGCCCCCAAGCCCGCCCCACCCCCCTTTCCCCAAGTGCACTGAGAGAGGTGGGTCAGCACAGTATCCCTCAAC
Organism: Panthera tigris; assembly: GCF_018350195.1. NCBI lineage: Eukaryota > Metazoa > Chordata > Mammalia > Carnivora > Felidae > Panthera > Panthera tigris. The sequence goes on from NC_056678.1 coordinate 40,228,701, forward strand.
ATCCGAGACTAGGGGCACTGGGTCTCTGGAGAGATGAAACCTTTGGGCACTACTGACCCCAGTGTCCCTACAGCAGCTGAGCTATCAGTGTCCCATCCATCCTCTGAGCTGGCTCTGAAGAGCCCCCCACCAGGAAGCCTAAGTGCCCAGCCCCCAGTCTAATAAAGGGCTTCCCAGAGCACCCAGCTTTCTGACTGCCCATCTCCTAAGACCTGATCTCACCAACTGCCTTCATGGTCCCTGCTCATCTTTTGGTTGGGGCTCGGTCTTGGGACATAAACCCCTGAGGGCAGACATGAGGTCTACAAATCTACACAGCGCCACCTGCAGGATTCTTGAGTCCAGAGGAAAGAAGAGACGCCATGTCCATGGGAGAAAAATGGTGCTGCTGAAACCCCAGGAGGGATGACCTAGGAACACCTAAGTTGGGGACACCATATAGAATCACAAGGTGAGGGGATGGGGAGCCAGGCCGAGTACTGGGACTAGGGGACAATCCATGCTAAGAGTGCTACAACGGGGGGACAGACCCCACTCACGGCTGCCTGAAGGTGTTCCTTTAACCACCCTCCGGGTAACCCAGGAGCTGCACCCTGCCCCACCCTCCACATCTGTGCAGAGCTGGCTGGGTCACGGTATCAGAGACTGAACACCTTTTATTACCTTCTAGAACCTTGGGGTAGGAGGTGAGGGTGTCATCCCACCTCTCTCTACCAAGGCAGAAAACCCCTCAACAGTGTGGAATCTGGGAGTCTGGGCTCGCCGGCTTCCGCTTGACGGCTGCCTAAGGCACCCCACTGCCCTTGCAGGCACCCACGATACATGGCTGGACAGCACCCCCTCGTAGGCCAATCCTCCTTCCTACTCAGCCAAAATCTGCACCCAGGGGACGTCTTCCCTTGGATTCAGGATCTGCTCCAGTGGATTCAGGATCTGCTCTCAGGAACTGGATGACCAAATCTAACCCCTCCACTCTCCCTACAGCCCCCTCATACAAACAGAGGCAGCTGTGACTTAAGACTCCAAGTGGGGAGCGTCCCAGGTCTCCTGGGGGAGAGGGGCCTGCGCCCAGACCCAGGGATGGCAGGCTGCCCTCCCCTCTGGCACCACATCCAGGATGGCAGGAGACACAACAAGGCCATGCCCGAGAGCCACACATTCCAGAGAAATCGCGGTGTGGACTGGGTAATCACGGGGCTGCATCTCTCAATTACTCCCCCAGCCAGGACTGCAATTACCACATTACCCCTAATCGCCGAGTGTTTATTAGCAACGCTCCTCCCCATCAGAGCTGCTATTACTGCACATTAATAAGCGGGTAGGCACACAAGGTTTCCTCTTGAACACAGACCACCCAGCCGCCAGTGCCACCAGCTCCCAGGCCCCAGCTCCGAGGGGCGAGGCTCAGCCTCTCTGTTCCCCCTTTGGCCAAACGCATGTTGGCAGGAGGCTGGGGGCACACTGGGGATGGTCCAGGCACACACCCAAGAGAAGCAACAGGGCCCATGGGATGGCCAGGCCTCCCTCCTTTCCTGGCCTCGTCTTCCTGCTCGTGCTGGCTCAGACCCACAATGGCTGCACACTGAGGTCTGAGCCCTGGACCCTCTTGGTGGGGGACCCGCCCTTGCCCACCTCCGATCCAGTGCCTGAAATGTTCTAAATTCTGACTGCCTGGTGGCAGTTTAGCCGATGCCTGGTGATTTCTCGTGACTCCAAATGCACTCGCTTACAAGGGAGCCCACCCGACACATTATCAGCGGTGTCATCTGCAAGAAGATTCCTTCTTAGATCTCGTGAAATCTCCCTCTCGTGACTCCCAACTATGGGTCCTCGTACCCCTGGCTTTACCTGGGCGAAGCAAAGCCCTCTTCTGAAGACGTGCTATCCGAAGGCCGCTGTCACGTATCTCCTTGAGTTTGGCTTGTTTGGTTTTTTTTTTAAGCTAAACATCTCCCGGTTGCTTCAACTTACCCTCCCAGGACATGGCTGAGATGCTTCGCCCCTAGAAGCCCCTTTGTGCCTGCGCTGGTTCACTCACTCCTTCCCTCACTCTGGGGATAAACAGTATCTCCCAGCAGCCGGAGCCAACAAGGACAGAGCTAACGGACCGGTCTGTGCTTCCCACAACTTCTCAGAGCGCGTCCCTCAGGGTAGAGAGTGGCAGTGAGACCTGCCCTGCCTTCGGATGCCACTGCTCTGAGGCTGTCGTGGTGGCTGTGTGATCCCATAGAGGGGGAGCTCCGGGCGCGCGGGGCGAGGAGCCTCCCTTGGGTGGCGTGCTGGCTCATCACACCCCTGCCCAGGCCGCCTACACACGCACCACTTCTCACTTTTTTTTTTTTTTCCTGCAGCTGTCCTCTGCCCCGCACAGGGCTTCCTCTGCAGGGCGCCCCTACCCCTCAGCATGGGGACAGATACAGGAGGGCAAGAGTGGCTGCTGGCCATGCCGGGCCTGACCTGAGGGGTCTGCAGGCTGCCTGGTGCCAGTGGTCCCCCATCTCCTTTATCTAATGACGTTGAAACTCCTGAGCCTGATATTTGAGGCCAACAATAACCTGGCCTAAACCTACTGGCCAGCTCTATTTGCCACTATTCCTCCTGCCTACCTTACCCTCGGAACGCTCCAAATTCCTCAAGCACACACAGTGATTTCCCACCTCAGCACCGCTACCTACTTTACTCCTCACTGGCTCTCAAAATCCTACTTTCCTCTCGAGGCGCCCAGGTTGTGTTTTGCGTTGAGCAGGTGCTCCGCAGAGGACTACAGAATGACTAAAGGACAAACCTGCCACCTCCAAGTCTGCCAAAGCTTGACACCAGGGTCTGAGCAACCGGTGTCACGTGTTGTGTTCACGTGTGACCGGCCCTGGCTGGCCCACTCCCCCTCGGCCTAGAAAGGCAGGGTACCAGGAACATACGGCTCCCCCCGCCGATGCCCTGAGGCTGCCTGATGCCAGACATCGGGAGAAGTGTAGGGCCACCTCGCGCTTCATCTGGAAGTGCAAAGGGCAGTCCCCTGCCGAGGAAAACTCTAGAGTCAGGGCGACGTGTGGGACACTGAACACAAGAGCGAACTGGAGTATGGGGGGTGGGGGACACGGATCCTCAACGAGGCCTCTGTAATGCTATTCTGGTTCTGCCCCGGGGACTCGCATGCCGGGGGCCCAGGACCCCACGTGTGGGCAGAGGTACTGGCGGGGCCCTGGCGCCCAGAACCCCGGTTACCTCGTTCTCCTCCTCATTGTGCAGCTGTTCGGTGTACGCATCCGGCTTTCGAATGAGAGGATCCACCAGCATCAGGAAGGCCATGTAGAGCAAGAGGGCCCCCACCACTGACAGGTAGATGACAATGGTAACCTGAGGGAAAGAGCCAGCTTGTCCTGTGAGCATCTTGGGCCAGGAAGGCAAATCGTGTCCATTCCCGTGCTGTGCATATTTGATGGCGCAGCTGCCTCAACTTCCGCACTGGGGAAGGGCGAGGACACTGGGGGCTTGGAGGGCAAAAGGGAAGGGAATGTGCCCTATTCCACATGTGTACCAGCTCTGCCCTAAAACTGAGGGGACCCCCCCAAGAATGGCGGACATAAAAACAACAGATAATGAAGGAAGACATCTGGATTCTGACACCCCAAGATGCTCCCAGGGGTGGGGATCGGGGAAACAGGGCTACCGGGATATCTCTAAGAAAGGGTGGAAAGCAATCGGACACTAAGAGCAAGGAAGAACCGGCTGGTGAAGAGGCCTGAAGGCAGAGGCCGAGCACCTGGGCACGAGGGCTCACTCCCCCCGCCAACGGGATGTACAGGTGCGAAGCTGCGGTCCTGAGAGGGCACGCCAACAGGTGGAGGGGGACAGACCGGCAAGGTGTGCACTGGAGGCTGGAGGCTATGTCTCCCCCTCCCGGCAGTCACCCCGGGAGTAATTTCTGTAATTTCTGTTTTACAGAAGATAGATTCAGTGAGGCCAATTCAAGGTTTCCAGTGTGATACTCTGGGCATTTAAGACAGGATTCTCCAAGACACTTAGCAGCTTCAGTCCCTGTAATGGCATTACTAATACACCTCAGTTACTGGGACTACAGAAGCACCTTTGCTTGTGTCCAAATGCCCCCTGGGCGGCTGCCATCACCTGAGAACCGTGAGGCTAAACCGCTCAGCCTAGGTGCCAAGGCTAGCAAGTGGGAGAGATGTAACTTGAACTCAGATTTACTGATTGTCTCAAATGCTTTCCTACTTCCACAATGCCTGGCCATCTCTGGCCTCTGAACCCGGCCTTGACCCTAAATGGACTGCGAGGAGGGATAAAAGGAAGAAAGAAACCTTAGGACTTTCAAGTCAAAGCTCAGCTCAAAGGTCAAGTTCAACTGGACCAACTTCCTCCCTGACTGGGGCATCAGCGTTCATGCCTCTTTAAACAGGGCAAACGATCAGACCTCTTGCCTGTACCCCAGGAAGGGGAAGGGGAGTGGAGACTGAGTCTCTAATAGGCTAAAGCTGGGGGGAGGGGGAGGCTCCTTGGGAGGAGGACTGGAGGGAAATTTGAGGGATTAGGAAGTATGTCTGATGAGGTCCCCATATCGGGAAGTCCCTTTCTGCCAAACAGGGACAGGGGACACTTGGCTCAGAATTCAGTCTCAGCCACCTGGTCCCCAGAGGGTGGGGCCCCAGAGCACGTTCAGAGCAGGAGAAAGATGCTCCAGGAGTGGCTGGGTCAGGCGGGAGGATAAAAGGAGTGATGGACGTGGGGGATAGGCAGCTGCTTTCCATGAGAAAGGCGAGAACACAGAGGACTGCAGGGCAGGGAAGGTGCTGCCAGCTCCCTGGTCTGGGAGGACAGCAGTGAGCATCGCCTCCCCTCCTGAGCCTCAAAAGGAGAAACCTGGACGAGGCAGTGTCGTTAAATTCCCAAATTCCTTTCTCGAGGCTATTTCTAGACTCTCCACAGAACCAGGTTCTCCACAGAACCTGGCCAGGAAGGGCTTAAGTTAGAAATCGGTAGACGGGGTCTGGCTCAGGTGTTGGAACACAGACTAGGAGTCCCGGGGGGGCTGTGGGTGGACGAGACCCTGCTAGCGTGAGCCGTGGTCCTGTTGCGTCCGCCTCAGGCAGAGGAAAGAACAAGGCCCCCGTCCTCACTCGCTCGCTACGGGAGTGGTCGTGTCTACCACTTCTCTCCTGAATTCACCCAACAGCCTAGGAGAACGAGGGTCAGGGCTGAAGCCCCTCCTGCCCAGCTGCCCCACACAGACACCTCGCCCTTGTCCACAGCTCTTGGGAGCTTTTCAGGACTCTGAGGAGTTCGGTAGACTGGATGTTCCAGGAGGGCGGGTTTATTGCTCTATTAGCAGCAACCTACGCGGTGCCCAGAACATAAAAGGCACCTGAAGGAGGCTCCCTGAAGGAATGGGAGAGAGGAAGGGAAAGACTGGAAAGAAAAGAGTGACACTGAACACCTCTCCCAGGTTCCCAGCGCCCCCGTGTAATGGGAGCCACTGGACAGAGGTCAGAGGAGAAAGCTGGCTCCAAGAAGGTGTGGGGAGCGGGCCCCTGCATCTGTGACCAGGCCAACCCAGAAGCCGGTCCCACAGCCACTTGGGATGCTCAGAATACAGCCAGAGACAGTGAGTGCCGGGCAGCCGGGGATTGGGGGGGGGGGGGCCCGAGAGCCGGGCTACCTTGATGGTGGTGGTGCTGCGTTCCTCATACTTGCACTCGCACAGCAGACAGTAGGCCTCCACGTCGTGGCCGGGCACCGGCATGGGCTCCACCACGTGCAGGCAGTTGCTGCAACGGAGACAGACAGGGCGGTGGGAGCAGGGCCACAGGAAGCGGGCAGCCTGGGAGGGGAGGGGCTGGGCAAAGGTGAGGGTGTTCCCAGGGAGTATGGAGTTTATAAAGGGTCAGGCTGGCGCCAGCCCCCTTCCCCAACTCAGAGCCTCACAGCACCTGGCCACTGGCCATCCGAACCAGCTCTCCAAAGTGCCTACAGGGCTGGCACAAAAAACGCTAACGTTCCCCAAACTTCTACCCTTAGCTGCCCTCGTGTCTCCTGCTATGGTTCCCCTGCTGGGGCTTATCCATTCCAAAGATTTTCAACTCCGAGCTGGTGAGGCCTAGACTGGTATCTTAGACTAGAATCTCTTAGTCAGGACCGCCCCGGGGCCCTCCTACATCCAGCTGCCCACTGGATTCACCATAGGAGCACCCCACAGGGTCCGCAAACTCTACGTCCACCCCTCCGCCCCTCTGCCCTAACCCCCCAGTCCCGGGGTCTGTGTTCCAAACGGCAGAAAGCACCCCTACTGTCCACTCCACTGACCAAGTCAAAACCTGGCAATCACCTTGACACTGCCTTTTCCTCTCACCTATGAATCCACCAAAAGCCAGTGATTTTATCCCCTTAGACATTTCTAAGACCCACCTTCTCTACTGTCTCCCGCTGCTGTGTCTCAGATGAAGTTCTCATCATTCTTGCTTCAGGCAAATGACCCAGCCTCCCCACTGCTCTCCTGTTCTTGTTGGCCCTGTGCCAATACTACCTGCACCTGGCAGCCGAGTGGTGTTACCAAAATGAAACTCTGGTCATGTCACCCCCAGCTTAAAGCCTAAAGCTGGTTCAATGTCTCCACCCAGCCTCTAGGGTGAGGACGAACTGAGCTGTTGCCCCTCGGCTTCCTACTGATCCACCTGATTCCAGGGCCGCCTACCTGTCCAGTTCCATCCCCTGCCTCCCCTCAACCTGCTCCCCATCCTCCTCCAGCTATGCTGATCTTCTGGACTCTTCTCTGAATGAGCCATGCTCCCTTCCTTGATACATCTCCCGCCCTCTGCCAGGAATACATGGCTTTGCCACCTTCCCTTTCCATGCTCTGAATCCTACACATCCTTGAAGATCCAGCTCAAAGACCTGACCTCTCCCTCTGCTCATCTCTATCACAGCACTGACCACACTGTACTGTGATCTCACCTTTATTTGTACAGTCGCCCCCAAGAGATGTTGAGTTCCTTGAGGACAGAGGCCATCCCCAGCACCTTGGCAGAGCTGCGCTCAGTGAACAAGTGACTGCCAAATGAATCCCATGTTCTAACAGTATGCCCACTTAGCCCACCTTTCCCTAACAGGGCTCTCGCAGAAGGTGAGCCAAAGATCACAGGCCCATTTGAAAAGGCGGCGGGTTCAGGAAGGCAAAGTGGCATCTCCACCACGATGAGGTCAGGACCCAAACCCTGATCCTTGGCTCATCTTTATATCTGACCCTCAGCTTCAGTGGGGCCTGTGCTCAGCTCTTTATCTGGGTCTCTCGATCAGCCCCAGCCCTTCAGATCGGCAGGTTTTCAACAAGTATGGTTCACAGACCACAGTAAGCCAATGACCTAGAGGATGCGCCTTTATCACTACCACCAGGAAAGGTCAAACACACCCTCAGAGGTTCACGGAGGCGAACCAGGCATCACACTGCCATGGATCGCCAGGTCTGAGCTGTCCTGGCTGTGCCGCTGAGTGTCTGGGGCCCTGGGCCTATTTTCTCCTCTCTGAGATGCAGGGGTTGTACCAGATGACTTTTAAGGCCCTTTCTGGTCTAACAGGAAGCCTGCAAGAGTCACGCATAGCTCTCTGAAAACAGCCAGGCCTGTGCTGAGCTATCCAGGGTCCTTTTAGACTCAGGCTGGGTTTTTGGCAGAGGCATCAAAGACGTGTGACGTGAAGATCAAGTGTTGACATAAAAATGAGATGTCCTCTAAAATCCTCTGATCCCCTTAAAAATCTGGCCCGCAGCATATGTGATTTCATCTAAACCTCCAACGATTCCAGTTTCACCACTGGGTAGCAACTTCACCACATCACTCCTAGCTGCACGAAGGGGTCCTCTTCTACCGTAACTAAATGCATCATTTCCAGACCCTGCACACTGCCAGTTCTGGGGGCTGATGGGCAAGGCCAGGTTCACGCACAACACTTGGTCATCACTGCTGGGACCTTCTCTTTTCCAGGAAGTCCCTACAAGCCTCCTGAGGACCAGATGCCTCCTTTCCGAGCCACACGGGGTCGTGGTTTAGAAGGTCACGCCAGTGTTGCAGGAGGATATGTGGACTACCCCCAAGGCCAAGGTGGAGTGTCAGGGGGATCTGGGAGGGGCCAACCCAGGTTCTTCAAATTGGAATGCTATTACAGGAACAGGCTGTTTCTAGAAGGGTTAGGGCAACAGTAAATGAAAAGCTGTAATCTTTCTGCTGGCTCTGGCCCTCCTGAGAGTCAGTGAAACCCTAAACATGATCCTGCTCTCTAAGGCTTTCCTTTACCTTTTTGGGGATCAGTGCTATCAAAAGACCCCAAGGACTGGCCAGAGGACATTAAGGGGAGAGGTCTACAAAGATAAGCTGGGTTTAATTCTCTGCTCTTCTCTGCATTCTGTGATGGCAGGTAATTTATTTACCCTTTCTGGGTCTCGGTTTCCTCATTTATAAGTGGAGGCTGAACTCCATCGGTGTCTTTCAAGCTGTGCTCTCTTAGAACCACTCAAGAACCACTGTGCAAGGAGGTGGGCTGAGGGAGGGGCTGAGGGACGGGTCCCTCTCGGCACTGGTTCTGATTTTGTTTTGTACGTTGTGTTTCCAAAACAGATTCTGTCGATAGAAAGGTTCAGTTTGTATAAGTCTGAAAGACACTGAACTAGCCAACCTGTTTGGTTCCTTCCTACTCTGGGATGGCCTCTAATACATTATCTCCTCGGCAGGCCCACCAACAGAGCAACATTGTTAGGGTTTCTGCCCTTCTACAGGCATGTGGTTATGAACTACCAGCACTAGATGGCAGGATACCAGCACCGCGGGAACATAAATGCCATTAAATGTGAGGACTGCGGCTCAGGCAGTTCTGGCTTCACTCTGCACCACAAAGGAGGGTGCAAGTATTGCCCCGGCTGTGGACCAATGTGACAGCACAGTGACAAGGTGGCAGAGACTTGAAGACACAACTGGACTCCTCTGGTCCTAGCACGGAGACCCTAAGACCACATGTCAAGCCCCATCCCATTACTAAGGGAGTGTCACCAGTGTCGCTGGGTCCTAGAATCTGTCCAGCCTCGGTTTCCACCTACCACCCTAATGGAACTGTCTCGAAGTTCTCCATTAAGATTGTTCATTAGGCAGTCCCTTAATTCTGATTTCTAAGGAGAAGATAAACTACAGCCTGAGAGGTCCAGACAAGACTCGTTTCTCTGTGGGCATCCACACTTGGGCTTTCAGACCATAGTATAACCCCAGGGCGGAGACATTGCTAATAAAATCTGCTGTTGCCTGTGGGATGTAGTCTTATTACCTGCTGTGGGGCTCTGACAGTCTATCAGATCATTTCCTGATGTTATTTGAGCTATAACCCCAACATACAAGGAGGTCACAGGGGCTCCTCCCAGGACTTCATGTCTCAGGGCTTTGTCACTCCATCAGGACAGGCAAAACCAGAGGGAAACAGTCTACCTATGTTGTGGGAGGAGCTCAAGTTTTCTGGGGCTTGGTGTAAGTCTGACGATTATCTATGTGGCCTCTAATAACGCATGATAATATATATTAATATTAGCTAACATTTATACAGCACTTACTATGTGCCAGGCATTATCTAAGTGCTTTACTTACACAGGTACGTACAAGCACATATACCACACACACACACACACACACACACACACACACATTTAATACTCAAAATACTGCCGCCCATCTTACAGATGAGGAAACTGAAGTACATTGGAGAGGAAGTAACTTGTCACAGAATGAGCAAATGGCAGACCCAGAGTGAGGGCAAGGCAAGCCAGATCCCCAGCCTGTGCATCTAACTAGACAGCCTCTCGGAAAATCACTCAGACTATCTCAGAACTGGGTAAATTCAAAATTCCCAAATGCTTCTCCGAACAAACTGCCTCACGATCACCTACGGAACTTTAAGAAAATGTTACCCCTGCCTTCCTGCTCCCAATACTTATGGAATCGAAATCTTAGGGGGGAGGAGATCTAATGTAGGGCATGGTGACTATCGTTAACGATACTGTATTATACACTTGAAAACTGTGGAGAGAGTAGATCTTAAATGTCCTGACCACAGACACAAAAGGTAATTATGTGAGGAGACGGAGGTGTTAATTTACCTTATTGTGGCAATCATTTCATAGTATGTATATCAAACCACCAGGCTATACACCTTAAACTTACACAAAGTTCTACGTCTAACGTATCTCAATAAAGCTGGGGAGAAAAAAAACAACAAAATCCAAAATCTTGGGGGGCAGAAGGTGCTGGCAATCTGCATTTTCTCAAAGCCCACCTGATGATATTGCCGTACAACCAAGCAGGCGCACTGACCTGGACATCCCCTCCCCATGATGTGAATCCCTTCTAACAGTGCCCTTAGCAAAGAATCACCCCATCTGTGCTCAGATCCCTCCAAGGATGGGGCTTCCCAGCTCCTAAAACAGTCTGGATTAGAAATGTTTCCTCAGCTCACACTTAAATCTGTTTCCCTGAAGCTTTCCTTAAAGTTGTTTCTACTGGCTCTAATTCTACACCAAAAACCACATGGAACATAACCGATTCCCATTCCCATGTGCCCCACCTCCCATAGCATGCCAGCCCTGCTCCTGGTCTTTGTCAGTCACCAGATGTCGCCAAACCCTCCCCTCGTTGAGCCTCCCTTAAATCACTCCTTCTAGGACAATGTGTTGAAACTTCCTTTAATCAAGCTGGTCTCCTTTCTCTGAATTTGTGCTTCTTCATTTCTTTTTTAACGTGAAGCATCTAGAAATGAATTCAGGACTCCTGGAGTATAATTTAAAATTCCCCTTTGGATTTTAGACTCTGCAGTTATAAAAAGGGAACGCTACCTATCTCGCCTACCTCACAAGGTGTTAATGACACTGGTACAGAATAACACAGAGCTTTGCGAAAGTACACAAAAGATCCCACAGTATGCGGGCATACTAACAACCTCTCCCAATTTCTCTGCCACCATTTTGCATATATGAATAAACACCCAAACCAAAGCAAAATAACAACATCCACTTCTCTGACCAGGAACCCCTCAGCCAGAATTCAAGGCACCTAGGCCCTGTTCCCAATTGGCTGTGTGACCATGGACAAAACAGTGCTTTGTACACTGTCCATAGGAATGAGAGAGCAAGCTTATCCTCCAGGGGTCCAAGAATCCCAGGAAACACTTGTAACTTCAACTGGTTGAAGCAGCCATGAGCCAGCCTGTACAGTGCCTTACCAGTCCTTCTGTGACACATTCTGGTTGTAAATGTGCCCACTGATGTTTCTATATGGTGGACAGATGCATTTGCAACGGATATCTTCAGAGCTCTGGAAGAAAAAGCATATCAGGTAGACAGGGCCCATGGGTTCAGGTTCTAGCAAAGACTTTCAACTTTCATTTCCCTGTTCTATATATGAATGCTCTGACCTTTCCCATCCCCAAGTTCAGCAAGGAATGGCTTCTGCAGGAAGGATGCTAATATCACAGGATCCTCAAGACGTAAACCGTCCAGGTGGCAAACGAGACCCCCAGAGAGCTGCCGAGGGCTGTCATTCCCTAGTAGGGTGCTTTGGAGTAGGGATGTATGTGGCAAGCAAAGTGACAGTCCTCTACTCTGGGCCCCACATCTGCTATGTGCACCTCTGTCCAGCAATCTTGATGGTGAGACCCTTTCTCCCCACCCCTCCATCGTCCCATCTCCAACTTCCCAGGTTAGGATGAGGGCAGAAGTAAACAAGAGAAAGAGGGTCATTTCTGTGGGAATACCCAAGCAACCCCTTAGAAAGTTCTTCCTCTCTGAAATGGGTAAGAAACAACACCACAAATATTTTCATTCCAATCAGGAATTCCCCAGGGAGACTGCAAGCAAACCCTCCGACTCCACCTTACTTAAAGCCTTGGGGATCTTCAAATTTTCAAATACCACAGAGCTGCCCAGCTCCGGGCAATATGCCCCTGAAAAAAAATGGCAATTTCTCCAGAGTCCCAGTGCTTAGGGTGGGTTAGGCTGGTCACCCTTGGCAACAGAAACTTCCAACTGTGTAGGACTTCACACTTAAAGAGCATTTCTACTCACTGTATTACTTGATTCTCCTTCAGCAGAGTAGTGGATGTTATAACCATAGTTATTTTAACCCAGGAGCAAAGGAAGGTATGGGGAACTTAGATAATTCCTTCAAACACAAACTCCCTTGCTGGAATCCTACCTCGGTTTCCATCTGGTCCAGAACCTATGTTCTGTGCACCACCCCACTCCTCTCACTCCACCCTTCCCGACGCCTGCAGTTCTGCGCCTGCGAGTCCCAAAAGTATGGCCCATAAACGAGTGAGAGGGGCAGGGCGGAACAGCAGCTACCCCTGGGGAAGCCCTGTCCGCAGGGAGGGTGGTCGTGCAAGAGGTGCTGCTGTCTCACCTCCCTCACCTTGTTGGCTTGAGCTGGGGGCACCAGCAAGCACCCGACCACGGCCACCAAACATAGGAGCTTCATGCTTGGCAGGCTGGGGGTGCCAACCAGACCGGATACCTGCATAAGAGATATGAAGTCGGGCAAGGAAAGGTGACCACACCACTGTCGGCACTCTCGGCCCCTTGTCCGTCTAGCCGGGACGTGGGAATGGGGTTGGGGGCTGGGCTCAGCATTCCAGGGCCTCCTAAAACCCTGTAGCTAAATGCTGCCTTCCCTCTCCCCCAAGTCTCCGGCTCTCGACTGCCCACCCGGAGCGCCCAGAATAGAGGCCTCTCGGGGACACGGCCGCAGGGGGCCTCGAGTCCCGAGGAGCAGGCCACGCTCCGTGCTCTGACCCTCGCATGCCGTTCCACCGCCCTCCGCCATCTCTGCCTCCGCCCGCCCGGCAGCTCCTCCCCGCTCAAGGCCCGACGAAAACTTTGGGTGCAGAGGCTGGAAGACCTGATCCGACCTCCAAGGCCAGTGCCCACCTAATCTAGGGGTCTTGGGCCGTCCCCGAATCCCCAGGTGCCTCCACGACCCCTGTCCCCTCCCCCAACGCGCCGTCCGCTAACCTGCGAGCCCCGCCGCTGCTGCAGAAGACCCGGCCGGTCCCGCCCCCTCCCGGCCGCTATTGGCTGCCGGAGCAGTCTCTCAGCCCAACCTCGCTATCGCCAAGGTAACAAGACCCACCTTCGCCTGGGCTTAGAGGCTCCGGCGCAAGGGAGAGGAAGGCATTTCTCAAACCCGACCAAACAAGAAAAGGGAGCGTCAGTCAGTCTTCCAGGCCAAAACGTGGAAGGGTCTTGCCTTTGTGGGGCCTGTAAAACTACCATTGTAGTGCTTGGCCCCTCCTTGTATTATAAAAGGCGGAGGATCGGAGAGGGACTAAGCTTGTTTCACCTTGTTGTTTTGAAGAGAAAGCACTTTATACACAATAAGCTAGTAACAACAATAACCTTAAAAATCCAATAAAGGGCTTTGTCCTTGCTCACAATCTGGAAATGTTATTTAGGGATCCATGTCTTTGCTGCATAAGACTTTGCCAGACCCCAGCTCTACTCTTCCCTCCACCCTCCTCCCTGACGAGGAGGAACCCAGGGGTGGCAATGAAGTGGAGGACTGGGCCTGTGAGGCGTGTGCCCGGCCACCGGTTACCTGGTCTCACTGCCCCGAGTACCGGTTCTGGACCTGGCAGACTGGGGCAAGATGTGCAAGGCCAGCATGGGGAGTGGGGAGTGGAGGGTTGGGGACGAGAGAGGGAAGTCTGGGCTGCTGGGGGACAGAAGTGAACTTCTTGCCAGCTGTGAAGGAAAGAGAAGCCATCTGAGCCTGGGGTACCAGGCCCAGAGTGAGGACACCGAGGCTCTGGCCCTGGCTTTGCCACTAAGCAGCTATGTTACCCTGGGAAAAACCACCTCCCCTCTCCGAGCCTCAGTGTCTTTTATCTGTAAAATTATTTGGTTGGATACTAAGGTCCCTTTCAGCTTTGAAATTTTGGGGATTTCAGGGAGTGGCTTGATGTGGCCCGCTCTTGATGTTGGTGGCTGGAATCAGCATATGGGCTGGGTGTGGGCACAATTAAGCCCCTCACAGGCACACTAGACGCCTTGTGTGGAGGTAGTTGGGTTTATGTTTCTTTACCGGACTCATGTCTTATGCCTTTTTAAATCCTCACCACCTGGTAGACTATCCTACCCTTGGTGGGTGCTCAGGAAATGTTTGCTAAACTGAACTGGGTAGTATTCAATTAAACCTCATTGGACAGCAGGCAGGAGGCACAATGGTGTGACACAAAATCATAGCTCAGGGACTAGGGAAGGAATCCTGGTTCCTCCTGTCGTAGATGTGAGGGTTTGGGTGGTTGGCTTATCCTTTAGGAGAGCTTTGGTTTCCATATCCATAAAATGGGGCTAATATTACCTACTTTTCAGGGTTATTGTGAGAGTATAATGGATCCTTATGTGCAAAGCACCAGGGGCAGGCTAGCACAAAGCAGGGGAGGGATCTATAAATGGAGATGTTAGCTCATTCTGGGGGTCAGAATGGCTGCTTGGGTGACTAAGCTGGGGCAGAGAAAGCATGCCTGCCACATGGGGGCAGAAGGGACAGTTCAGGCACGGGAAAAATACCCTCCTTCTCCCAATTCATCTCTTATATGGAGGTGGGGAACTTCACAGGGACAAAAGCAATTGGGCTGAGTCCCAGTCACCTCCAAGGCATGCCCCTCTGACACCCAACACTAAAGGTGCCCAATGCTGAATTCACCATCTTGTTCATCTGATGGAAGCCAGGCCTCCATCCTGCTGCTTTTCTCAGGCCCCAGACTGTGGTGTCAAATTATCCTTGTCTCGGGGCGCCTGGGCGGCTCTGTCGGTTAAGGGGCCGACTTCAGCTCTGGTCATGATCTCGCGGTCCCTGAGTTTGAGCCCCGCGTCGGGCTCTGTGCTGACAGCTCAGAGCCTGTATCCTGTTTCAGATTCTGTGTCTGCCTCTCTCTGACCCTCCCCCGTTCATGCTCTGTCTCTCTCTGTCCCAAAAATAAATAAACGTTAAAAAAAAATTATCCTTGTCTCTGCTATCTCCTGTCTCCATCTAGTCTATCTAGGTGTCTCTGTGGAGGGGCTATCATCCCCCTGTCTGCAAACCCTGCAGCCAGCACTCTGCTTCCTGAAATACACTCCCTTCCTCTGTCCTCCAACCCTGCTTTCAGTACATCGCTCATTGCTCAGTAATCCCTGGTAGGATCCTGTCACATCAAGTTCAGGCAGTTCCACCGGGCATCCAAGCCCTGGCCACCATTTCTGCCCTCACCCACCATATCTCGTCTCTGGTTACAACCCACCAGTTATCTCCTATATTTGACTTTGTTCACACCAGTCCTTCCATAGGATGTTCTCACCCCCTCAGCCCTGCCAATCCTTATCCTGCGTCTCTTTCAAACCTCTACCCCAAGCACTTCTCTTCCAGGAACTCTTCCCCGGTCACCCTAGCTGACCCAGGGCCCCTCATTCCCACACATCCTCCGTGTGCCCTGAGTTTAAGTGCCAGGCCATTGAGATGAGTCTGAACCTATTTATTCAATTCAATCCCACAAACATTGACTAAGCACTGTCAAGACATCCCAGCAGGTACCACAGACAAGCCACATGGGAACCCTGCTTTCAAGAAGTGTGTAGTCTTGTACGGGAGTAATCATATGGCCGGGAAGTAACTTAAAATAGAAAGTGATCTGGGGCGTCTGGGTGGCTCAGTTAGTTAAGCGTCTGACTTGGCTCAGGTCATGATCTCGTGGTTTGTGAGTTCGAGCCCCACGTCGGGCTCTGTGCTGACAGCTCAGAGCCTAGAGCCTGTTTCAGATTCTGGTCTCCCTCTCTCTCTTCCCCTCCCCCACTCATGCTCTGTCTCTATGTGTGTGTATCTCTCTCTCTGTCTCTGTCTCTCTCAAAAATTAACATAAAAAATTTTTTTAAAAATCAAATGATGTGTCATAGAAGAGTTTTCTCCCTGAAAATATTTTTGAGCACTATGTTCCAGGCAGCATGCTAGTTGCTGGGGATATATCAGTAAACAAGACCTACCCTGTCCCTGCTCTCGTGGACCTTGAAGTTTATTGCAGGAAAATGACAGATCAACAAGTAATCACAATTTTGGGTGGTAAGAGCTATGGTGGGGAAGACCTACAGAAGCCGGTGAGAAACCGAGACCAAAGGCCAGAGGAGCCCACAATGGTAGAGAGGAGGCTTTGAAGGTAGTGGGGGGCTACTTGAGCTGGGCCAGTGTGATAGGCAGAAGAGTAGCCCCCCACATCATAATCCCTGGAACCTGTGATTATGTGACCTTCCATGGCAAGAGGGATTTTGCAGCTGTAGTTAAATGAAGGTCATTGGGATGGGGAGAGTAGCCTGGATTATCGAGACAGGCCAAATCTAATCAGTTGAGTCCTTAAAAAAAGGAAACCTTTTCTGGCTGCGATCAGAGAAAGAGATGTGACAATGGAAGCAGGGTGAGAGAGATTGAAGATGGAAGGGGCCACGAGCCAAGGAATGAGGGTATAACTTCTTGAAGCTGGGAGAAGCGAGGATCAGATTCTCCCCTAGAGTCCCCAGAAGGAACACAGCCCTGCTGACACCTTCATTTTAATTCGGTGACACCTGTGTCAGACTTCTGACCTACAGAACTGTAAAATAATAAATTTGTGATGTTTTAAGCCACTAAATTCATTACAGCAGCAATAGAAACCTAATATAGCCAGGAGGGTGGGCAAAATTTGGAACAGAATTCAGGAACAGGGTGATTATGGGAAAGGACATCCACATAGAGGGGGTGTAGGAAGAGCAAAGAGATGGCCCTGGGAACATGCATGTAGGGCAAGAGCAAACGATTCGGTTTGGCTCAAACCCAGGGCAGGTGAATGGGAAGGGAGGGCAGATGGTAAGCTAAGGCCAGAACTTCATGACAGCAGAGAGTCGATGTGAGCCAGCGAATGAGCCCGGGCCCCTGGCTCGGGGTTCAAGGGCAGGGTTAGGACCAGGCAACTTCGGAAATGTGCTGCCTCCAGCAGAGGAGGCTGAACGAAGCCGTGAGCTTCCTGCTGCTTCCTCGTAGGACTACTGGTCTTCATCCTGCACCTTGCTCCCTACTCCCAGATTTGGAGCTCTGGGACTTAGACCACAGGTCCCTCTCGGGGACCTGCTTTTACCCCAACAACCCTAATATCCGTCGGCCTGAAAAGACCAGGTCTTGGCATCTGTGCCAGAGCTGAAAGTCTGGGTTCCTCCTCACTCCTTGTCCCCACTCTTGGTTCTCCTGGAGAGGGACTGGACTGCTGTCATCACCTCCAAACGGTGCCTACTCTCCCCGGCATCAGCTATGTGCCCCCGCTCTTCCTCTACTCCCAGCAAAGCTTATCTATCTGTCCAGTGCCTTGGACCCTCAAGCTCCTATAAGATGATTAACTTCCTAATCTGTACAACAGCACCCACGCTTTAGCCCCACCAGGGAATAGCTACACTGAAGCATCATCCAACCTAAACAGAGAATAAAGTGTCATCCAAGCCAAAGAGAGAATGAAGTTCAAGGGCTAGAATTCGGAAGCTTGTAACAGGCTCTAAGGGGGCAGTAGTTTGGAGTACAGAGAAGCCCTTGATCCACCTCTAATAGGAAGTCATCACTCCGCCCATAGATGGCAGGTCAGGGGCCCAGGGACGTCCTTGAGACAGAGTGAACACCATCGTCAGATGCCCTGAGGGTGTCTGCTCTCTCTGACCACAGCAGGATTTCTCAGGCATCAGGGGGCACAGAGCCGAGAGCATACTCCCCCAGCTTGACATCCGCCTGAATATGTGTACTCTTTTTTTTTGCCTGGGCCCCTAAAGTTGCCTTTTCACACACACGCTGCACTCCCCAAAACCAACTAAGACAGCACTTAGTCAAAGAACAATTATATTTAACTGAGAAGAACTCCGAATGAAAGCATTATTCTATCTAAAGTGTATTACATGACATAAACTGCGCCCAGTCTAATACACGTAGATATATACATACACATACATACACACACACACATACACACACATATACATACATATGTAGTCCACACACACACACACACATTTAAATTTAAGTTCTGGACCCACTTTATGCCAGTCATTCTACCAGCAATTATTAATTGGGCACAATTACGTGTGTGATCTTACACTAAGTGGCTCCTCTCCTATCTTTCTTGGCCCAGCTTCTTTTGCTGCACATCCTCTTTGATGCAGGCTTGAGGGCACTGCAGAAGTATAGAACAACAGTTCGCTTTGGGGTTTCAATGGTCTTAACCACACCAAGTATCTTGGATTCGGTTAGCTCAGCTCACAAAAGTACATGAGGCAGGATGGGAGCTGGGTAAGTCCCCGGGCTCAGAAATCACAAGATCTGGGTTTTATTTTGAAACTAGCCCACTGGGGCCTCAGTGTCTCCCTCAGAGGATTTGTTCGGAAGAGCAGCTCTAAATCTTTTTGGTCTCACGTCCTGTGAAATAATAAGAAATCTATATATTTGTCTCTGCCATGGTTCCTGACACAAAACTCCTAAAATCTTTTCTTTCCTGCATGACAGCCACAGCTGGCACGTACTCTTAAACCCTTGGGAATTCTTGGCTGATAGAAGCATCTTTTGTTCTAATGAAGTGACTCTCGGTGGGCTCCCGGGTGGGGGCTGGTCACCTAGAAAGAACAAGCCAGGATTAGAAGCTTGAAACTTTCAGCCTCATCCCCAATCCTCTGCAGAGGGAAGAGGGGCTGGAAAACGAGCTAACAATCGATCGTGCCTGCGTGATGAAGCTTCCATAAAAATCTCAAAGTATGAGGTTCCGAGAGCTTCTGAATTCCCGAACACATAGAGGTACTGGGAGGGCGGTGTGCCTGGAAAGGCCTGGAAACTCTGCACCCGTTTCCCTATACCTTGCCCTCTGCGTCTCTTCCATCTGGCTGTTCCCGGGTTGTGTCCTTTTAAAATAAACTGGTACTCTCATAATGAAAGCGCTTTCCTGAGTTCTGGGAGCAAATTATTGAACCTGAGGAGAGGGTCGTGGGATCCTCGATTTACAGCCGGCCAGTCAGACGCATAGGCGAAAGCAGGTGACTCACAATGGGCATCTGAAGTAGGGGAAAGGGAGCAGGCTTGTGGGACTGAATCCCCAATCTGTGAGGTCTGCACGCATTTGATTAGTGTCAGAATGAGATTGAACTGTAGGACACCCAGCTGATGTCACAGAATTGCTTGACGTGGGGAAAACCTACGCATCTGACGTCAGCGGTGTTGATGTGTGAGTGTGAGCGGAGAAGGGGGAGCAGTTTTTCCCTATTTTCATGTCCCCTTTACACCTAACAATGACTGAGGATCCCAAAGAGCTTTACGTGATCCTATCCATCAATACTTACAG
Source organism: Panthera tigris (assembly GCF_018350195.1). NCBI lineage: Eukaryota > Metazoa > Chordata > Mammalia > Carnivora > Felidae > Panthera > Panthera tigris. Next base: position 40,248,102 of record NC_056678.1, read on the forward strand.
TATTAAAATTAAAGCTAGGAAGTTTTAAAAAATTTGTTTTAAAATAGCCATAACAAACACGTTGTGTGCATAAACATCTTTTGGTGAAAAACAACCTGTATTTTCCAAAAGAAAAAATGGAGCAAGGAAGGTGGTATCGTTTTACCTGTTTTTCTGCTAAATCTCCCTAATGTCTGGTTTAATAGAAGACAGCTGGATTCTCACATCTGCTTCTGCATTCAGTTCCTTGTGAATTACGTGTTATCATGTGTCATCTGCTTCCCGAAAACCCCCCGTGTGCCTGGAGGAAAATGAGATTGAAAAGGCGAATAACATCTTAGCATCGCTAGGAAAATCAGCAGACCTTATGATTCCGCTAAAAGGGTTTTGGAGACCCACACAGTCCCCAGACCACGCTTTGAAAACCGCTGGCTTAGAAGGCCAAAACATTTCTACCAGATCTGACATTCTGTGGTCTTTCTGAGAATACTCCATGGTAGTGTTTTTCGAAATGTTTCAGAATTTACACTCCCAGGAATAATTTCATGGGATGTTACTGAACACGGGGAAATGTAGTTTCTATGAATAAATTAGTTTGAGAAGCCCTAGTTTAAATTATGTAGATGTATTTACTGCAGAACTTTTTAGAAGCTTTGATGTGATAACACATGTTACGAATCTCTTTCATTTTTTTATTTTTATTTATTTATTTTTTTAATGGCTTTTTAAATTTTTTATTATATGAAATTTATTGTCAAATTAGTTTCCATACAACACCCAGTGCTCATCCCAAAACGAATCTCTTTAAAAAATACTACCGTGGATAAGGTTTCCTCATAGTTTTAGCCAGAAACTCTTTTTTTGAGAAGACCCTTTAAAGACCGTTGTAACAAGGAACATTGTTTGGGAAATGCTGCGTTAGTGACTCCTGGGTACTTTTCCTGAGTATTAACAGATCCGATTCTATCATTTGGAATGCATTTTTCTCTACATAAAATTCTGCATGTATACTTTTTAGTTCTTTCAATGCAGAGATTTTATGGTAGTCATTTCTAGGACTAAGAGAACCTCAGGTTGCTAAATATTTTGCCTTTAGACAAATTGCCGAAAATTAAATAGGAAGAATATATATATATATATATATATATATATATATATATATATATATTTGTTGAGTGGATGACTAAGTAACATTTCTTGAACATCTACTACATGCCAGCAATCTTTGTTTTTTTTTTTTTAAGTAGGTTCCAGAGCCCAACATGGGGCTTGAACTCACGACCCTGAGATCAAAACCTGAGCTGAGATCAAGAGTCTGATGCTTAACAGACTAAGCCACCCAGGCACCCTGACCAGCAACCTTTTTAAAAACACAATAATCAAGACTGTGTGGTATTGGCGGAGGGGATAGACACATAGATCAATAGAACAGAACAGAGAACCCAGGAATAGACCCACACAAATATTCCCAACTGATTTTTGACAGAAGTTCAAAAGCAATTCAGTGGAAGAAAGATAACGTTCAACAAGTGATGCTGAAACAGTTGGACACCCAGCAGCACAACAATGAATCTGGACTAAAGTCTCACACCTTATTAAAAAACTACTCGAAATGGATCACAAATTGGGGTGCCTGGCTGGTTCAGTCAGTAGAGCATCTGACTCTTGATCTTGGGGTCATGAGTTTGAGCCCCAAGCTGGGTATAGAGACGACTTAAAAAAAATGAATCATGGACTTAAATGTAAAACCTAAAACTATAAAATTTTTAGAAAAAAGTCATAAGAGAGAATTATTAAAATCTAAGGCTAGAAAAGCATTTTTACACTTGGACAGAAAGCACAATCCATAAAAGGAAAAAAATGATAAGTCTGACTTCATAAAAATTAGAAAACATTGGCTCTGCTAAAGACTCTGTTAAGAGGATGAAGAGAAGATATTTGGAAATCACTTATCTGACAAAGGATTAGGATTTAGAGTACATAAAGAACTTTCAAAACTCAGTATTAGAAAGTGGGCAAAAGACACGGATAGACCTTTCAACTGAAAGCGACATACAGAAGGCAAATAAAAACACGAAACAATTTTCGGCATCACTAGCCATTTGGGAAATGCAAATTAAAACCACAATGCAGTATCTCTATATACCTGTAAGAATGACTAAGTTCAGGAAAAAAACCGTGACAACACCAAATGCTGGTGAGGATGTGAATAAACTGGGTGCTGGTGAGAATGGCATAGGTAAAATGGTACAGGTCTCTGGGAAACAGTCTGGTGGTTTCTTTGAAAACTAAATACGGATCTCCAGTGCAACTCTAGACAATTATACTCTCGGACATGTAACCTAGAGAAATGAAGACTTATGTTCACAAAAACCTATATGTAAATGTTTACAGAAGGTTTATTAAAAATAGCCCTAAATTGGGAGCAGCCCAGATGTTTTTCAATGGGTGAATGGTTAACCTAGTTGGTGCATCCATACCATGGAATACTACTCAGCAATAAAAAGGAACGAGCTATTGATTCATGGAACAACCTGGATGAATCTCAGAGAATTATGTTGAATTTAGAAAGCCAATCCCAAAAGGTTACATACTTTATAAGTCCATTTATATAACATCCTTGAAATGGCAAAATTATAGAAATGGAGAATCAGTGGTTTCTGGGTATTAAGGCGAGAGTGTTGTTGGGAGGCAGGTGAATATGACTCCATAAAGGCAATGTGAGGGATCCCTGTGGTGATGGAAATGTTCTGTGTCTTGACTGTATCAATGTTAATATCCTGATTGTGATATTGCACTATTGTTTGGTAAGATGCTACCAAGGGGGGGAACTGGGTAATGAGTATAGGTGATCTTTGTGTATTACTTCTTTAACTACCTGTGAATCTACAATTATCTCTAAATAGAAAGTTTAATTTTTTTTAATTACCTGAATTAGTCAAGATGCTAACTCTGTTAGAAATCTAACTCAAGGGGCACCTGTGTGGCTCTGTCAGTTAAGCGTCCGACTCTGGATTTTGGCTCAGGTCCTGATCTTGCAATTCATGGGATTGAGCCCTGCATCAGGCTCTGTGCTGACAGCACGGAGCCTGCTTGGGATCGCCTCTCTCTGCTCCTCCCCCACTCATGTGTGCACTCTCTCTCTCAAAATAAATAAAATAAACTTTAAGGAAATCTAACTTGAATTTGCTTGAATTATAAGCTAAGCTATGTTATATTGCTAATATTTGACTGGTTTTGACTTATAAATGACGATTTCATATCAGTCAACTGACTACAACAGGAATGTATTAGTTCACGTAAGTGGGAAGGTCATGTGTTGAACCAGCTCAGGCACAGTTGGATTCAATAAATCAAATGACATCCTTACAGCTCTGTCACTCTCTTCGTCTCTGACTCTGCTTTCCTCTGTGAAGTGGCTTTATTCTCAGGATCACTGCACACGGTTGGAAAGATGCTGCTAATGACCCTAGGCCTACATTTTCATGACTGTAGACATCAAAGCAAAAGTGACCCTCTCTTCACAGCATAAATGTGGCAGATTTTAGGGAAGATTCTAATTGGATTTGCTTGGGTCACAAGTTGATCCATCAACCAATCATTTGGGCCACAGTGGTGAGTGACTCTGTCCAGCCTGGTTCAGATGCCCACCTCTGTGGGAAGGGGAAGCCCTGTGATTAACTCCTATCAGGACCAGGAGAATACCAAGAAGGCAAAATGACAGATGTCTACTCTTCTACCTAAGTGGATGGATGGATGGATGGATGGGAAAGAAATAACAAATATACATATTTCTCTTTATTGTTTGTTTCTCATAGGGGGGTAAGGGAAGGACTATGAGTAATTTATTTTACTTCAAAAGTAAATTTCCCTGTTCACTTTTCTTTAATGAGCATGGGTCACATGGTATCACTTTTTGGGAGAAAATGTATATATTCATTGCTCCCAGCGTGATATTTACGAAAAAGTAAAGTCTAGGATGAAGTCTGCCAAAAATTCTAAGAATACTCAAAAGGGCTCTTTTACAAAGCTATGTTTGTAACTTAGAGGTGGAGGAAGGGATGGGCCTGCTGTTTGGGTCCCAGGGTCTAACGCTCGTGGTGAATGATCAGCATAGTAGAAGGTTATTTGGTTGTTTAGACAACTGTGGGATGATAGCACAAGTTGTAAAAGTACAATTTGTATTGTCAGAAGAAGAATAAATTTTAGGTTTATTATGTTGTAATAAGGTCTCTGACTCTACTCTCTTATTAGGGACTCTCCTTCCACTAGCAGTCCAAAGGGAGAAAAGAAAAACCTCGTCCCGCCAAAGGTTTTGTTTTTTTCTATAACTTTCTTTTAATGGAGACATAACAAATCTATAGTAAAGTACATAAAGTGTACAGCTCAGTCAATTTTTTTTTCGTATGCAAGACTCAGGCCTGGGAGTCAGGAGTCCTGGTTCTGTCCTCAGCTCTGCCGTTAAATCTCTGCATGATTGAAGGGGCACGTCTCTCCCTTTGAATTTCAGTTGCCCCAACTATAAGGCAAGAGTATTAAACTAGATCATTATTCCACAAAGTGTGCTGTGTATATGCAAGATGATTCTAGAGTGGTTTTTTGCTTTGATAGGTATGTAGTCTCTTTTTTTAAACTTCCATATAGAGCTATATTTCGCATACAATAAAATGCACAAATTTTAATTCAACAGTTCAATGAATGTTTATCTAGGTATACAACATACAATACATAGAAACCATTTTTAGTTATTCAGAAAGTTCTTTGTGCACCAGCCCAGTTAGTATGCATTTCCTTGCCTCTGACGCATCCAGCTTTCTGAGTTCCATCAACATTAACTGGTTTTGGGTGTTCTTGAACTTCATGTAGTTAAATCACACAGCATCTACTTTTCATCTCTGCCTGGCTGCTTTTCTCATCACTATGCCTGTGAAAAAGACCCCCGTTGCTGCAGGTAGTGGAAGGTCATTCACGTGCATTGCCAAACAGTATTCCATTGCACGAATGTACCACAGCTTATGTATCTGTTCCACTGAAGGCGGGCATTTGGATTATTTCCAGTTTGGGGCTATTGTGAACAAAGCTGCTATACCATAAATGTCTTTGGGGGGATATATGCACTCATCTCTCTTGGGTATGTTCCCAGGAGCGGAATTGCTGAGTAATAGAGTACTCATATGTTCAGCTTTTGTATATACTACCAGTTTTCCAAACTGGATGTACCAATGTCCACTCCATCAGTGTATGAGGATTTTAGGTGACCCACACTGTTGCCAACACTCAGTGTTATTATGTCAAATCTTGTATGAATATAAGAAGGTGCATTGGTGGTGGGGTGGATAAAGATGATCTCAAAGCTTTTCAGATTCTTGCTGGGATTTTCTGACTCAAAAGGGAGTTTTTAGTGTCCTGGTAAACACGCCCTTAGAGGGAGGATTTTAGTAGGGACACATTTGGGTAAAGAATTTGGATGAAGAGAGACCACATCCTGAGCAAATTGCAGAGACCACAAAGCTGTGTGTGTGTGTGTGTGTGTGTGTGTGTGTGTGTGTAGAGCTGGGGTGGGGAGGACGGTCCCAGAAAAGGCAATGTTCTGGAGGATAGAGTCAGGGTCCAAAATATCTTGTAACACTGTAATGAAGGCTGGATCTGTTTCCCCGCTTACACAAATACAGGATGAGAGAGATACGTAATGTAACACAAGATATGTTAGTGCTTTACACTAATACAGTGTGAAGTGACTGACAAACTCATTTGACTCAGGCTGAATTAGCAGAAGTTAAGACCGAAGGAGTCCTTTTGATCAGAACAGAACATTTTATGTTTGCTCTGCTCTGTACCAGAAGCCCACTTCTGGGCTGTTCTGTTTTAGAGATATATGCTATGAGGAGCACAGACACAATGCATTCAGAGCACACAGTGGCCAGCAGGCTGGAGGCTTTGAAACCCCACCACACGAGGAACAGCTGGAGGAAATGGGACATTGTTCTGGGCCAGCGGTATGATAGCTGTCTTTGGCCATCTGAGGGAAAGTCATGTGGAAGAGGAATAGAATTTATAGTGCATGACTCCAAAAGGTCAACACTAACAGAGAAAACTTTCAGTTTGGTGTCAGGAAGGATGTTTACCAAGGACGTCCAAAGAAGAAATATATTGCCCGGAGAGACCGTTTTGCTATTACCGGGAGTGTTCACGTATCTTTAGGTCAGCTACTTCCTGAAGCTACCTCAGAGGGAACTTCATCCCTCACAACGATGAAAAGTTTGACAAATGACTCTAGGTTCCCTTTTGGCTCTGAGATCTCCCGAGTCTGGCTGTGTGACTGGATTTCCTGGAACCTCCATTCTTTATCTGTAAAACAGAGGCTGAGTTAAGGATTCTTCAACACCAAACCCAGTTCATTGTGAGTGGCTTCCCACAGGGGCCAGGTGGTGAGTTATGTGTATTCCCAATCAGTAGCTGCGACTCCGGCTGTTAGGGTGCTTTGGTTGTAAGCAACAGAAGCTGACTGACTTGCCTAAGGAAAAGGGGAGTTTGTTGGAAAGAAGAGGAAAATCCATATAATATTATATAATCTAAGAGATGGCTGAAAAATAAGGCATGAAGAGGGAAAAATCTAGTGCATCCTCTCATATCTTTGCCACTGGGGTGAAATGGCGCTAGATGATGCCTCCACTCCCACCCTTAGCTTGCTACTCAGTCTTCAAAGTCCAGAAGAGGGAGTGGTGCCATGGACCTAACTGGGCCTTACAGTTGCCCCCTGGCAAGAAAATTCAGGACACGTTGATTGTCAGCCCCAGGTCATCTCCCAAGATGAAATCAGAAACTATTGGCAGAAGGGGCAAACAATAGTGTTTGCATACTTCACCCTTTTCTCTCCTACTCAGGACAGCACAACAGAGCTCTAGAGAGCATTTGATCTATTATGATAAAAACAATCTTCAACCGATTCTAATTTATCATTGAAAGGGAAAAATGCATCCCTCTGGAGGCTTACATTTTTACTAGTAGCACATGTGACACATGCCTTCACTGTGTGGTGACAAGCCAGCAGGCCTGAGACCACGACACCCCCTGGGGAGACAGACAAGCTGATAGGCGTGTACATCAACAAACAGGTATCAGATGCGTACTATGTGTCAAGCCCTATACTAGACACCAAGACTCATTAAGCCAGTGCAAAAATGGAAAGGTTAAATATTTGCCCCGTAGATGCAAAGGGCAAGTGCAATGCATTGGAGCTAAACAGCCTGGGGCTGGCCAAGGAGGGTTACCTTACAGGCCCGGGCCTTCAGGCCCTAATGTGGCCGCCCTAGCCCCACCCACAAGTGACCTCACGCTCCAGCTGTCCAACCGCTGATCACCCCACCCTGGTCTAGCCGGTCCTGGGCCTTTGCAGCCCTCTGGAGGAGGTGACACCCCCAGGATGAGGACATTTCTATCTCGGCCAGCAGCTGTCACCTGAGAAAGATTGAGATCCCCCCACCGGCGACAAGGCTTGTTGTACCCGAGACAGGCACAGCTCAGATTCCCTCCGCTAGGTAATTAACCCCGGGAAAAAAAATGTGACAAATCCCTGGGGCAACCGCCCTCCAGCCTGCCTCTCACTCGCTCTGCTCACTCGCTCCGCTCTGGGCCTTTCCCAGACGGCCTGAGCCTAGAAGGTTTCAGGAAGAAATCAAGTGGTGGGGGCGTCCCCTCCCTTTCTCGAGGAGGTGCGGGTGAGAGGACTTGACACAAATCCCGTGGGGGACGTCTGGGGCTCCAGATTCGGGTGCCGCGACCAGGCGGCGAGCTAGAAGCACGAGGCTAAGGTCAGAGAAAGTGAGCCTGGACCACAGCAGGGGGTGTGCTGGCTCCTGGGCTCACGGCGCCAGCAGCCCCGAGGTGACCGCTCTGCGTCCTCGCCAGCCTCCTGGGGCGGGGGACGCGGGTGGCGGCGGGTGGGGAGGCTCGGTCCAGCGGATCTCAGGAGACACAGCAGCACGGGAGACACTAATCCGCAGTTTTTACACATAATCACTTCAGACGGCAGAGATTAAGTACCTGTACCTCAAATTGCACTCATAGCTGGAAGGACTGGTGGTTTTAGAGGCTTTCAGCTCGTGTTCTCAGGGGCCTTTGGGGGCAGAGCTTCCCAGGGAGGGACCAGGGGCCCTGACTCTGATCCCTGAGTTGCCACTCACTCTGAACCACAGCATCTCCCTGGACCTCAGTGTTCGTACCTGTTCAATGGGTTAAACTAAACCTGGCATATCTTACCTCCTTTTAAGAACAAAAAAGAGAACCCAAAGAGTGTTTGAAAGTTAAAATGGGATGGAAGTCTATGAATTTCACTGGCATGTGTGTTGGCTCACCAAGGAAAGCCAATTTGATCTTTTGTTTTCTTTTAAAAAGTCTGTAATTGACTTGAAGGAAATCAACCTAATGGCTAGGTCAGATGAGGGTCAGAGGTGGGTGGGGGGCAATGGTGTTGGAGGGACTGCTTATGTGCAGGAATTCTCTCAGGGAATGAAGGAATGAGGGGAAAGGCTGACCTGTGACTTCTGTAAACGTTCCTGTGATCACAGCCGGTGTTGTTCAATTGGCTGATGAGAGCAGGTGGCCCCCTCATTTTACAGATAAAGAAACTGAGGTCCAGACAAGGGGAAGTGGCTTGCCCAAGGTCACCCAGGTGTTGGCCAGAGTCAGCTCTGGAATTTCTTTGCGGCTTGTTGAAACTGGCTCCCCTGACCCGGACATCAGTCTTGCCTCCCCCTACCTTCAGGTTTTAGGGTTTGGACCTTTCCCCCAAAGGGTTAGCTTCCTGATTCCAAAGCATTTCCTAGGGTTGCTTCCGGATTCCAAAGCATTTTGAACTGCCCCCCCCCCCCCAGAGCCATTTTCTGATCCTATGTCTCTCAAACTGGGGGAGGCAGGAGGTTCCAGGGGTTAAAGAGTAGTCTCTGGTGTGGAATTCAGCAGGGGTGAGATGTTCACAGACACCGTGCACTCGATCAGTTTACAGCTTGCTGTTAATAGAGGCCATTAATCACAGCCAACTGCAGCTGGCTCCGCCTGGGACAGGGATGGCTCACCATCCTTGGGCGGGGCAGGCAGGAGTCCACCGGGAAGGGCCTCCTTCAGTTACCCCCAAGACCCAGAAATCTGTCCCAAGAAGGAGGCAGTGGATGGAGTAAGTGCTCCCAACATGGCGCCATGGGCACATATGATTGGTGACTCACTCTTTCCAGCAAGTTCCCCAAATGTCTGAACTTGAGTAAAATGCCTAACACAGTGTCTGGCACACATCAGGCACTTACTGAGTACTTTTACAGAGTCTGGTGTTTGGGAGGACTGGCCCCAAAGCATCAGGAGAGAGGGAGGGAGAAGTTATGGTGGTTTCAACTGTCATCTGGGTGGCAGAAACCTGCTGTGATTCGTCTCCAGGGTGATAGAAGCTGCCACTCGGTAGGTAGCTCAGGGACAGCGTTTTCCTTGCAAGGGGGCAGTGGGCTCAAGATGTTAGCTTCATGTCTCAGAGCTTGCTTCTTTTTCTGTGGCCTCTCATGGGGCCCACACCGCTCTGAGTCTTGGACATCCATAACATCTCTAACTAAAGACTCTGGACCCTTTTGGGTTTACTCAGGGCCAGAATTCTGATGGACTAGCCTTCTCAGCAGGCTTCCTAACAGAGTTCTAGGTGCTCAGCGCTGAGGAGGTAGGAAGGCCAGCTATCGTGTTCTGGAATGTTCTATCCCAGTTTTAGATTGTGCCCTGGAGCCAAACACTGAATCAACAGGACCCAACATACTATTAGGCCCCTCGAGGTCTGAATCAGAGGAAGTATCTGTTGTCTTTTGCCAACTACTTATTTAAATGCTTGAGCCTACAAGAGCAAGTGAATATAAGTGAGGGAAAAGATTTAATAACTTGATTGAGTCTAGGAGCTGCTGTGTATTTTGAACTTACCCTATGCCAGGCACTCTTTTACATATTATTCAAATATTACCTCACTTAGAACTCCCAACAACCCCGTGAAGCAGATATTATTTTATGCCCATTTTGCAAGTGTGGAAACAGAGGTGCTGAGAGATTAAATTATATGACCAATGTCACAGAGCAAGGGAGTGGCCGAGCTGGCTTTCACACCCAGGCTATTGGGCTCCAGGGTCTATGCTCTTAACCACCTAGAAAGGATGGGCCTGGGAAGAACCTTCTAGGAGTGTGGTTGTCAGACTCAGATGTCACCCACCTGCAAGACTGCCCCTCCAGCCTGGTGTGTGCAGCCCGCTCTGGAGAAGGGGGGAGAGCGAGATGACCTCTGAAGGCCCTTGCAGACAAGGAGACTCAAACTCTCCCTGGAGAATTCTTCCCTTCTGGACTTCACTTTCTTCTCTTTCTGTCCGGTCCAACAGGCTGGTCTGGGGCTCCTGATTGAGTTCAGCTGTCGCTGTGGGACCAGGAGAGGAGTGTGCAAACCCCTGCAGGATTAGGGATGCTGATGAGGCAGCCATCAGAAAACAGCATCACTTGACAGGCCTCTCTATTTCACTAGTCACAAGGGCTGAGTGTGGAGCCCTCTTCCTGCCCCTCTGGCTGCCCTGGCCTCCCTGTGACCCAGCCCTTCTGGCTGCCATCCCCCCTTCTCTCGCAGCTGCTGTTTTCATTAATTTTTTGTCAGACCCTCAAAGCTATCCCTCTGTCATCCAGCCTCAGCTCGCAGAAAGGGCTAGAAGGTTAAGAAGTGTACTTCCTGCTTCTCTGCAGGATATTCCCTCTTCCATGCCCACCTGAGAGCTCTTCTCAAAAATCTCCACGGGAGGAAATTCTTCATGTTCTTTGTACTGCCCTGAGGCCAGGGCATTTGCTGAGATGGAATTTCTGGGGGCAGGCCTCCAGAAATGTTGCAGGTACACACACAGATTTAAAGTATTCCATTCATCTAGGCCAGGGGTCTGCAAAGGGCCAGGCAGTGAATATTTTATTCAGGCCGCACAAGTTCCGTTGCAGCTACTCGATTGTGCTGTCGTCACGCCAAAGTACCTCGAGAGGACAAGTAAATGAGTAGTAAGTCTGGCTGTTTCCATAAAACTTTATTTACAAAAACAGGCCATCGGCTGTAGTTTGTTGATCCCTGATAAAAGGCAGCAGCGGGCAGTTTCTATGTCATACTTCCCACCCTGGACCTACACAAGCAGGGATGCCTACCTCTCCCACCCCCCCCCCCCAGAGGTCATAAGTGGACAGAGGCCCAGGGAGAGCACTGACTGAGGGTCAGGATTGCTGTCTTCGAAGCAGCCTAGAATGGGGCACTGGGATGCTGTCTTAAGAGTGAGGAGTTCCCCAGGCTTTTTGACCACTGTATTCAGTCCTTCTCTAGCACCTGTGCAGAGACAGCTTTCTTCCTAAGGGGGCAGTCTCCACAGGCCTTTTCATTGACTAACACCCATGTATTCTGCGGCTGGAGCCATAGCAGCCCAAGGCCGATGCACTTAGGAGAACACCCAAAGCACATCCTCACTGAGCTGAGTACATCTGGTGACATGCTTCCTGTCTGGGACCTTTGGGACGACCTTGATGGGGACGAGCCTTGCGAGGAATCATCCCAGATGTGACAGAATCATTTCACTTCCTCCCGGGCACGCCTCTCTTTTCCACCTCTATATGCCACTACACGTGCTGTTCTCTCTACCCGGAACACTCTTCCTCCATCTTCTTCACTTACCTTGCCCATCCTGTCCGCTTCCTCAGGAAGCCTCCTCAGATTGCTCCTGTCTCCCGCGTCTGGGCTGGGCCTGCCACATGTGCTCCTGTTAAACCCCAGCAGTCCCCTACTGTAGCTTTATTGTGCTTCGTTGTAACCGCTTGCTTGCCTGAATCCTCTGCTAGAAGGGGGTTAGACCGAAAACTCTGTGAAGGCAGGGACCCCAGCACTTGGCATAAGACCTGCTGCTCAATAAATGTTTATACAGTAGCTGATCAATTAAATATGTATCAAAGGGATGAATTTATCTCACCTGTCACTGGGCAGAGCTCTCCCTTAACTCTTGTGGGAATACGTGTGTCCATCACGTTCTCTATAAACTTCCCGAGAGGTTTGAGGGAGCAAAGGTCCTTTCCCGTGGTCATAGAACCAGCCTTTCCCCTTCAGCGCCTGTTTCCGTTAATTAAGGCCAAACACGTGCATCACATGTTCCAAGAGTTGTTTGAACAGAGGCAGATATCTTAAGAGACCTTCGTTTGGGGAGGGAAGTGATAGGAGGAATATTTTCCTGGACTCTGTCTGGAAGGGGGACTTCCAATAGGAAGGTGCCGTGTTTGTGGGGGGAGGGGTGAATGAGTGAAGGAACCCTTGAGAGAGTGAATATTTACCTCTGGAGCAGTTTGAGGGGTTTTCTTTTGAAAGGGGAGTTTCTGAGCTCGCACTGTCTTCAGAAAACTCCAATTATAACAGCGATTAGGACAGTCACACCGCTGAAAATTAACCGCGACCCCTCCCCTCCCGACCAGCTGGGGCAACATGGGCCAGGCTTGCAGTCTAGGGTTCTGATAATACCCCTGGGGCCCAGCAACTGTCTCCCAAAGAACAAGAACTTGCCAGATATCACCATTCCAGCCTTCCCAATTTCCCCCCAAATGGAGGGAAGAGACAGAGATGGGTGTTGGAAAGCCAGGGAAACCGGGACACAGGCTAAAGGAAATCAGGTCAGAAAGTCAATGAGAATTTGAATCCAAATTGCAGCCCACCCTTCCTGCCCACCGCCCCCACTCCTCCCGTTGTGGCCGTGGAGGGTTTGTGGCTGTGCAGGGTGGTGCAGGCGCCAGGCCGGTGGGTGCCCAGCCAGACTCACTCCGCTGCAGCTACATGTGGTGGGGGAGTCAGACAGGAGCACTGGGGAGAGGAGGCAGAGAGGGCGGTTTCCAACCTGATGGTTTTCTCATCTCAATGCTCATCTCCCCCCAACTTTTTGGAAAACCTGTTCTGATCTTTCACCCTTTGCTTTAGAGCTAGCTGTGAATGGCCACAGTCCCAGCCCCTGGGCCCTGCCAGGCCTGTGCCTCGGGAGCTGCTACGTCTCTTCGTTTCAGGGTTTTGTGCCTTCGATGGGGTAACTTCTGAGGTATTCTTGGGGGGCAACTGGAATGAGCCTGCCTGGCAGCTTAGTAGGCCTTGCTTACAAGCAAGGCATGTTGACGGGATATTAAAAATAGATTGCAAACCAATATCTCATTCTCTTTCTATTTTGGCCCTTTGCCTCTGCTCTCATACCTGGGGGGGGGGGGGGGCGGCGTTAGATTTGATTTGCCCAGATTCCCTTTGAGTCCCCAGCTCCTTGCCACGGGACACCTGCCCCCCCTATTCCAGGTTGTTCCAGGTTCTTCTCACCTTCTCTCCTCACCAGAGAGCGCCTCTGGCAGGAAAGCTGACAAAGCAATTAACAGCCTGGGCAGCTCATTAAATACTAGAGCTGAGAGGTGCTAAATTTTCTCCAACCAGTCAAGGGCAACCGCCTGTAGGTCGTTCAATAGGAAAGATCTGTTTCAAGTGCTGAGATTGGCCTTGCTGGGTGGGGAGCTTAACCCCAGCACCTACAGTCCTGAAGGAGCCACCCTCTTACCATCCTGCCCCCTCTACCCTGCACCCCCGCCCCCATGCCCCATGCAGTCACTTGCGAACATGTGATATGCTTAGCCTGCTCAGGTCTCTGCTTTAAGGATCCCATCTCCTGGCAGAACACCCAAGGCTGAGTAATTCCTGGGCAGAACCCAGGATCGGGTGGTACAAGGATAACCAGAGGGAGAAGGAGACATCATCCTCTCCTTGGGGAGTTCACAGAGATTGTGTGCAAATATGCGGAGGGAGAGAAGGGGGTGTAAAAAAGACACAAGGGCTCAGTCCTTGGCAAACTTCCTTGCATCTGTGTGATGCTGGAATGGCAGCAGATGGCAGGGGAGGGCAGGAGAGAAAGGAGGGCAGGGAAGGTTTCTGGCAGAGAACGGCCTTCAACAAGCTTTGAACAATGCTTGACAGAAAGGCAGAGATCCAGGTTCAGGGCAGATTAAGTGACCTAGAAACAAGGCTCAGAGGCGGCAGAGGGGACCTTTGAATGGAAGGACTAGAATAAAGTCCTTGGAGGCAGAGGCTTTAGGATAAAATTACAGTACCATGAAAATTTTCCCTCTCTAGATCAGACCTAGAGAAAAATGAGGAGGCCAGAAAGGCTTTGTATCTCAGGGACAGACATAGAGATAGTAAGACTATGTTGCCTGGCGCCTGTTGTCCTGGTACTTGTGTGTGTATGGATGTGGGTGTGTCTGTGGGTGGGTGTGCACGCGCACACATGCGCGCACTTCGGCCACTCCGACGTATAGATTCTTCTGTGGTTAGGGCGGTAGAAGAAGCAAGTCACGTGGCATGTGTGTGCTGCAGGTACCAGGGCGAGCTGCGTGTGAACACTGAGGTGAGAGTGAGCCCGTGAGCTCCTGTGAACGGCCCCGGAGGACAGCGATCAGAAGTAATGACCCTGGCACCATGCGGAAGGATCGCTAATTTAAAAGACGGTATGGCATGTCAGGCAGAAGAGGGGCAGTGCTGTACCTCTGGATTCCTTCAGATTCCCGCCTTGGTTCCCTCCGTGGTTCTCCTTGCGCCTCCGCATGCCCCTTCCTCCTCCCTCACCTTTGCCCCTCGGAATCTCCATCCACCTGCAACCACCTCTACCCTGCCCCAGAGCCACCGGGCTACCGAAGGGGCAGACCTTTGACCTTGGTGCCCAGGAAGGAGCACAACCCCCAGTTCCACGGCTGCGGGGTTCCTGCTGTGAAGTCCATCCCCACCATGCCCGTGACCCCATGCGCTGGTGGACTGATCTCAGGGGAGCACGTGTGTGGCCATGCAACTCTACTAGAAAGGTCCGTCTCTCTCCTCCTTCCCCCTGACTCATTCTCCCATCGCAGCTCCCTCTCTTTGGCCTTCTGATTCTTCAGGCTTCTGGATGAGTGCATCCTTCTCCCCCCGTCCCTTCCCGCTGCCCGCACCATATCCTCCGCTGGTGCAACTCCAGCCTCCGTCCCAGCCCACCCTGCCCTTTCGCTGTGGCATCAGAGGACTTCTGGCAAGAGAAGGGAGTGTGGGCAAGAGGTCACCTGCTCAGGGGCACAACAGGCACAGGTTATCAAGAAGATGCCCGGGTTTCCTCCATTCCTCCCTCAAATACTGCTGAACTGGGCTCAGCATGGGAAATCCATCAAGGAATAAAATACACCCGTGATTCGTGCTCCATAGAGCTTT
Source organism: Panthera tigris (assembly GCF_018350195.1). NCBI lineage: Eukaryota > Metazoa > Chordata > Mammalia > Carnivora > Felidae > Panthera > Panthera tigris. The sequence continues at coordinate 40,263,352 of NC_056678.1, forward strand.
CAGTCTAGTGGAACAAAGGCTTAAAAATACTTGCTCAAATATATAATGATAAACGATGACAAGTCAGCAGATCCTGCCATTTCTACCTGCAGATGCATCTAGAATCTGACCACTGCCCATAGCCCCACTGCTATAAGATGCCCCAAGGCATCTTCATCTATCACTAGATTATTGCAGGTGCTGCTTGTCTGCTCTCCCTCTTCCACTCTTGTTTCCCTGTAGTCTATTTCCAACCCTGCAGCCAGAGTGGTCCTTTCATCACATAAGCCAAATCTTGTGATCCCTCTGCTGAGAACAGCCATCTTAGAGTAAAAGGCAAGTCATTATCACGGCCAGTGGCCCAGTGTGATTGCTGACCCCTTGCCTCTGTGACATATTTCCTCCCACTTTTCCTCTGCTCAAGCCCTCCAGGCTGAAAGCCTCCGGATAGCAAAAGTGGTATTTAAACCTGGGTTTGTCTGATTCAAGAGTCCATGCCCCCTCCACTAAGAATATCATCATCCCCTTTCTACAAACAAGGAGACAGATGCTCAATAAGTTTAAGATGAGGCTAGAGTCACATGATTAAGAAATGTGACTATCTTTGCAAATTATATCTGCAGTTACCTGCATAATTGCAAATCCAGGATAGACCCCCTACCACTTCTTCTAGAAGATCATAAGTGTCCACCAGTGTAGACCAGGAAATAATATCATTGGCAACTCAAGTGACTTCCACCATACAAAATTTCCCTTGATTTTCATTTCTAGGGAGCTGTGATCTTGATCCTTTAAGCCTAAGGTCATTTCAAACTGATCTCAGAAAGTCGGCCAGGAAATGAAAAGTTTTCTTCCTTAAATTCTCATGCTACCCTCAATGTAAAGGTAATTTTTTATCCCCATGATTTTTTTTTTAACGTTTTATTTATTTTTGAGACAGAGAGAGACAGAGCATGAACAGGGGAGGGTCAGAGAGAGAGGGAGACACAGAATCTGAAACAGGCTCTGGGCTCTGAGCTGTCAGCACAGAGCCCGACGCGGGGCTCGAACTCACGGACCGCGAGATCGTGACCTGAGCCGAAGTCGGCCACTTAACCGACTGAGCCACCCAGGCACCCCGATCCCCATGATTTTTGTAAATAAAGCTGAGGGTGGCATCCAGGAAGTCTGAAATCACATCTTCTGCTTCAGAGCCTCCTTCAGAGAGGTCCTGGGGGCAAGTTTCAGGAGAAGCCAGTGAAATCCTTCACTGTATAGTCAGTGGAATCATTGTGGGGGAACAGAGGAAAGCCCATCAGACATTGTAACCCTGGAGAGACCCAAGAGGCTCAGGGCACCATTATGTCCTTCATGTGGGTCAGATCAGAACCAGGCAAAGAGATGAAATGGGCAAGAGGGTCCTGGAGAACTTTCTCCAGAATAGAGATGAACACTGGTGTTACCGTCTCCAGCATGGACACAGGACTAGACCAAGAAGGGACCTGGGATCTTCAGGTTCCTGGTTCTGTGTAGCCATCATGCTGGCACTCTGTCAAGTGGTTCCTGATTGAGTTCCTCCAGGGGCACAAGTCAGCCACCAGGCAGTAAATCCCTCTTCTGTCCTGGGCATTAATGAGATCCAGCCGCCTCCTGTCAATCTCCCAAGAGCAAACATCTAACAACCTAGGCTGACAGGTGGCCCCCTGGGATATAGTCTATAATGGAGCCCAGGAACTGTCCAGGGCATTTCCCAGAATTAACTGCAGGGAGGGTGGGAGGCATGAGAGCTTTAGGAAAAGGAAAGTGGGAACATAGGTGGGGGTCCCGCAGTCTCTTGATGCAGGCTGGGCTTTTGGAAGGAACAGCACGAAAATGTGTCGCTGAGCTAAACAAACCAAAGGGGTTTGTCACCTTTCCTTGTGACTGGAACTAATAGAATTCCTGTGGCGGAATTATCTTTTTCTATGTTTCTTTTTTGAGGGGGATGGGAGTGCTTTCTTTCTCTGTCTTCTCTGTCTTCCTCCCTCCCTCTCTCCTGCCCTCTCTTTCTTTCTTTTTGTCTTTTCCGGTTCTCGAGGAGGAACTTCCAGAGTGGTATCGGACAGGGTTGCAGTCAAGCAGACCTGAACCTCTCTTGTTTTATAAATGGAGAAGCCCAAGTTTTGAGGGACACAGAGGTTTGTCTGCCTGGCTCTATTCCCAGCTCTATTCCCAGCTCTCAGTTAAGGCTCACTCTGTGACCTAAACTTACTTCACCTCTCAATGTCTCAGGTCCCCTCTCTGTAAAATGGGGATAATTTAATTGTGGAATTAAAGGTGTCCATAGGTGTAAGAGCCAAGGATGGGGTCTGCCACTAAGTCAAGGCCCTTGGTGAAGGTCTTCAAGTCCACCTGGTTACTCCATCATTCACTGGCCTCTGACAGCAGCTCATACCTCCTGGAACATTGAATTTAATCTTTGGAAAAAGAAATAAAACTTTCATTTGGAGCCGTGTTTGAGGAATTAAATGGGTGGGGATCAATTGTGGGGAAAACATTTGGAGGAGGTCAAAGAGTTGATGTTTATCTCAAACAATAAGATCTCACAGGGTTGGCTTTGCCACACTGCATGGAGACACATAAGCTATGGATTCTCGATCTTACTTTATAGGGGCTAACGTCCTCCTCTACTCAATGGTTATTTCCTGTTGCTGTTCTACTCTTTGAGAATATTTAATTATTTGAGTTTTAACACTTCGCATCTCAAATTCTGATTGGGCAGGTGAGCCCCTGATCTTTCTGAACCAAAGCCAATAAAGAGGAGTTAGTTTTCACTGTGGCTCCTTTGTGTCTTTAAACATTAGCTGATTCTCCATCTCTGTCCAGAATTGCTCAGGAGGATGGCTTGGATGACTGTAAGAGTTTGGTAATGCTGTGGTTAGGGTTGAGTCAAGGGCCTGTCACTCTGTTAATCCTACATCCTGACCCTCATCTGTCAGCCCCTAACTTTGAGGCTATGATCAACCATGCTTCTCACAACCTGCACCTAGATGGCTGTGTAATTCCCAATGAGTCCCATCCCTGTTTTGAGTCTCATTGTTGCCTTTTGTTGGGACCTCTCCCTTCCCCATCTTCCGGTTCCATTACACAGAGCTGTGAGAGGTATCTTCTTCCTGTCTTTTAATCATCTCAGTTACACTGGGGTCTCCAAACGGGCCCACCTAAAATCAAATAGTGGTGGGGGCTTGCTTGTCACTCCCCCCAGTTAGAGTCAGGTAAATAACTTGTAGATTTTCTGGCTGGGAGCCCTTCATTCAACAAATGAATGCCAAGCACTGTTCTCAACTCAGTAAACAAAACAGAATCTCTCTCATGGGGTTTCTATTTCAAACTGGGGAGACAGCCAACAAACAAAGGCATGGATTGGATCAGTTCTGTATCAATAAATTCTAGCTACTTTGCATTGGATCATCAGAGAAGGAGTTCCAACCAGTGACAAGAGCCAGCCAGGCAGAGGCAACAGCGTGCACAAACACCTCTCTGCAAGCCACAGTGGAAACTGTAAGAGGAAATGAGACAATTAAACGACATAATGATTCCAAGTGCCTAGCTCAGTCGCCCATTGTGGATGCTTCAAATGCGCTAGTTTCCATCTCTGTCATGGAGAACTGTCAGAGCCAACCACAATGACAGACACCATTTATTGGTGACCCTGACGGTGGAGATTACGTCTCCCCAATCAGACGAGAGTCTCTGAGGATTGGGGCTGTTCCTCTGCCACCATGTGTAGAAGGCAAGGGCTGTCTCCCCATCAGAGAGCAAGCCCCCTGAGGGCAGGACTGGTCTCCTTTCCAGTCCCCAGGGGAGGTCCTGACCTCAGGCTTTCTTAAGCAGGAGACTGACAGGTACCTTCCTTCCCCATGGCTGGATCTCACAAGGACTTGAAGTGCCCCGCAGGCCCCAGCCTCGCTCCCTGCCCAGCCCTCGGCCAGGCCCCTGCCAGTGGTGTTTTGGCATGGTACCCCAGGGCCAAGCCACTGGTCAGGGATGGGGTTTCAGCCTGAACTTTACCACCAGCTGCATGTGGTCAGGCTGCTGGGAACTCGGAAAGTTGATGCCAGAGAAAGGCCAGCTGATGTCAGGGAAGGAGCCATACTACCCTTGGAACCTGAGGCCGGGGGGTTGCGTCATAGGGTCTCATCCCCATGGTACTCATCTCAGCTGGCCAGTGGGAGTGGAGGTTCCTAGGGACAAGTCATACCTCATCTGGGCCTCGATTTCCACCTTTTGCAAACCAGTTCACAAGACTGAGCTTTCCCTGGGTATGTATCCAGGCTTAGGTGCAGGGATTGGAATTCCCTGTCCCTGACCTTGGAAGCCCCTGGTCTGATGTTGGAGACACAGCCCTACTCTCAAAAATATCAGTCTAAGGGGGGAGGGGGTAGATAGGTTCCGGCTTTGAATTTTTTCCCACTCCAATCTAACCAAGAAACAATACCCAAAAGCTCTTTCGAAAAGACAAATCTATTATTTCTCTGCCTAAAAACCTCATGGCTCCTCATCCACTCCCAAATAAAGACCAAACTCCACTGCAAGGCACAAAAAGCACTTTTCAACCTCCCTGGGTATGAAGCCTTCAGGGTAGGTGGGAGTTTTACTGAAGGGCTCTTTCCTGCCCTGTCAAGGAATTTGACCTGCCTAAAGGCTCCTTCAAGGGTGTGCTAAACTCAGGTTTAGCCAGAACTCTTTTCTGCTTAAAGGGAATGTTTCTTTGCAGGGTGGGACGGGGACCATGAAGAGAGAGCTTCTGACCGTCTCCTAACCCCTGAGGCTACAGGTTCAGGAGACACTGCCCTGTGATAAAGCTGCTGGGAGCAGAGCCCTGTCCTGGGACACAGTGGGTGTGGGGAAAGGAAAGACACACTCTGGCATTTAGGAAATTCCAGGGACTCGGAGACAGAACGTATCCCCAGGACAGGCCTGAGACATAAAAGCTGAGGTGAATTAATGTGGTCACACGGACATGTCACTTAATATGGGTGTCACAGGAGGGCAAGAAAGTCATCATTCTAGATGGGGTTGGGGTGTGGGGGAGAATAAATTGAAGGACAAGGGCCAGCGTGTCTGAGTTGGAGAGAATAAGCCAGGAGGTCAGCTGGGAAGGGCGCTGGTTGGTGGAAAGGCCTTGAACGCCACGAGGAGCTTAGATTTGGTACAAGCAGAATCCTTGCACAGCATGGAGGTTCCACTAGGGCCTAGCCCTGATGGAGCCTGCTTCTAATACAAGAGTCTGAGTCAGGTTGCCCTGTGGGGCTTCCATGGGCAGTTCCAGGACTTGAGGCTCCCAGCTCCCCCTACCCCAGTAGGGGGACCTGAGGCCTCATGTCCCAGCTCAAGGTGGCTGGCTCCTCTTCCAGACTGCTTTGCTGCTGCTTTCCCAGCTCCCCACTGCCTTCTGGACTCAGTTTCTCTACCTGAGAAAGGGGAGTTGAGCTCTGCTCAGGGTAGCGATCTGACAGAGAGCTGGGTCAGGATTCCAGAGGAGTGCCCAGGTGGGGTCTCCTGCCCTCCGTGTCCCCTCTTCCACCAGCATAAAGCCTCTTGCTGTGAGGCCTGTGGTTGTCAGGGGCACATGGCCTGGATGCCATGAGAGTTCTCTGGAGAGATGCCAGGAGGGCGTCTTCTCCCCAATCAGTCTGCCACCTGCAAACCCGTCCTGCATTGCCCGTCATCGGGTGGGGCTGCTAAGGACATTGAGCTGGGACAACTTTCCGAGAGGTGGGGGGACTGGAGAAGGGGTGACAAAGAGCATTCTCTGAACCCCATGGATTTCCCTCCCCTTCCGGCTCCTGCCCCAGCAGAGCCTGTAACCGGTGACGGCAGGGTGTTTCTTGAAGGGTTCAACATTATCGCCCAATGATCTTTCCACACGGTCATAGGAGAAACACCGACAGGAATGAAAGAAAGGGACAGTCCTTTTAATTTTTTTAAGCACAAACTGTTCATTCCCAGATCGTGCTACTGGCAGAACACCAAGAATTAGCCATTTTATCAGCCCTGTAATAACTGTAAAGTGCATGATTACATTGCACGGTACTTTGTGTCTAGGTGTTAAAAGTGTAAAGTGGCTAAATGTAAATATTTAAAGTACACTACTCATATTTTAACCCTGTTTATTATTTTTTCCTTAAAAAATGCCAGAAGGCTCAAAAATTGCAAGTGGCTGGACCCTTCTCAACTTCTGATAGGCCCTGGTAGATCTTTTGAGGATAAGGCTTATGGTCAAAAGAATCCAGCCATGAAGGCTGCAAAATGTTAGATTATATCTAATTCTTAAAGTTCTGAAGAGCCGGGCCAGGAGGCAAGTGTAATGGAGTTAGAGTGCCTGCTTGACATTCCTACTCAGTCTTTTTTTTTTTTTTTTTTTGACAAAGAGAGATAGAGAGGGAGAGGGGTAGAGAAGGAGAGAGAGAGAATCCCAAGAAGACCCCACGAAGACAGTGTGGAGCCTGACACAGGGCTTGAACCCACGAACCAGGCGATCACGACCCGAACCCAAACCGAGAATCAAACGCTTAACCAACTGAACCACCCAGGTGCCCCAGCATTCCTACTCAGTCTTTTACTAGTTGTGTAAGCAGGAGATGGGTATTTAATCATTCTTAGCTTCAGCTTTTTTCTCTGTAAAGTGGACCATAGTAAGTGTCTACTTCATAAGGTTGTTACACGGCTAAACAGAACAGCTCATGTAACGACGTCACGCAGCATCTCTGGACCCAGGAAGTGCTGAACTTTACTGTGATTAGATGAGAACAAACAGGGATCTCATGAGATAGCCAGCCATACGAAAACGCAACCTTAGAGAGCAGAGCGGGCTCGCATCCTTGAGCGAGAGTTACTTCCTCACTTCCTTACCATCTGACTGATACCTCAAGGGAGCGGCTTTCGGGGATGACTTACCAATTGGTGCTTCACCCCAGCCCACGGCGTTTTGACAGGTCACTCTCGTCTCCATTAACGACTAGTGATTCATGGATCTACTCTGCCTCTTTCCTTTGCAGAGAGGGGCGCTGAGGCTTGAACAGAGCCCATCTCTAGAAAAGAAGGAGTCAGATTAGATCCACAGATTACCAGTTGTTGAGAGTCAGATTTAATAGTTAATGTATCTAAAGACTTAGAAGAATGTTTGACATGTAGCAAGAGCTCTGTAAGAGTTAAGTATTATTATTGTCATTATGTTGATATTGTTAATGCTAACAAAGGTTCTGTCCAGCTCTGATCTTCTGGAAGGTTCTGTACTGACCCAGTGGACTGATGCCCATTGTGGCCTAACCCCTCCTAGAAACTGGAGCAAGGAATCCTCTCGCCCTCTGCTCCCTGGGGGGGGGGGGGGGGGGGGTCCAAAGATCCCTTTCTGTGGCCCTCAGGTCAGCAGGACCTACTGGGCTAGACCCTTTCAGATGAAAGGATGAGCTCCTGACACACATCTTTCTGATGATGAAAGCTGGCTTTGCAAGCATGAAATTGCCCTTGGGGTCTCCAAGATCTTCATTTACAAAAGGCTACATTCATTACTTGCAGGTGGGTGAGAAAGACATGAACTAAGGCTGACCCGTGGGCTGGGCTGGAGATGGGAAGGCATACTGCCAGGTGGGCAGCTGTGGAGGGGGGTGTGGATGGTTTGAGAATGGCCGACGGAAGGACAGCCCTGACAGTGTCCCAGGGAGGCTGGTGAAGCACCGGGAAGGGTGCTGTCTGCCCCCACCCCCTGTCTTCCTGGGTAAGGACTGGTGGGAATAGAGTCCTGTTCCCTAGCCCTAAGCCCAGAAATGGGCCCAAATCCCTGAAGCCATCCCCACAGGACAGCATGTGGCCTTCTATCTTTCTGGAAAGTCCAGTTCTGTTGGTGACATTTGTGTGTGTGTGTGTGTGTGTGTGCACGCACGCACATATGTGCACAGGTACATACATGTCTTTGATTAGAACGATGCCCTCCCATCCCATCTACCTGGACCTCAATGGGAACAAGAGGACCCGGTCCCATGGAAAATGTCTTCAGGGCTTTGCCCAGCTAGAGCAGAGCCATTTTTCACACTAAGACATAGAGGCAGTAGCAGCCCGCAAATGAATTCAAATTCTCTCCTGAGTCACATGAAATAGCCCTGCTTTCCAAATCCACAAGGCCTTGCCCATGGAACCCACTCAGCAAATCATAGGACTCTAGAAGATTCAGGTTGGCCAGGACCTCAGAGATCATCCCACCCAACCCACGCCATGAGGATTAAAATGGTCCCCAGAGGGAGGCTTGTAGGGGGCCTGAGCCTTTTGGCACCTGCCATATAATAATGCCCTTCCCTGTTGTGGGGACAGGGGAACAATAATAAATTATGATCATTTCACTACCCAAAGTCACTGAGCCCTTCCCATAAGACACTGTGAAAGAATGGATACACACAAATCCTGCCTAGAGCTCTTCTAACATGGACATTCCCCTAATAATGTAGGCCAAAATTATTCCTTTATCTCCCAAAGGAAAAAAAAAATCTATCAGGAGGTGTAATGAGGTTATGTTATGGAGAGAGGCAGTGTGAAAATTTCACCACTGGATAAAATCTGGGCACTGGGAACGTTCATTTGGGAATTGTCAGAACACCCTATCATTGGCCTGGGTGGTAGACAGCCAGGAAATCCCTTAAAGGGGCTGAGCACCCCCATTTCACCCCCTTTGTTATCTACTGCCAGTCACAAGGAACAACACGAGCTTCTGGCCCAGGAGCTTTCATACCATTGAAGATTCTCACCTTCAGGCAGATGGCTGAACATGCTAGACATACCATGGCTAAATATTACTGGGCATTCCATTTGATAAAGGATAAAGGATAAAAACAGAAGTTGAGGGATGGGTGAAAACTATTTGACCCATTTTAGTTCCATGGAGTCCTGAAATTTCCATCTTACTGCAATGAGAAGGATCCAAGTATGGGACAGTGCAGAGCAGACAGGCATGCCTATGGTAGTATTTGGGCCATTCCCAGGCCTCAGGGAAGAGCCTACCAGCTACTTGGGGGCCAATGGAGGCACCTACAATGCTGAAGGGCTCTGTATTGGGCCTCCTTCTTTCCCTCCTGGGACGATGAAGCATTGCAGTGCAGAAGGTCCCCTGGAGCCCAGGGCTCCACTTTCAGAAAGAACATCTTGGGTTTATTGGACCACCCTCCTGGGACCTGGACTCCTCCCTCTCACTTCTACCTTCCTCAGTTCCTTTTCCACTCTGCACCAGAGTGAGTTTCTAAAAATGCAAACTGGAAGGGCGCCTGGGTGGCTCAGTTGGTTAAGCATCCAACTCTGGCTCCAGTCATGATCTTGTGGTTTGTGGGTTCGAGCCCCACATTGGGCTCTGTGCTCACAGCTCAGAGTCTGGAGCCAGCTTCGGATTCTGTGTCTCCCTCTCTTCTGCCCCTCCCCCATTTGTTCTCTCTCTCTCTCTCTCTCTCTCTCAAGAATAAACATTAAAAAATAAAAAAATAAAATAATAAATGCAAACTGGGTCCTGTCACCCTTCCAGCTTAAATAAGCCTCAATAGCCCTTAGGACAGAGATCAATTCTTCGTTGGTTCCTCAAGCCCACCTGTCCAAGCTCAGCTCATGTGGCTCTTGCCCCAGGTCTCTGAGCTCCAGCTCCCCCGGCCCTCTATCAGTTCCTTCAGAGCACACGCTGCAGTTGGTAACTGGCTATTTATCATGTGTCTGCCCCGTTAGACTGTAAGCCCCACGAGGGAAAGGCCCTGTCATTTGCTTACTTTTGTATTCCCAATGCCTCACACAGGGCCAGACCTGAGACCTGACATAGGGCAGGTGTTCAACACATACTTCTTGAATAAATGAAACACCAGCCTCTGACACCTAGCGTTAGGAACACAGAGAGCGACAAATACATCTGCATGTGCGCGTGTCCACACACACACACACACACACACACACACACACACTGGAGTGGAAGAAGTCAAACATCTCCCTTCTAAGAACATATGCAGAGGTAGCTCCTATAGAATTGGCAGTGTGTTAATGAGTACATGTAAATATCCAATGCCCTCCCCTCGAAGGACACATTAGCCCCATTTCCCTTCTACCTCACTTGAATTCTTGATCAATCATTGCTTATTGGTGGCAGCAAACCAGTTCTCTGTCCTCAAGGAGACAGCAGGTGGCTCTTTCAAAGCAGACCAGGTGGGCTTCTCATCTTATCTCCTTCTGGGCCTCGCTTCCCCTCCACTCTCCTTAAGAAAATACGTTAGGGGCACCCGGGTGGCTCAGTCGGTTGAGCGTCCGACTTCGGCTCAGGTCATGATCTCACAGCTTGTGAGTTCCAGCCCTACGCTGGGCTCTGTGCTGACAGCTTGGAGCCTGGATCCTGCTTCGGGTTGTGTGTCTCCCTCTCTCTCTGCCCCTCTCCTGCTCATGCTCTGTCTCTCTCTCTCTCCCTTAAAAATAAATAAACGTTAAAAAAAATTTTTTTAAAGAAAATGTTACCAGCCACCCTAGCCCCAATTCCCATTTTCTGTCCACACATCCTCAAAAACCCAACCATCTGCCTGCCACCTTCAGTCCCCAGCCCAGCTGGCTGGGTCATGCCTTCTATCCCAAGAAAACTTACTTTCTCCCAGCAAGCCTCCTGGCTGTAGGACTCCCAGGGTTTCCCCCCGCCCCACACTGTCACTGAAGTGCACCTCCACGGTGCAGCCTTTGGGATCATGCCCTTTTGTCTAGTTCCCGAAGTCTGTTGCCTATTTGGTGCCACTTTGGGTTGTGATTCCCAAAAGGGCAGTGGCTTTATGTATTAGTGTGACTTATGGTGTCAAGGGTCTCAAGGGATCAGCTTAGCTGAAAAATTAGGGCTTTGGATGAGGCACCCCACCCCTACTAAAAGGGGTTATCTGAATGAGGCAAATGGAACAAACTTAACCAAGCCAATCTGGTTAAGAGCTTACAGGTCTGCAAACCGAGGAGGTGGATGAGCTGATGTCACAGGACCCTTCCATCTCTGACCTCCTCAGAGGCTAGGGCATTAACCCTGGGGGAGGGGGGCTGCCCTGCCAAGCCTGAGCTGGAGCCGGAGGAGGGAGGCGGGGTGAGTGGGAGGGGCAGAGAGAGCCTGGGGCGTCCGCAGTGACCTACATCTGCTCCCGGCACTGTCTGTCCACCAGCAGTCCATTCAGAGCCTTTAGCAGTGTGCAGCAGCTGGAAACAGGGAGGAGGGAGCAGACAGGAGGCTGGAGGTCGGCGGTGCACCCAGGTAAGTGGGTACCTGGATGCCCACCCATGGCAGAGCAGGGCAGAGATGGGAATGCTGGAATGCTCTCTAACTTTTCTACTCAGGAAGGGGCAGGCAGTGGGCATGGGATCAGCCTGGGGCACGTTTGCTGGCTGGCTGATTCCACCCTGGGGTGCCTGTACAATCCCTTCTAGAGGACTCCAGGATATTTGGAAGAGAGAATCTCAGTGAGTCCTGTCTGAGCAGTTTTGTCCTGGCTCTGATTTTCCAGGCACTGTTTGGCTTAGAGTGTGAAATGATGATCACGTTAAAAATCTGACTAGCTGTCTAGAATAAGGACTTCAGGTCTGGGGCTTGTTACATCTTGATTAATAACATGGTCAAAGCAGTTGAGACAAACCCCATTTGACTCTTCCTGCCTCAATTCTACCAGTTTGGAAGGTAGAGGCAGCAGCTACCTAGAGACGCAAGATGACGGCAGGTAGGGGCAGGGGCGAGCAGTGTTGAGGGCTATCGTTCCGGGACAGACCAGGAGACACTGCCCTGGGCTCCAGGGCTGAGAGTCATGATGGGCTGGGCATGACACGGCTGCTCTTTGGTGCTGAGAAAAATTGGGATTTCTTCTCAAAAGGGCAAAGAGAATTCATGGGAAGAGAATTCATTTCCTTCCTCCTCCCCTCTGATTGAGACCATACCCCTCTAGTCTCCAACCAAGCAGATCTCTTGCCCGTTTATCACTAACCTTGTCCCAAATCTGGCTTTCTGGAGAGAATGGGGGTGCAGAAGGCAAGGTGGCCGAATCTCGGACCCTTAAGTTCCTGTAGGGGTTCTGATTCTCTCTCCCTTCTCAGCTGGGACCTGAAGGCAGGAGGCCAGAGGGAGAGAAGCGGTTAGCATTACACTTCATGTGTGACAAACAGCGGAGTAAGGGACTGAGAGCTGGTGGTGAGAGTGATGGGGGCGGGGGGTGATGAAAATGAAGATGACAACGAAGGTGTCCCTGTTGAACGCTGACTACTCCAGGGTGGGGGTCGTAGACAGGTGCCAGGGCATGGGACTGGGGAACGGGTGGGACACAGGCCCCTGCAGCTCCCGCCACACATGATCGGCTGCGTCCTCCTCCATTGGCGGCTGCTCTCCATCATCCCTCGCCCTCCCTCATGACTCCCTGCTGCGCAGCGGCTGTGGCCCTGTGACCGCTCCAGAACGCAGTTGGCGCGCCATGGCATTCCAGCGCGCTGGGGGGCAGCCGCTGGGCTGTAGAGGGGACACCTTGAGGCCAGAAGTGGACAGTTGTGAAATGGAAGTGTCAGTTGGAGGGAAGAATTTGCTCTGTCATGTGTGATTCTATCCTGAACACAAGGCTCTTTGGGAAGGGAACGGCATCTTCAAAATGGAACCCCTTGGCCACGGGCCAAGTGCACCAGGGGTGGAACTGCTGGAGAATTCTTTCAAGACATCCCCCCCCCCCACTGCCCTTCAATTCATGGCTCTCATCAAGGCTCTCATCCCAGCCCAGGACCAAGCCCCCTCTCTCTCCTGGGTGGCACTCCCCATCAGCCATAATGGAAGGGGGCGATTGTGAAGAAATCAGGGGGAGATAGTGGTAACGGTGGTTGCGAAAGGCTGGAGAACATTTTGGTCACCTGACACTATAACTCACTGGCTTCAGAGGGGGGCCAGATGGATTTATGAGGATCCTGTCAGCCTGGGTCAAAAAGAGCTGAAGAACAGACAACTAAGGGATTCCCCCCTGCAGATCTGGTCATCAGTAGGATTCCAGATTGGTTGAGGGTGGGAGGCAGAAGGCTGCTGGGTCCTGCTAGAAAATCTCAGAGTTAGGGGAGGAGCCAGGAGTCCCAGAGAATATCCCTGGAAAACTGACATTCCAAAATCAAGAGGGGGCCGTCCACTAAATAGCTAAAGGAATCCCAAACGCCAGGAATTTGTTTTCCCTGAGCTTCGGGCAGGTTATGTCTCACCCTCTGAGTGGCCATCAGGCCTGGGGACGCACTCAAAGGCCAAGCCACCAGCTCAGGCTGTTACAAGCTCACCAGTTACAGGCTCAGCCCTGTGGTCTCCATTACCTGGGAAAGGTACAACCAAGCACCAACCTGCCCTCTCCCTGTCTCTGGGCAGGGAATTGCAGGACACAAATCGATGTCATTAGGTGGGGTTAGAGAAGCTCAGGGACAACAACTCTACCCAGCTCCCATGCCAGAGAGCGACTGATGCCCCGATGGTGTGGGAGAGATGGGGTAAGACCAGCCTGCACCTCTCATAAACAATTCTGTCTTCTGTTCTCAGGAGATCAGCTGCCACCCTCGGTAACCAAAGAGGCACCCAAGCTATGGCAGGTGAGAGAAAAGCTGACCTCCCCTCCCCTGCCCTGCCCCTCATCTGGGCTTCTCACTGGGTGGAGAGGAGGGAAGGATAGGGCTCAGAGGTCTTTGGGACTTCACCTGTCTCTTGGCTCTTTTTAGTCTCGGCTTTGGGTTTTAACTTGTTTTCCTGAATAAAGCCCCCCATGGGGAACCCCTTCGCATTCTCCCTTCTCCAGCTTTACCCCCATGATGCTCCCAGGGTCTTCCCTGGGTGCTCCCTGCCCGCTTCCCAGGGGCTCCATTCACACTGCTGGAGGACTGTCAGATTCCACTAGAAAATTCAAACGCCCTGCTCACAGGCAGGAGCTCTGGGAGATAGTCCTGCCCCCTGGTAGGATAGTGAGGAGGGGTTCATGGTCCTTGGGTGCCTGGGTCGGTGCTCCATTGTGTCGAAGGGCCACCCACGAGGAAGAGTAGGAAGGGCTCATCTCCCTTTCCCCCACCTTTCCCAGGGAAGCCCCTCAAGAAATCCCGCCTTCATGGGGTGAGCATCCGGCAGCTGGTGGAGGAGATCCCCGAAGGCTTCAGCACCCCAGACTTCCAGCAGAAGCCCGTCCCCATGGCGCTGCAGGAAGGTGAGACCTGGGAGGGGAGCTGCTGAGGGTGTGTGCAGTGGAGGGGGCTTGGGCGCTGTCCTTCCCAGCCTGCTTCCCAGCCCCCAAGTCCAGCACCAGGCCATGCCGTGTTTCCTTATACTTGTGCGGTGCCTGCCTGCCTGGGTCCCCCGAAGGGCAAGGGACCTGGGGAGCCAAACGAAGAAAGGGAGTGAAGACATACTACGGTATGCTGAAACAAGAAATATTTGGGAATAAGATTGGGGGATGCTAACCGTGGAGCGGGAACGGTGGTGGTGTTTCTTAGCGCCCTCCCCTCTCCCTGCCTCCGAGCAGCTACTGTAGACACTATAAAAAGGAGTTAAGAGGCTCCTGGGTGGTTCAGTTGGTTAGCGCCCGGCTCTTGACTTCAGCTCAGGTTGTGATATGGTGGTGAAATCAAGCCCCATGTTGGGCTCTGAGCCAAGCACAGAGCCTGCTTGGGATTCTCTCTCTCCCTCTCTCCTGCCCGTCTCCCGCTTGTACTCTCTCTCTTAATAAAATAAAATAAAATAAAATAAAATAAAATAAAATAAGTTAATTTGAGCCGTGTGAGAAAAGTGCCCAGGAAAGTGATGGCAGCAAAGGCTTTAGGGGAAAGGGATGAGAATTGGTGTTCTTCTCCCAACACAGCTTCCTGCAATACCTTGAGTTTACAACATTCCGGTATAAGAAAAAGAATGGCACTTTATTTTTCTAAATCTGACTTTAAGTCACCACTCAACAAAGTCATGAGAAATTGTCTTTCATCACTGGGGAGGGCCCTTGGATCTTCACTCCTCACTGATCTCTACTGAGATGTTCCTGGCAGGAGCCCAAGGCATTCCTTGAGGGTACGCAGTGCCCAGCCTTCCAGACCAAACATGGAGCTCGGGCGCTTTTCTGAGGCTGGAACCCTGTGTCTCGGGACCATCCCACCTCGAGAGTGGACATGGAACCTACAAAAGACTCATCCCCTTCCCAGTCTTGGGAGAATCCTTCAGACTCCTTTCCTTACCCACTTGCAAAGAAATCCCCCATTCCACCCCAAGCCTGCTTGCTTCCCCTTCCACATGGACAGTCTAGCCACACTCTGTGATACAGAAGCCAAGCAGGCATTGTCTGGAAATTCCTGCTCTCCGCCTGGCATCATAAGAGCCTTGGAGTCAAGGGCACCAAGGCCTGACACCCTTTTTGGATTGGGCAGTTGAAATGCCTAAAGCAGTGAAAGTAACATAAATGAAAATCTCAATAAAGTACACTGTCACCCCTCCCCTAACCTGCCAATCTTTTGACCACTTTTCCTGCCCCAGGGAAAAATGCCATCTTTCGGGCCGTGGTCTGTGGGGAGCCCAGACCCAAAGTGCATTGGCAGTGCACCAAAGGTAACCTCAGTAACTCCAGCAAGTACGAGATCTCCTCTGCCCCTGGCAGCAAGGAGCACGTGCTACAGGTAAGATCTGAGTTCTCCCCCTGACCCAGGTCTACTCATTTCTTCCTGTCCCCTCGAAGGTCTCCCTGGTGGCCTCCAATCCCCAGAGGAGTAGGAGATGGTCCCAGTTGGGGATGAGTCCAATCAGCTCCATCCTGTGGCTCCAGGTCGCCTGAGCCAGATGTGGATCTGGCTGCCTTGCGGGTACCTCTGCTGATACCCTGGCAGGTGGCGGAGGCTGGAGCTTAAGAATTCCAGCTCTGGAGTGTGACAGCCTGGCTTCCGATCCCAGGCCCACCACCTTGGCCTTGGAAAGTTACTTACTCCTCTGTTTCTGTACCTCTGTTTCCTCTCCTGTAACATGGGGGTGATAACGGTACTTACTTTACGGTGTTGTTATGAATACAAAAGGTTGATGTAAAGTGTCTATTCAGTCCTGGCCTCCAGGGAGCGCTCTGTCAATGCCGGCCAATATGGGTAATAATTACAGCTACCAGTCATGGAACACCTACTATGCGCTGGGCCTTGGGCTACACATTTGACATAGACTATATAACTCAATCCTGACCATTCACTACTTTTTGAGATGTTATCCTCACCTTCTAAGAAACAAAGGTTCAAAGGGGTGAAGTAATATACCCAAGGTGCCGTAGCCCATAACATATGACAGAGATGATATTCAGTCCCAGATCCATCCGATCCAAAAAAAACCACGCGAGCTTTTTCTGCTATGCCACGTTGCCTCTGATGGCAGAGAGCTGGTACATCTGCTCTCTGTCATGATCCAGCTCTTTGTTTTGGGGTCTGACTTTCTTGATGAAGGCTGGGGGCTCCGCAAGGAAAGGGCTGTGTCTGGTTCACCTTTATACACCTATAGCCATGTCCAGTAAGTGGAGGAAAGGGAGGTGCTAGCCCCGTTCCCCTGGCCTTGGCCTCTCTGCAGATCAACAAGCTGACGGGTGAGGACACAGACGTGTACCGGTGCACAGCAGTGAACATGTACGGAGAAGCCACGTGCTCCACTAGGCTCATGGTCATCGAAGGTGGGCCCGTCCCCCTCCCCCTCTTCCTGTCTCGTCAGTGCTTGGATGTTGGCCCTGCTTTTCCCCTCAGAGACCTCAGAGGCTGTGCAGCTGGTGGGGTAAAAGGAGAGAGGGACACCAAGGCTGCTGCCCCATCTGGTGCCAGAGCCCTTGGCTTTACCCACTTCTGCGCTAACTCTGCATCTGGTTTAAAAGGCGCACACTCAGCAGATGCCCCACGGCAGAGGCTCTGGATGATATTCTCTTAAACCCTTGGAATGAGGGCAGGAGCTGGAGGTTGGTGTCTGGTCCTGAACCTTCTGCTCACTCCTTCAATGGGCTTCATTTTCTTCTCTGGGCCTCAGTTCTCCACTGTACAAAGGATCCTTTGTACAGGCTTATGTCAGAGGTGACAGTCAGATATGTGGGGTCGGTTTGCTTGCTTTGGCTTGCACAATGTTTCCAAATTTTAAGTTACTTGTCCACGGGTAATAACGGGAAGGTACATGTCTCTTGAGAAAGCAGATATAGTCTTTCAATTGGCTATACTGTATACAAGTAACAGAAAACCCTACTACGAATAGCCCAAGAAATAGACACTTGAGCATGTCACATGATAAGAAGTCCTGAGGTCAGAGTCCAGGGATCAAACCACAGCTCAGGGCTGTCATGGGACAGCCGGACTCTTCCTGTCTCACTGCTCTGCTACCCGAAGAGGCTGGTTTATCTCCTCAGAGTCATAAGACAACTGCTGCAGACCCACACTGAATCCACAGACAGAGGCACCGGGTACATCTGGCCCTCTTATCAAGAAAGCCAAAGCATTCTCAGAAAGTCCTTGGAGACTTCTGTTTATATCTCATTGGCCAGAACCGTGTCACTCACACGGCCACTCCTAGTTGCAAGGGAAGACAGTATTTAGCTTTTCCGGCCTCCTTCCTACTAGTGGGAGTGGATAGGTGATGAGGACGAGGATTGGGAATGGCTGCAGGGTCAGCCAAACGGCAGTGTCTGACTTCTTTGGCAACATTGGCCTATACCCCGAAACGGCAGCTCCCAGGTGCCGGAAGAGCCCCTCCAGAGACAGTTCAGTGTGCCGTCACCCACGGTCACCTCACTCACTTCTGCCACCTCCCTGTCCCTGCAGCCATGTCAGTGGGCCTCCCCTGCATGCGATGATAATCAGGTGAGTTCCACCTCCATCATGCTAAGGCTCTGGGGTGCCAAAGCTTATGACAGACAGACCATCCCCCCTATTGAGCCCTCTTGCTGAGCCCTTGCTGTGACTTGGAGGTCAGTGGAGAGGGCAGGGCCCTGGCACTCAGCTGGCTCTCAGGAAGACCCACCAATGTGTCTTGTTTCTCTCCCCATCTGTCCACATTAACTCCCTCCTCTCCTCCTGATGGTCCAGTTGGCTTTCGGAAGAATCGGAAGAGGCACAAGGAACCCCAGGAGGGTAGGTGGAAGGGTGGCCAGAAATCTCCTTGGGATTGGGGGAATGGGCTACTCCTTGTCTGGTGCTCCCTACCTGGCCAAACCCTTACCTTATGGAGCATAACCAGTCCCCAGGAGAGCCTGTTCAAAAGCTTGGCTGTCAGCCATGGACCACAGGTCCTCAGACTGCCCACCCCACCCTACCCCCATCGCTACGGAATAGCCCTGTGTTAGCCCCTGGGCATCCCATCCTGGGCTTGGGGCCTCATTCCTGCTCCTTTTCTAGACCTCAGGAAGGAGTTGATGGACTACCGAAATCTCCTGAAAAAGAGGTGGGTCTGGGCCCGTCCAGGGGCAGGGGTGAAGGCTCCCTGCTACTTCCATGGGCAAGCCAGGCTCAGCTCTCCACTCCACCGGCTAGGAAGCTAGACTGCAGGTGGCCAATGGGAGGAGGTGGAGGACTGACCTGGGAGCTCCGCCGCCTTTAAGCTCTATGTCCTTAATCATCTCTCCTGTCTGGGTCCTGATTTACTCCTTTGTAAAATGGGATGCTCCGCTAGAACAATGATATTTTTAAAAAAGTGTTAAAGTAACAGAATAATCTGCACTCTCCCCCTTTCCCCCGCCCTGCGCATCTTTCTCAGAAATACACAAAAAAAAGTTGTTAGGAGTGGTGTTTCTCCTGCGAGCAAGTTTGCACTGTGGGGAGAAGGCGGACGCACCCATCTCTGGGTCCATCGTGTCCTGACAGTGGTCAGTCCCAGAGCCCAGCTTCCCTGTCCCTTTCTTCCAGGGCAGAGAGGGCAGCTCCCCACGGGCCCCTCGCGGGGGCAGGGGTGGGGGGGCAGGCCCGGGAGACCAGCTCCTGGGGCTCCCCCAGGGCTCCTCTGGCCTCTGACCCGCCCACCCTGCTCCCCAGGGCCCCGCCTCCCACCAAGAAAAAGCCGGACCTGGAGCAGGTGTGGCAGCTGCTGATGACGGCCGACCGCAAGGACTACGAGCGGATCTGCCTGAAGTACGGCATCGTGGACTACCGTGGCATGCTGCGCAAGCTGCGGGAGATGCGCAAGGAACATGAGGACAAGATGGCCCAGGTACCCTCTCCTGGGCCGCAGCCCGGTGCCTCGCGGGCGCCCCCTCCTGGAGCTGGGCTTGGTGGAGGACCCGCCCTCGTCCGCACCGTCCCCGCCCAACCCCGGTGTCGGGCCAAGGACCCAGGCCTCAAAGTCCACGACTTGGCTTTAAAATCTGGCTCTGATACTTACTAAAATCTGGGGCTTTGGGAAAGTTAGGGCCTCCGTGTCTTGGTTTCCTTATTTGTAAAATGGGTGTTCTAGACATACCTGCCTCTTAGGCTTAGTGAGAGGATGAACGAGGGAAGGTCCTTAAGGCACCCAGCCCGGTGCTGCAAGGGCTTCCGGTCAGCTGTCAGCCTCCCCAGACCTTGGATACCTGTCTTATTTCTAAAAGCTTCCAGTGGAGGGAATTCCACAGTGTCCTATAAACTGCAGGAACTTCTGCCCTGGATTTAACCTAACTATAGCATCAGTCTGATTTTGTCTTCTGGAAATGCAAAACAACGAGTTTCCATCATCCTGAAAATAGTATTTTATCATTTTTGAAGGTGGTTCATCAAACATCCTGGGACTCAGTTTCTGTCCTCCAAGCTTTCTCACTGACCTTATCACAGGGCTTTGCGCACAGTGGGAGCTCAACTAAATTTTTATTGGACGGAATAACAGATGAACAGAAAAGCCCCCCCAGGTTCTCAGAGCACTTGGACACCTGGGGTCCTTTCTCGCTTTCCTTGCTGATCTGATGCCCTTGGAAAATTTCTTCCCACCTGTAAAATGGGCAAATGCATGCTCCAGTGGGGCCCTGGGGGGCTGGGGTCTGCGGGTTTGGAGTGCCCTGATTAGAGAGCTCAGACAGCTCCCCCGGCGGGTTTGTCTTCCCTAGTATGTCAACACCATCTCCAACCTGAGACACATCAAGGTCAGCAAGGAGGGGGTCGCAACGTTTGACCTGGAGCTGGACCTCAAGTATTCTGGGAGCAAGATTTACCTGTATAAGGTGAGGCCGAAGGAGCCATTGAAGGGGGAGGGATCTGGCAAGGATGCTGCAGGTCCTGGACGGGGAGGAAATAGGGGCCCACGGGTTCTCCTCTGGGAGCAATTCAGGTCCACAGATGGTGAGTCCTGCATCGTATGGAATTCCTGGTTCGGGTGAGGTCAAACTTCGCTGTGGACAGTTCGCAGAGTGCTCTTACCTCTCGTTACGCAGCCAGGTTCTCCAGCCAGGGCACGGGGACAGGCGGAGGCGGGGGTTAAAACAGGATTCTGAGAAGTCCCCCATCCAATTCTGCACCCCCATCCATCTAGCTCTCTCTCCAGAGATCTGACACATCCTTGCATGGGCTCCAGTAGTAACCGCCTGTCAACAGAGTGGGAACTGGGGCAGAGGTGTGTGTTGGGGGAGGAAACAGAGCACAGCAATTCTAGTTCTATGGTCAGACTCATCCTGGCTCCACCACTTACTGGCTGTGGGACCCCGGGCAAGATGCTTACCGTCCCTGTGCCTCGGGGTCCTCACATGTAAAGTGAGGGTCATGTAGGACCTATCTCATGGCACGATTAAAAGATGAATGAGATTATATATGATTTACCCCTTCTCTTAGCTCTGTTCTCCTCCTGCCCCCTCCCCCCTCCCCTGGGCTCGCCTCGGTGTCCCTGCTCCAACTGGTCCTGCTGCCTGTCACGTCCATGGTCTTCCCCGCAGCTGGGCTTCCCCTGGCCACCTTGTGTGACACTGCTGTGCCCCCCCAACCCCATCCTGCCTTCCTGAATCTGTACCCTCCTCTCTCTTTTCTTTTTTTCCCTAGTTCTATCTCTTTCTAATATACGTTATGTTGCCTGCTTATGATATTGGTTGTTTGTCTGTGTCCCTCGTAGAATTTTAGCTCCCTGGGGGCAGGAATCTTTGTTGTATTCACTGATGCGCCCCAAGTACCTAAAACAGTGCCTGGCACACAGTAGACAACCGAAGATGAGCTATTATTAGTATCTGGCACATAGCAAATCTATCCAGGCTTTAGCTAAAGTGGGCGTGGGTATAGAGTACTAGGTTTTGTAGAGCCCTGAGGGTATCTGATAGAACTCTCTCGCGCCCCTCTGGGAATGAATGTGCTGCATCCGCCCCCCTCCCCCCCCCCCCAGGCTCCTGGTGGTGCCTCCCTGCCCCCTGCTAACCCCCTCAGGCTGCTTGGTAGCTGCTCTACTCAATCTCAGCTGAGATCTCCCACTCTCAGGTGCCTCTTGGGTAACACTTACAGATTATTTACTCCATGGTGAGAGTCAAGGACACTCCTAGGACATTTATTCCCCTTCACCTTGCATTCCCTGTTCTCAAGGCCTCTGAGCCCTGCTCTCCACCCCCTGCCCCTGTCCCCCTCCCATCCCCCGTGTGGTTCCAACAATATGTTGTCTGGTGCCTGGGCCAGTGGGAGAAAGCTGTCAGAGTGGGGTTGGGGCAGGAGGTCCTGGGGACCCGCTGAGGCCCTGAACCCTCCTCTTCCTTTCTCTGCCTCAGGATGGTGAGATGATCCCCTACGGCTTCGACAACCATTTCAAGCACTGTCTGCGGCAGCTGGGGAAACGCTACCACTTCCAGATCCGGGACCTGCATCCTGAGGATGCTGGTATTTACCAGGTCAAGGTGGAGGATGTGGAAGTCTTCTCCACGGAACTGGATGCTGGCGGTGGGTGCTCTTCCCCTCAGAAGTTCGAATGGGGGAGATCCGTAAGGAGGGGGGCTCATGCCATGGTTGGGGGGAAGAGAAATGTGATGTGCCCCCTACCCCTGCCTTGCAAAGACTGTTCAGAAGAGGAAGATACACCCAGATGTTAAATTGAAGTGATCTCTGCTTTCCAAAAGTCTTGGTCCAAGGTCTATGTTCTCTTGGTGCTGAGTTCCAGCCACAGACATACAACATCCATGCCATACCCCTGCTCACAGACCTTCTGCAGCAGCCAATTATTTCCAGATTAGGTCCAAATTAATACCACTCCTCCTCATCACTCCTTTCTGATGCAGACTCTCACTTCCCAGACCCCCCCAGCAAGAAGCTCTACCCAAGTTAGGCACACTTGTGCCCCGTACAGACCTCTTCCTTCCCTGCCTCTAGTGCCTACACCTCACCTGGGAACTGTCCCTTCCTCCCTCATCAAACTCTGCCCCATCCCACAAGTAGCTGTGTATGCAATCTCCACCATCACCACCCCCGCCCCCCTCCACCGAAGCACTTGACAGCTCCAGAGGCTTCCTGGGAGGAGGAGAGACTGGAGAAGAAAGCTTTGGGCAGATAGAGTGTAAAGAACATGGTTCTAAATCAAGGTTGAGAAAAAAGAGGGCATGAGATCTCTGGTATGCCTGGGCATACGCCTGGTATAGGGGAGAGGCACAGGGGCTTTGGAATCAGCCAGACCTGGGTGTGAATTCTGACCGGGTTGCCTCTTGGTTGGGTAAAACTGGGGCAAATCGTTGAACTTCTGAAGCTTCTGTTTCCTTTCCTATAAAAAGGAAATAATAATACCTACCTTGGAAATGGTCACAAGAATTCATAAGATAACATATATAAAGCACCGGCAGTCAGCATATAGGTTTTCTTCACGTACCCATCTTACCCCGAGATACAATTTCTGGATTTAGGATTATAGAATTCCAGAGCTGAAAACAGTCTTACTATTCATAACCTAATTATAATCCCTCATTTTATGGGGGGGGGGGACTATCACCTGGGGTAAGGAGGTGACCTGCCCAAGATGACACAAGGGGTTTGTGGCTGAGCTGGTCTGAACCTGGGCTTCTGACCAAGCAGCCCCACCGTGTCAGGTCACACTGCGTCATGTTGCCAAGCTGACACCCCCATTCCTACCTCCCGGACAGCCATCCCCGCCAAAGTGGTGGTCCCGCTGGCCGAGGCCCACTGTGAAGAGCAGGGTGATGCCGTCTTCGAGTGTGTTCTCTCCAATCCCTGCCCCAATGCCACCTGGAATTTCCGGCACCGGCCACTCCAACTCAGCAACAAATATGAAGTGTCTGTGTCTCCTGATGGGCTGACCCACCGTCTGGTGGTAAGGGGGGCCCATTTCTCAGACATGGGCCTCTACTCGCTAGGCACTGGGTTCCACAGCTCTAGCGCCTGGCTGGTGGTTGAAGGTGAGTGGTTCACACCTCTGTCTTTCCCTGCCTCTACCAAGGCAAGCCTCAGGGCCGAGGAGGGCATGGAGAAGGTCAGGAGTAGGGGCTCCCTTTGGTCAGTCATTTGCTTTTGAGGATTCCTTCCCTGTCAGAGAATGAGGAAGGCTCCCGAGATCTATTCCTGAGCTGTTGTGATGTAGGCCCTTCACTGCCAGCCGGGTCGACCTCAGCTATATCTCCTCCACGAGGCCTCTGGAATTACTCTGGGGGTGCAGATCCAAGATGGCCTGAGGGTCCTGGCCAGCGCTTGGCCCAAGTTCAGTATGGGTGAGAAGTCCCTCGGTTAGGCCAAAGAACACCCTTAAATCCCCCTAGGGATGTGGGCTCGAGGTGATCTCAGGAAACTAAACTGGGCATTTGTAAGGCAGATGGTAGGGCAAATAGATCTTTTAAAAACCATGCAACTGCTCGTGGCAGTTTGATAAGGAGATGAGTTTGGGGTTATGTGTTTTCTCCAAAAATCCTCATGAAGCACATGGCAACAGCGGGATGGTCTGTGGCTTGAGGGCTGGGGGAGGTGGTGATAGGATTCATCTATCAGTGAGCTGGCACACCCTGGCTTCTGAGATGGTCAGGTTTTTCTCTACTAGGGAACCTGAAGGTCAGTCAAAGCAGTTGGGGTCAGACAGGTGCCTTGGCCTGATGTAACGGGTCTTTTCTTTTGTCTCTCTGTGGGGC
Organism: Panthera tigris; assembly: GCF_018350195.1. Taxonomy (NCBI): domain Eukaryota; kingdom Metazoa; phylum Chordata; class Mammalia; order Carnivora; family Felidae; genus Panthera; species Panthera tigris. The sequence goes on from NC_056678.1 coordinate 40,287,342, forward strand.
CATTGACCTCTCACCAAAGCTGGGAAGGATAAAGGCCTTATGACCACAAGTGATGACCACCAGCTGAAAGCAAAAGGAGCCCAGACTTCAGAAGCAGAAGATTCCAGGAGCGTTGGTGGCAAGGGAGGGAAACCCAGAGAACAGGGCCCCCTGGAGGGCTCCCTTAATGGGGCCAGGCCTGCTTCTGAGCTACAGCTCACAGCTGGCTCGGAGACAGGTGGCCTTGGTGGGCATGGCTATTCCTTGATGGAGGGTGATGGGGCAGCTGGCTCAGCCTGGGGCCCTGGACGGGCAAGAAAGGGCTTTCTGGAAGCAGAGGGATACACAGTCACTCCCCCTGGGGAAAATCAGCTGCACAGGGAGGGAGGCTGGGACAGAAGCCTTCCAGGGAGCCCCTATCCACAGGGAGAAGGCCTGGAATCAGGTTTGGGCCTCATGGAAGGTCAACAGCAAGATCACGGCAGGGACAGTGATGGGCACAGATGTGGTAGGACAGCAGGAGGCTGGGAGGCTGAGTCCAGGCACTCTCAGGTTGGAGGCCTGGGAAGCGGTGGGGAAGGAAAGGAATACAGAGAAGATCATCAGAGTCCCCTGGACAGGCATAGCCAGGAACAACTCTGCAGTGCTCATCTGGGACCTGGGAGAGGAAAGACAGCTCTGAGGGGATCCCAGTCTGGTCCTGTGGGCTCTTGGTCAGAAGAGGAAATGATGGAGATTTTGCAGGAGGAAAGCCTGGGTGAGGTGGAGGGAGGGGGTGATCGGAGCAGGGAAAGGCAGAAAGGAGCAACAAGGGCAGTGTGGGGTAGTGGGACTGACCTGGGGGAAGCCAGAGACAGTCATAGGGCAGGTGGTCCTGGGGCCCAGGAGTACTCTGGAGAGAGAGCTTCTAGCTCCAAGGCAGGCATAGGCCCTGAGTCCTGGGGCTCTCAGGGAGGTAGAGATGCTCATAATGGGGAAGCAAGGGGTTTCTGGGGGCCAGAGGAATCTCTAGGAAAGAACTTCCAGGAATCATCAATATCTGGTAGCAGAAAATTCCTCCTGGGACGAGAGGGGCCTGAGGACAAAACTGAGGGTTCACTACAGGCAGATGATCGTGGCCCAGGGAAGTCTGTGGGTGGGGGAAAGGGCTACAAAACTAGCCCTGGGGGCCCAGGAGGTCCTGGGGGCTGGGAAAAGGGCCTACAGGGACTCCGGGGAAGGGAGGGCCAGGAGACAGCAGGGGGCTTGGGTGAGGCAGGGCATGACTCCGGAAGCCTCCAGTATTCACAAAGCTGGACAGCAGGGCAGTGGGGAGCAGAGGGTAGTGGCAGAATAGAGTCTGAGAGCACAGGTCCTTGGGATGACACAGGGTCCAGCCTCAGCAAAACTGGGGCTCACCATGGGCCTGGAATGTTGGGGTCTAGTGTAGGGGATGGTGGTGTGGGTGGTGCCCAAGGGGCTGGACTGATGAGATCTGGTCAGGGGGTGGATACCAGAAGCCACAGACTAATTGGGTCTCCAAGCCTGGGTGCTCAGGGGTCTGGGAGGACACTAGGAGACCCTGATGGGTTAAGAGGTCCAGGGACAACAGGTTCTGAACCAGACTTCTGGAATGGGTCAGGGGCCTCCAGAGGACAAAGACCCAGAGGTGAGACAGGCTATGAGGATGGCTTAGGAGGTGCAAGGAGAATAGGATCTAGGTATGGTGGTGGCTTAGGGTATGCCAGGGAACTAGGTCTTGAAAATGCGGCTGGTTATAGTGATGGCTCAGCGACGTCAGGAGAAATGGGATCTGGTCATGGCACTGGTTGTAGAGTTGCCTCTGGGACACCCGGGGGAACAGAGTCTGAGGAAGGGGGTGGTTATATGCATGGCTCAGGGATACCTGGGGAAATGTGGTCTGGAAACAAAGATGGTTCTGGTCCTGCAATAAGGGGGTCTGGGAAACTTGCTAGTCTCAAGAGTGGCTCAGGTAGCCCTGAAAGAGGGCCCATGGATGAAGCCAGGATACATCCAGAGGCCAGGGATGCATCCAGAGGCCAAGGGGATACTGGCCCTGGGGGAAGGCATCATTCTCATGGTGGCCTAGGGAGTCCTGGGACAGTGAGGTCTGTAGGTAGAGGTGGCCACGGGGCCTCTACAACAGTGGAGACTGTTGGGGAGGGACATGCGGAAGCAGAACCAGGGGTCTCTGGAAGAATAAGACCCTGGGGTCAGACTGGAGACTATGGGGACTTCAGAGCCTCGGGGTCTCTGGGGGCCTTTGGAGAAGGAGGCCATGAAGATGGCTCTGGGGGAGCAGGAGCCATGGAGCCAGGGTATCTGAAGGCAGGAGGCAAAGTGAATGATGGGGATAGGACCAGGGACCTTGGTGCTAGGGCCTCTGGAGCTGGAGCTGGTCATTGGGATGATACCAGGTTCCCTGAGGCACTAGCTCCTCATGCTGGGGCCAGTTCCAAGAGCCAGGGGGATTATGGCTCTGGTGATGTGCCGGGTTATGGGGGTGGATCAGGAATTCGAGAGCCTCAGCAAATTGGAAGGAGAACAGCTTATGGAGAAAGGTCAGGGGGTCTTGGGCCTGGGGGGATCGGGCCAGGGGGTGAGGCAGGTTATAAGGATAGTATTGGGCCCTCTGGGGGAATAGGGCTTATAGACGAGGTGGGCTATAGGAAAGATCTGGGAGCTCCTGAGGGAATGGGTTCAGTGGGTAAGGCAGATCATAAGGATGGTTTGGAGGGTTCTGGGAGAATTGGGTCAGGGGGTGAGATAGGTTATAGGGATGGTCTGGGGGGTTCTGGGAAAATGGGGTCAGGGGGTGAGGCAGGTTATGGGGATGGCTTAGGGGGTTCTGGGAGAATGGGGTCAGGGGGTGAGGCAGGTTATGGGGATGGCTTAGGGGGTTCTGGGAGAATGGGGTCAGGGGGTGAGATAGGTTATAGAGATGGTCTGGGGGGTTCTGGGAGAATGGGGTCAGGGGGTGAGGCAGGTTATGGGGATGGCTTAGGGGGTTCTGGGAGAATGGGGTCAGGGGGTGAGATAGGTTATAGTTATGGTCTGGGGGGTTCTGGGAAAATGGGGTCAGGGGGTAAGGCAGGTTATGGGGAAGGCTTCAGGGATCCTGGGAGAATGAGGATGGGGGGTGAGGCAGGTTATAAGGATGGTTTGGGGAGTTCTGGGAGAATGGGGTCACAGGGTGATACAGGTTATGGGGATGGCTTGGAGGGTTCTGGGAGAATGGGAATGGGGGGTGGGGAAGGTTATAAGGATGGTTTGGGGGGTTCTGGGAGAATTGGGTCAGAGGGTGAAATAGGTTATAGGGATGGTCTGGGGGGTTCTGGAAGAATGGGGTCAGAGGGTGAGGCAGGTTATGGGGATGACTTGGGGGGTTCTGGGAGAATGAGGATGGGGGGTGGGGCAGGTTATAAGGGTGGCTTGGAGGGTTCTGGGAGAATCGGGTCAGGTTATGATGATGGCTTGGAGGATTCTGGGGGAATGGGGTCAAGGGGTAAGGCAGGCTATGGGGATGGCTTGGGGGGTTCTGGGAGAATGGGGTCAGGGGGTAAGGCAGGCTATGGGGATGGCTTGGAGGGTTCTGGGAGAATGGGAATGGGGGGTGGGGAAGGTTATAAGGATGGTTTGGGGGGTTCTGGGAGAATTGGATCAGAGGGTGAAATAGGTTATAGGGATGGTCTGGGGGGTTCTGGAAGAATGGGGTCAGAGGGTGAGGCAGGTTATGGGGATGACTTGGGGGGTTCTGGGAGAATGAGGATGGGGGGTGGGGCAGGCTATAAGGGTGGCTTGGAGGGTTCTGGGAGAATCGGGTCAGGTTATGATGATGGCTTGGAGGATTCTGGGGGAATGGGGTCAAGGGGTAAGGCAGGCTATGGGGATGGCTTGGAGGGTTCTGGAAGAATGGGGTCAGGGGGTAAGGCAGGCTATGGGGATGGCTTGGGGGGTTCTGGGAGAATGGGGTCAGGGGGTAAGGCAGGCTTAGGGGATGGCTTGGAGGGTTCTGGGAAAATGGGGTCAGGGGGTAAGGCAGGCTACGGGGATGGCTTGGAAGGTTCTGGGAGAATGGGGTCAGGGGGTAAGGCAGGCTTAGGGGATGGCTTGGAGGGTTCTGGGAGAATGGGGTCAGGGGGTAAGGCAGGCTATGGGGATGGCTTGGAGGGTTCTGGAAGAATGGGGTCAGGGGGTAAGGCAGGCTATGGGGATGGCTTGGAGGGTTCTGGGAGAATGGGGTCAGGGGGTAAGGCAGGCTTAGGGGATGGCTTGGAGGGTTCTGGGAGAATGGAGTCAGGGGGTAAGGCAGGCTATGGGGATGGCTTGGAGGGTTCTGGGAGAATGGGGTCAGGGGGTAAGGCAGGCTATGGGGATGGCTTGGAGGGTTCTGGGAGAATGGGGTCAGGGGGTAAGGCAGGCTTAGGGGATGGCTTGGAGGGTTCTGGGAGAATGGAGTCAGGGGGTAAGGCAGGCTATGGGGATGGCTTGGAGGGTTCTGGGAGAATGGGGTCAGGGGGTAAGGCAGGCTTAGGGGATGGCTTGGAGGGTTCTGGGAGAATGGGGTCAGGGGGTAAGGCAGGCTATGGGGATGGCTTGGAGGGTTCTGGGAGAATGGGGTCAGGGGGTAAGGCAGGCTATGGGGATGGCTTGGAGGGTTCTGGGAGAATGGGGTCAGGGGGTAAGGCAGGCTATGGGGATGGCTTGGAGGGTTCTGGGAGAATGGGGTCAGGGGGTAAGGCAGGCTATGGGGATGGCTTGGAGGGTTCTGGGAGAATGGGGTCAGGGGGTAAGGCAGGCTATGGGGATGGCTTGGAGGGTTCTGGGAGAATGGGGTCAGGGGGTAAGGCAGGCTTAGGGGATGGCTTGGAGGGTTCTGGGAGAATGGAGTCAGGGGGTAAGGCAGGCTATGGGGATGGCTTGGAGGGTTCTGGGAGAATGGGGTCAGGGGGTAAGGCAGGCTTAGGGGATGGCTTGGAGGGTTCTGGGAGAATGGGGTCAGGGGGTAAGGCAGGCTATGGGGATGGCTTGGAGGGTTCTGGGAGAATGGGGTCAGGGGGTAAGGCAGGCTTAGGGGATGGCTTGGAGGGTTCTGGGAGAATGGAGTCAGGGGGTAAGGCAGGCTATGGGGATGGCTTGGAGGGTTCTGGGAGAATGGGGTCAGGGGGTAAGGCAGGCTTAGGGGATGGCTTGGAGGGTTCTGGGAGAATGGAGTCAGGGGGTAAGGCAGGCTATGGGGATGGCTTGGAGGGTTCTGGGAGAATGGGGTCAGGGGGTAAGGCAGGCTTAGGGGATGGCTTGGAGGGTTCTGGGAGAATGGGGTCAGGGGGTAAGGCAGGCTATGGGGATGGCTTGGAGGGTTCTGGGAGAATGGGGTCAGGGGGTAAGGCAGGCTATGGGGATGGCTTGGAGGGTTCTGGGAAAATGGGGTCAGGGGGTAAGGCAGGCTATGGGGATGGCTTGGAGGATTCTGGGAGAATGGGGTCAGGGGGTAAGGCAGGCTTAGGGGATGGCTTGGAGGGTTCTGGGAGAATGGGGTCAGGGGGTAAGGCTGGCTATGGTGATGGCTTGGAGGGTTCTGGGAGAATGGGTTCAGGGGGTAAGGCAGGCTATGGGGATGGCTTGGGAAATTCTGAAAGAATTCGGTCAAAGGGTGAAGCAGGTTATGGGGACGGCTTGGGGAGTTCTGGGAGAATGGAGTCAGGGGGTAAGGCAGGCTATGAGGATGGCTTGGGGGGTTCTGGGAGAATGGGGTCAGGATATGAGCCCGGTTATAAGGATGGTTTGGGGGTTTCTGGGAGAATCAAATCAGGGGGTGAGGCAGATTATAGGGATGGTCTGGGGGGTTCTGGGAGAATCGGGTTAGGGGATGAGGCAGGTTATAAGGATGGTTTGGGAAGTTCTGGCAGAATCTGGTCAGGGGGTGAAGCAGGCTATAGGGGTGATTTGGGGGGTACTGAGGGACTGGGGTCAGGAAATGAGGCAGATTATAGGGGAAGCTCAGGGGTATCTGAAAAAATGGGGTCAGAAGGTGAGGTGGGCTACAGAGATGGTTCAGGGAGTTTCAGAGTAACAGGCACACCGGCTGGAGTGGGGGATGAGGGTGTACCCAGAGACCAAGAAGCCATAGGGCAAGGGTCAAGATACTGGACAGCGTCCGAAGGGGCTGATGGTGGCACAAACTCCAAAGATGGCTCAGAGAGGGGCAGAGGAATGAGGCATTTGAAAGGGGCACATCCAGGACTGGGCTCTAGGACGACGGGGATGCCAGCAACTACAGATGGTGCAGCATGCAGGGACGACCCTTCGGGCGCAGGGGTGTTGGGGATTCAAGGAGGGTCACAGAGTCTTTCAGGTGGGCAGGACTCCAGGAAGGGTCTCGGGGGCTCTGGAACCTCAGGGGTCCCTGAGGCGCCGGGGGCTGTCGGCTCTATGGGAAAATCAGGTGTCAGAGAGTGGCAAGATGCTGCTGGAATCCCAGGGTCTCCTGGGGGCAGAGAGCCTCCCAGTAGGGAGGGTGGGTCTGCAGATCAAGCAGGGGGTATGGGGGCTTCTGGGTTTCCTGATGGTCAGGGCGCAATGGAGGGTGAGACCTGGGCAGATGTGGCTGCTCTGGAATGTGGACATGAGCAGGACTTCTGGAAAGCAGGCCCAGGAACATCAGACAGGGGTAGAGCAGCTGGTCTTGGGGGATTTGCACCTCGGGGAGGTGGGGACTCACAGGTGGAAGGCAGAAGGATGGGAGCTGCATGGAGGAGTTCAGTGGGTACAGGCCAGGTTCTGGACAGCAACCGGATGCCTGGGGAAAGGAATAAGTCAGCATCAGGTTCTGCTGATGGACAAGGTGTAAGCCACACTGGGGCCCTAGACAGGGAAGACCAGGGATTTGGCCAAGGTAGCACAGGTGCTGGGAATCAGTCCCCAGGTTCCAGAGCTTCCAGATCTCTGCAGGAGAAAGATCCCACTTTCAGTGGGACCCATGATGGCTCCAGGAGCAGGAAGGGTGCTCCGGGCCAAGAAGGAGCTGGTGGGCGTCAAGGCCCATGGTTCCTGGATAGCAAAGGGTCAGGTCCTGGAAGGGGCAGGTCTATTGGCCCAGGGGACTCAGGTGTCCTGGAGGAAGAGAATTCCACTTATAGGGAGAATGGCTTCACCCAAAAACCTGGGGATTTAGGGCCTCAGGGAGCCTGGAATAGCCTCGATGGGCCCTTTGGCAGAAAAGACTCTGTAGACAGATCAGGGGGCATCCAGGGCATGGGCTTTCAGCCAGACAAAGGACATAGAGGAGAAAGAGGGTCCCTGGAGGCTGAGAATGACAAGGCCCAGGGTCCAGGCGCCCAAAAGGAATATGAGGGATGGGGAGCAGAAGAGTGTGGTGGGTCAGACAGAAGGCCTGGCCAGCTCAGAAGCAGGTCCCTGAGACAGTCAGGGGTGGAGGCTGGGACAGCAAAGAGAAGGGGAGCAGAGGAGGGCAGAGGCTTGGGGCAGCCACTGGGAGGAGACAGCAGAGGGAGCGGAGGGGTGACTCTGCACGAAGACTGGAGCCAAGAGCCCCCAAGTCATCTTGGCAGCAGGAGAGGTGGCAAGGACGGCAGGTCAGACATCTATGGCCAGGGGAGGGATGCCACCCCGAGTACCAGATCCAGATCCAAGCGTGGCACTGACGCTTTCTCCAAGGAGGCCCAAGGTAAGTATTTCTCAGGGGAATGGCTCCAGTGGGGTAGAGCCAAGGGCAACTGGAATGACTGGGTCGGTCTCAATTCTGTCTCCAGCCCCAGGAGTTTGTCCCTGCTGGCGCCCCTCCCCCCATTTTTAGGGATCTCTTCCCATCTAGGAAGCAGCCTCTTCTTCCTTGTGCAGGTGGGATCCAGGCGGCGTGGGGCCCAGAGGTCTCTGGGTCTCTGTCTTAACATCCTATGTCCAAAGAACTAGAGCTGTTGAAATGCTCTGTGTGAGCCACTCAGACCTCAGACTTCCCACCCATGTGACTCAAGGGGCCCCTCATCTACCTTGCGTCCCAGGTCTCCCATACAAGCCTAGGTCCTGCTGAGAAGAAATGGAAGGTTTGGCTTTGCTGAGCCCAGCTGGCAGGATGTGGTGGCCTCCCAGGGCACAGTGCAGGCCATGGTCTGGGAGGCTGGGCCTTAGGGGGAATCCTTGGGTGGCTAGCCCCCCCAAACTCCCTCTGTGTATCTCCAGGCCCCATGAGCTACTTCTCCAAGAGCCTGGCTGACCTGGAAGTACAGCAGGGAGAGGCCGCTGTCCTCTCCTGTACCCTCACCCGTGACCTGGGCCCCGGTGCCTGGTTTAAAGATGGAGTCAAGGTACTGCCTGCCCCCGTGCTTTTCCAGCCAGTTTGTGGGAGGGGCCTCTGCTTACCCCGGGGGTGCCTGGAGGAGCTGGGCAGGGGTGGGGATGACAGGCTCTTCTGTGGCCCTTGTTTCCAGCTCAGCGCCCAGGATGGAGTAACTTTTGAGCAAGATGGTCTCGTGCACAGGCTCCTCATTGCCCATGTGCAGGGGCCCCAGGCTGGGAGGTACACCTTCGTAGCCGGCAACCAGCGGAGCGAGGCCACCCTGAGTGTCCATGGTGAGGCTCCGCCCTGCCCTGCTCAGCAGCCCCTTTGCACCAGGTGGTATGCTCCCCCTTTAGACACCTGACTGTGTGCTTGTCTGCAGCCAGTGACGAATCTCATCCTCAGTCTGAGAAGGTGATTTTAAAAAGCCGACCCACACTCTCCCTACCCTCTGTCAGGAAGAGAGGTCTAATCCTAGTCCTTCCTGCAGCAGATGAAGCCCATTCGTCCCCTTGTTAGTCCTCTTGGGGAGGGGTCTTTACTCTCGGCCACATTTCCTTCTCCGGGTCCTTGTGTCCCCACCCCCCAGGTGCGCGGTGCCCAGGCTGCCGTTTGACGCCCTTGCCCCGTTGTGTCTCTAGATCGCCCCGTCATCGCTCCAGATGTGACAGAGAAACTGAGAGAGCCCTTGGTGGTCAAGGCTGGGAAGCCGGTGACAGTGAAGATCCCCTTCCAGAGCCACCTCCCAGTTCAGGCTGCCTGGAAGAAGGACGGAGCTGAGCTGGTGGGCAGCGGCAGCAGCCGGGGGGTCCAGGTGGCCCTGGGGGACGGCTTCACTCGGCTGTGCCTCCCTAGCGCTGGCAGGAAGGACCGTGGCCAGTACAGCGTGACGCTGAGGAGCGAGGGAGGCTCCGTCCAGGCCGAGCTCACCCTGCAAGTTATAGGTGCCAGCCCCAGCCTTCTCCCCAGCCAAGGCCTGAGGGTCCTGGGCTTCTGGAACCTCCCTGCCAGGAGGAGCAGGCCCAGAGTGCGGTCCCCGGGCTCAGATCCTCATTTGCATGCTGTTTAAGATCCAGACCTTCTCCACCTTGTCCTTTCTCCCCCTCTCAGACTGGTCAGGAAGAAGCAGTTTAGATAAATACAGGGCTGGGCTCCCTCTGGTTGTGCTTCTCCGGGAGAATGCGTCCAGCCCCGGGAGCTAACGCACCCGGCCTTGAGTGGTGGCAGCAAGTTAGCGCGGAGCAGGGGCAGCCACGGTGGCACGTTCCACGTCACCCCTGTGGGTCTGTGTGTGTGTGTTGGGGGTGGAGACCGGGGACACCTCCAGGTAATGCCCAAGGCCCTCTGGACATTCTACCCCACTGCAGGCTTATCCGCTGATGAGGGGGGCAGTCTAGCGCCACTCCCCTCCAGCTCCTTTGACCCCCCCTTCTCTTCCTGCTCCTCTCGGTGGGACCCCAGACAAGCCCCAGCCCCCACAAGGTCCCCTGGAGGCACAGGACTGCCAGGGGGCTGGTGTCTGCCTCCACTGGCGGCCCCCCCAGGACGACGGGGGCCGGGCCTTGGAGCACTACGTGGTGGAGAGGCGGCAGGCTGGCAGAAGCACTTGGCTGAAGGTGGGCGAGCCCCCCGCAGGCACCACCACCTTCACCGATACCCACGTGGAGCAGGGCAAGAAATACACCTTCCGAGTGCGGGCTGTGACCTCTGAGGGGCCCGGGGAGGCCCTGGAGTCCACAGAGGTGCTGGTGGCTCCCGAGGGTAAGAGGGCTCTAACACTCCCGGGCTCTCCGCTGTGCCCAGAGAGTAGGCGGGGCTGCCCCAGACACTGAGGGACACCGGGGGTCTTGGGGCCCTTCTAGAGCACTGTGGAGACTCCTTACGTCAGCTTCCTTGGGGATCTGGCGGGCGATCAGGAAGCAAGATTTATGGGGTCTTCTCGCGGCCCTGGCTCTCTGGGAGTAGGGGTGGACAAGCAGAGCCCGTGTTCTCAGGAGCGTGGGTGGGGCAAGCACCATTCCCCAGCAGATGCCCTCCATCTGGAGGGAACTTGAAGCTGAGGGGCCTCAGGGCAGCCTCTAGGCTCCCAGGCCACAGCCAGAACAGTGTCCTAGGGCAGGCTGGCTCAGCCCCCTGACGCTCCCTAGGAAAGAGCAGAGTGTGGCCCCCAGGACCTCACTGTGAGCTGGCACTGTGATCAGCCGCTGGGCTGATCTGCACCTTCTCTGCCCCCAGCTCTCCCCGGGCCCCCTTCCACCCCAGCCATCCAGTCAGCCTCCAGCCAGGGCATCACACTGACGTGGACGGCACCTCGGGGCCCCGGCAGTGCCCACATCCTGGGCTACCTGATCGAGAAGCGCAAGAAGGGGAGTAACACCTGGACAGCAGTAAATGCGCAGCCCGTGCCTGGTGAGTGGGCCAGAATGGGCGCTCTGAGTTATCCTGGCCCAAAGCTTCCCTACGTGACCTCTGGGCTCCAGGGTCCTGTGGCACCATCGCGCCCGATCCCGTTAGTACAGTGGGTCTCACTTGGGGTAGTCTCGCCCCCTGCGGGCATTTGGCAATTCTCTGGCAATTTGGGGTTGTCATAACTGAAGTGTGGGAAGGTGGGGGGTAGAGGCCAGAGACGCCACTAAACATCCTACGATACACAGGGCCACACCCCTCTCCCCATCCCCACGCCCCCAAAGAACTATTTGGCTACAAATGCCAATAGTGCCAAGGTTAGGAAACCCTGGAGAGGGTTCCAGAAGTCTCAGGATGGGAGCCAGAGATGGAGCTGCTAGCACTAACCCCTTTCCTTCGGGCCTGGACCTCAGGCAATGCGCTCTTTTCTCTAGATCTTACCTTCCTCATCCATAAGATGGGGAGAAGTGTCCCCTATCCCATTAACTTCCCTACGGTTTCCAAGAAACTGCTTTCTGAGATCGGAAAGAACTCAGAAAAGTCCAAGCCAAGTTTGCAGGAGAAAGACCAGGTTCAAGGCGGGTTGTCAGGAGACCAGGTTTCTAGCCAGGGCTGTGCGACTTAGGAGCAGAGGCCTCTCAGGGCCTCAGTTCCCTCATCTCTGGAAAAAGGGTTTGGAACTAAGGGCATTCTTCCAACTTCCCTATTTAGTCATTCTTATTTATAAATATATATATTTATAACAACTCTTATAACTCTGTAAAGCAGAGAGAACCAGAGAGATTAAGGCACTTGTCCAAGACCACCAGCAGGTTAGTGACAGAACCAGACAAGGATTAGGGCCTCTGACGTCTTGAGCAGTGTTGTTTTCACCTTGGAGAGAACCGAGTCACCGGTAGCTGGCTGCCTGGAGAGGAGGAAGGTGTTAGTACCCTAGGTTTGGTCTTTTCCAGAGCTTGGTGGCGCCATCTGTGTCCCCATCACCTGGTCCTGTCACGGTGGGACTAATGTGGGGTTGGCTTCTCACAGGCAGGAAGTGGACCGTGGTGGACATGCGGCAGGGCTGTCAATATCAGTTCCGGGTCACGGCTGTGGCTCCCTCTGGCCCCGGAGAGCCTGGACCCCCATCAGATGCTGTCTTTGCTCGGGACCCCATGAGTAAGTAGGGCACCAACCCAGGTTGGGGGTGGTGGTGGTGAGACGCAGGGGACAGCTCTGAAGCCTGCGGGACAGGACTGGGGCCGTAGGTCAGGGCCAGTCCTGAAGGAAACGGTCAGGAAGGCTGGAAGACAAAGGTCGGAAGGCCTCTGGGGTGAGGCATATTTTAGGGGCCTGGGGGAGACATAAGGCCCCAAGTTGAGATCAGACAGGCCCAGGGGCCAGGCAGTGGGGATTAGAAGAAGCCCTTCCTAAGATCACTTTGCTCACTCTTCAGGTTCTGAGCAGGTCAGCTCTCAAGGACTCATTCCAGTCTTATAACTGTCCCCCCACCCCAGTGAAGGGTCATCATCTCTGTGGGGCAGGTGGGAGGTCACAGTGGAACCTCACCATTGACTCTCCAAACAGCAGATATTTGCCCTTCAAGGTGGCTAACACTGTGCCCGCAACTAGGTAAATAAATCCTGGTCTCTGCCCTTGAGAAACATTCAGCCTCGAACAGCATTTCCCTGTCTGTGATTTCAGACCTCCATGCACAGAGAGATGTCAGAGCATCATGATGTTGAGAACAACACAGACAGCCAAAAAGTTCTGTGATCAAAGATGTTCATAACAACAACCACCACCACCAAAACAACCACAGATATTTATAACATCTAGCCTCTGATATTTCCAAGTCCTACAGGAAAGGGTCCTGTTCTAGTTTGAGCCAGATTTCCCAAATTTGAGGAGAGAATACCTTTTCCACAAAACACCTATCCAAAACCTCACCCCAAGACATACAACTTGGAAGACGCTCCTCTGTATACCTCTTATGAGCCTCTTATCCCCTTACGAGTCTGCTAATGACAAGCCATGGAGGGAGCGGCACATTTCTGGCAGCTCCTGGGTTGGCCAGGTGGTCCACACCTTGAGAGTACTTTTGTATCCCCACAGGGCACACACGGTAGGTGTCAGGTCTGTTGAAACGAACCCAGCAGGAACAGAACGTTGTACAAGTTGAATGGACCCAGTGGCATCTAAGTTTTAGTCCTAGAAAGGGCAGAGTGTGGAGTGGAGGGGATGAGAGGGGGAAGATTTTATCCCTTGCAAGTGGACCAACCCGGTCCTAGTTTACCAATCTCTCTCCCTCTCTCATCGCTACTAGGGAATGGAGACAGCAAGCAGCGTAAGCAGCGCCCCACATTAGCCACCCCAGTCCCTACCTGTCCTAGACCCTTGCTACGAAGCATGGTCCATGGGCCAGCAGCATTACCTGGGGACTTGCTAGGAATGCAGAATCTCAGCCCTCACCCAGGCTGCCGAATTAGGATCTGTAGTCTTAACCAAATCCCCAGGCAGTTTGTAAACAAATTCAAGTTTGAGAAGCACTGCCCTAGCCCGGATTTGGAAACACGTGGACAGCTCTTAAAAATCCTGCTGCCTGGGCTGCACCCCAGACTAATGAAATGCACGTTTCTGGGGGTGGGATCTAGGCATCAGTGTTTATAAGGCTCCCCCTACATGATTCCAGTGGGCAACCAGGCCTGAGAGACTGCTGTGCAATTCACAGAGCCCTTTCTTTGCACACATCACAACCCCTGTGGGTGCATAGGGCCTGTTATTTTCCTTCCCATTTAACAGGTGAAGAGTAAGCATGGACTGAGTGCCCAAAAGGTGGTCTTGACTAACTCAGAGCTCAGAACCAAAAGATAGAATTCTAGCCTTCAGGGATCTTGGAGCCCACGAGGCCATCAACGAAAATACCCCATTCCAGGAAATACAGAAGGGCAGTTAGGGGAAGTGGGTTGGCAGGTGGCTGAATGAGTGGACTGAGGTGGGGAAAGCTTTCTGGAGCAGGTGACCTGGGATCTGTGGTGCGTAGCTGAGGCAGAGTATAGGACAGAGTAAGGGTGTGGTTCCAGGTACCTGCTCTAGGGAAGTCTAGGGGCAGAATCCTTAAGTGAAAGAGATACCCAGCCTCCCGCATGAAAACGAATGAATATCCACACTGAGTGGCCTCCCTCAAGAGAGGGTGATGCCGTTCCTGACATTCCCGTGGTACCTGGCCAGGACCCCCAGGGCCCGTGAGGGACCTCCAAGTCACAGATACGTCGAACACCAGCATCACCTTGAGCTGGGCGCAGCCGGATGCTCAGGATGGGGACGAAGCCCAGGGATATGTGGTGGAGCTGCGTGGCTCAGACAGTCTGCAATGGAGCCCATGCCATACGGGCACCGTGCCGGTCACCACCTTCACAGTCAAAGGGCTACGGCCCCAAGAGGGCTACTTCATGAGGGTGACAGCAGTTAACAACGGGGGCCACGGCCAGCCCACTGCCCTGGATGCATTAGTGCAAGCCATGCCTGTTACCGGTGAGTGCCACCTCCTTGCTCTTCCTGTGCCCCCTTCCTGAGAGGGCCTCTGAGCAGCGTCCGTGCACTTGCTCAGCCAGGATCCCCTTCCCCAGTTTCATGAAGGGCCATTTATCAAGCACCTATTATGAGCCCGGCACTGGACCAGGCAGGCCCGTCCAGAAATGTTTTCTCATTACGAGTCATAAAAATCCTCCAGGGTTCGAATTTTTGCCCCCAATTTACAGATAGGGAACCTGAGGTCAGAGGCCCTTGGCCCTGGGTCATACCACTGGTAGGTGGCATGGCCAGGATTTAAACCAGGTGACTGACTCCAAAGTCCAGGCTCTCTCCAGGATTCTTTGCTGCTTCCCAACCATGACCTAAGAAGGCATAAGTGCTACTCAAGTGGTACTAAGCACCCACAGTTCGTGCTCAGAGTAGAAGACACACAGCTCCCTGTTACCCAAATGTGGATCTTTTCCTTTGGATTTAACCCCTGGAAACAGCTGACTCGTCTTTGACCCAAGCTGACCTGGGCCATCCCAGCAGGCCCTAGTTGTCATAGTAACCAGAAGGAAGACAAGTACAATGAATAGCACGTGTACCCAGAGTCCAGAATCCTGGGACCTTGTCCTGGTTCCGCCTCCGGCTTGGTGTGGTCCCAAGCCTGTCACTTCCTAGCTCAGATCAGTGTTCATCTATCTCCTCTGCAAAACAAGAGTTGGATTACCTTTTCACTGTCCCCCTCTGTTCCGGCCTAACCCGCACCCTCTCCCCGATGGCTTCCCTTTCTCAGCTCCCCACCACCTCCTGCGGCTCCCCCCCTGCCCCCGGGATCCTCCTCCCAGCTCCCTATCCATTTCCTCCAGAGCCTCCCCTGCCACCATAGATCTCTGCACCAATTAGTCAGGCCCAGACTTCCCCCTCCAGCTCCACCTTGTTGGAGACCTGGAGCTGGGGCCCAAGGGTGGAGGGAGGTGACGAGCCATATTGTGTGTTCCAGTCAGTCCCAAGTTCCTCATGGATTCCAGCACAGAGGACCTGCTGATGGTCAGAGCTGGGGACACCATTCGTGTGCCTGTTTCCTTTGAAGTGAGTATATCTAATGGGGAGTGGGGAAGAAGGGAGCCCAGAGCAGCCAAGAGAGCCGGATTCAGCCCTGTGGTTCTCTTCCCCACCGCCCTCCTTTTTGGTCCCCAGCCAGTGGTCAGGGCTTGTGCTGCAAATCAGGCCAGAAGTGAGGAAGGAAGAGGGTCCTCCCTGAAGGCACAGCCCCTGACCTGGCCACTGGGTGGCCACTCTGCTCTCGTCTACAAGTCCCTCTAGTGGTAGCTTCTGTCACTGCACCTCTAAGCTATGGTGCCCACTTTCCTCCACCTCTCCTTACATAGCCTGGGAATTCAGGGGCCTGCAGGATGGATAATCCCTTTTGACCTTAGAATGAGTATTGTACAAGCACATGACCTGCATTTGACTCGGGATGATCCCCAACCAACACCACCTGTCCCTGTATGTGTAATGTAGCAGTAATGTGTGGTGGCTGGAAGCCCAGATTGCCTGGGGTCAGGTTCTAGCATCATTACTCACTAGCCGTTTGACTTTGGACAAATATCTTAACCTCTCTGTGTTCCAAATTCCTCATCTGTCAAATGGGGATAATAGTAACTTATCTCAAAGGATTTTTCTGAGGATTCAAGGAATTAACACATGGAAAGCATGTGCAGTACCTGGCATATAGCAAGTGCCCAGTGTGTGTTATCCATCAGTAATTACGATGATGATGATGATTACTATTAAGATCATCATTGTCGGGGCGCCTGGGTGGCTCAGTCGGTTAAGCATCCAATATCGACTCAGGTCATGATCAACTCTTGGTTCATGCGTTCTAGCCCCGCGTTGGGCTCCACACTGTTAGTGTGGAGCCTACTTGGGATTCTCTTTCTCTCTCTCTCTCTCTCTGTGTCTCCCCTGGCCCCTCCCCCCTTCTCTCTCCCTCTCCCACTTGCTCTCTCTCTCTCTCTCTAATTAAATTTTAAAAGCCTTTAGAAAGAATCATCATTGTCACCAACATCATCTGTGTGGGAACTCATAGGCGGCAGAGCCAGACTCAAACCCAGACATAACTCTAAAATTACATGTCCTTGGGGCCCCTGGGTGGCTCAGTCGGTTAAGCGTCCGACTTCGGCTCAGGTCATGATCTCACGGTTCGTGAGCTCGAGCCCCGCGTCAGGCTCTGTGCTGACCGCTCAGAGCCTGGAGCCTGCTTCGGATTCTGTGTCTCCCTCTCTCTCTGCCCCTCCCCTGCTCATGCTCTGTCTCTCTCTGTCTCAAAAATAAATAAAACATTTAAAAAAATTTAAATTACATGTCCTTAACAATGAGACCATAATAAGGACAACGGTGGTGACAAAAATACCTAACACACACTGAGTGTTTAACACTGAGTGTTCCTTGGCCCTCTTCTCTATGCTTTCCACGTGTTACTAACTTCTCCAGTCCTCAGAACAATCCCGTGAGGTTCATTACTGTTGGAATGCCCATTTGACTCTGATGCCCAGTGAGTACAGTACCAGAGGATCTCGCGGGGAGCTGGGGGTTTGCCTTACTCTCCCTGTCCTGCTTCCTCACTATCCCACCGCCCCCTACCATACCTTCCTGTATCACTCCCTCTCGACCAGCCTCTCCCTAAAGAGGCACTTCCCACCTCTGTGATTCTGCCCAGACATTTCCCCTCCGAGAATGCTCTTCTCCCCTTAGGCCCAGCTTAAATACCATCACCCCCACAAAACCTCCCCTGCTTACTTTTCTTTCCTCTCATTTCCCAGGCTGCCCCCATGCCTGAGGTGACCTGGCTGAAGGATGGCTTGCCCTTGCCTAAAAGAAATGTGACCTTCACCAAGGATGGCCTCACCCAGCTCCTGATTCCTGTGGCCAGCCTCTCAGACAGTGGCCTCTACACTGTGGTGCTGAGGAGCTTGGAGGGCAAGGAGGCTACCTACAGCTTCCCCCTCAGGGTGGCAGGTGAGGCAGGCCTAGGCAGGGTCAGCCGACACTGGTTTGCCACTCCCCAAGGCAGGGAGCTCTCCATCTGGCCTAGTCACGGGTCTCAGCTCGTCTACCATGCCAGGGAATCCAAGGTGACCACACCACCAGCCATTCCTAAGAGCTTGAAGAAAGGAGAAAAGGCAGAAGGAGAGTCTGGAGTGGGGTGCGGGGTGCGGGTCCGTTGTCCTGCCCCAGGAACTTAGGGACAGTCAAGCCACAGCCCTTCACTGGACTTGTTATTCTTCATTTGGGGTCAGTGAGCAAAGACAGTCATCATCATTACCTCAACTGAATGAGCCTTGGAAGGATTGTCTGTGGTCCTTGTACACGATAAATGTTGCCCTCCCCACTGGGACTCCCACATAGCCCCCACCCACCCTGGAGAAGCTTCTAGAACACAGAAGTGACCTACAGCTAATGATGGGGGCTCTGCAACTTGGTCTTGTGGAAGCCTCTCCACTGTCCTGTGTCATTTGACTTATAAACCAGAGTGAATTCAAATAATTCTGGTTGGAAAGCTTTTCTACTCTCTAGGGATAGCTGCAGACCCCCAGCTGAGCTCTCTCTCTGGCTCTAGCTGCCTGCATGGCAAGACTGCACTCCCAGGACCTCAGAAGACTTGGGGACCTCCGGGAGGGCCATGCAGAAGCCCTGGGGACCCCTGCTCGGTAGCCCCGGAACTCAGCCCCCTTTGCTTTCTTGAGCAGCATGCCCGAAGTCTCCCGGGCCCATCCGCCTGCAGGAGAACGTGCCTGGGACAGTGACGGCTGAGTGGGAACCTTCTCCAGATGAGGCCGGGGATGTCCCCCTGCACTACGAGGTGCTGACACGCTCCTCGGCGCACGGGCCCTGGCGCCAGGTGGCCGACCACGTGCACACCAACCACTTCACCCTCCTGGGTGTGCTCCCCGGCCACGAGTACCACTTCCGGGTGGTGGCTAAGAACGAGCTGGGGGCCAGCCAGCCCTCAGACACCAGTCAGCCCTGGTGCATCCCCCGGCATCGAGGTGAGCTCTCAGGGATGCGGGCTGCCACTGGGGGGCAACCCAGGCAGTGGTGGCCAAGCTGGCTCAGTGTATCTCTGGCCGCCCCGCCCTCATCCCCGCCTCCCTGCCTCCCCCACTCCCCGCCTCACCACCTCCGAACCTCGCTCAGCCTACGGGCCTCTGTGTCCTTGACTCAGGGTGGGTCCAGAGAGAACAGAGGGTCGTGGGTGTCCGCGTGTCCAGGAAGCCTTTGGGCGGGGTCACAAATCAGCTGCAGGCAATACAGCAAAGAGAGGTTAATGTTTCTCTGAAAACCAAGTATGTTTTAGAGTTAACGAAATGTGGGCCTTCAAAGTAGTTACTGGAAAAAGCAGATTATGAAATCGAATGCATGATTCCATATTTCTAAAACACACACACAAAAAAAATGTCTGGAAGATTCCACACCAAAATGTTAGCCCTGGTCGTTGATAGGCAGTGAAATTATGCATGGTTTTTATTCTTTCCCTTTTTGACTTTCTATATGTTCTAGTTTGTCCACAGTGAATGTGTATTAGCTTGTAGTTGAAAAAAAAAAATCCAAAAGGTATTTTAAGAAAAAGATATAAGAGTGAGTCAAGCCATGGGGGCCAAATGTGCAGGTAAGATGTGGCAGAAGGACCGAGGAAATGCCTACATTCCATGTGACTCATGCCTCAGCCAGCCCTTCCTTGCTTGCTGACCTTTCTCTCTCTCTCTCTCTCTCTCTCTCTCTCTCTCTCTCGCCCTGGTTTCTGCCACAGACAGGTTCACGGTGAAGGCTCCCAGCTACCGGGAGCCTGACCTGAGCCAGAAGCCCCGGTTCCTGGTGGGCCTGCGGACCCACCTGCTGCCTGAGGGCTGTGAGTGCTGCATGAGCTGTGCCGTGCAGGGCTGGCCCCGGCCCAGCGTCACCTGGTTCAAGGACGATCAGAGCCTGGCAGGAAACCCGGAAGTATATAGCACTGATGTGCTGGGCGTGTGCTCCCTCATCATCCCCAGTGTCTCCTCCAAGGACAGCGGCCAGTACAAGGCAGTGGCTGAGAACACGCTGGGCCAGGCTGTCAGCACTGCCACCCTCATTGTCATAGGTAAACGTCCCGCCCTGGCAGAAGGCCAAGCTGGCAAGGGGGAAGGGAAAGAGAGTCAGAGCAGGGAGCCCACCCTGTCGCCTCAAGAGTGATGGGGCTGCAGGTCAGGATACCAGGTTCTTCCAACCGCCTTGGCTCTCCAGGATCTCTGTTACCTAAGCTGACCATCTCTTGCCATCCAGGGCCTTGATTTGCCCATCTGCAAAATGAGGTATTGACTTAGATCCTTGACAACCAACTCTTGGCTTAGGGGACTATGTGCCACCCACCCAAGCTTCCCAGTATGGCCTTGCAACACATCTCAAGCTGAGAGCTAAAGAGGCTTCTTCTGCCTTCCGTGTTGCACCTTCATAAATTTGCCCAGATACAGACGTTAAGTCCAAAAAGCCCCACTGATTTCCTTATCAGTAGTCTCCTTTTCAGTAAAGCAAATACTGTATGTTAATAAGAAACCATTTCTTCCTTAATAGTACTTAAACATCTTCTATTTTGAAGAAGGGGGAGAAAAGTAACTCCTACACATTTTTCACTCTTCAGAATCAACCTTTGGGCAAAAATGGCCCTTTCAGCCCCGAACCAGCGTGTCTTTTGTTTCTATGGCATTTATGCCAAGGCCCTCGGGAAGCCACTCTCAAAGCGCCCCAGCGTGTGCACACACCTAGTCCTGAAAAGACTGTTTTCAAAAAGGTGTTTGGAGATGGTTGCCAGGGAGGGAGTTTGCCCAAGCTCGGAGAGCACGCGGTGTCTCTGCATTTGAACCCATGGCCCCTGACGGCAGAGCCCCTGGGCCTGACCCTGTTCTGTGTGACCTTCACCATGTAAGAGGGGTGGGAGGGGAAGTGGCAGCTGCTCCTTCGGGACCAGCCAGAATATTCTGGTGTGCTTTGTCTTGCAGAATCTAGCTCCTAGCCCCACCTCTCCCTGGGATGGCCCTGTCTGGCCCCACAGCCATCGGATGGTGACAGATTCCTGAAACTTCCCTCTTGACGCCCACACTGGCCCAGAGAGCCAGTCCTAAAGGATGGAGCACACTGGTAGTGCCCAGAGCCCGGGGATGTTCCACCAGAAGGGCATGGAGTCCTTGGGGAAGAAAGAGAAGAAGCGGGGGCATCCAGCCTCTCAACCCCAAGCCAAGTGCCTGAACAGATGACAGGGAACCTCCTCCGCCCTCATTACGTGGGCTTCTTTCTTTTCTACTTTGTGGGAATC
The DNA here is from genome assembly GCF_018350195.1 of Panthera tigris. Classification (NCBI taxonomy): domain Eukaryota; kingdom Metazoa; phylum Chordata; class Mammalia; order Carnivora; family Felidae; genus Panthera; species Panthera tigris. Next base: position 40,307,867 of record NC_056678.1, read on the forward strand.
CAGAAAGAACCTGTCTGCAACATGGAGGCCAAGTCCTTGTTTTCCCGAGCTGGGTTCCTAGAGGGAGAGCAGAAGAGCTAGGCCTGCTGTGGACACCAGAGGGAAGAATGAGGAGGTCAGAGGACCTGGGTGAGGGCCAGGGCGTCCAGGGCATGTGTGGAGGGAGTGCTTTCTGTGCCTTTCATCATTAAAACATTAAGCTAATACAAGCCTATCATTTGCAAGTTAACTTGGGGTTGGTGTGGTGGAGGAAAGGTTCCCAGTGCAGAGCCTTCATTCCAGGCTCCAGCTGGGAGGACGGGTGGGTTCTGGCTCAAGGGAAAAATTGGGTGAGGACTGGCCTCCTTCTGCAGCCCAGGCCTGTGAGCAGTGGCTTCCCGGGGTAGGAAAGCGGAGAAGACTTGTTGGGTCTGCATAGTAGAGAGACCTCCCACGCTCCTCTATTTGGCAAAACTCCTGTGAGCGGCAGAGCAAGGGCTTTCCTGGGTGTTATAGTGTAGGGGTCATGGAGCCAGTGTTACCCAGGACTGCCCTTTGCCTGTCCCTCCCCGGCACCAGAAAGAGTCTGGGTTGGGGAAAATCCTACTCCAGGTTGTGACCTGTGGGCCCCGTGAGAAGGTGCTGAGAGAGACCGTCAAGTGCACGGGGATTTGGCTCTCATCCAGGGCTGTGTGGGCCCCTCCTCGCCTTCTCCACAGTCCCTGTGTCACAGACAGGCTGGGACGCCTCCCTTTCCAGGGAAGGACCTCTATGTGACCTCCCACCGGAAGGTGCCCCTCCATCCCTAAGGCGTGGCCTCTGTGCCTCCTGGGCTTCCATGAAATACTCCAGGGTTCCCAGGGACGAGAAGGAAGGAGGGGGCCCCAGGAAGGCTGAGCCCCACTCTGTCCCAGGGTGCCAGCTCCGATGCCCGGCCAGTGGCCTGACATAGTCTGCTCTTCACTCCCTCTGCCCGGATCCAGGCTTCCGTCGTCTTCCTGGCCTCCCCTCACACCCAACTGCAGTCAGATGCAGGAAGGAAGGCGCACAAGCCCCACAGAGGGTGAAGGAGGGTGGATGTCAAAAACTCCTTTCCGAGATGTGGGAATATGTGACCCGGGGAAAGCTTTCTGGATTCGAGAAATAATTGTCCACCCCAAGTAGCCCAATAGCGGCCCCCAGAGGCAGGGGGACAGATTAGATGACTTTGCATAAGCCGTGGTTCACTCCTGCCCCCACCAGGGAAACCCACAAGAGCCGTTTTCCTTGGGTTTTCTCTTGCCGTCTTTGCCTTGCTACCACGGCAGGCCAACCTGGGGCCACGGGCAAAGAAACAAGTTCTTGGAAACTACGAGGCAGTGGCTGAACACTTCAGCCTGTATGAACTGTTCGCCTGAGTGCTTTTTAGGCTGCAGTGTGGGGAGGGCAGGGCTTCAGCTCAGACCGCAGTGTCAGCAATAGGGAGAAGAGGGGGGTTCCCACAGAGGGGATGACCCAGTGCCCGCGGCCTGCCTGGCTCCGAACAAAGGCTCACATAGCAAGGATGGAAGAAGAGCCCTTTCCGCATTCCTAAGGGTGGAGCTGGGGCCTGACCTTCCAAGGAGATACGAAAACAAAAGACCACCAGCTTGTGATAGCTTCTCAAGATACATTCATCCATTGGACGGCCCAGAGCAGGTGCTGTGCAGGGAGGTACAAAGGTGACTCAGACATGGGACCCGCCCTCAAGACACCTACCTTCTGGAAGGGAGAGAAGACTAACAAAGGCACCAAGAAAGTCCTGGGGAGCTCAGAGGAGGGGAGAGCTGCAGGCTGAGAGCATCAAGGAGGGCTTCCTAAAGGAGGTGGAAACCTTCTCGGCATTTAAGCAGGAAGTGGGCTTGCAGAGATGAGAACGTGATTAGCGCAGGCTTGGAGGTGGGAAAGCACAGGCTGGGTTCGAGGACTGCAGGCGGTTCAGTGTGAACAACTCAGCCCAGGACCGTGGAAAGCAGGGGTCTGTTTTGACGGTGGGGACACCAGTGCTCACGTCCGGGGCAAGGGACGTCACGTGTGCCTGGGAGGGAGTTGCACACTTCTATGACCAGGACAGAACGTGAAGGAGAAGGGAAAGATCATGGACATTTTCATTCATTTCCGCACAAAGCCCCCAAGCCCTTGCCAGTCAAGTACATTCCATGTGAGTATGAATGTTAGGGTTTGAAGACTAGTTCTGCCTCCTAACTAGTTATGTGGCCTCAGCAGTTCCTTATCCTGTCTTTGCCCGCTTCCTCACTTGTAAATGAAGAACAATAATTCCTAACCCAAGGCCCCAAGGATTTTCTGCTGTTTTCTTCTCGAAGTTTTAGGGTTTTAATTCTCACTTTTAGATCTATCCCTTTTGAGTTAAGTTTTCTATGTGGTGTGAGGTAATAGCCAAAGCTTGCTTTCTTTCTTTTTTCATTATCCAGTTGGCCTAGCACCATTTTTAAAAAGAGATTATCCTTTCCCCCCATTGAATTACCCGGAACCTTCACTGAAAATCAATTGACCATATATGTGTAGGTCTGTTTTTGGAATCTGTCTTACCTACTTCTTTTCTGTTTTCTGGGAAAGTTTATATAGAATTAATACAGTATCTTCTTTAAGGTTTTGGCAGAACTTACCAATAAAGCCACCGGACCTAGCGTTTTCTCTATGGGAAGGATTTAACCACAAATTTAATTTCTTTAATAGGCGTATAGGGCTATCCAGGCTATCAGTGTCATCTTGAATGTTTGGTAATTTATGACTTTCAAAGAACTTATCCGTTTCATGCAGATTATTGAATTTATCAGCATAAAGTTGTTTGTAATATTCACTTATTGTCCTTTCACTGGCTGTAAGATCTCTAGTGATATCTTCTCTTTCATTCTTCTTTTTTTAATTTTTAATGTTTTATTTATTTTTGAGAGACAGAGCATGAGTGGGGGAGGGGCAGAGAGAGAGACAGAGACACAGAATCTGAAGCAGGCTCCAGGCTCTGAGCTGTCAGCACAGAGCCTAATGTGGGGCTCAAACCCACGAACTGTGAGATCATGACCTGAGCTGAAGTCAGACTCTCAACTGACTGAGGCACAGAGGCGCCCCCTCTTTCATTCTTAATATTGATAATTTGTGTCTTCTCCTTTTTGTTCTTAATCAGTTTGGCTGTAGGTTTATTCATTTTATTGATTCTTACAAAGAGCCAGTTTTTGGTTTCATTGATTTTCTGTTATTTTTCTGTTTTCAATTTCATTGATTTCTGCTCTTATCTTTGTTATTTCCTTTCTTTGGCTCACTTTGGATTTAACATGCTCTTTTCTTTGAAATGCTGTTTGAGCTATGTGGTTTATAAAACCACAAGTTTTGATATGCGTATTCATTTTCTTTCAGTTCAAGATATTTTCTAATTTACCTTATGACTTTTTTATTTATCTGTGGATTATTTACAAGTGTGTTGTTTGATTTTGAAATAGGTGAGATTTTCGACCTATCCCTTCTTGATTTCTATCTTAATTTCATTGCAATTAGATAGTACACTTTTATGATTCTACCTATTTATTTATTTATTTATTTATTGTTTACTTCATTCTTTTTTTGAGAGAGAGAGAGAGTGTGTGCTCAGGAAAAGACCAGAGGGAGAGGGAGAGAGAGAGACTCTTGAGCAGCCTCTATGCCCAGGGCAGAGACTGCCACGGGGCTCGATCCCATGACAGTGAGATTATGACCTGAGAAGAAATCAAGAAGTCGGATACTTAACCAACTGAGCCACCCTGGTACCCTGTCATTCAACCTTTTCAAAACCTAATGGGGGACACCTGAGTGGCTCATTTGGTTAACTATCCAACTTCGGCTCAGGTCGTGGTCTCACGGTTCATGAACTTGAGCTCCACGTAGGGCTCTCTGCTGTCAGCACAGAGCCTGCTTCAGATCCTCTGTCCCCTTTTCTCTCTGCCCCTCCCCTGCTTGTGCTCTCTCTCTCTCAAAAATAAATAAACATTTTTTAAAAACCTAATGAAACTTGTTTCATGGCCCAAAGTATGGCCCATCTTGTTAAATATTCTCTGTGCACTCGAAAGGAGATGCATTCTGCCTTTGTTTCAGGGAGTGTTATGCAAATATCGATTAGGTGAAGTTGGTTGATGGTGTTATAAATCTGCCATATTCTTATTGATTTTCTTGCCATTTTCTCTCTCAGTTCCTGAGAAAGGAGTGTTGACATAGCCAACAAAATTCTGGACTTGTCTAGGGTATAATATGTATCTTTAATTTATCACAGTTTACATTCAAAGAATATGCCTCTTCAAATACAGAGTAAGAACCTCACCATAGCCTGCTTACTCTCTTCTCCTCTTTCCATCTTCTGGGCTGTTTTTGTCATGGCTTTTTACATCTACACAAGTTATAAACCCCAAATACGTTATTTTTTTTTTCAGTGAATTTTTATTTTTTAATTATTTTTTATATAATTTATTGTCAAATTGGCTTCCGTGCAACACCCAGTGCTCATCCCAACAAGTGCCCTCCTCCACGCCCATCACCCACTTTCCCCTCTCCCCCACCCCCCAATCAACCGTCGGTTTTTTCTCTGTATTTAAGAGTCTCTTATGGTTTGCCTCCCTCCCTCTCTGTCTGTAACTATTTTTTTCCCCTTCCCTTCCCCCATGGTCTTCTGTTAAGTTTCTCAAGATCCACATATGAGTGAAAACATATGATATCTGCCTTTCTCTGACTGACTTATTTCACTTAGCATAATACCCTCCAGTTCCATCCATGTTGCTGCAAGTGGCATGATTTCATTCTTTCTCATTGCCAAGTAGTGTTCCATTGAATATATAAACCACATCTTCTTTGTCCATTCGTCAGTTGATGGACAGTTAGGCTCTTTCCATAATTTGGCTATTGTTGAGAGTGCTGCTATAAATATTGGGGTACCCGTGCCCCTATGCATCAGCACTCCTGTATCCCTTGGGTCAATTCCTAGCAGTGCTATTGCTGGGTCATAGGGTAGGTCTATTTTTAATTTTTTGAGGAACCTCCACACTGTTTTCCAGAGCGGCTGCACCAGTTTGCATTCCCACCAAATACATTATTATTTCTGCTTTAAAAACCCAATTGTCAGGGCACCTGGGTGGCTCAGTCAGTTAAGCACCCAACTCGTGATTTTGGCTCAGGTCATCATCTCACAGTTCATGAGATCGAGACCCCCACTGGGCTCTGTGCTGACAGTGCGGAACCTGGTTGGGATTCTCTCTTCCTCTCTCTCTCTCTGCCTCTCCCCCCTCACAATAAATAAATAAACTTTAAAAAAAAACCCTTAATTGTCTTTTAAAGATATTTTTAATGAGGAAAAACAATCTATATTTACTATTTTCAGTGTTCTTCACTCCTTTGTGTAGTTCAGGTTTCCATGTGGTATCATTTTGCTTCTGCCGAAAGAACTTGTTTGAACGTGTCTCGTATTGCAGGTCTCTTGCCAATGTAGTTTTTCAGCTACCAGTCATCCAAAAAAGTCTTTATTTATCCTTTATTTTTTCCAGAGCCTACCAAAGAGGCTTCTATTCAATATATTAGCATATAAATGTTCACAGAAAAGCTGAATTATACTGTGATCCATATGCCCATCACCTGGATTCTACAATTAGCGTTGCTGTATCTGCTGCATCACGTACCTAACCATCTGTGCGTCTCTCTATTCATCCATTAATCCATCCTATTATTTTTTTACACATCTCAAAGCGAGTTTCAAACATGAGTACACTTCACATCTGAGCATCTCAGCATAGCAAAAGATTTTTTTAGTTATAGTATTTGGCCACGAGGGGGCTGCCAAGTGCCATCAAAAGCATGAGAAGGTAACTAAATCTACAGTCCCAAAGGGTCCTGTTCTGGGGAATGTCTAGAGAAGTTTCACAAGGTGTAGATGGCATCATTTAGGAGACTCCAGGGACGCCTGGGTGACTCGGTTAAGCGTCTGATCTTGATTTCCGCTCAGGCCATGATTTCACAGTTGATGGCATCGAGCCCCGCACCGAGCCCTTGCATCAAGCCCCGCGTTGAACCACACATCGGGCTATGTGCCGACAGTATGGAATTTGCTTGGGATTCTTTTTCTCCCTCTCTCTCTTCGTCTCTTTCTGCCCCTTCCCTGCTCATGCTCTCTCTCTCTTTCTCAAAACAAAGTTTAAAAAAAGAAAAGGAGAGACTCCATCTGCAATCTAGCAAGAAGGTTGGAACACCTGTTATCTTTACCCTCAGAACTGCCCTCCTCTTTTTTTAGTTATTTTAGCTATAAAAGAGAAAATACAGGGACACCTGGCTGGCTCAGTTGATTAAGCTTCCAACTCGTAGTCTCAGCTCAGGTCATGATCTCACAGTCTGTGAGTTCAAGCCCCACCCTGGGGATCCACACTGACAGTAAGGGGGCTATTTGGGATTGTCTCTCTCTACTCTCTCTGCCCCTGCCCTGCGCGCACTCTCTCTCTCTCTCACACACACACATACACACTCTCTCTCTCTCTCTCAAAATAAATAAAATTTAAAAAATTTTGTAAAAAGACAAAATACGTCACTGACCACTCTTTCTTTCAAATGATTTGTGCTACTTAGGATAGCAATTCTTTAGATCAGAATCTCAGAAAACTTGATGAAGTCAGGGTGTTATATTCAGGGAAATGAGCCGATAAAATGAATTAAATGTTAATTTGTTGATTATAACTCTCCATGAGAGCAGGAACTTAGTTTATTACTTATCCCCAGGATGTAGATAGAATTCAGGCACGTACTAAGGCTCAATAAGTACTTACTGAAGTAATGAGTAAATTCAAGTGCTTAATTCCAAATACAATATTCATACATTTAATGTTATTACTTATCAAAATTAAAACAATAATTCTAGTTTTGAATGTAATAAGACTCAAAATGACGATGTAATGTAACAGCTCGCATTACATTTCAAAAAGGAAAAAATCTAAAATGTAACTATTTTACTTCAGAAATCTTGAAGATTCCACTGACTTTTTTTGTTGTTTCGTGTGTGTGTGTGTGTGTGTGTGTGTTTGTCAAAAATAAACCTTAATAAAAAATAAGAGTATAGATTTCACCATGGAACCGGGGTGCGTCTAGAAATGACCCTGTTTTCCACACGTGCCATAGGAGATTCAGCTTAAGCCAACATCGCATTATCCCATTCCTTAGTTTTTGAAAAAAAAAATTGGGGGGGTATAGAATCCTAAGTCATTCTTTGTTTTCATTTCCATACTCCAAAGATGTCACTCCATTATCTTTTGACTTTCAGCTGTGTTGAGAAGTCTGCCATCATTCTTATATTTGTTCCTGCGCAGGTATGTGTCTGTTTCCTCTCCAACTAGAATATTGACTCCGTGCAAGTGGGACTGGCCCTTATTCATTCTTGGACCCTCCTCTTCTTGCTTAGTCCCGGGTATATAGTGAGCTCAAATATCTATTGATTATTCCTATTGATGATTGATATCTATTGATTATTCTTCAACATGTTAATGTCTCTTCCAATTTCTCAATAGACCCACATACAAAGACTCAACCACACACATATCTTCTCCTCTCCTGACTCAACTGATAAAAATGAAAGAAGAGGGACAATGAGGCAAACGTACAAATATGGAAGTAAAGGCTTGATTTAAATGCAGCCTCCAGTCATACTGGACTGAGGCCATGTACCTAATTCCATGGGGTTAGGGAGAAAGACTTTATTTGAACAAATAAAAACTAGAATACTTAGCATTATTTACAAAGATAATTCTGAACTGGTATGCACCTAAACATAGAGCCCCCAGATGTATTTTGAATATAGTGTCAAAACATCTAAAGCAGAAATTGATAGAACTACAAGAAAAAATAACTAATCATCATGCTATCGTACCACGCTTCTGTCAGCAGTTAATGTATCAAACAGACAAAAAAGGAATAAGGATACAGAAGATGTGAACAACTCTATTAATGAGCTTGTTATAATGGATACACATAGACCATTGTGACCAACAAATGGAGAACAGCATTCTTTTAAAGCACGCATAAAACGTTTATGAAAATTGCTATGTACTAGGTCATGAAGCTAGCTTGAACAAACTTTAAATGATTGGTATCATGTAGACCACATCGACCACAATGCAGTTAAGTTGGAAATCAATAATGAAAGACAGATAGAAAGGAATCTCACACAATTGGAAATTTAAAAATACACTTTAAACAATTAATGATTCAAACAACAACCACAAAGAGCACAATGGAAAAGAAAAAAATAATTAGAAATAAATAATAAAAATTAATAAAACTATGTGTAAAACCTTATAGACTTCAGTGAAAATCAAATGTAGAAGGAAATTTATAGCTTGTATGCTAACTCTAAAAAAGAAAAAAGGCTCAAAATCAATGAGAGAAGGATTCATATCAGAGACAGTCATCCAGCCTCCCACCATGGATATGATCACGTGTGCCCATATCAATGGGCCAATGGCGGATGCCCAGACATGATGTGAATAGCTCCCAGGTCTAACCCTTAAAACTTCCTTTGCAAGCATCCACTTTCTAGATGCAAAGAATCCTTTGTGGGACTCCCTAGCTCTACAATATGGTGCAGCCAACCGATGAAAGGAACTTAACCTCCTAAACGACTTCAGATAGAGCAAGTTCATCCATGCCTCTCCACTTAACTGTATCATATTAGGCTACCGAGGTTTGGAGTTTGTTATGGCAGCCCATCCTCACTAATACAGCAAATAACTTTTTAAAACTGAAAAAAAAAACACAGAATGGTACTTAAAAACTTAGAGGAAAATAATGAAGTGCAAAAATTAATGAAATAAAACACTTCATAGAGGGGATAATTAAATTCAAAGATTATCTTTTTGCAATGGTTAATGAAATTGACAAACTTTTGTTATGATTAATCATGGGGGAAAGGAAATGGCAAAAATAAACACTAAGAGTGAAAATGGATGCACTACAGGTTCAGCAGAAAAAAGGAATACTATTTAAAACTATATGCTAATACATTTGGGAATTTTAATGAAATGTGTGAATTTGTAGAAAAAGGCCATTCACCAAAACAGACTCAAAGAAGAGATGGAAAACCTAAATAGTCCTATATCATTGAAGAAATTCATTTGGTAGCTAAGCATTTTTCCCACAAAGAAAACATAGCCCAGTAGTCTGAGTGGGTAAAATGTTCTTCCAAGTGTTTGAAGAACATTTACAATTTTTAAACACTTCTCCAGAGAATAGAAAAAGACGGGGTACTCTCTAGCTTAGTAAATAAGATTAGCCTAACCCTGGTGCCAGACCCACAAAGACAGAGCAAAGGAGGAACACTATTGGCCAATCTAACTCATTAACCTAGATGCAAAATCCTTAACAAATATTCACAAACTGAATCCAGTAAGGAGGAAAAATGTTTACATCCCATGAACAAGATAGATTTCTACCAGAGTTGCAATGTTGGATTCATATTAGAAAAACGATTAACGTAATTCACCACATTGATGAAATAAAAGGGAAGCCATGCAAGCATTTCAACAGATGTACAAGAAACGTTCAGTGAAATTCCACATCTAATGACAGGTACTGGAGAGTGTTACAAACACGGACTCTGGAGCCAGGCTGCCTACTTTGGAATGCTGACTATATCATTAAGGAGCTTTGTGACCTTCGGCAAGTTATTTAATCTCTCCGAGCTTCCATTTCCTTGTTATCTATAAAGATAATAATAGTACTTTCCTCATAGGTTTGTTGTGAGGATTAAAATAATTTATATATGTAAAGCAGTTAGAACAATCCTTGCACGTGGTAATACACGTTTGCTACTGTTATGTTAGTGATTTTTAAAAACTCTTAGCAAACTAGGAAGAGAAGTAAACATCCATAATGTCCATAAAGGGCACCTACAAAAGCCTGCAGCAAATATCATAATTGCGGCTGAAATGTTGAAAGCATTCTCTTTAAAGCTGAAGAAAGACATAATGCCTACTGTCATTGTTTACACTTAACAATGGACTGGGACTCCTAGCCAGTGCAAAACACACACACACACACACACACACACACACACACACATAAATATACAAGAATTGGAGAGGAAGAACCAAAGCTGGCATTTACTTATAGACAATAGGAATGCCTACATACAAAATGCAAAATGGTCTACAAATTATACAGACCAAGAAGAGAATTTAACAAGAACTCTGGATAAAAAAAATAATATACAAAAATAATTTGTATTTTCAAAAAACAGCTACACACAATTAGAAAATGTACCTTTAAAAAGATATCATTTTAGAATAGGAAATATGAAATACCCGGGAATAGATCCAAGAGAAGATGTGCAAAACACAGATGGAGAAATTATAAAACTTTATCGAAAAAATGTTAAAGGCATAGGTAGATGGACATACTACATTTCTGGATAAGAAGATAATATTACCCAGATGTCAGTTTTTCCCAGATTCATCGATAGATTCAACGCATTTTCAATAAAAAATCCCAGCAAGGTTTTTTATACAAATTAATAAAGCAACTCTAAAATTTATGTGGATGAACAGAATAAAAAAAAAAGTCAAAACATTCCTGATGAAGAATAAAAAAAGAAAGAAAGGCACTTGCCCTGTCAGTTATCAAGATTTATTACCTCTACAGACATTAAAACAGCGTGTTTTTTGTGTTATCAATAGACACCTAGAAATAACAGAACAAGCTTATTCTAGAAATAACAGACACATGCCTATTTGGAAACTTGATTTATGACACAGCGGACATTATAAATCAACAGGAAAGAGTCAACTCTTTAATACGTTATTCCAGGACAATTGGTTATCCAAGTGAAGTTAAATTGCTACTTTCTCCTACACATAAAAATGAATTCTGGGTGTATTAAAAATTTACACGTAAGTGGTGAAACTATAAATTTAGAAGATACGGTAGGGAAATGTCTATATTACTTTGAGGTAGGGAAGAGTTTCTTAAACAAGATGCCAAAAGCAAAGCCGTAAAGGAAAAGAGTAAAAATTTTGACTACATTAAAATTAGAGCCGTGTTTTCACCCAAAGACAACAAAGTGTGTGAAAGAATAAGCCACAAAGCTGGAGAAAGATTTGCTGCACAAATATCTGTCAGAGAATTATTGCCCGTAATTAGTGTCAGTGTCTTGAAATCGATGAGAAAAAGACAAACATCTCAAGAGAAAAATGAGCAAAAGGAACTACTAGACCCTTCAAAAAAGAGGTGGCATGAATACTGGCTCATAAATACACAGGGAAAATGTTCAATTTCGTTTGTAACCCTAAACTCTTGGCCCTAATTTATGACATTTAAACACACAATTAAAGGGGCACCTGGGTGGCTCGGTCAGTTAAGCGTCCGACTTCAGCTCAGGTCATGATCTCACTGTTTGTGAGTTTGAGCCCCAAGTCGGGCTCTGTGCTGACAGCTCAGAGCCTGGAGCCTGCTTCGGATTCTGTGTCTCCCTCGCTCTCTGTCCCTTCCCTGCTCATGCTCTGTCTCTGTCTCTCTCCCTTTCTCTCTTTCTCTCTCTCTCAAGAGTAAATAAACATTAAAAAAAATTTTTTTAAGTTAAAAACTAAAAAAAAAAATAAACACACAATTAAACACATAGTAACATCAAACACACAACTGTATAACCCTTCACCTCTATCAGACTGGCAAAAGTCAGCGGTCTGTTCAGGTGTTGGTAAGACTGTGAAACATGGGGACTCTCACCCCCTGCTGGGAAGGCTGTAAATTAGGGAAAATCTGCCATTACCCGATCAAGTTGACCTTGGCAACTTGTGTTGGTGAGGGCCCTCCGGAGAAACAGAACCAGAGATTTATCATGAGGGCTCATGGAGGCTGATACATCCCACAGTCTGCTATCTGCAAGCTGGAGGCCCCGGAAAGCTGGTACTGAAGTTCTAGTCCAAAACTGAGGGCCCAAGAACTGAGGACTGGAGGAGACAGTGGTATAAGTCCTGGGCTGAGTCTGCAGGAGCATCAGTAACCACAAGCAGACGACGGACGGATGTCAAGCTTTACGCTGAGCGCAAATCTGCCCGTCTCTGCCTCTCTGTTCTATTCAGGCTTTCAATGGATTATGTGGTACCCACCTGCATTGGTGAGGACCGCCTTCTGTACTCGGTCTACAGAGTCAAATGCTGATCTCTTCTGGAAACCTCCCCACAGACACACCCAGAAACCGTGTTTTACCAGCTAGCTGAGCATCCCTTATCCCAGCCAAGCTGGCACATAAAATTAACCATTATAGGAGTTACACCTTTTGACCCAGCAATCCCACTCCTACGTATATAGTATAGACGAGAAACTTTTATATACATGCCCCATGTAGAAGAACATTCATGGCAGGACTGTGGCTCCTACGATAGCCACACGCTGGAAACAACCCAATATCCATCTGGAATCGGCAGAAAAAGAAAATGAAATGTAATAAAGCTTAGAAAAGAAATGAATAACTGCTGTGTTGGGTTATAGAGCCACAGCCCGAGGTTCCTGGGGCTAAGAGCTTACCAAGCTTTGGAGAGCACAGGCCAAGCTGGGGCTGAAGTTCCCAGAAGCCACAGGGCTGGCTGAGCAGGTACCGGCCAATGTCCCTCCAGAGAGACGGGGGAGGAGGCTGGGGGGGAGGAGAGGGCCGTGGGTCAGGTGGCCTGGCTCTCTCAGGCTCTGTAGCCGCAGCTGGACAGGAGCCGGTGGGAACTGGAGAAGGTGAAGGAGAGTGTGACAGAGCTAAGTGGCACCCCAGGGTCCAGCAGCTGGTAAGAGCAGCGTGGGCCAGACAAACTGCGCTGAGAGTCGGAAGGCTACCACTGCCTCCTTGGGGACTTTGGGGACCTCACTGAACCACCTTGGATCTTAGACTTTCCTCAAAGGGGCTGATACTGCGGTCCTGCCTGCTTCCCACGGCCATGAGGAAGGACGCACTTTGAGCAGCACTGATAATGCCCAGTGATGTTCTGACTAGTTCCCCAGTGGGTGCCCTTCATCGCCCTGCCGATGACAGCTGATGGCGGCAGGCCCCTGGTGGCAGTACTATTGGGGCAGAGAAGACCGCGTGGGCTGGCTCACCTCTTCCCTTGTGGGTTTTTCCTCTAGATCCAAAGCCTCAGGGTTTCCCAAGCATTAGTCTCATTAAGTTATCAATTCCCTCATCCAATTGTTACCGACCGCTTATTATGTACCAGGCCCCAGCTGGATGCTAAGAGAACAAAACATGGTCTGTTCCCTACAGGGGCCCCTAGCCTAGGAATGCACTCGCCAGTGACCAGGCAGTTGCATTACTGTGGGGTTAGGGTGAACTTACAGGTGAGCACGGGTGCCATGGGAGTGCCTACCTGGGCACCTAACCTGGCTTAGGGAAATCGAGGAAGATTTCCTGGAGAGAGTGGTGCCCGATCAGAGTCCCAAAGGACAAATTAGCAATGACCAAGTCATAAGGAGGAGTTTCCAGAGACAGGGGTGCCAGTGAACAGTGGGCACATTTGGGAGAAAAAGAACTTAAGTTTGGGTCTTTACAGTGGAATCTTCAAGACTGGATCTCAGCTGTCAGCTGAGAGGGACAGTGGTGCCACTTCCTGAGAAGCCACACAACACGTTGAGTGGTGCATCCCAGTGGTGAGGCTGGCAGGGAGTCGGGTAAGGGATCGGAGTTGGAGATGTGCATTTGAGAGGTGTCTGTCCCTTTGGTTAGGAGGATGTGGGAGGGGATGCGGCAGCTCCGGGGTAGGGTGCCAGGGTGGACCCCGAGGTAGACCGAGGGCTCAGAAGTAGCCAAGGAGGTAGGAGGGAAGCCAATAGATCTTAAGGAGAGAGGATCTGTGAGACTAGATGCTCTGGGAGGTCAAGTAGGGTCAAGCCCGAGAAGGCTCCTGGGGGCGTGGCTGGGCTCCAGAGAACAGGCCCTTCCAGGGCCGGCATCTCCTTGTGGGGCCTGGGGGCTATAGATGGGCTGGGGGGTGGGGGGCAGGGGGTTCTGGACTTTCCTCATGGAACCCTTGTGGGGTGAGGGGCCCAGCAAGCACTGTCTGGTGAGCAGGAGGTGAGCAGGAAGGCATGAGGACAGCCACCCAAACCCACGGCGAGGTTTGGCCAAGAGCTTGTTGGTCACAGTGTTAAAGATGTTGGCAAGGATGACCTGGAGTAGGGGCATGGCCTGGACAGCAACTTGTGTTGGGGTGGCTTCATGGAGGAGGTGATATTTTAGCTGGAGCTCAATGGATGAGTGAGAGGTCAAAGGAGGAAGAACATGACTCAGCATCCTTGGAGCACTGGGGATGAATCTTGGGTGGCAGCAGGAGGAGGAGGCCTTGAGGGCCACCCTAAGGGATCGGCCATAAGTCCTTTTGTCAGTTTGTCTTTTGGGTAGCCAGCCAAATGTTTTCACCCGAAGCGACCTGGTTCCTGTTCTGGCTTGGCCACTTGCTCTGTCGGAATCAGTAGAACAGCTCAGGATGCCCCCTCCTGGTGCACCCTTGGGAGGACGAATGAGATGACATAAGCAAAAGGGCCAGGAGGTTCAGACCAAGTCACGGTGGCCACGGGCAGTTGGCACTGTCTAGGGGACGGTCCTCCCCCCGCCACTCTCCCCAAGCCGCACCCGAAGGGGAAACGTCAGCCTCTTAGAAGAGATACTTGGAGAGGAAGCAGAGAGAAGCCCCTCCCGGGCCCTCTCAGATCACACCAGGGGACCACACCTGCCCGGTGGGAAGGGGGTGGGGCCCTTTGGGGGTGAGTCTGGCAGCCCCAGGCAGGATGAGGCAAGAGGTTCTGGAACAGGCACAGTGGAGCCCAGATGACCAACCCGAGGTCCCCAGTTTTCAGACTGACATCCGGCCAGAGGGGAGAGGCCCACTCACCGCCCACCCCCCGGCCTCCAGGCCCCTGTGGCAGCAGCTGCGGTCTGAGAAGCCAGCGGCCTGAGGATCACCAGCCCCGACAGGGCCAGGGCGACAGGGCGTGCAGACCTCTCTGTTCACTGTGGCTTCCTGGCCTGGGGAGGGGGCACTGCTTGGATGCCCAGGGGAGGGCGGTGGAAGCCAGGCCGGGAAAGAAGGCCTGAGAAGCACAGAGAAGGGTACAGCAGCCAGCATCTGACCTCCCGCCGCTTCATCTCCGCAGACCTCATGTTCCCCAGCTGCCAAATGCGGGTAATAATACCTGTGTTTTAGGGTCGTTAGAATGAAATGAGGAAATGTGTGCGGAAGGGCTCAGTTGATATTAGAATACATCACAATGAATATTCATCGTGGCAATAATAAGAGGCTTCATTGCCGGGTTGCTGGGAATCTCAATCGCCCCGAGAGCAGGGAAGGGGGCTCTGCTCCTGTCTCCTCCTCCAGGAGCCCTCCGATTGCTCCTCTGGCCTCCCTGCCCCAACCATGCTGGGAAGGGGGTCAGGGACCCTCCCACTTCCCGGGAGATCCCTCTTGCAGCACCCAAGACCACAGACAGTGGAAGAGCCCTGGGCCAGGACACCTGGCCACTGACCAAGCTCTGAAAGACTTTGAGCAAGTCCCGTCCCCTATCTGTGCCCCCAGGGTTCCTTCCTGTTCTGTCTGCATTTCTGATAGGCTCGGGGCGGCCCGGGGCGTGCTGGGGCTGCGCCTCCCTCCCTCCCACATTTCCGAGTACATCTCCCCAGGTGTGCGCTCTCCTGCCCGGGGAGGAGAACGTGCCTTAGGTGACCAGGGGTGTGACAGCGTTCCAGGCACCTTCCCCAGGATACCTGTGACAGGGACTCCTGGGAGCCAGCAGGTCAGGCTGGAGTCAGGACTCGAGGACACCCAACATCAGCCTCTCTTCAAGCCCTGTGTGAGGAGGGGAGGCATAGTCCCTGTCCTTAGGTGGACAGGAGGGGCTGGGGACAGGAAATGGGTAGAAGCAAATAGCCAGCCAGGTGCTGCGTTACTGAGTAAACATGAGTAGGGGGCAGTAGTCATGTCAGGCCATGTACAGACATTCTGAAGGTTTTTAAGAGTCTGCCGCATGCCTGCGAATACAGTTACGATCAGGCTCCCGCTCCCTGAGGCTTACTGGAGGTCCCACAGCCAAACAGTTCCATATTCCATGTGAGGTGCTGGGCGCTATGGGGCCACACGGCTCAGGGACCCGTGCTGGCCTGAGTGAGGACGGGAGGGCAGAATGTTCTAGGCAAAGATGTGAGGGAGAGCATTCTGGCGGGGAGAGGAGCCTGCGCATTCTTGAAGGCCAGGGAAAGTGCCTTCCGATCACCAGATAAAAGCCCACAGTGGCCGGAGCCCATGGTCTGTGGGAGTGAAAGAGGGGCTCTGAGGAACACATTATGAGGGGAAGTTGAGGATTTTAAGAGACTTGCCACAAGTGCTTCGCAGAAGAGGGAGAGTGGGGGCCAGGAAGAAGGTTCAGTGATACTGAACACTCGACTTATGGTCTTTGAGGCCTGCTTCAAACACCACACGTCAGAACCCCAGAACCTTATTCAACACCTTTGGGTATCCGGTGACCTGTGAAAGCCAGGGGCACTGCAGCCCCCCCACCCCAGCCCAGCCCCGGGTGGGCAGCCCGGATTCCCCCAGCCCCTGGAGGATTGTCTGATCTGACTCCCTCAGGGGATGTATAAGACCCAGAGAGGGAAAGTGCCTCGCCCAGAGTAACACAGCAAGTTATCGGCAGGGCTGGGATTAAGATCAAACTCCTGGTTGAGTGTTCTTTCTACACTCTCCCCCAGGGCTTGAGCTTGTCCTGGGACTGAGACTGCGGATTTCACAGGCTGTCTGCAAAGCAGAGAGGCTCTGGCTGTCCTGGCAGGGGTTTCAGTTCCAGCCCCATCACTTACTTGTTGTGTGGTCTCGGGCCGGTCATTTCATATTTCGTACCCTTGAGCCCAGGTCCTCGTATGTACAATGGAGATCATCCCAGAACCTCCTCCAGCACGCCATTGTGAGAATCCAGTGTTACTCCATATTCCGTGCTGTTTTTCCTTTTTAAAAAATATTTATTTATTTATTTGGGGAAGGGGAAGGTCAGAGAGAGAGAGGGAGAGAGAGAGAATCCCAAGCAGGCTGCACGTTGCCAGAGCAGAGCTCCATGCAGGGCTCTAACTCACATGAGATCATGACCTGAGCCAAAATCAGAGTCGGACACTTAAGGACGGAGCCACCCAGATGACCCTCCCGCACCCTGGGTGCTGTTATTTCTAAATCTCTCACACCTCGGGTGCAGGCCCAGCTCTCCAACACTGAGTGGCTGGGGCAGACAGAAGGCAGCCAGAGCAGTGGGGTCCAGCAGCGGAAGGGTCTGGAGCTCTGGGAGACCACAGGTTGTGGGGAGGAGACCAGAGAGGTCTCAGCCAGTTCCTCAGAGTCCTGGGTGTCACATGGCCTGCCATCCCAGATTTGACCACCAGGTGGCACCACAGGCTTTGCAGCAGTACTGGAGAGGTAGCAGGTGGGGCCAAGAGAAAGGGCCCTTTGAGAAATCCGGAGACAGCCTTGAGGCAAGGGAGCAGGGGAGGAGGATGGAAGGGAAGCTGGAGCAGGGGTGGGGTAGTGGGCACCAGCAGGTTCTCCCTCCCCCTCTGTTCTCTCCCAGGTCTCTTTGGAACATGCTGGACCTGGGACCCCTGTACAGAGCCTGGGTGAGAGATGTCTCCTTCCCCAGCCCCCTCCCCTAGCCACCCTCCATGGTCCTCAAACTGGCCAGAACTTCAGCTTGAGCAGACCCTCAGCCTGGGGTCTTCTAGGGTTCAGGGATAGGGCCCTGGGTGTCACTGAGAAGAGCTTCCGAGTTCAGGGCAGGAGGCAGGACCCTTGGAGGTCAGGATGTCCTGGAGGGCCTATAGGTGAGAAGAGGCTGCCTGGATCCTGGGTGGGGACCCAGCCTGCCACCATTCTCCCTCTCCCGCTGCTACCTGGGCCTGCTTGGCCTTCTTACCTCTCCCCAGGTGCACTTCTCTTTAGCACTTTCCCTCCTGGATCCTGGGTAGGATTCTAGACTGCCTCCCCCCTCACCTCTGCAGGGCCCCGGAGAAGACAGGCTAGGCCCACATAGCAGACCCTCGTCTCTTCTTCCTGCGTCCAAAGCTGGGGTCTCCCTGAGGGTCAAAGAGCGGTGCCGGGGGCAAGGCCAGAGTACAGCTCTAGGACCCAGGCTCAGATGGCCCAGATGGGACCGCAGAGTGTCCCGCCAAAGACAGGGCATGGCCACGGCCAAGAAAGGGTGGATGGGGCTGGTGGCAGAGGGAAGTGACGCTGGGCCTAACCAGGGGCTCACACCCAGAGCTGACACTTGCTGCCTGGCAACATGTCCTCCCTGGACGATGGAGGGGGGCCCTTTCCCTCCACCCTTGCCCACTTCGGCTGGGAGGTGCCTGGCGGCCCAGGAGGGAGGCACCTCAAGGGTGAGGCCTTTGCTGCTGACAGCTCTGTTGCACTCCGAGGACATGGTGTCCTGGGTGAGGTGCCTAGGATGTGGGGCATAGTCTGGGCACAGGCCCAGGGAGGGTGGGGTCCCCAAGGGTAAAGTGACAGGTGCTTGTCCTCAGCCCTTTGCTGCAGTCGATGCTGTAGGAACAGCCTGGCTGGCCTGGCATTTAGCTGGGGCGCAGGGCGGGGGTTCTTCCCAGTGCAAAGTGAGCTTCCCGCCCACCTTGGGCGACTCTGCAGGCTCCAACCTCCCCCAGACCCCACAACCAGTTGGAAGCCCCGCCAGCCTGTCCATCACCCTTCACAGTTCTCTCTGGAGCTCTCCTCCCTGCATGGACCACCCCTTACCCCCCACCCCCCACCCCAGGAAACCCGGCCCTGTCCCTCTGTCTCCCTCACCTCCTCTCCCCAACCCCATGAACAGTGCCCACACCCAGAGGCCCGTTCTCCAGGCTCGGGGGCTCATGGGCCCGCTCTCAGCTCATGGCTGGACCACGGAAGAGTTGCATCAGAGTCTGTTAAGGCAGGGGCCACCCCGCCTCTAGCTGTGCCTCGCTCTGAGAGCCGACTGGGATCCTGGCCGAGAAGCTGTTCTCACATCCACAGGACAGTGGGCTCGGGGAGCCTCCAGCTGGCCCTCCATGCCCACCACCACTCTGCTGTCCTATCCCATCCCCACTGGCGACAGGACAGCCCATTCTGGGTCCAAAAGCTGGACTAAATGAGTGTGCTCGGCCTAGAAGCAGCACGCCCCGAGCAGAGGAGGCTTTGGCGGAACTGGATGAAGACCGGGCCGCCGCAGGTAGGGTGGCGGGGGCCGCACTAACATGGCCCCTGGAGGCCCCGGCGAGCCCCTCCCTCCGCCTCTTAGCTTGCTGGGGAGAGGAAAGGCCCCCGGTTCTGCTGACCTCACCGTTTTCAAACTCCTTCCTGAGAGGTGTTTTGTTTTTTAATGATCAGGGAGTTGGCCCGCACTGGCTCATCCTGGCAGCACCACAGGCACTGCCAAGCTCTCTAAGGAGCCCCTGGAGCTGGGGGCTGCCTGGGGCCCCTCCGTTCCTTCTCCGATGGGACCAAGCTGGTCTCCCTCCTTGAACTGGGGCTGCCGGCCTTGCTACATTACCAGATGGCAGGTGCTGGTCAGGCCACATAATGGCAGTTACAAGAGGTCGGAGAAGAGGGCAAGGGAGGGGCTTGGCCCGGGGAAGAGGTGGGGGGACTCCCACCTGCTGCAGGTGACAGAGGCGTGACTTTGTTGTTTCCTGGGGGCTGCAGCTAGTAGACACCCCCTCCCCCCAGACCTGGCCTCGCCCAGGGAGCTGTCACTCAGGAGCCTGCCCTCCTACTCCAGAGCCAGGAAGGGCTACCCCTGCCCCGCTAGGAGGCCAGGCCCGAGTGTAGGCTCTGGAACCCCTGCTAACGTGCATTGGGTACATGAAACGCTCACTGGGGGCCTTCCCCCGCCCCCAGGTCTGGGGAAGCTCGCCAAGGTGGGGGCTGGCCCAGCAGCCCTGGGGAAAGCCGGCTGCTCCCCTGGCAGCAACACCTGCCCGCCCCCCCCCACCCCCACCCCTACCCGCCGCCTGCGTCAGGGGAGGTGTCCGCGCTTGCACCCGGCTTCCCAAGCGATGAGACATGGCTCCCAGCCTGCCTCCCCAAGCTGCTGGCAGCTCGCACTCTGTGGTCTGGGGAGGCCGCGGATCCCCGGAGCGCTCCCACAGCCCCTCTCCCTGGGCGGTAGACCTGGGACCTTGGCCCTCTGGGGGAGGGAGACCAGCCATGGACTATAGGGAAATGGAGCTGGATCCCCCTTTTATAGCTCCCACTAATTCCCCCAACCAAGCCTTGAGGGTTGGGCCGAGGACCGGAAAGGGACCACGAGTGAGTTAGGCTGGACCAGGCTGGGGTGTAGGCCTTGGTGTGGCCTCCGAACTAGAGTGGGGCCTGAGCAGAGCAGATTCTGGGAAAAATGTGCACACAGAGATGGGTGTGTCTGGCCTTGCCTTCTGGACAGAGACTCCTTCTCATCACTCCCAGGGCCTTTGCTCCAACAGGGAACCACACCCATCTTCCCATGCTGTCCTGTCTCAGAATCCCTAAATAAAGGAGGCATGTACCCGTCTGCTAGCCCCGATTTGTTACTTGCCTCCCTCTGAGTCTGTCTCTTTCCAAGCCTTTTTTTAGCCATGGAGATAATGTTTGATACACAGTCAAATGCACGGGCCTCGAGTGTACATTTTGATGAGTTTTGACAAATGTATACATTCCGGATATAGCATATCTCCAGCCCCCCTGAGAGTTTCTCACTGAACAGTAGCCTGTGGGCAGAGCCTGTGTCGTGACCATCTTTCCTGTACCTGGCACCAGCTACTGGTTAGTACGTGGAAAGCTTTTTCTACACTGACTCCTCTCCCCTGGACACCGGGACCACTCACACTCTCTCCTTAGAAACGGAGGTCTCTGGGTCTCCTGGTTGTGTCCAGACCAGCTTGAGACAGCCCCACTGAGCTCACAGGGTCTAGGCTCAATCCACATACCGTGGTGTCTTTGCTCCCTGCCTCTGAGCTCTGTCCATAGCTCGAGGGGCCCCTCACTCCTGGTGTGGTGCCTGCCTGGGCTCACAGCATCTGGGGAGGTGGGGACCGGGGGAGCTGAAGGGCCTGCCCATTCTGGGAGTCTGGACAGCTTAGGCTCGAGTGCCAATACTGCTCGGGGTGGCCAGCCCCCTCT
This sequence comes from Panthera tigris, assembly GCF_018350195.1. Lineage (NCBI taxonomy): Eukaryota > Metazoa > Chordata > Mammalia > Carnivora > Felidae > Panthera > Panthera tigris. Next base: position 40,329,016 of record NC_056678.1, read on the forward strand.
CCACTCTGGCTTTGGGAGGCAGTGGGGCTCCAGGGTTAGCAGCCACCTGCTCCGGAGCTGGAATCAGCCCCCTTGTACCCCTAAGAGCTTTGGCTTCAGTGATCGGCCCAGTACCTTGCTCTTGCTGTGATCGGGGCAAGGCCTAATTCTTTAATCTATACAAGGAAGAGGTTGTAAAGAAGTGACCTCAACCTTTCATGGCGACAAAAATGTATTTTCAAATATAATGCTATTTGAAACATTAATACATGAGGCAGATAGAAGTGGGGCTACTCAGAATTGGGCTTAAGGGGTTCAGAACCCCAGTCACCAAGAAAAGCCTTCTTTCCTTCCCACAGGAGCTCCAGGTGGCCCCAGTGAGATCCTTGGGTTCCCACCACACTTCGAAGTCCCTGGTGATAGGGCCTGCTCCAGACAGAGACACATGGACCCCGGGTCACCCTGAGAGACCCCCTTATTGTGAAGGGGGAGGTGATGGCAGCCGGGCTCTCGCTTGCAGAGTAAGCCACTGGCAGAAAAGAAGGGAAGGCCGTGACCAACTATTGATGAAGCACTTACTGTGTGCCCTAAGTCTTCATATCCATGACCTCATTTCTTTCTCATGACCTTCCCACAAAGGGGGTGTTATTACTCTGTTTTATAGACGAGAAGTGTGCTCAGAAAGTACAGAGGAATCTGCCTGGGATTACACAACCGGTTCCCTTCAGGAATGGCAAGTCATGATGAGGAGTCCAGCAGGGTGGAAGGATCCTGGTCCCGATGGTCATCTCCGTTGTGCTGGGAGATTGACATCACCTGACAGTCACTCAGCAAACATGCCAGGCATGTGGCAGAGACTCTGTCATCACAGGGATGGGATACTTCTTTGCTCAGGGACTACTGTCACCAGGAAGTTTGACTCTTGTGTTTTCCCATCCTGAGGGCAGCAGAAGGTGAGAATGTAGCTTCTTTCAGGCCTTCTGTGACCAGGCAGACCAGTGGCTGAGGGTGGACTGATGGTGGCCATGGAGGCCAGTAGGGCCTCGAGTGCTGGACTGAGGACAGTGAGTGGCAGGCAGGAAGCACAGGGCTGGATTCCTGAGCCCAGCTGCTCACTGGGCAAGAACGGCCAGGAGGAGAGGGCTCTTCAGCTCTTTCCAGACAAGCGTGAAGCCTCATGAGCACCAAGCAAGTCTGCTCTTCTCTGAAGAGGAAGCTCTGTTGGGGCAGGGGCTGCTCCAGCCCACCCCCAACCCTCCCTGAGGCCTATCATTGGGCTGCCCCATCGCCTGTGTTAAGTGAAATCATGGGGAGAAAGTTTGGGGCTGGATCCTGTTGTTCCAAGTCCCCTCAGGGACAGAGATCCAAAGGGACCTTTTCTCTGTCCCTTCTTCTCCCTTCCCTTCCCTCTCCCAGATAGGGGACCTGCTGAGAGCTGAGTTGGCAGAATTGGGACCCACGGTTGGGCCGGAAGCCTCACCATTTATTTAGCCTAGAGTTGCCCCTGGGAGTGGGGAAGTATGGCCAGGGGGGGCCGGGGGTGGGGAGGAATGTGACAGAATGGCTGATGGGTCAGGCAAGGGAATCACACCAGCCAGGGGCTTCCTACATAGAACCCGGCAGAGGTCAGTAGAAGGAACTCATGGTTGTTGAGCAAATGAATGGATGAATGAATGCATCATTTGTTGTTTCTTTTGTCCCCCCCCCCCCCCAGTCTCCTGGCCGTAACGTGTCTCTAGCTTGAAAATCTGTTCTGTCCAATACTATACCTGGCTGTACAGTGCAGATCCAACACTTCATATGAGAAAAAGGAAGGTAAAATATCTTAATAATTTTCAATATTGGTCATACGTTGAAATACTATTTGGGGTATATCGTGTCACGGAAGAAAATATTATTGAAATTGTTTTCACCTGTCTCCTCTTACTTTTTTAAATGCAATCCCTAGGAGAACTTAAATCACATCCGTGGCTTGCATTGCATTTGTGGGACAGCCATGATCTCGATGTGTCTCCTGGTGGTTCCCTGCCCCGTCTGGAATCCTAGGGCTCTGTGTAGCATCCAGCCCAGCTCTCCCCTGGTGACTGCTCACCTCCGGGCCTGTGAGGGAGGTCCAACGGTCAGAGGCCTAGTCGTTAGCTGTACTAGACTGGCAGCCAACCAGGGCTGGTGAAGAAACAGCCCAGGGAAGATGTCTGATGGCCCGAGGCCACCAGCTAGAATGCAGATCTGAGTAAGAATCAGGAGTGGCAAGGAAATCGGCAAGCACGACATGAAGAAAAGGGGCCAGCCGAAGGATAATGCATCTACCGTGCATCGGGCACATTAGTTGTGCCATTCCATTTAATCCTCATGACAGGTTTATGGGGGAAATAATACAATCTCCATGTTATGTCTGAGGAAATTGAGGCTCTGAGAAGTTAATGAACACAGCCTAGGTCACACGGTTAGTATGTGGCAGAGCCTTGATTCCAATAAAATTTATTGGACTTCAAAGCCTGTGCTCTCAACCTCTAGCTTGTCCCGTGAGGTGGTTTTAGAGTCCTGGAGGTGGGAGTGGGGTTTGGGAATTTCATCCACAGGGAGGGAAGGGATGGGCTTCAAAGGTCAAAGTAATGATGGGGGTGGGACAAATGTTCTCAGAGGAGCTTAGAACCAGCCCCTGCCATTTATTGGGAAAAGGCTGAACGGGCTGGCCCAAGGTTGCCCAACGGTGAGTGGTGGAGCTGGACTTAGAGGCCAGGACTCCTAGGCCATGACTCCTTTGAGATCCAGGCGATGACCAGTTTCAACTGTCCTGCTAAAGCCCGGATACCGCAAGACAGCTGGCTCAAAACAGAGCCCTTGGGTTTCGGGTCCCAAGGCCCTGGGCTCTGGGGAAGATGAGGAAGCCCAAGACCATTTTATTGCCACTTGCTATGTAATTAATGACTTAATGACCTTTTGGGAGGCAAAAGCCACCATTTATGGCCTCTAAGAGCATGACCCCAGTTGAAAGCTGAGTCTCCATGCCCTGCAGGTTCGGGTGGGTGTAGTCACCATCCTGACCTTTGCCTGCATTGTGACTTCAGTCTTCCTGGCCCCCTCCTTTCCTGGGCCTGAGGAAGACCTCGGCCTAACACATCCACTGCTTCTGGGAGTTGGTCTCAGTGCTCAGGGCCCTGTTTGTGGTGACGCGGGACAACACCCGTCGTCATTCCCTTCCCTGACCAGACTGATGGCCATTATGCTTTGCGGGCACTTCTTGTGTTCACACATACAGTCACAAGGTCCTTCCTCGGAGCCTTTGTATGGGATCTTCCTCGCTCTGCCTGGGACACACTGTCCCCCAGAGTTTTGCTCCACTCCTCCCCCAGGGAGGCCAGGTCCAAGCACTGCCGGCTGGCTTCGTGGCTGCGCTTGAATTCCCAGTCTACCCTGTGCTTTGTGCTCTATCTGCCATGCTCTCCCCTCGCTTGCTCTGTCTGGCCTCGGTTTCCTCTTCAAACACTGGAGATGATCCTATCTACTCCATAGACACAGAAGGGTTAAGTAAGATAATCCATGATGTGCCTGGAAAAACAGATGTTCTCCAAACCTGCCTTTCTTCAAGGTCCAGCTCAAAGCCCACCTCCTCCAAGAACTCCTGTCTCCTGTCCATCCTGTGAGCAGGGAGGTAGACCCAGCTCTTGGAAGGAGCCAACGCGGGCATCCCACTGCAGCCTGCAGGACCTACCCCAACTGCTCGAGGACTGATTTTTGGCTACAGTCACTTTCTGCTTTCCCTCAAAGTTCCTAAGTAATGCTTTTGATGATTTCTGCCAAAATGGCACACACTCGTTATGAAAATTCAAACAGCACAGACATCTGCAAAGAAGAAAGTGATAACTCACCCCGGATCCCACCACCTAGATTTAACCCACATAAACAGTTGCTGAACATCAGTCCTGACAGATCTGTAAGCATAGATACAAACGGAATGGTAGGTAGATGATAGATGGGCAGAAATAATTGTCTACGAATGGAGTCGTATATTACATGCTTTTAAAATATAGAAATGTTAAGTTTATTTGTACTTACATATAACAGGAAATAAAACGAAAAATAAAACTGAAGGCATTTGTACTTTGGATGAATGTTTCTTAACCACAAGGGACATTGGTACCTATAAACTCCCTCTGTATATAAGAAAATGAATTCTTTTTCAAAACCATTTGAAAAGGTTGCAGTCATTGATTTTTTTTAAGTTATGCTTCATTAGAGACAGTATGACTGATTCTGCTATGAAAGACGAGATGATAAACTCCCTGCACTTCATCCCTCCACGTCTCCCACATCCTGATTTTTGTTGCTTACACAATTTGCGTTTTGTCAGGATTATATTCTGCAACTCTATATTTAACTGGATATAATCCTCACCACTCATCTTTTCTTTGGCTTCCCTCCTTTTGAGTTCTTTAGCTGAAATCTTTCATGATTTTCTGCTGCTTTATTGTCAGATTTTCAAGACAGGCTCTCCCATCTGAAGATCTCTGTTGCCTTTAGACTCACTTGGTATAGTGTCTGTGGGTCAGGCTTTCTGTCCCTCCAGATTTTGTGACCATTACTTTCTGATCTTCTGGCTTTTCCCTCTTGTAATCACTTGGGTTTTTTTTCTGCCTGAATACCTGAATAATTCTTTATGCTTTGAAGTTCAGGAACTTAAATAGGATGTGTCCGGTGTTGACCATTGTTTTCTGGTATGCTATGTGCCCTCTCTCTCGGAAAACTCAGTCCTTTCTTTATTTAAAGGAAAACTTTTCTGTAAATAGACCTAAATATTTTTCTCTTTCTTTTGTATAGTTCTCTCCTTCTGGGATATTAATTATTCTTACTTTAGCTGATCTTCATTTAGTTATTATTTTGTCTCCCAAACCTATTAGCTTCTCTCGAATCATTTTGATCTCTGCCTTTTCCTTTGCATCGATTACCACAGGCTCAAGCCTTTCCTTGGTGCCATTCTATTTTTAGCCTTCTGTGTTGTTGTTTCTAAATCTTTCGTTTGATTAGTAATTGTATTCAGGTCTCAAGTTGTTTTCCTAACCCTACAACCTCTTCTTCTCCTTCAGTCTTCTTATTATCTCGTCTTTGAATGTTGTGTTAACGTGCTCCCGGAACATGAAACACCAGACAGGACTTTGTTTCTGTTTTTAGTTTCGATTTTCTTCCAGACTGGATTCTTCACCTATCTTTCTCATGCTGCGTTCCTTCCTTCCCGTCTCCCTGCCCCCAAAGTAGATTTTCATAGTTGCTGTGCTATTTCTTTTACATATTGCTTATGCTAACATGAGCAGTTCTGTCCACACCCTCTATTAGCTTTGATATAAAACAGATGAATCACATTAGTCTTGTATTGCTCCCTGGGTTGCCTCATGCATGTAAATCTTGCCCTCATGCCTGCGGCGTCCCAGAGACAAGGACCGTGTTTCAGTCATTCCTCTCTGTTCCCGGCTACACTGCTGGACACAGGCACACACAACTGATGTCTGAGCTCTGACTAGAATGATAAGAGGTTGGGGCCATAGTAAGTTCTCGAGTCCTAGATGAGTTTTTGATAATGACAGATGATTCTCCACCGCAGTTCTGAAAGTTTACTGGGGACAAAACTAGAGAAAATGTGTTTCAATTATAAGAAAAATTGAAGTTACTTAGAAAATATAACCGTCTAAATTCCAAGAGTTTGCCCACCATGAACTAGTTTTATAGCAGCAGAAATCTTGGGTTCAGTGTGGGGAAAGGTTTTGCCTACCCCATCTTTTTTAGGCACAGAGTTTTCTTTGCGAAGTTCCTCCACCCAGATCCACCCTGCCGGGAAAAGCTTTCTTGAATAATTCCAACAAAAGCCACCACTTATTAAATACCTACCCTGCGCCAGGCACTTTACACTTATCTTTACCCTTAATCCTCTCAAAACCATCCTGCAAGTTAGTGTGCATTAGTTTCCTTTTATAGGTGAGAAAATAGAAGTTCAGAGAAGTTAGGTTACTAGTCCAAGGACACAGCCTGGCGAACTTCTGAGATATGAACACAAAACCACCCCATCCAGCCCCACAGTTTATGCTCTTCCCCTGCCTCCCACGTTGGCTTTCAAGAAGTGTGAGTAGCGGGGAGTTTGGGTGGCTCAGTTGGTTGAGTGTCCAACTCTTAATTTCATCTCAGGTCATGATCCCAGGGTTATGGGATTGAGCCCTGCATCAGGCTTCACACTGGTCATGGAAACTGCTTGGGATCTCTCTTGTTTCCCCTCTGCCCCTCTCCCCCACTTGCTATCTCTCTCACTCAAATAAAAATAAAGAAGTATGAGTAGGTTTAGAAGAGATGAGAGAAATATGATGGGACTTGGAAGACGGAAATCAAACAGGTGGTCTAGGGAATGGGGACAAAAAGGATGTGACAGAGTCAGAGTGGGAGAAGGGTCTGGGTAGAGACCCAAGGGAACTGAAAGCAGGGACTTGAATGGATGTTTGCCACCCATGCTCAAAGCAGCTTTATCCACAATCCACAATCTGAAAGGGGGAAGCAACTCATGCGTCCATCCACAGATGCATGGATAAACAAAAGGTAGTACACACATACAACACAATAGTGTTCAGCCTTAGTAAGGAAGGAAATTCCAACACCTGCTACAACATGGATGAAACTGGAAGACATTACACTCAGTGAAACAAGCCAGTCACAAAAGGACAAATATCGTATGATTCCACTTACAGGACCTGGAATAGTCAAATTAGTAGAGGCAGAAGGTAGAAAGATGCTTGCCAGGAATGAGGGGAGCGGGGAAGAAGGAGTTATTGTTTAATAGGGACAGAGTTTCTGCTTAGGATGCCGAAACTATTCGGAGATGGATGATGACGGTTGTCCAACAATGTGATGCACTTATTGCCATTAATCTGTGCATTTAAAAATGGTTCAAGTGGTAAATTTTATGTCTATTTAAAATTTTTTTAATGTTTATTCATTTTTGAGAGAGACAGAGAGACAGAGTGAGAAGGAGGGGGGGCAGAGAGAGAGGGAAACACAGAATCTGAAGCAGGCTCCAGGCTCCCAGCTCTCAGCACAGAGCCTGATGTGGGGCTCGAACTCACGAACGGTGAGATCGTGACCTGAGCCGAAGTCGGTCACGTAACCGACCGAGCCACCTGGGTGCCCCATGTTATGTCTATTTTATTGCAGTTTTTTAAATGCACGCAAAATAGGAACTGGACCTGGAGTACTCTTTAAAATTCAGATTCCTAGGCTTCACTCCAGACGTGGGTGGGTTCCTAAAATGTGCCTTTTAAAAGAAGCCCTTCCAGATGATTCTTACACTCTCTAGCTTAAGAACCATTGGCTGAATAGGATCAGAATAAAGAGACTTGATTAATGACAAGAAGCTGGGCTGGAGGAGTCTGTGGAATGACCACAGTCTTCCCCAAAACAGGGGGCTTGCTTGTCCAGAAGCCTTAGGAAACCCACACCATTTCCCTCTTTCTGCCGGTGTAGGACCGTCTCCTCGGCAGCCTGCTGTCTCCGTTAGAAGCCCGTCTTCCCTGAGAGAGACCTGGTCCAGCAGCCTCATGAGCAGAAGCTTCAAGACAAGGTTGGGGAGAGCTAACCCTCATTTGCTGTGACCTGACACCACCGGCAGAGCTGTTCCCTTAAAATGGAAGGTTCTGGACGAGAGGGGCCTAACAGGTCATCTGGTTCTTCTTCCCATCATCGTTAGATACCGTCTTGTATCCTGATCCCCCAAGTCTGGGTCCCAGGATGATTTGTTATTCACAGAGGTTTACCCCCAGGGAAGTGTCTGTAGGAAGCATCTGGGAGAAGGGTGGACATTGGCTATGAGCCAGAGAGTGTGGCATCACCTGGTAAATGGGGGCCCTGTCGTCATTGTTTTTATTCTCCATGGATCAGGCCCCTCCCCTGCTCAAAGCAGTCCATTACTAGTAGTCATGGATCCCAACAAGGGGATGTTGCAAAGCCAACTGGGGGCCCAGGATCAGGGGCTAGGAGTGCACTGAGACTCTCACGTCTTCCGTCTTCTCTCTTCTGCGTGTCTCTCTATGCACTGGGCTTCTCTGCCTGCTGGTCAACATGGTGGACACATGGGTCCCCACCACTATTGCAGATGGGTCATGTAATCTCAGCTCCACGGTCAGCGTTACTATGTTTGGAGCAGTGGAGGTGACGCTGCACCTGTCAGTCACAGCCCGGGACAGAGCCCGCATCACACCTTGTAAACAGGGGGCCTGGGAGCCCCCTGCTCCTGCTCCATCCATGTAAACCAGAGAAGGGAACTGGTCTCAAAAAAAAGGGCCAGAACTCCCATGGTTCCAGTACTGTTCCGTGGTTTCTGGGCACCTTTGCGTGGCACGTGAGACCTTTCCCAGCTCTGCCCCAGCCCCCAATCTCCCCAAACTGTTCCCACATCCCTGTCTTTGCACGGGCTCTTTCTGCCTAGAAAACTCAGAGTAAGGAAGAAGCAGTGCTGGGTCCCAAGCCAGTCCTCCTGGCTCCCAGTCTCAGCTCATTCCTCTATCCCTGGTGGCTGTGAGTTTCGTGGGTAATGTGGTCGCTGGGTTTCACATATCTCCTGATGTAATCCAGATTTTTTTTTCTTCCTTTCCCTGTGGTTCTTCTGTGATTAAGCAAATCCAGAAGGCTTATTGCCCAGGGAAGAATATAGGAAAGGGCATGATGTAAAGAAGCTTCTACCCAACAGGAGGAAACAGGAGAAAACCCTTCTGGGGCCTGGGAAAAGGAGCAGAAAGGGCAGGGTGACTTGGGAGTCCTGTCCTCCACACAATGGCTCCCTACAGGGGAGGGAAGAAGTGCGAGATAGGGCTGTGAACCCAGAGAGGTTCGGTGGGGATCCCCGTGCAGGAGTCTTGTTCTCAGCTTCTTAGTATATAGGCCTAGAAATTTGCAAGCCCATCAGGAAAGCCACTGTCCCCATAGGGCCACATTGGAAAAGGGATAGGGCAACAAATTATGCATGATCCAGGGAAGTGTCTAGAGAGATGGTCCTGTGCCCTTAGCCCCTAGCTCCCTACCACCTGTATGAGGCACGTGGGGCATCTAGAAGGTCCTGCAAAAGGGGGGTGAGAGTGCTGACTGGGTCACCAAGGAGTCACCGTTAGGGCAGGCCAAGCAACCAGAAAGCAGCAGGGTGATGCACCAGGCTCCGATGGAGTTTTTGTCATGACCAGGACTCAGGCCATCTTCCGGGGCAGTGGGAGCCATGTACGATGAGAACTGGCCAGCAAGAGAGATGGCCACGCTCCTTGGGAGAAACCCCAGGGCTTGCCCTCAGACAGGGCAGAAGGATCTGCAAACCGTAGGCAGAGGGCATTGTGCAGGCCCTCAGTCTCCAATATCACAAAGGTGCCTTTGGGGGTGCCCTTGAAATGGGCAGGAACAGCCCCGACCAGGAGTTTGGATTTTGAACGGATCACTCACCCAAATGACTCTGAAAGAATGCAAAAGAGTTTGCTGTAAATGAGCACCCCTGTTACTTTAAAAGGGTAGTTCTGTTTGTTTTCTGCTATTGATTTCCCACCATTATCAGAATCAGAAAGGAGGTCTGTGTGTTCCATAGGATCAGGTATAAAACAATAAGGTAATTTACTTTTTTCCTTTCTCGCGCATTTAAGTATATTATGTGAACATTACACGTTTGCAAACCTGCACCTTCATACCTAAAAACTAAGAAATATCCTACTCAGCGTTGGAGACCCCCACAGGCCCGGAGCCTGGTGCAGAGTGCGTCTGGCTTCATACAGAACCGGGCTGAGCATCAGGGGTCCGTCGGGGATCTCCAGGGGCCTGGGCTCTGGCCTGCAGCGGGCTGCTGTTCTGTGGCCAGTTGGGGTGAGTAATGCCTCTCCCATTGTCAGACCGATGATGACGGTATAATCAGCACAAACAGCAATTAGGGTAATTGTTCTGTTTAGACGTAACCCAACTTCACTGCCTGGGTCGGGAGAGAGTCTCTGAGGCTCTCTCTGAGGGCCGCGTGCTGCTGCTTCTGGCTTGTCACAGTGCCCACGCTACAAGGTGCTCGTGCTAGGGGAGAGGGTGGGATGCTGAGGTGGGTGAGGAGGGGAAAAGTCACTGCTGGGGGAAGTCCCACTATCTAGGCCTGGCAGGCAGGTGGCGGCGGGGGGGGGGGGGGAGGCGGGGGGGGGCGCTCTGAGCCGCTCCCAGCGTCCAGCTGTGCCTCCCGCTGCCTGCTTACACCCACAAACCTCATCACCATGGAGACTGACCTCCGCTCCCGCCAAACCCAAGCACCTTCAGGCAGCAGGCAGTTTCCCAAGGGAAATGAAGCTCAGATCCCCCTGATCTGAGCCAACTGGCCTCCCTCCCGCCCAAACCCCCAAACTCCAGGCCTCACTCAGATTCCCCAGCAGCTCCAAGTGGAGACACGTGCACCGTCAGGGGGCCTGAAGAGGTGGTGACCCAACCCTCCAGGGCAGGAGGAAAGCAGAGGAGGGTGGCTAGGACACAAAATGGATGTTTTATCAGGACCTGGCAGGTTGGACTCCAGGATAGGAGGGGAAAGAACTGGTGAGTGAGGAAGCCCCAGAAGCCCCCCTCCCCGACCCCGTCCCCATCCTGTAAGTGGGAGAAGGGTCGTGAGGAGGAGTGACGACCCAGTGGCTTTCTGCAGGCTGTTGCTTCTCTCAACAATCTTATTTTCTTTCATCTTTATAACGAGCCTGGGAGGCAGTCGCCTTCACTCCCATTTCACAGGCTCAGAGAAATGGAGTCTTTGCCTAAGAGGCCCTTAGCTGTGACAAGTGCTGGTCTTTCGTTCTTTCGCGAGCCCAGTACAGGCCCCAAACTCACGAGCTATGAGATCATGACCTGAGCCCAAGTCAGAGGCCCAGCCGACTGAGCCACCCCGGCGCCCCTCCTCGTATCAAGTCTTAATCATAGTTTTGGAGATCTTTTTAAAAACATTTATTTGTACATGACTTTAGAGCTTACTAAGTGCTCTTACACAAAACAGGGAGCCTTGTTCTTCAAACAGCACCGCAGGGAAGCGGGTGACAACGAGATGATGGCATTTGACAGATCGTGTTAGGAGACTTGTTACTCCGAGTGTGGTCTGAGGACCCACAGCATCAGCGTCACCTCGTTGCTTGCTGGAAATGCAGACCCTTCGGCCCCACCCCAGACTTGCTGAATCAGAATTGGCATTTTAACAAGATTCCTAGGTGATTCCGTGCACATTACGATTTGAGAAGTACTGACTGTGAGCATCTACTCCAACCCCCTCATTTGACTAGCCGGGAAACTAAAACCCAGAGAGGGCAAAGGACTTGCCCAAAGTCACACAGCAAATTGGTGGCCAAGCCAGGCCCAGAACTCTGCTTTGCACTGGGTAGAGTGAGGTACGGAGGACTCACAGGGCTCTGTCTACCTCACCGTCCATCCTGTCGCGCCCCACCCAGTGCGCCCTGCTCACTACATCGAGCAGGCCGGCTGCACCCCACTCTGACCATCTCCAAGAAGGTACAGTGATCCCTGAGGACTTTTCTGCAAACAACAACAAAAACTAAGCTTCTTGTTAAAGCCCGGTAGATGTGACCAATGAGGGAGCCCGATGGACCTTCAGAAACAAGTTCTTGCCCAGTAGCCCCGTGGTGGCTCTCTTCCTCAACAGGACCTCAGTTTACCCGTCTAAAAAGGGAGTATCAGGGGGCCTCCCAAGGCTCGTAAAACTGCCTGAGCTCTCACAATGAAAGCCCCGTGGAAAGACAAGGTCCCATTATGTCTTCTTGTGTTTAATTGTGTCTGTGTGGCGTTGACTGCCTAAAGACACCCCATTAAGTGGGAAGTATGAAAATGATGGGCCGCCAGGGCTGAGCAGTTGGATGTTATTAGAGGCTGGGCCCTTCTGACTTCCTGGCAGAGGCGTAACTGGCTTCATAAATTCCTCCCGGGGGAGAGGTGACGTCGTCCGTGGCCGCTTCCCTTTTCCCAGACCCGTTGGTGCATCAGTCTGTCCTTGGCATGGAGTGAAACCAAACAAAAAGTTGGTGGCAAAGAGGGAGGGCCAGAGGGGGTGAGAGGCGGGCTGTCGGCCCTGACTGGGAGCCAACAGGTCCTTGCGTGGCACCATGGCTGAGGGACTGCGTCATGCACCCCCAACTCAGGGCCAGTCCTGGGTCTGACATACTGGCGAGGCCACGTGCTGAGGGAGTTTGCTGAGAGAGGTTGACAGCTCATGTCAGGTGACCAACAGAGTTCCGAATACATGTCTGTTTCCTAGGGCGGCCACACGAATGGCCACAAACAACAGAAATTTATTCTCTCACAGTTCTGGAAACCAGAAATCCAGAGCCAAGGTGGTTCCTTCTGGAGGCTCTGAGAATCCATACCACACTTATTCCGGCTTCCGGCCTTCCTTGGCTTATGACAACATCACTCCAGTCTCTGCCTTCACACAGCTTTCTCCTCTGGGCCTCAAATCTCCCCTGCCTTTCTCTTGGAAGGACACTTATTGGATTTAGGGCCTCTCCTAAATCTAGGATGATCTCATCTCAAGATTCTTTACCTAGTTACATCTGCAGGGACCCTTTTTCCAAATAAGGTCACATTCACGGGTTCTGGGAGTTAGAACACAGACATAGATTTTGGGGGGGAGGGAAGCCACCATTCAATCTACTACCGTGTCCCCCAAAGACTGTACTTCAGTGGCTTCCTCCACCCCAGAAGTCTTGTGGTGTGTGGGGTGCCGTGTGGAGGAAAGGCACTGGCTTGGGGTCGTGGGAAGAACCTCCAAGACGAAGCTCTGCCACGACCCAGCAGCATGGGCAAGTCTCACAGCCTCTATGAGCCCCAGTCTTCTCATCCTTACAATGGGGGCAATAAGAGGCGTGAACGCTTCTCTCAAGGGGCTGATGGGCAGGGACAGAAAACCACTTTGTAGACCGTAGAGAACCAGATAGATGTGAAGCATTCTCATGATTCTACTTGCAAACAGATGAAAGCAGATGCGAAAACCAGCCAAGCCAGCGAGTAATCAAAAGTATTCACTCCCTTTGAGTTATCACATGATTCCTCTTTGCTGCACTAAGAGCAAAAACTCTTTGCCCTGCACTGCAAAAGTTGCCTTCCACAGTTCTGTGCTGTCCAGTATTGCCTGTTTTCCAAAAGGCCCCCAAATTCTGTCTCTGCTGTCACATTGCCCACCTTCCCCAACCCTGTCCTCATCCCCAGCCTGAGCACTGGAGCTTATGTGGGGGTTAGGAAGTCACCAGGGGAGTCCTGCGCTGACCCCCCTTGCCAATCCAACCCCAGTATTCCTGCTCAGCAGACCAATTTCCAAGACAATGGGGTGGAAGACAGAATCCTCTGTCATAGAGGCCATTCAGGGTGTTTCTTGGGGCAGTAGGGGCTCCCAGGGCAGATGGTCAAGGTCCAGGATGGATAGATGCAAAGCATGTCTACAGTCCCCTTTGGAAAGGAGTGAGTGGTACAGAACCCCCTGGCCTGGCCACTCTGCCCCTTCACCCCACTCCCTCGACGGAACCGTGGCAGCCAGTGGACAGTGAAGACCGGAGATGGTTGGAGGGTCAAGGTGTCAGGTGACCCCACAACTCCTCAAGAGCTCTTGGCCAGAATGGGCCCGTATCCAGCCCCAACTCCAGCAGGGCTTAAAGTCATGGCCTCTGGTATGATGATAGGACCGGGAAAGAGGGTAGGGGTAGGTGGGAGCAGAAAGGTGCCCAGAGGGGCATCTGGTCACAGGGATGTCATAACAGAGCACACAGAAGGAACGTAGGTCAACAGGACAAACGTTTCCTGAGCCACTGCGATGTTCAGGGCCCTGCAGTAGGCCAGCGGGTGGTGCAGAGCTTACAGAGTTCCAGGGGGCAAGCGTGCCGTGCTAAAGTCACACAAGACAGGTACAAATTATACCAAAAGTTGGGGGAGAGATGGGAGGACTTCTGGCTCAGAGCAACTAGGGAGCCAGCGAAGAAAGGCGGGAGCATCTGAGATGGGCTGGGGCGGGGGGGGGACTCCCACGGGACCGGATGGGCAGAGGTGAAGCAGCAGCCTGTCCAGCCAGAGGGAGCGGCATTAGTGCCCCGTCGTGGCTCCTAACTCAGGTCCGGTTGGTGGCAGACTACAGACCTGGGAGCAGCCCGGAGCCCAGGGCCCTGCTGAGCATGGATCTGGGAGACGCCTGGCCTGCATCTTGTTATCGGTGTTCCTAGTAAGAAGGCACTGGGCTGGGCTGTCTGCAGGAGGCTGTAGCCACAGCAATGGGGCAATGCAGGCAGGAGGGCTCCGCCACTCGGCAGGTTCTGAGCCTGGCCCGAGGCCCTGGCGCATCATGGCTCCCGTCAGTGCCCGTCCACGGCCTGGCAGGCTGCTGGCCCAGCAGCTCAGAGCAGAAACACTGTCAGGGTGCCAGCTGCCCTAGGTGTGGCTGCCCTGTCTGCAGGCGCGGGCGGGTGACTCATCAAATTACCATCGAGGCTGTGCGGGGCTGGGGCTGGGCAGGTGACTGCGAGGCAGAGAGGGGGAGAGCAGGGCTCTCCAGCTCTTTGGGCACACACCCCACGCTGTTGCCAGCTTCGCGGCTCCCACAGCCTTTCCCTGGGCTGCTGCCTCACCTCCCAAGTGCTAGCAATTCTTCTGGCACAGGGCTGCAGGAACAGGACCTCCAGGAACCGCAGCCTCCGAGGCTCCTCTCCTGCCTTGGTTTCCCTTCAAACCTCAGGCCCCAAAGGGAGGAGGGGACCGTGCCCCCATGGTGGAGTAGGGAGGACACAGACACCCCGGCCTTCACAGGGCCGTGTCACCATGCCTCTCTGCATTCGATTGACTCTTCTGACAAATCAAGGGGCTAGACCAGATGGTCTCTGAAGTCTCCTCCACCTCTGAAGTTCTCCCGTTTCCAAGGGCGATCATGACAGAGCCACGTTGTAGACAGCAGTGCTGGGCCGGGAGGGAGGAGGGATGGGGTCGATGGGAGAGAGGCAGAGCAGAACCTGGAAGGAGGCACGGCTCAGCTCCCAGGGGAGGGAGGAATGCGTGAGGCTCTGAGGTTAAGGAGGAGAGGCACACGGTGGGAACTGGATAATAGTGTCAAACGGAAAGCAGAAGAGAGGGAAGTCAGATAAAAGGCCACAGGTGCTACTGGAGGGAGAAAGGAAATTCTGTTTATTATTAAGCACCTACAGTGTACCAAACACTGTGTTAGATATTTCATATATGTTTGTGGCCCTAAGAACTCTGTGAGGTAGGTGTGACTAACCTAATGTTACAAATGAGGAAACTGAGGTACAGGGAGAGGTTAAGCGGCTTGTTCACTGTCACGCAGCTAGCCGTAGCAACGCTGGGGTGCAAAATTTGGTCTGTTAACTCCCAAGCCCCATTCTGGTTTTCCCAGGGTGCCTCCCAAGGAAGGCTCTGGAGTCTGGAAAGCTGAGGGCCTCCCAGGGTCCTGAGGGTGGGGCTCAAGCCCAGAGCCCTAGTCCGGCCAAGGGTTCGCAGAACCGCACTGCTGGCCGGGGCAGGGTGGGGATGGCAGGTAGTGCACAATCCAGGGGACGCTAGCCCCAGGAGCACAAAAGTGGAATTCTGGGCTGGCAGAGGGGTGGGCTGCAGAGCCACTCCAGTGCTGACAGCAGGCAGTTGGGACACTGCTGTGTTATTATTCATCACCTTCCCTCCTTCTCTGGCCTCGGCTCCACCCACCCCGCCCAGAGAGACCAGAATGGCAGCTATGAGAGCGTGAGTTCTGGCTGCTGGGGGCCCTGGGTGCACACCCTGGCCTCGCCCCTTAGCTGGCCATCCAGGCCTTGCTCTCCCGGCCTCCGCACCAGGCCCCTGTTCTCTCTCTTCTCCCGCAGCCAGTGCTTCCTCCTCATCTTCCTCCGGGGCAGAGCAGCACTGGGCACAGGCCATCCCTCCTGTCCAGGCCTTCATGAATGGGGAAGATCCAGGGTCACGAGCTCCAATCTTCCAATCAAGGTGGGGAGCGGCCTCTGCCATTCCCTTCCCCTCCAGTTTGCCTGTTTCCCCGTCCATGGTTGGGAGCCTTTCTGTGCACCCTCTGTACCCTCCGGGCACAACGGTGCTATACAACAGACCTGCTGCGGGAACCCACAACTAGGGGTCATAAGGTCACACCGGGAGTCAGGTGGAGAATCTGGTCCATTCCTGCCCCAGTACCCCGAGGGCAGCAAGGATCCAGGATTCTGAAAGAGTTCACTACCCAGTTTCATCCATTCCTATCCTTGGGAAGATGGCTTCCTGGCTTCGTTTCTCCCAAGATGACCAAGTCAGGTCAAAGGGGTGAGCGAACTCTGACTTCCTGATGTAAACTTCCCTCAGGAAGTGAGAAAGGCAGCTCATCTCTTCCCCCCACTCTTGAGACGGGCAGCTCCTCTCATGCTTCAGAGCTCAACCTGCACTCTGTCCCAGCCTCTCGTTCACGTCCTTCACAGCACTTAATATAGTCTGTAATCATTTTGTCGGCATATGTATTAGTTTACTCTTTGTCTACCCTCTTAGAATGTAAGCCCAGAGAGAACAGGGCCCGGACTTTTTTCTGGGTCATGTTCCCAGGGACTGGCGTGGCACAGAGCCCATCTAGACATTCAGTGCATATGTACGTGACTGTCTGGGACTGCTCCACACAGAGGAAGTAGTGTGTGTGCAAAGGCCCAGAGGCAGACATCTGCATGGGCTGAGGGCTGGTAGAGAAACCAAATAAATGATAAGGGAGACTGTTTAAACATTGGGGAGGTGGCAGTGTGGCTCGCCAAGGAAGGTTATAAGGTACCTGAGTTAGGTGGCCACTGAAGAGCCTGCTAGCTGACCAAAAGAACTCGCTAGAAAAGGCTGGAAAGTAGGGAGTTGGCCCCTTGGCCACTGTCGCTGTCCACGAAGTCTGAAGTTGCCTGGAACAGAAAAATAGAGCTAAGTAAGGTGAGGCTGTGCTGGCAAGCTTAGGGGGTCCACAAAAGAAGGTTATCCAACTCTCTAGGGGTATCTGCATCAGTTTGGGGTAGAGGGGAAAGCGCTCCAGTCACCCGAGGGGCTGGAAACTAGGCAAGAAGAATCTTCAGCCCGATCAATCTTAGAAGCAGCAAGAGCCCCAGAGGCCTCCTCTCAGTCTTCTTCACCTGGGCCAGTCCTCCCACCTGGCCCAGCCCCCGCTCCTCCCATCTCTAGACTGTAAGTTCTATAAAGGCAGGACTTTGTCTTCTTTACCATTGTATCCCCAATGCCTAGGATAAGGCCTGTCCCATAGTAGAGGCTCAATAAATACTTGCCGACTAAATAAGTCCATATTCTACATGTTAATGAATGAAACTTGAGGTCACAGGACATTTCGCTTCTAAGAGCACACTGCAGGTGACGTGAGGGTCACAGGCAGCGCTGTGGGGAAGGCAACAGAGAGAAGCAGAACCCCGTCCACACTCATTTATGCTAACTCCTATGAGGATGACGGTTGACTCACTTTGTTCCAGAATCAAATCAAAATTAACTTCTTTCGAGATGCTTTTCCCAAACCATCCCACACCCTCTAAACTCAAATTAACCCATATTTGTTAGCATTTTTTTAACCATCTACAAATACATTCTAAAAGTCACCTGAAAGCATTTCAGAGCTCAGCTCGTATGACAGAGTCTCACTGACATTTATCCTTCCCCTTAGGAGGGCTACCCTCTTCTCTGGCCTGTTTCTGAGGCAGGATCCCAGGAGGCAGAAGAGAGAGGTGATGGGAAAAACCCTGGTCCCCCCCACTCCAAACCATACACTTGAACCCCAAACCTACCTTTCTAGCCTGAATATACCTCGCTCACTTTGGGTCAGAATGTGTGACTGATCCCCTTTCTTTCCTTCTCCCAGGGAGAAGTCAGACCTTGTTTCAAATCAAGGCTTCACCATTGATGTGTTTCCGCTTCTGCAAAATAATACTTCCTCAAGGGCTATTGGAAAGATTATATCAAATAATATATACCAAGTGGACCTGTTATTGGTCCTGCAGATCCTAGCATACCCTCTGTCCACTGCCAGGCTTCCCTTCGCGCTCGTGTGGGGTAGGAGAGACAAAGAAAATATTGTCCAGGAGAGCTGGTTCAAGGTTCTCCTGCCCTACATATCCCCATGATTGACATCAGAATTCCATAGTGTTAGGGTGAGGGCAGATTTGGTGAGCTATCAAATCTACCTCCACTCTTTACAGATTTGGTTCCAGGACAGAGGAAGGGACTTGTCTGGCATCACAAAGCTAGTTAGTGACACAACTGGCCTGACTTTCATGCTACATGATGGAAATAGATGCTGATAAAAGATTGATCCATGGAAGGCTTTTGAGCCAGATGCTTGTCACAGGGAAATCAGGGGGCACTGCCGTGGGGCACCCAGACTCTGGATTCAGGGTGCCTGTGTGTGGCCTTGTCTCTGCCACTTGCCAGCTTGGTGACCTCACTGAGTCTCAGTTTCGTCATCTGAAAAGGAAAGATGATGGCACCGATCCTGATACTTTTAGGATCACTGTAAGGATTCAAACGAGATGATCCACGTAAAGAGCCCAGAA
The DNA here is from genome assembly GCF_018350195.1 of Panthera tigris. Taxonomy (NCBI): domain Eukaryota; kingdom Metazoa; phylum Chordata; class Mammalia; order Carnivora; family Felidae; genus Panthera; species Panthera tigris. The sequence goes on from NC_056678.1 coordinate 40,347,570, forward strand.
CCACACCTGGTTTATAGGTCTGGTGCTTGTAGGAGCACAGCAAGTGTTGGGTATTGCTCTCAATATATCAAAATAATGTCCGTATCAAAATAATAGAGAAGTATCTAGAAAAACTGAACTTCGTATCTGGAAACAATTTTAAAGATGATCAGTTTCAGCTTCCAGAGGGATAAGTATGGCCTTTCATAGCAATATAGGGTGCACCAATCACCTCCTCAGGGCCCTTCCACAACTTAGAGGGAGCAAAATTATCATTATTTAAAGACATAATTATAACACTTGTTATAGCTAGCATGTTAGGTTTTAGATAGGCCAAATGCATGATACAATGGAGTTGTATTTTTACGTGCTGTCATGTGCACTTTATGACGCATTGGGGGCCCTTATATAATCAGTGAGCACTGTACTTTAATGCCCATTTTATAGGACTTTTATAAAGGAGGTTGGATAGTGTGGAGGGAAGAGCAGTGGCCCAAGAGTCACCAGGCCTGATAGGAACAAAAGCTTTGCCACATATTAACTGGGTGACTGAGGGCAAGCTACCCCTTCTCCTCATCAGAAAAATTTGGAGCCTGGGCTGGATGATGTCCAAGGATCAATCCAATCCTGGCAGTCTGTGGCTCAAAGCAGAATCTAAAAATTTTAAGAGATGATAGAGGTCTATGAGTGTTGAACTTTCGTGTATCTATGACATATTGTTGGTCACACCTCTGGTTTTTTTGATGCTGAGTTCTTAGGAATACAACCTTCAATTATAAAACTATTTCTATTGGAAATTGTGATCTGCTTCACAATATTCTGCTCTGTACATAACTACCAGGAATGCATTATGGGGAATTGTAGGGGCATGTCACACCCACTTCTCAGGAAATGAGCAAATGACCCTCATGTGGTCCCTGAGATTGTCACTCAAGCTTTGCCATCCTTTCTCATATAATTCCCAACAAGCCTAGACTCTGATGGCCCCTTCCGTGGCAAATTAGAAGGGAAAACTAAAAATGAAGTATGTGAGCTGTGGGTGGCAAATACAGAGGACGGCTAAAGGGACAGCTGCGATAGCATAACACAGCTGAAGGACACCCCAAAACTAAGCAGCTGATGGGACTTCACACCTAGAGAGTTCAGAATCGGTGCCCACGATGAGAATCCTGAGTCATCAAGAAATTCATAAATTATGTGCCCATCTTTTACTTACAGAGAACAGGCAGGGTGTGATGCCTTTTAGAAAGATTTCTGTCAACGTAGTTTTTAAAATACTCGGCTTCTGTTACACACCAAATTCCCTGGTATGAGCTACCTTCATGCCTGGGACCAGGCTGCACGAAGGAAACATCACTCTGCGTGTGTCCCGGGGGGTTGGGTGTATAGGAGAATGTCACAGAAGTCCCAGAATAGTAAGTCCACAGTAGGGTAGTTTTATGAGACGGACAGCTTTCCAGGTTTCCAGGAAGGCTCTGGGTAGGATACAAGTAGACTTAATTTACCTTAAACTGGCTAGCTTTCATTCATGCATCCATTCAAAAATATTTTTATTGAGCCCCTAATATGTGCCAGCACCATTTTACGGGCCAAGTCTCAGTTTCAGAGAGAATCCACTGTTCACACGGCGTGTTCCTCTGGCGTGCCGCACATGACAGGTGTACTATTCTGTGGTTTTGTATCTCAAGTCTGTCTGGCCCTTGAGGCTTCATGCCCCCACCCCAGTCCCTTCAGGTCGACTGGCTTCCTTTCCAGTAGAGTGGGTTGTTCCCACAGGATTGAGCACTCCCTTTAGACATGGGCTGTGCTTCAGCCCTCAGCCTGGGAGCTGACCACCACCCAAGGGGCTGGTCTCTGCCATGACCTCAGGACAGAAGAAGGTGGATTTCAGGCTTTCTTGGGATTGGGGGGGGGGGGCGGTGAACTTATCAAGAAAGACTCCTTTTTCCTCGAGAGAAGTCTCCCTGGGTTCCTGAGCTGAGCACATACTTTCTCCATGAGCGAGCAGGAACAGGACGGAGGGGCGTCTCCCTGGGGCCTCACCTCCCGCACGTCACGGGGGAGGGAAGCGAGAGCAGGGAGCGGAGAGCAAGAAGACGCCGAGGCCCCACACTCCAGGCTCGCGGCCCTGCCCCCCCCCCCCAAGAGCGCTCGCTCCCGCAGCGGCAGCGCCCTGCAGCTCGGCACCTGGCGGGGGCGCGCAGCCAGTGGAGTGGGTGGTGCAGGGCAGGGGTGGTATATCCAGTCTGACCGAGGGCGGGCCCCGCCAGTGCCAGCAGAGGGACGAGCCGGGGTGGAGGCGCCAGGAGCCGCCCCCGGGAGCCTCACGCGGACCTCTCATTCTATGGCCCTCGGGAGCCGCTGAGCGCCAGCAGAGCCGCAGCCGCCCGCCCCGCCGCACCTCGCCGCCCCTCTCGGCTCTCGCACGCCCGGCCCGCGCCTCCCGCCGCCATGAACCACTCGCCGCTCAAGACCGCCTTGGCCTACGAATGCTTCCCCGACCAGGACAACTCGACGCTGGCTTTGCCGTCGGACCAAAAGATGAAGACAGGCACGTCGGGCAGGCAGCGCGTGCAAGAGCAGGTGATGATGACCGTCAAGCGGCAGAAGTCCAAGTCTTCCCAGTCGTCCACCCTGAGCCACTCCAACCGAGGTAAAGACTCGGCGCCCGGCGCGGCCCGTGCGCCCCTGCCCCGCGCCCCTCGGCCGGGCTGCGGGGACAGGAGGTGGCGCGCGCCCCGGGGCGGGGGGGGGGCGGGGTCTGCGCGGCCCGTCCGACCGGGTGGAGCGGCGGCCGGCGACCGGCTGGCGAGCTCCCCAGAAGCTGGGGGGCGCGAAGGCGGGCTCCCGCGGCGGGGGACACCGCCACGGGCGTCTCGCCAGCTCGCGGAGGCCGAGGATCGCCCGCGGGCCCTTGTCCAGGCCCAGAGCCGGGAAGGCTTTCTTCCCCCAACTGCTCGGGAACAGTCCCCGCCTCTCTCTTGTTCTGCCTCGGCCCCCCAGGGCTCCCCAGGACTGTGTGCCCCCCTTACTTCCCGTCCTGTCCTTGAGGCTTTGCTTTTCACTGCGCCAGCGGCAGGTAGCCGGCGCAGCGGCAGGTAGCCCAGGCCGGCAGGTTCCCAGTGTGTGGCTGCCGGAGGGCAAGGGAGTCACTGTGACCCCAGTAGGTGCTCAGGAGAGTCGCTGCGGGACGGGGAGGTGCCGCGGGGAACAGGGACAAGCCCGTGGTGTGCCGCAGCACGCTAGCGGGAGCCTCACACCTGGAAGAGGCAAGTCTGGTTGGAAGGTCAGCCCAGGACCAGCGCGCTCCCTGAGGCTCCCTGAGGACCGGGAAGGAGGTCTGGGGATGCCCTGTTTCCTCAGTAGCTAATGCAGAAACTCCCTTTCCCACCAGATTCTCCCTACCTCACTTGGCTTAAGTAGGAAGGAACAAGTGTCAGGAGGACGCTTGTGCAGGAATTGAGGTTGGCAAGGCTGGGAATCCCAGAAGGCCCCCAGGGCTGAGCCCTCAGGGTGAGCACTTGTTTAGTTTAGGTGCTGGGCCTGACCAGCCATCGACCCCACCCCTTCACCCTGTGCTGAGGTCCCCCAAGCCTGGGAGCCTAGGAAAAAGTGATCGGCCCCCTGCAACTCAAGAAGGAAGGTACGATATCTGGCAGGGCCATTTGTGGAGAATTTTTAGGCCAGATACTTTAATACAAAGCATTTGCAGTAAGAATTACACACCAACCAGCAATCGTTCTGCTTATTTATTCATTTAGCTAAATTTCGCAAGTGCCGACAAAGATTCCACAGACTGCAAACCAGTACAGGTCAACCAAGACTTATTTATGCAGTCTGGCCCCTAAGAGAGTGTACAGGGTGTGGGGGTAGTAAAGAGGAAGGAGGCAAAGGAGACAGACCCCTGCCCACCTCCCACCACACACACACACGCACACACACGCACGCAACAGCTCACGTTTCCTACCTCTGGCTTTTTCTCTCTGCCTGTCTCTCTCATTCCTGAGTGGCCCCCGTGTAGAGCTGAGGGAGAGAAAATGGCTGGCTGAGGACTTCCCTGTACCCCGAACCTAAAGGTCTTTGCTGCTCAGTGTGCCCTTTGCCCTGGCCTGGACTCCTGGTTCCTCTCCTGCCAGACTTCCACTCAAGGTCATGCAGACTCCAGAGCATTTGCCTCCGTCTCTTTTATTTATGGTTTGATAGCTGCATACTAGCCTTTTTTGGAAGTAGGTTCGAGATTAAAAAAACAAAAAAGTGTCCCCATTTCTGGCCACGGTCCAATCACAGCTCAAGGCAACCTACTCTCTTCTCTGCATAAGAGTCACCTATCCCTTTCCACTCCCACGCCATCCCAAGAAAATCTCAAAAATGCCAGGTGCTCTAAACACCCGTTCTTCTTCCCACCTGCAGGGATGCCAGCGAGTGTCTGTCATCATGCAGTGCTCTGTTTCTGGCCTTGACCTTTGTGGGTAACATCTATCCAGTGGGATCTCATTCTCTCCATCCCAAGGTCCTCCAGGGGGCTTCAGCCAGGCGACAGTTGACTTCCTTGGCTAATGCGTATCTTTCCAGAAATAGGTCTCTCTAAGGACTGACCCAAAAGGTGTGTCCCCTCTACCCTCAGCTCTGGCGAGGTTCCCACAGGGGCTAGTTTCCCCAGCGGCATCCTAGGTGGAAGAGGCGGTTAGATCACTTGGAGCTGGTGTTTCTGGTTTATCTGGCTTTGTTTTCATCAGATTTCCCCCTTCTCATCATCAGAACCGCCCAAGCGTTCCCTATGTGCCCAGTGGCCATTCCTACTACCTTTGCTCCCTCCTTTTGTGTTGGTTTATATCCCATGCACCTGCTGTGACTGCTGGGAGGGGCAAGTTGGCAGTTGTAGAAGGACCATACCCCAGGGCCTTGCCTTCACCCTGCTGGACACACTGGACACTCTTCAAGAGAGAAGAGTTGAATTCTCTAGGGTGTTTGGTTCTGTTGGGACCCCTGAATCCCACCGGGGCTCCTCTGGTTAAGAACAGCCGCTCCAAAGAAGGCCAGCCACACCTCACAGGTTGCCTGGCGGGGAGCCGCCACCCCTTGTACGCCATGAGGGACAGCCAGGAATTGGCCAGTGGTGTTTCTGGTAATAGAGCCAGCTTTTCCCCAGAGTCCTCCCCACTAGGGTTCTCTTCTGTCTTGTCGGTGAGGGGGAAATTGAGCCACCCATGAAAAAGGAGTCCTGTGGAAGGAGCCTGCCACACAATACCCATTTCCACCCATGCCGTCCCCCAAACACAGCAGATGAGACAGATGCCTCGTTGTGGTCCCCAGGGAGGGAGGCAAGGGCCCTGGTGTCATGAGACCCTGCAGAAGGAGACTGCTCTGAACCTGCCTGCCAGTGTGGGTCTTCTTGTGAACTGGCCACTAAGTATTACTCTACTGTGCTTCCAGAGCGTGCTTGAATGCATCAGGGTGTCTTCTCAGACTGTGTGGGAAGCGGGAGGAAACCCAGGGGATGGGGCTGCTCAGCCAAGGATGTCTGCTAGGGAAACTTGACCTGCCTGAGGTGGGAAAGGCCCTGCAGGTGCTGATCATGAACTGCCCTGTCTGGGGGTCAAGGGCTATTGCACTGGTTAGGCAGCCTGGAGGGAAACTTTTCCACATTCAGGTTCTTTAAAAAAATTTTTTAATGTTTATTTATTTTTGAGAGAGAGACAGAGTATGAGTGGGGGAGGAGCAGAGAGAGAGACACACACAGAATCAGAAGGAGGCTCCAGGCTCTGAGCTATCAGCCCAGAGCCCGATGCGGGGCTCGAACTCACGAACCATGAGATCATGACCTGAGCTGAAGTCAGACGCTTACCGACTAAGCCACTCAGGCGCCCCCCACATTCAGGTTCTTTAGAACTTCCCTTGGTATCTCTTCCTAAAACTTAACCCACATCTCATTTGATCCAACTTCAACACACACACACACACACACACACACACACACACACACACCACTGCCTCTACCATGAATACTCATCACACACCAAGTTTAATGACACTACCTTTCTGTTCCACATCCCTTCTCCTTCCAGGCAAGTCCCAAGACTAGCCCGTCATTCTTGTGTGTCTCACTACCTGCTTAGACATCTGTGATTTTTACTTTCAATTTTCTCCTTTCTTCTCCCAAGTACCATTTCCTATTTAACATGGCCAAACCTGAATTTCTCCCTGATCAGAGATAGGGTTGGGGCGACCTTAGGCTAGGGGAGGTGTCTGTCCACCCCGCTCCTTCATCATCCTGCATCTACCCCTCACCGGGCAGTTGCTACTCGAGGAGCTCCTAGGGGGCAGGCTTGTGCTGGCTTGGTGGCCGTGGCGTGTACAGGTGGAGGTTTGTTGGCATTTCTGTATTTGCATTTGGCTGTGTCTCAGCATAAGCCTCTGCCTGTGTGAGGGTCTGCTCATTCTACCCTCTTGAAAGTTGTCTGTTCCTGACCGCAGACCATAAACAGGCATCACTTCTGGGGTTGTTTTCTTGGGACTGAAGCTGGCACGGGAGCGAGTGAAGGGTGTCTGGGCTTCAGTTTATTCCAGCCGCGAAACATCCTAATTAAACTTCAAATGGACCAATTCCTGTTTCTTTACAACGTATCTTGGCTTGAAGCTCAGGTTTTACCAGACTTTCCGTTTGCCTGTTACAACACATGCAAAAATGCCAAGTATTCCAGAATGTTTCATGGCAAATGTGGTTTCCCTGGAGCCTGCTCCTTTGCGAAGCTCGTTGGCAGAGGTTAAAAAAAATATAGAAATCAATGTTTCTCCCCACACACCAAATTGTGAATATCAAGAAGCCAATTGTTCCAGACCTAAAAATCTGGCAACTACCCCTGCCATGAGGTATGACCGCTAGAAGGTGTGTGACGTTTGGACAAAGTAAGATGGCAGAATGTTAGATATCTTCATGTGAAGTTCTCTGTAGGCACACACCACACATGTGTGCATACACATATACACACGAATACCCACACCCATGCACATACACATGTGTGTACACACACACACACACACACACACACACACGCACACACTTACACACCACCTTGCAGTTCGTGCTAGGGCAAGAGTCCAGCCTGGTGTCAGGAGATCTGAGTTCTACCTGGATGGATTGCTGACTGCTGTGTGATCTGGGGCAAGTCACTGCCTCTCTCTGGGTCTCTGCAACTGTAAGAGATTGGATTAGATCATTTCCAACATGTGCCATGATGGGTAACAGTCTTTGGAAATAGATGGTGTCACTCCCTACCTCTGAAGGCCATCCCCCCAAACCAGCTGCAGCTGTCCTGCAAAAAGGCTCCTCTCCTCCCTGTGTGTCACTCACGGTTTCCCTCTTGTAAACACCCTGACATACCAAAAGCCATCCAGTCCGCTGCTCTCAAACCTGCCTCTACATTGAAATCACCTGGGGATTTTAAAAAATGCAAATGTTTGAGTCCCACCCTCAGAGATTCTGATTTAGTGAACATGGGGGACAGTGTGGGCATCAGGACTCTGAAAGGTTCCCAGGCAATTCTGATGTGCAACAAAGTTACGGAATGGTTGTTCCGGTCCCCATCTTTCACTCACACTTAGATTCAGCATGAAGATCAGCCCCGTGGGATGCACATACACACACACACACACACACACACACACACACACACACACAAAAGGATGGACAGACATCTAACATGGTAATTGCTGAAGACAAGTTTTTAGTCTGGATCCCCAGCCAGGTGGCTGAGTCCTATTCTGACCTTTGCCCACACTAGACCACTGCTCTGCCCTCTGTGCCAGTCCTGTCCCTACAAGATGCTCCCACTCTCTGCCCTATCCTTGGGTTTAGTGGTGGCCAGGAACAGATGATCAGAAAGAGAAGCAGATGTGCTAGTGAGGGAGAGGAGCGGACACAGGCTGTAGCAGCATCTCTGCTCTGTACACATGCCCAGAAGAAGAGTAAGAACCATGCCAAAGTGCCTGGTGCAGTTGTGCTGAACTCTCTGCCCACCTCAGGCTCATGAAAGCATCCAGATAGGAGATGTATGTCCAGAGTGCTCCCAGCTGGCCCTGGCAGAAAGAAATGGGTGTCTGGCCATTCCCCTCCCTTGGGCACCTGAACGTTCACATGGGCACAGTCCAAACTGCCCAATCTTGAACATCTCTGAGGGAGATCGTGCTAGAAGTATCTTCTGGCAGTTCTTATTCTCTCATTTAAATTCCTCTTGCTATGGGCCTAGCCTGACGGAGCACCACAGGTGGAAGAGATTTCAGGGGGTGAGAGAAAGACGTTGTCAGGGCTGGAAGGTAAGGAGCTGCTTCCTTTCTCAAGGGTTCTGTGCTGAGGAACAGATGGACTTTACAGTGTAGAAGCCAGAAGAGACATCGACCGACCTTAAGGGATACAGATCAAACCGTAGATATACATCTAGGGCCGTGTGCTGTGGGACAAACCTTCCTGACTAGCAAGGGAGAGGCATCTGGGGTGGGGGGAGGGGTGGAGGAGAGAGGTTTCAGATGACCTCTGTCCCTAAGGGCAGCCTGTTGATCATGAGTGCCTTCTCCAGGTAGACCCTGGTCCTGGGGTCAGGAGTGGGGTGGCGATCTAGTACGAGCAGGAGATCTCTCACTTCAGGGAGTTCCCAGCCTAACTGGGGACATCTAGAGCCTGCTTTCTGGGAGAAGGGCCCATAGGTGCACACGCGTGCACACACACACACACACGCCCACGTAGCCACATACCCACACAATGTACAGAAGCCACACTCCAAGGAACACACAAACCAGCGCGGAGTGAGTAGAGCAGTTGGACAGAAAGCTGGCATGGTTATGCTAGAGTGCCATGAGCTGGGTGCACTTTGGAATGCCCAGAGCACTGGGTGGAGTCACCTGTAGGAGAAGCTGATTTTTGTGCAAGGTTTTGAATGCAGGGAGAGGGTTTGGCTGAGAAGAAGAGAAAGAATGTTTCAGGTGCGGTGGGTGTGACCTATTTGAAAGCTTGGAGGTGGAAAAGGATGAGTCATCCCTGCAAAGGTTTGCCTGTCCTCATTGGAGAGAGAAGTCCATATATCCTAACAAAGAAGCTGCCTCTCTTTTCAAAGCTTCGGTAGGCGAGAAAGCTTGGGTTGCCCCTATGACACAAGAGAGAATCAGATAATCATCTCAGGCACCAAAGGGAAGCAGCATCCAGGGACGCTGATGGTGTGAGTGGTAGATTTTCTGAGAGGGCTTTACGCCCTGAAACACTGACACAAGCTGAGACAAGCTGTGTGGACAGAGCCGCTGGAATGGCTTGTATGCTGAAGAAAGCGATACATTCTCTGAGACATCTGCTCTTTGACCTTGGGGTTCTGTGAGTGGGTTGTCTCCTGGGGACAATGCACAAGCTGAGCCGGCAGCCGGCTTTACTGAGAAGCCACCAACTTTGTTTACGGCGTGTGTGCCCTTCTAGAGAAAACAGTGGGAATGCAAGCACTCAGATACAAGAGTAGGGGTGATTCTGTGGGGTGAGCTGGGTGCTGGGATCACCTCCCCTTACCACTCCTGACACCAAGAATCCTCCTCAAGGAGGTGGCTGTGCCTGTTCTAAAGCTGTTCTCAGACCCTCTGTCTTCCTGGATTACCCAGCAACCCCCCCCCCCAGCTGCCCCCAGGGACCTCTTTGGGTGGGAGGAGGGCCTGGTTGAGTAAGCCTTCAAGGACCCTGATCCCATGCTGCAATTTGGGGGATGTGGAGCCTCTAGGCACCAGAAATCTAAGCACCTCCACCATGAGGGGTGGGTAAGGAGAACTGGTTGACAAAAAAGGCCAGCTCAGTCCAGGTTCGGCCCAGCCCCGCCCAGAGCCACGCCCTGTGCCCAAGATCCCAGGGAAAGAAGAGACACAATTCTTGCCTCAGTGAGTGCCCAAAATACATGACGATGGACACTGGCACAGTCATGAGATGGAGAACTGATTACACCTTTCCGTGCCCTTATTCCAAGGAGGCAGTCAACCAGGGTCATGGGACCAGGTAGAGTTAATCAGGAAAGGCTTCTTAGAAATGAGTTCTGGAGAAGTCAGAGGACTAGATGGAGAAGTGAAAGCTTTCAGAGCTATTACTATTACTGTCATTGAGAACCCCCATGTTCTTGGTGTTGAGCCTGACTTTCCAAAGGCAGTGTGTACCAGCCAGACACCCTAGGGTCAGGAGAGGGGAGCAGCGCTCTTACGAACAGAGCTCACCTCCTTCCTGCACCTCATTGGTCATCGGGCACAATACGGAGTGTGACTTCAGTTAGGTAAGTTCTCTGGACTCCTCCTTTAGCTCAGAACCTTGGCCCCCAAGTGCAGCTACCTTTCTGCCAGAGAGGCAGCACTGGCTGTTGTGATGGCAGCCTCGTTCTCACAAGGAAGCCAAGCAAAGCATCTTAAGGTGGGAGTCAAGTGATCTGACCCCCAATTGCAGACGGATCTTAGGGGGTGCCTTCAGGAGCCACCTGGAAGGACCTGGAGACCTTGGCCCCACCAGTAGGGAGTGCTATAGCCCACACCTGCCATCACTAAAGTCACCACTAGGACACAGGGACCGGCTTTGGAGTTATAGGACATTCCAGAGGTCCTATTCACCCCTGCCTCCTTGACAGAGAACTCCCTACCTCCCACATGGAGAAGATTATGTGAGAGGGAGGCAGGCAGATGCAGGGCATAGAGGGAAACGATGCTTCATCTGATGACCGAGAGGGTGAGTGATGTCACTGCTGACAGATTCCCTTTTGAGAAAGAATAGAGGCCCCATGGGAGCCTGCCTTCCACTGAGCCTCCCGGGGATGCCTCCCCTAGCAGAAGGCCTCCCTGGGGCTCCATAGAACTCTCCATCGCCACCCCAAATTTTCCATCTGACAGCAGCTGGCTGACCCACACCTGCCCTTGGATGAGAGATCCCTGCTCATGGGGCAACAGCCAAGTGAACGCCGGCCTGCCAAACCCTGGAAGGGATGATAGAAGTAGGCCGGATGGAGGAGAGTCAGACGAGACCTGCTGTCAGCTGCCCCGGGCCCTGACCATGCATGCCTAAGGTCCTGGCTGCAGCCCCTTCCCTGGTGTAAGCTGCTTCTGGGCGTCTGAGCCCATGAGATTGCTTCCAGACTCCTCCTAACAAAGGCAGCCTTTCGGGGGGCAGGGGGTGCAGCTTCCTGAGAAAGGGAGAGGAACAAGCTGTGTATGCTCAATAGAGGAGCTTACAGTAGGTCAGAGGCTCAGGGAGAGTCCCCGTCAGGAGTCAGGCCTGGGCCTGCAGGACACCTCTAGGAGGACCTGAGGCAGGCAGCAAAGGAGGTGCTGGTGTAGCCTTTGATGTCTCCCCGTCTTCCTTACAAGCTTCTCTGAATGCCATGGGGCATGGGTTACTATAATCATACAGTCATGGAACACTGGAGCTGTATGCGGCCTTTGGGGTGTATAGAAGCCAACCCCTTCTTTTTACAGAAGAAGCTGAGGTCCAGGGAGAGCAAGTGACTTGCCCAAATGTCAGAGCCAAGACCAAGGTCAACACCTGTAGGCTCCCAGGGCAAACTGTCTCTGCCACAGCCAGTAACTTTAATGGCCTATTGGTCCTCCATGATGGGGGAGTGGTAATCGGGGGCAGTGCCCCTTCTGTGTGCTATGGGGTGGTCGTCTGGCTGGCTTTCGAGAGAGGAGGTGGCACCACGCAGAGATGCCTGCCACATTCCAAAGCTGCCCCTCTGCTATTCCATCTGCCCTCAGCCCAGATACTCCAGTCCCCCCACCATCCCCAAAAGATGTGGGAGTCTGAGTGGGTATGGTGGATGGGGAAGGAGCTAATCTGGCTGGGAAAGATCACTGTCAAACCCTTCCCCCTAGACAAGGTTTCAGATGCTGGAGTCTGACCATCACTTCAGAGAAAAGAAGTGGCCCTCCCCCTTAGGAGGCTGTCACTGGATCCCACCTTCCTTTTTTCCCAGAGCTAGTAAGAGTGTGGGGCAAGCCTTGCTCTGGATGTCCAGACCATACAGCCATGACTTTTCCCTCATGCAGGTCCCAGTGTAGGGAATGGGACGGTAAGCAAGATGTGAGTCAGGGTACAGACAGCAGGGCACTGTGTGTTTAGAGATAGAAGAGATTGCCTTGGGCAGGGTTGGTCAGAAGAGGCTTCCGCAAAGGGGTGAGGTCGTGAGCTTGGCCTTGAAAAATAGGTGAGATCTGAATGTTGTGACTGATAGGGGAAGGCAGACTCCGCAAGGGACACGGTATGAGCAAAGTCATGGCCATGTCACGGTCAGCCGTGTTTCAAGGACAGTGAGACAGCGAACAGACTAGCTTTTGCAGTGTTGGGACGATCCTTTGGAGGCCACTTGCCATCTGGTGAAGGGGAGAAGGGAAGGTAGCCCTACCAGCAGCCCAAAACCCAGTTCCGATTTCTGTGATTCAAAGCCATTTTGCCGCTAATAACCCTAATGACACTCTATCCTCTCGCGGAGCCTATCATTTGTGGGTCTCCAAGCACTCCGAAAACATTAATTAATCCTCACTGGGGCCTTTGAGGTTGATGGCCACCCTCCCCACTTCACCATCTGGAGCACCTAGAGGATGAAGGAAAGGACAAAAGATCACCTCGTCACTCTTGGGGGCCGGGCTGACGTTTGAAACAAGAGTCCTGCCCTGAACTGGCCTCTAATCAGCCCTCAAGGCTCTGTGGCCCTGACCTTGGGACTCTGGACCTGGAATGCTGAGATCCTACCAGGCTTCCCCCAGTGGGAAGCTTATCCTTGTGGAACACGGAGTCGTGATTCCCTTGAATGGAATGGCGGTGCTCCGAGGCCCTCCAGGCCAACTCCTGACCTGTAGATGTCAAGTCACCCCAAGCCCAGGGAGACAGTTAGTCAGCCCAGGAAGGGCTCAGCTGGTTTGCAAAGCTGTCCCCGCCGCAGTCTGCCTGGGCCCTTCCTCGGCCCTGGCTGTGGAGGAGGTAGAGCGGAGAGACGGAGAAGGCAAGTAGATGATACATTTCCTATCCTGCTCCTTCAAGAGCTCACACCTGGTCTCCTCCATGGGGTATGGTGTACCTGGATACAGAGGCGACGCTGTGGGGAGGAGAGGCGAGTGAAGAGCGTGGCCATCACTGTCCTAACGCCCTGCCTTTGTCCTCAAGGTTCCATGTATGATGGCTTGGCCGACAATTACAACAACTATGGGACCACCAGCCGGAGCAGCTACTATTCCAAGTTCCAGGCGGGGAATGGCTCATGGGGATATCCGGTAAGGAGCTGCGTGCATTCAAAAAGACCTGGGGTGTTGGGGAGTGGTTTAGGGTTTATGACGGAGCAAACCTGCATTGGTTGCTGAGAAGAGTGATACAGGGTGGAAGGGGGCTGCTTTGGTCCATGAGGTGAGGCCCGCCAACCAGGACCAGGTCCATTTGCTTGGCCATTATTTCATAGATGGCTGTTAGTGCAGGCTCCTGTTTGGGCTGATTGGATATTTCCAAATGTCCCACATGAGAACATTGTAGAAAAAGCATAAAGAAAACAGCATATTTTTAAGTCCATTTTCCAAAATGTCTGATATGATCATGGATTTGAGAGAAGTTTGAATTCTTGAGGTCCATTTGTGGATTAACTTAAATGTTGCTAGGAAACTCCTGAAGGGACCTCTCTGCTCAATATGTGCTGATGACCAAGGAGAATGCTCTAGAAGTCTCCTGGGGCTAGGAGAGCATGTCCCCTGCAGTGACTCTTGGATAAGAGGGCACATGCCGGAATGGAGCATTGCTTGAGTTTATAAGGTGGACAGGGGCGCCTGGCTGGCTCAGTTGGTGGAGCATGCAACTCTTGATCTCAGGGTCATGAGTTCGAGCCCTAAGTTGGGTGTGGAGTGTCTGTAAGTTGGATACATCTGGATTCAAATCGGAGCTCTGCTACTCACCGAGCATGTGACCCTGGGCAAGATAATTCTACCTCTGGGCCTCAGTTTCTTCACATATAAAATGGACATAACAAAGTCGTCCTCGCGTGGTCATCATCAGGATTCAATGAAATAATGTGCGTGGAAAAAAAACTGATGATAATTAGTCTTCAGGTCAGTTTTAAAACGAACACAGGTAGAGATTATTCTAGATCCTTTAATCTTGGCCCTGTCACTGTCTTTCTTTGTGATTTCAAAGCAATCACTATGCCCATCCATCCATCACTGAACAAATATTTATTTAGCCCTACCTCTGCACCAAGCTCTGTGGTAAATGCTCTGGTTCAACCATACAAACCAGCGTTGGCGCTCTCTTCAACTCCAAAATCAGGGGTATTGGGCTAAGTGACACCCAAGTTTTCTCCCTGTTTCCAAATTCTATGACTTTCATTTATTTTTGCTAATTTTAACATTAGCCTGTATGGTTCTTGGGAATTCTTTTGTGAGGCATTATGCAGATGGGGCTAAAGACTGCCTTTCCATGGGAATCTGGGGCACTGTCTTCTTGGAGCTCCAGGTTTCAGTGCTATTTGCTTTGAGGTCACATTGCTTACAGATGTCACCCCTGAGCGTCAGGGTCCCGGGCAAGGAAGAGGGTTTACGAGTTGGGTGTTCTTTTTATTGTCAGTGTGATCCTCCCTTCCTAAGTTCTTGCTGGGGCTAATTGTGGAGTATTTGTCTTTCTTGCATGTTACAGGTTAGGGACTAAAGGGAGGCGTTAACTAGGTTTCCGGCAAATGTATTTCCCTCCCATTTTTTTCCTGATTTTTTGATGTCAATTGATACCCTCAGAGCAACATATGGACAGTTGACTCTGCCCATAAGCCGGCAGATCAAGGCTCAGATGTGAATCAAGTGCTCTGACACCAAGAGTGATGACCAGACAGAATCTGACTTAGAGAAAATGACTTAGTAATGCAGTATAAAGGATTATATGAGACCCAGGGAAGGCAGATCACTGGAGGAGACTAGTAGTCAGAATGAATAATCATGCTGACAGGATAGATGTTACACATCGTTACGTATATTTTGTTACACCTCAGAGCCTAGAAAGCTTAGCTTCTAGCCTGGCTTCTGCTACTCCCGTGGCTCTGTGACTTTGGATACACCTCTTAACTTCTCTGAGTATCAGTTTTCTCATCTGTAAAGTGGGAACAAAGCTATCTGTGTGTGTACTTCACCCACAGGTTGGTGTTACAGTAACGGGGAAGTGTTATCAGATGGGCAGTGTGGGGTCATTACACATGGAAATTTGTCACCAAGAACCGCAAAGGAACTCTTTCAGAGGTGTTTCTTTAAAAAAAAAAAAAAAGAATTCTCCACACGGCCCATGTTGGGCATTTCTTCTGGCTAATCAACTCAATCTTCAGCAATTTCAGCAGCTCCTGATGCTCCCAAACCAGCCCCGCCCCTCCCCGCACCTATTTTCTGACAATCCATTAAAATTCCTTCCCTTTCCCGCACCCTAAGGCCCAACCCTTCTCGCTCCGTCTTCGCTGGCGGTACTTCAGACATGACTCATGTCAGGGCAGCTGCTGAGGCACGTCCTGTCTCCTCTCAGTTCAGGAGGGGCTATGGGAACGGCGAAGAGCTGAGCACACATGAGGATTTGGCAGAAGGAGGGGGTGAGGAAGGGAGGAAATGGAATAATTGATATTGGAGCCAGGCATATAATCAGCCAAGGACTGGGCAAAACCAAACAGGGCCAGGACTTAAGAAGGAGAGAGGGACAAAAGGTAATACAGGTCTGTGGCGGTGAGATAATCTCACCACGATTTCCTCTCCTCTCTTTTGGTGAAACCAACATGGTGGCAGAAAGCAGGGAGTGAGGGGAGCAGGGTGAGGTGCGGTGGGTCTGTACAAGCCTCGTCAGCGGGTTTCGGCAGTTTCTGAAAGCTGCCGAAGGACTGTTTCCTGCATATACTTCACGTTCCCTCCGTCAGCCAACTCGTCTTGAGCAACTCCAGGGCGGGGCAGGGAGCTGGGCGCGCTGCGGACACACAGGCGAAGAGATTCATCTGCCTTTGGCCTCAGTGAACTTGCAGTCGAGCTGGGAGAAGCATGGAGGTCAAAAGACAAGTTGAATCCTGGAATATCCCGGAATGTTGCGGCAGTTCTGCCATTGTTCAAAAGATCCCCAGATACCTGTTTTAGATTTTTCTAGATTTAAAAAGAAAATACAACTGTCAGTGTCCTTTTAGGAGCCATATGAGAAAACCAGTCTCGTTTCTTTCTTGTCATGGCCTGGGTTTGACCAGAAACAATATTAACCACTTGGAGCACCTCACTCCTCACTCCTTATGCAGAGAGGGCTGGAGGCTGCTTTTCCACGGGAATCTGGGGGCACCGTCTTCTTGGAGCTCCAGGTTTTGTGCCATTTGCTTTGAGGCTGCGCTGCTTACCCTGAGTATCAGGGCCCCAGGCAAGGGAGAGGGTTTATGAGTCGGGCGTTCCAATTACAAACACCACATGAACTTCAGTTAACAAAGATCTGTCCCCATGAAGCATATATTTTATTTAAATATGCAAAGGATCTGCAGGCCATTCCAAAATGAAAGTTCTAAAAATATTTAAAAAGCAGTGGTGTTACCCTCTGATTTTACCTTATATTCTATATCAGCCGTAGCCTTCTTTATTTTTTATTTAAGAAAATTTGTTTTAATGTTTATTTATTTTTGAGAGAGAGAGAGAGAGAGAGAGAGACAGAGCACGAGCAGGGGAGGGGCAGAGAGAGGGAGGCACAAAATCCGAAGCAGGCCCCAGGCTCCAAGCTGTCAGCACAGAGCCGGACACGGGGCTCGAACCCACTAACAGTGAGATCATGACCTGAGCAGAAGTCGGACGCTTTCACCGACTGAGCCACCCAGGCGCCCCTATATCAGCCATAGCCTTCTAATTTAAGTATATGTGTAAATTATAATTTATATATAATATATAATTGTACCACTTGGAATCTAGGGTCGCTGATATTGCAAATTAAGAACATTGAACAGAGGGAGTCTTATAATAAAATAGGACTTAAAACATTAAGTTAGTGAGACGCACAAAAAGCATCAAGGAAAAGAAAAGATTGATCCAAAGAAAGTCGTTGGTCCAGTCAACACTCTGCTGGCTACTCCAACCTCCTCCTTCTTCAGAGACATGTACCTTCTAGAGGACAGCAGGAGCCCCAGGGTCCCAACCTCAGGGAGAAGGAGGAGCTGGGTGAGATGGGCCAAAGGATGGGGCAGTTCTTATCCTTACTGCCCAGTTTCTCAGGTAAACAGGCTCTGCTATTCTGCTCCAGTTCTCAGAACCAGACTAGTGAAATATTAGGGCCCCAATGAGGTTTACGCTTTACAACTGAGGATACCCAGGCCCGGAGAGGATGTAAGACTCATCGAGGGTCACACAGCTGGTTAATGCAACAGCAGACTAGACCCCTGGCCTCCTAACTCCTAATCTAATGCCGTTTTGTTTTCATTACTCCAGACTTTGGATGGTCTTTTTATATGGGGTTTTTGTTTGGTTTCGTTTGGTTTTGCATCTCAATATTTTAACACCACGACCATGTTGTAGGGACCTGCAAGAGATCTGTGAGTTTGGATCCCTTAATTTCCTCCCTCCTCCTGTCCTCCAACCAAACCTGCTCTTTCCTTGAGGAGTCAGCCTAGCTCAAAAGAAGCAGGAGAGCGGCCATTTTTTCCCTTCCTAAACTCAAGCAGAATTCACTCAGCTGTAAGGGTTAATAGGGTCAGGGCAGGGATACCAAATAAAATGCAATGAAATACAATAGTTGGGACATATTTATACTAAAAGATTATTTGTTGTTTACCTGAAATTCAGATCTTGTACTTTTATTTGCCAAATCTGGCAACCCTGGGTCAGGGTATCTTCCCACACACTCCTTGTAATAAAAACAAGCCTCCCTTAAAGGGCTCCTCTACTAGGCCAGGGCCCAAACATAATTATGTCAGGCCATAGCCGCCTCTGGTGAGAACATGGAAGCTGTTTGACTCCGGTGAGGGGTCCTCAGAATGGGTCCCTTGAATACCTTCCTCTGGGTCAGCTGAGACCAGAATGAGGAGGGGCACAGAGCTTGAGGCACTGGAAGGCCCAGCCCTTCCATTCCCAAGCTGTAAATGGGGTTTGTCCTAGATGAAGCTGAGGCAAGTGCACAATTTTGATATCCAGAGAATGTTTCTGGATTAAGACAATAATCTCCTTCTCTATCAGCTCCAACTTGAAAACATTTTCCTGCTTATAAATCAGGAAGCGCATCTTTAGCTTCAAGTGTTCTGGGAGGCACATCAAGTGAAATGTTCTTTGGTTGTGGGTTGAACTAGACCATCCTGCCCAGACAGGAGCTGATTCGCAGAAGAGAGAAGCCATGCCAAGCATCATCAGTCAGGAGGTCTGGGCTAGAGATACCTTGAGGACTGCCATATTGAATCACTCAACTATGCTCAGTTAAATCGAGGCCAGTGCTCCTGAGAGTGAGAATCCCCCGGACTACAACCAGGGAGAATTCTGCCTTTGTCCTGTTTATTGACCCCATTTCTCTACATTAATCCAATATTCACTAGCAAGTCTTTCTCAGCTGAACTTGCCTAACTGACATGTCAGTAGTTGATAATCTATCCATGACAGAGTTTTATGGGCAACGCGCTAAGGACCCTCACCCTGAGAAGAACTGACCCTGCCCACCTCAAGCCCGAAGCCCCCTGGGTGGCCCTCTTTTACAGATGAGAGGGCTGGGGTTGTATGAAGTTTCCACAGGGCATGAGAAACTCAAACACAGTATTCCCCAGTTAGCCATGTGGCTGGGCCAAGGCAGGGCTCTGGGCCAGGTACTACAGAGGACCTGCCAGAAAGAAACAGGATAGGATCCTTGCCCTTGACGCAGAGAAAGAGATCATCTTTACCAATCCACAGTTAACGCAGTCTGTTCCCCAAAACAGCCAGGTATGGAGGAAAATCCTTACACTCTGGCCATGAACTTTGGAAACAAATCCTGGCTCTGCCCCTTACCTGGCTGTGTGACCCAGGCAAGTTCTTAACCTGACTGAACCTCAGCTTGCCCATCTCTGAAGTGGCTGAGAATTCCTATCTCAAAAGGCAGTAAGGGTTGTGAATATGGCATGTCAGATTCATAGTGGGGAGGCCTGAATTCCAGTCTCAGCTGGGCTGTGACACGCTGAGGGATCTGGGGCGGTCTTCACCTCTCCAGGCCTTGGTTGTCCCACCCGTGGGTCAAGGCAGTTGGATTAGATCCTAGCCAAGCACCCATTGAGCTCCAACTTCTCAGGTTCTGTGTGATTCGAGAGCTGAGTCTGAGTAGCTGCAGGCCTCCATAACCAAAGCCTACATGATGGTTTTCCTGGAAGCAGGGGTGGGGGCAGGGGCAGATCTTCCGCTGAGACCCCCACTTCCACCAATGGATGGATGATGGCTTCTGTGCTTCCTCCCTGCTTTCATCTGACCATCTCCAAGCACCAGGAAAACAGCAGTTAATTAACCCTTGCAACAGGATGGAAAGGTGGTAGGACTTCATTTACTTGAGCTTTACAGAGAGGAAACGGGCACAGCAATGGCTCCACCTAGTAACTGCCCTGACTTACAAAGTCAGGCTCGACCCCCTCCCCTGCTCCCATTTCTCAACTACGAATGCCACTTTCCAGATATGCCAGCTGGGCTCCTCTGGCAGTGCCTGCTGGGCCTCTGTTCTTGAAAAGTCCAGGAGAAGGGAAGATAGAGGGGATATAGACTCCTTCTCCCAAGCAAGCCTGGCTCCTGCTCTAAGAGGGAGTGATTGATGTGTTTGCCAACTCAGTGTCCCTGCTGCCAGCCTGTGACTCACCCTCACTCAGCCCTGGGAGATAGGAGGGTCCCACAAGGGCCCCAGGCTCTCACCCAACAAGAAGAGACAATGATCCTACTTGCCGAGGGACAGAATGTGCCCGAGAGAATAAGGCGAGGGAGCGAGAGCTGGCAGGGCCGGCTCCCAGGGGACCCCTCCCTGTGGAGAGCAGTAGCTTGGCTTGTGGTATGTTTCCACAGACACCTTGCTGGGGCCAGAGACCCTCCTATATTTAAACCGTGGAGAAGAAGCATGTGGCAAACGCCTATATCTGGGGTGTCCCTGAGGGATGGGCCCTCCTTCGCAAGCTGCAGTCCCCTGGAGGGGCTCTGCTTTTCGTGTGAGAAGTTCCCACTGCCTTTGAGTTGGGTGCTCAGTGAGGAGCTTGCTTTAGGGCTCGATTTCCCTGCGCAGCTGACTTCAGCCTCTTAGGGAAACCTGAGGCCCCTCCTCCTGGCCAAGGTTTGGGTGAGCCAGAGAGGACTCCCCAGAGGCCAAAGATAAGGTAGAGAAAAGGAGGAAGCACCGGCCTGGACGTGGGGTTCTCCATCACTGCCCATGAGGCCGTTGCTGGGACCCCCCCCCCGCCCCCCGCCTCCTGACGGGGCCTCGGGTTTATCAGCAGCAGGAGTAGACAGTGGCTCCATCTTGAAGCCATCCCTGAAGCTCTGATATTCCAGATCCTGGGCCTCCCTCAGGGGAGAGGAGTCAGGGAGTGGCTCCCATGTCCACACCATGGACTCGCAAAGGGATAAGAACGTGGTTCCAGCGAGCACACGCAAGTAGCTTCCGACGGCGGGCTTCAAGCAGAGAAAAGCAGGCCAGGCTGCCGGAGGGGCTGAGCTTGGAATGAGACGTGAAAGGAGAGGAGGGCTGCCCTCAGCAGAGAGGATGTGGGCAGAGGAGAAACGCTCCTGGGCCCGGGGCTTGGTCTGACAGTAGCCCTTGGGCCCTTTTTCCTGACTGATCACCCCCAAGGAGGTGGCTATTTGCATATTGCCAGCCCCAGAGTTCTCAAGAGACTTACTTCCCTGGCCTCCGGTAACCAATTCCTGGGGGCACAGGACCCATGGTGCCTGTCTGAGCTGAGCAAGCCTGCTGCCCACACCTTCCTTCTGCCCCTGAGGAGCACCAGACCCAGGAGAAGGCAGTGAGGGCCCTCATGGGGGAGGGAAGGCCCGGCAGTTTGGTCAGAACACTCAGGGAGAGATGTCACTGCCCACTGCCGAGGGACTCCCTGGGGCAGCGATAGAGCGGCGGGCAGCAGCCCAGGACACCGTCAGCAGCTGGCGCTTCTCAGACAGTGCGCTAGAGGGAATTCCCTCCCCTCACGAGAGACAGCAGCGCCATTTTGCATCTTCCTTCAGCTTAATCTCTGCTGGGTGCCTCTGGGGTTCCATTTCTTCCAGCCTGACAGATCGGGGGAGGCGGTTATCCCCTGACCACATAGAGTGGAATTATGCCTTCTTCCAAGGAGGAAGATGGCATGAGTTGGTCGCTATTCTCACCTTCTGTCTCACGCACAAATTCAAGGTAGAGCCTCTGAGACCCTAGAGGGAGGATTGGAAGAGTGAAGGATAATTATACGCTTTTTTATTTTGCTCCAGAAGAAAATTAGTGGCGTTCGGGGCCTGGGTTTTGTTTTGTGGGGTTTCTGGGGGTTTTGTTTCTCTTGGTTTTGTTTTTTGGTTTTTTTGTTTTGTTTGTTTTGTTTTGTTCTTTGGTCCTGACAAGAACTAATCTACTCAACCACCAAGTCTTTAAAGTCCAAACACTGTAGTTAAAAACAACTAAAGGAGGAAACAACAGCATAAGAGAGGATGTAATTAAGTGCTATTGTGTACAGCACAAGCCAACTTAAACCTCTCCAGGCCTCAGTTTCCTCATCTGTAAGTGGCAGGGGGGGACCAGGTGATCTACGAGCCTCCTTCCCCAGCTCCAGACCCAGTTCCCAGGAGGAGACAGAGGTTTGGGCACGGGCCTCCCATGGGGTTAGCAGGCAGGGGAGAGAGCTTGCGAGGCCGCCACTGCCCCGCCCCTTCACCCACAGTCCTCTCTTACGGGGGGGAATAACTCGGTCCTCAGCACCCCTGCCTTTTAACAATCCTTTGAATTAGTGCAGCATTTTGAATTTACACAAAAGGCTCATGTTTTTATTTCCCCACTTGATCCTTCAGTCTTTGTGAGATCAGTAGGTGAACCGGGTATTATTATTCTGATTTATGTGCAGGGAAATCAAGCTGCAGAAAAGTGCAGGGACTTGCCCGGTACCTCACAGGTAGACTTGGCAGAACCGAGTCCAGGGCCCAATGGGCCGGAGTGAGTCA
Organism: Panthera tigris; assembly: GCF_018350195.1. NCBI lineage: Eukaryota > Metazoa > Chordata > Mammalia > Carnivora > Felidae > Panthera > Panthera tigris. The sequence continues at coordinate 40,369,683 of NC_056678.1, forward strand.
GGATCTCTCCTGCTAGGCGAGCTCTGCAAATGCACCCGAGCCAGGAAGCGGCAGGGACATGATGGAGGGCCATGAAAACAAAGCCCTGGGTAGATATTCTGTTACCTCTTTTCTGGTTTGAGAGTTTTCTTTTTGTCACAGAGCTCAGGAGACAAATGCAGCAGCATTTCCCAAGTGGGTGGAAGAACCGTCCCCACCCTTCATGAGGGTGAGGCTCAGCATTCTCCCCCAGGGCCCTGGCAAGTCTCTACGGAGGCCTTCCTGCCCCAGGAGAGCAAACTCAGCTAAAAAACAATCCAATCAGGTGGGGGGTGGAGGTGGGAGGTAGAGACACAGCCGGGGAGAGAAGCAGCTTTGGGGCCCTAGACCCCCAGCCCCTCCCCTCCTACTCATCGGCAGGGCACACAAGGGTGCGGCCTGAAGGGGGTGAAGGTGGGATTGGTGGGGTTTGTCCGTTCCCAAGCCCTGAGCAAGACTGGGAAGGAGGCCGCTTGTGACTTCAGTGAGGGCTGAATCATAGAATGCCAAAGTCCGAAGAAGCCTTATAGGGCACACCGTAGCTGGGGAAATAGGATCAGAGACGTGAGGTGACTCCCCAAGGCTGCACAGCTAAACAGAGAAGAACCAGGACTGGAGTCCCGATCTCCCAACTCCTTGCCCAGAGCACCTTGTCACACTGTTACATCTGGATACCTTTGTCACTGTGTGCAACAGTGTGTCCCAAACCTCAGTCACTTGCAGTCTGCTCTCACAATTTCTATGAAACTATCAACCAGCTCTTATTTACTTATTTTTAATGTACTTACCTTTAATTTTCAAAAGGAATTTTGAAGGGAGAATTTATATCACTAACTCAAAAGTAAAAAAAAAACAAAAAAAAACACCCAGTATTCTTTTCCATAGATGAAGGGTAACCATAACTTATAACCAATAATAATAAAAAGAATTAAAACAAATCATCATTTAATTCTATCCAGATGAAGCTTTTGTTCTTTCTCTCTCTCTCTCTCTCTCTCTCTCTCTCTTTCTTTCTTTCTGCTCAGAAAGGGAGGCTGGCAAGTATTAAAGAAACATACTGGGGGCGCCTGGGTGGCTCAGTCGGTTGAGCATCCGACTTCGGCTCAGGTCATGATCTCGCGGTCCGTGAGTTCGAGCCCCGCGTCGGGCTCTGTGCTGATGGCTCGGAGCCTGGAGCCTGTTTCGGATTCTGTGTCTCCCTCTCTCTGACCCTCCCCTATTCATGCTCTGTCTCTCTCTGTCTCAAAAATAAATAAATGTTAAAAAAAAAAAAAAAGAAACATACTGGCACCAACCTAGACTTTCTCCTCGTGGTAACCAAATGGAAAAAGGAAGAGCTTTCTATATGCTTCAGTGTTAGTTACTACTGTGCCTTATCACCAGTGATGTGTGACCTACCCTAGGGGAGATTCTGGGTCACAAACTCATCATTCAGGATAATTTTCCTAAAGCTGGTTCAGCAGGTCAGGTAAAGCCGAAAGCCAAGAAGAAAAACAACAAAGTGGAGCCCCTCCCCAAGATGCATGACCGAATAGTTGTGTTTTTTTTAATTTTTTTTTTTTAACATTTATTCCAGAGAGAGACAGAGCATGAACGGGGGAAGGTCAGAGAGAGAGGGAGACACAGAATCCGAAACAGGCTCCAGGCTCTCAGCTGTCAGCACAGAGCCCGATGCGGGGCTCAAACTCACGGACCGTGAGATCATGACCTGAGCCGAAGTTGGACGCCCAACCGACTGAGCCACCCAGGCACCCCTGTTTTTTTTTTTTTTTAACAGAGCATTTAAAGATAATTTTTTTTAACCTTTTGAACCCCCCTGCCACTCATCCATTTCTCCAGCCCCCACCCCCACCCCCTCTTCAGCCACTGGCCTGCTCTCTGTATCTAATAAGCCTGGTTTTTGTGTTTTTGTTTTTGGGTTTATGGGTTTGGCAGGGGAGGGGGGATTTAGATTCCACATAGAAGAGAGATCATGTGATACTTGTCTTTCTCTGACTTATTTATCTTAGCATAATGCCCCTAAGGTCCATCCATAGTGTCGCGAATGACAAGATTTGATTCTTTTTATGGTTTAATAATGTTCCAGGGTGGGGCGCCTGGGTGGCTCAGTCGGTTGGGCGTCCAACTTCGGCTCAGGTCATGATCTCGCGGTCCGTGGGTTCAAGCCCCGCGTCGGGGTCTGTGCTGACAGCTCGGAGCCTGGAGCCTGTTTCGGATTCTGTGTCTCCCTCTCTCTCTGACTTTCCCCCATTCATGGTCTGTCTCTCTCTCTCTGTCTCAAAAATGAATAAACGTTAAAAAAAAAAATTAAAAAAAAATAATGTTCCAGGGTGTGCATATACACACCACTATTTCTTTATCCATTCATCCATTGGTGGACCCTTCGGTTGTTCCCATGTCTTGGCTGTCGTGAATAACTGGGCAGGGAACATAGGAGTGCAGGTATCTTTTCAAGTTAGTGTTTTCATTTTCTTTGGGAAAATGCCCCAAAGTAGATACACTAGTTCTGTTGTTAATTATTGAAGGAAACTCCATCTTGTTTTCCACGGTGGCTGCACCAGTTTGCATTCCCACCAACAGGGCACGAGGGCCCCCTTTTTCTTTGGGCCCTCACCAACACTTGCTATTTCACGTTTTTCTAGCCATTCTGGCAGGTGGGAGGTGTTATCTCATTGTGGTTTTCATTTAAATTTCCCTGACAACTAATGATGTTGAGCACCTTTTCATGTACCTGTTCACCATTCGTATGTCTTCGTTTGGGAAAATGTCTATTCGGGTCTGCCCATCTTTAAATCAGATTGTTTTTTTTTTGTTTTGTTATGTTGCTATTGAGTTGTATGACTTCTTTATATATTTTGGGTATTAACCCTTTATCAGATATATGATTTGCAAGTATTTTCTCCCATTTGGTGGGTTGCCTTTTTATTTTGCTGCTGGTTTCCTGTGCTGTGCAAAAGGGCTTAGTATGATGTAGTCCCCTTCTTTGCTTCGTTTGCTTTGATGTCGGATTCAAAAAACCCTCACCAAGTCAAGGAGCTTACTGACAATGTTTTCTTCTAGGAGTTTTATGATTTCAGGGAAACATGATGTTTCTGACTGTCTACAGCTCTCTGACCTAATTGATGGCCTGCTGAGCGCTGAGTTCTGTGGGGTTGCTCTCTGGGGCCAACCTGGGAAATGTCCACATGAAATCCTGGGCCTCTTCCACACCTGCCTGCAGCCCTCATCAGTTCTTAGAGGCCCCACGATGCTGGGGGCAAAGTGGAGATGCTGTGGGAGGAAGCCTGGGGAGAGTTGGGGAGCTCAGGGCTAGCTAGTGACCCAGCCCTCTCTTCTCTTCCCTCTTGACTGCCCCCGAGGCTTGGAGCATGGTGGCCCAATTCCCTGAGCATGAAGAAGTTCAGCAACCCTTGGCTAATTCCAGGAACTCCAGGCCCAGCCTCAGTCACCAGTCTTGACATGACTCCCTGCTTTCCCAGCCCAATTTGTGTGTGCTCAGTGATGCATTTGGAGCAAGGTGTGGTTGCAAGGGAACCAAACAGTCACTGTTCTGCACCTTCACACTTGTGTCCTGGTCAAGACAGACCAGTTGCCATGACCATGGGGTCTCCTTGCCCACAAGTGTCCCTTGGAACAGAAGGTCTTGTGGTCCAAGTCTTTGGGCAGTAAGGTTGTGTCACACAGCTGAGCAGCTACCCTCCCTAAATGTCTCTAAGCATCGCTCACAATGGGCCAAAAGCTGGGGGCAGGTATTTCCTATGTTTGCAACCCCTGGGGAAGGAGTTTTCTAGGAGCCAGCAACTAGCCAGAGAGGCAGGTAGAGTTTCTGCAGAGCACCCCCGAGCTGCAGGGGCTCCTTGCCATTTACACTTCCTTTGTGTCACCAGACTCTGGTGGCAGAGTGATTGGCGGACAAACACCAGGAGGGAGGTTGGAGACCTGAGTCCGGGTTCACAGCTTAGTTATGTGGTCTTAGCCAAGCCTCGAGTTCTGTGAGCTTCCTACATGCTCACAGAGAGCACAAGGATGCGGCCGTCTGCCCTGACATTTCACTGGCAAAGCAGGAGACCAGAACGCTGTCCAACAGGAGTCTCCAACAAGATGCTGAATGGGGAAGCTCTTTCCACACTGTAAAGCACCATGTCTGCTAAGGTGTTTTTTACATTATGTTCAAGGAACTTCCAAAGACCCTCCCTCCCTGGGTCCCCTGCCAGCAAAGTGATGTGTGTCCCAGGTAGGCAGGTGTGCATATGGGAGTGTGTGTGCATACATGCACATGGGCTCCCCCCTTCCAAAGTGAGACACAAGCCCTGGGGGATCCAGCCCCCTTTCAGGTGAAATTCTGTCCCTCCTTTCAGGTGAAATTCTTGACTATCTCATCAGTGGGAGTAGTTTCCTTCCACTGTTGGTGTTTCCGGGGAGCTCTGCTCTGGGCAAAGTAAGCATCTGTCCCTGAGGATGTTCCCACCTCATGGCCTCTGGCCCTTTTCTTATGTCTGGAAGCACCTCCAGGCCCGGTGTATGTATGGGATCATTAAGGGGGCCACCGAGCCTCCCCCCAGGCTTCCCAGCACAGTGTTGGGGGTGGGTGGCTTGGTAGGATCTTCCTGACCCTCAAGTATGCTCATCCAGGAACTGGTGTATCCTCTGAGATTCCAGGAGTTAGTTCAAGTTCGAACTTTATAAAGCTCCTTCCCAGGATGAACAGTTACTGGGACAATGGAATCAGCCTCTGGGCTCAAAAGGCAGAAGCTGTGACCGCAGAACATGGGACTCCTGGAGGGCAGAATAGTCATGCCTCAGACTTGTCCGAGCCCATGTAAGAGAGGTGGCAAGATTCAGGGGTCCCTGGCCCCCGGGCCTGTGAGACCTGTGTCTCAGGTGGTAATCACCTGCCAGGGATTTCCTTTCCCAAATCTAACATGTGAAACTTTAGGTCCTTGCTCCCCAAACCCATCCTGGGAGTTCCAGGAGCTAAAAAAACAAAAAACAAAAAACAAAAACCACTGCTCAGACGTGAAGGGGGAGAGGTGCCAGAGAAGATTTTCAGAAAATCCGCTTTTTCCCACAGTCGAGCCGTTCAGCCAGGAGCAGGATGCGGAAACGGAGCTGGGTGCTGGAGCTGACACGGTTGTCTGTTCCGACAGCAGATGATACTGAGGGCCAGATCTCAGTGAGGTGCTGGGGTACACAAGCGTGTTTGGGCCTCCCGCTGCCCAGTAGCACCAGGAGCTGCGGTGGGCCTCCCCTCCCCCCAGCCCGAGACACAGACTTGGAGCATGGAGCCCAAGAGGGCAGGTGCTTTTTTCACCGGAGTGGTGAGCTCCCTGGAGAGAGAGAGCAGCACCATCTTGAAAGACCCACAAGCCACAGCCTGGAGTTTCATAGGATCTTTTCTAGCTGGGCTGCAGTTGTCCGGAAAACTTGTTCTGAATTACCCACATTTCCCACTACTGCCCAGATTGATGCGGGCTCAGAGTTTCCACCTGTTAAAGGTCACAAGGGACACTAACCGTTATTAGCCAGCTCTCTGATGAACTCTGTCCTCATGGGACGGGCGTCAAAACTTTCGTGGGTTGTTTTGTTTTGTTTTGTTTTGTTTTTACACTTAAAAAATTCAGGCGATAGAAGATGGCCAACACGTGACATCAGGCCGTCTCAGATTCCTGTTGTGCCTCCCCTGACTGGGTAGACAGGGAGCTGGTCATCCGTCAGGCTCTGCCTTTCAGTTTGCAAACTGGGGTTCCCTCCTGAGTAGGCACTTCTGGTCTCAGGGTGCTGCGGATGGAATCGTGGAGCAGCTCTTCCCTGCCCTTGAGGACCCCACAACAGGGGCCCGCCCACCACAGCCTCCTCCAAACAGAATGAGTTTGCTCTTTGCCCAGACGTCAGGGCTGCTGAGTGAAAGGGGGTGGGGGGGCTGCTCTGCTCTCCACGTGCCACACAAAGTCACATGCCCCAGAAAGGAAGGAAGACCAGCCCGGGGTGGGACCGTCTGCTCCTCACCAGAGAGGGAGCGGAGCCCAGGGGGAGACAGGGACTGGCACTCCTCCTGCTGAAGTCCCACCTTTGGTGACTCAGGCCCAGTGGCTCTCAGTGACTCAAACTGCTGAGTAAGCAGCCACCTCTACCCCCTGCACGGGGGGAACTCCCCATGCCCTGGGGCCCTGATTGTCCCCTCCTGGGCAGCCCATGATGGGAGAGGACCTGCGCCTTCCAGACCCCCAGAAAAGTAGAGCAGAGCTGCCACACAGCATGTGAAGGCCCCTCCGGCCACCCTGCGACAGGCCAGCCACGCCAGTACCGTTTTATCTCCCGGGAGGACGAAAGAGAGCTATGACATGTCTTCTACACCAGGGCCCTCAAACGGGCACTGACGGGGGGGGGGGGGGGGTAGTAGGTACAAGGGAAGTGGCGAATGGGATCTGTCCTCAAGGCATTTCCAATGAAGGTCTTTCCCAGGAGGGCTTTGCCAAGCGCAAGAGGCACGGAGACCCCATGAAACCGTGTGCGTGCGCTCGCTCTCATGAGAAGGGCGTTGGAGATCACGTTGCCGAAGGTGGCCCTGCTGGGCACTCTGCTGGGTGCGTGACTGGGCAGGGAAGAGCAGGGTGCGTCCTGCTGGAGAGCCGGTTCGGCCGGTCCCACCTTGCTAGCAGAAGCGTGGTTTCAAAATGGGCTAATAGCTGGGGACACAGACACTCTTTTCATCTTGGTCTGCCCAGCACATGCCTGGCTCCCAAGGAGTCAGCAGCTTCTGTCTGATCAGCCTGAGCTGGAATAGAACTCTCTAGGCTCAACCCACCAGCTAATATCACCCAGGTCACAAGGTAAAGGGAAGAATCCTGGACCCCTTCAGCCTGAACCCATGCGGGGCCACCCTCACAGACTGGCTTGCCTCATCTGGAACCTTCCTGCCTTCCTAGCAGCTCATTTAGTTGTTGAGGCTCTCCTGCACCCACGGGAGTGTGGGAATTCCAGTACAACAGCCCAAATTTCCATCCCCAGCACAAAGTCCCATGGCAAGTCACAACTCCTCTGGGCACTTGCAGTGAGCCCAGCCCTGTTCTAGGCACAGTAATTTGGGGGAAATGACAGAGACCATTAGCAACTAGAGAAAACACAAGGTCACAGTCAACAGGGTGTGCAGATGACAGTTTGGAGACAAGGCCTTGGAGAAACATAGGATTTGGCTGGAGGGGCAAGGAAGCTATGCAGGATAGAGAAGAGGTTGAGCAGAAGCAGGATGTGGTCAATGTCACCAGACAGTGTAAGGGGGTGTGTTGGGGAGGAGAAGAGGTGACCAAAGAGACAAGGGCCAGGCTGGGGATTTTGTCTTACAAGAAGCAGAGAGACACTGTGGGCTTGTCAAGCAAGGAAAGCTTTGTCTGAGGAAGGTCAAGTGGATGGCACCACCAGGAAGGCACCAGAACCCCAGGGGCTGGGTTAGGGGCTGGCAGGAGGAGCTAGAATTGTCCGTTTGTGAGCTGAAGCTTGTCAGGGCCACAGTCTGGGCAGTGGGAGTGGAAAGGGAGGAGTCAGAAATGATTCTCAGTTGGAAGGACAAAATGATGCCATCTCTTCTTGAATGGTTAGTCATTCTCATGTCCAATGATCTTGGGCCGACAGGAGTTCTTTCAGTTCAGGGGCCTTTTTGGACTGAATGGAACTCTCAAGGGAAAGCTGACTATATTCAGTTCTTTGAGACCCTGGATCTTGGGCTCTATTAGTCTAGTCATCTTCTAGGACTCAGTTTCATTGCCTGAAAAATGAAGGGGTTGGCTTCTGAGCACTTCCTGGTTTAAGGGGGAACAGGAAGAGGGGCTGGGGAGCATTCGGCAGGACATAGAATTCCACTCTTCTCCAAGAAGGAAGGGGAGAAGAAAAGAAAGGTGGGTTAGTTACAAGACCTAAGTCATTAGCGCAAGGGGGAGCAGAGCAGGGCCTGGCTAGGAGAGGCTCCTTGTTAAGAGCAGCTCTCTCTAGCCCACCTGGAAGGTGGTTCCACGAGTTGACCTCCCCAGAGCCCCATTGGTCTTCCAGGTGGAGAAGCTTATCTGTCTGGACACAGCCTGGACTTCCCCCTGGCTGTCCAGCCCAGCCTGTTCTCTGGTTGAGGGTCAGCTCTGCCCCCAGAAAGTTGAGTTACTAGCCGCTGGAATGTTCTGATGCATGGACCATCCCACCTGAGGCTGGAGTTTCCCAAGGAAGCATGAGATAACCAAACAAGGAGAGTGTGTGTGTGTGTGTGTGTGTGTCACTGTCCTTTGTATTCAAAGCAGAGGACGCTGCCAGAAGATCGCTATCTGAGTGTGGGGTGTGTCTGGGAGACCCGGCACTGGTAGGGAAGCTCTCCCACCTGCCGTGGGCACGTGAGTGCACACTGCCCTCGTATTCCATTCCGGCTGCAGGTGCTTGCTCAGGATCTGAAAGGGTGGGTTTGGAAACATGTGGGGGCATTCTTGCTAGTCACAATGGCTGCAAGGCGTACTGACATATAGGGCCTGGGGGCCAGAGGCAGCTAAACACCTGTAATACTTGGGACAACCTGCACAATGAAGAATTGTCCTGCCCCAAATGCCGACAGCACCCACGTAAAGAAACACTGCGTCATCCCTACATAAGGTCATACAGGCAGACCACACTCCTTTGTTTTTCTGAAACCTATTGAGGCCTATTCTGTGGCCATTGGGTGAGACTAGCATGGGTTCTAAATACTAGTGGGTACCCCTACCCGGGGCTGGAGCTGGCCTGGGTTCATCCCCCTCATGTGCCAACCTGGTCGCTCCTTTAGGTATGGCTTGGGTGATGTAAACCCTCAACAAGGTCCTACAGGCCACCAGTCTGTGTCTAGTCTGAGCATCAGAGGGATACAGATGGCCCTACTAAACAAACATTTATGTCATGCACTGTCCTAAGCACTTCAGAAACGCTCATCCACTGAATTCTCCCAACACTGGGTACAATTATGATCCCAGTTTGACAGATGTAAAAAAAACTGAGGCATGGTGGGTTTAAGTAACTTGGCCGAGGCCACGCATCGAGCAATTGACATGGCCAGGACTCGGCCCAGGCCGTGTGGCTCCAGACTCTGTGTTCTTGACCACCGAGTCCCCCTCTGCCCGGTGAGCTAGAGGAATGCACCTGGAGTCCCAAGGTCTCGTCCTGATAGGCAGAAAAGGGAAAGGTCACAGGCCATCTGTGCCCAGAAAACTGGTGATAGCCGGCCTTGTCTGAGCCCAGAGGGGTAAATGCAGACTCCCTGTGGCGCTAGGGCAGAAAAGGGCCTGGCTGAGAGGAAGCTCGGCTCCCACTTGTCAAAGTGATGATGACGGGAGAGTCACCCACAGCTCTTCTCAGCCACCAGCAGAAGCACAGCAGCCAGCAGCCCTGATACAAGAGCTGGGGTGGGGCTCCCAGGAATGGGTGACGCCACTGGGATGTAGCTGCGGGGGGCGGGGCAGGAAATTCGGTCCCACGGGGACAGCCCTGCCTTCTCCACCACGCCCGACCCCTGCGGGCACATCCAACCCTACTCCCCGTGGGCAGCCCACCCTCACCAAGACTTGGCAGGGCTGCCCCTCCTCCTTTTCCCAGCCCGGGAGAGCAAAGCCCAAAGCCTCTGTCAGGCTTCATCAGCGTGATCACATTTCTGCTGGGTTTGGTCCAGGATGAGTGTTTGGATTCCTCAGGTATCTGAGATGACGTCCAGGAGTGTCATTTACTGAGAACAAGAGAGTTCCTTGTTGCATTTCCATTTAAGGCTTAGCCTGCCTCCAAGGTGCCATCATCACCTCCCCGCATCCTGGGAGAATGAAGGTGAGAGGGGTGTGGCCATTGGCCTAAAGCAGGGGAGGCCTAATTGCATATTTTGCAGGCAAAGTCTACAAGGTGCTACAAAATGCGAGTTCTGAGTTCCCGTCAAGAACGCTCATCACTTCTCTTCCCTCTGCCTGTTATTGTTCATTTATGCCTCCCCGGCACCTGTTCCCTTTGGGGTAGGTTGGTTTGACCCAGTTTGAGGAGGAAAACTGTGCCCACCGGAGTGCCCAGCTGAGCATGTGGGTGGAGCTGATGAGAGCACCGTTGTGAAGGTTAAAAGTTTGTGGCTTGTGACTTTTGTGTTTTTTAATTTAAATATACGAAATTTATTGTCAAATTGGTTTCCATACAACACCCAGTGCTCATCCGAAAAGATGCCCTCTTCAATACCCATCACCTCCCCTCCCCTCCCTCCCACCCCCCGTCTTGTGACTTTTGGATGCCACCCCTTACTGGGACCTCAACCCATGGGTGGCTTCCTGCTGAGAGTCTCCCTGCAGAGACGAAAGGGCACTGGCCAAGAGAAGTCCCCTCCCCAGCCTTGTGTGGCTAGACTTGGTGTGGAGGAGAATAACCCAATTGCCCAACCACCTCTGCCACACACACACACACACACACACACACACACACTCATGGGGTGGGGCAGGCAGGCTCCGGGCTGCTAGACTTGGCCTTGGCTCATCCCAGCAAAGGTGAGATCCAAGTCAGCACCTGTGTGGAGACATTTTATCAGGCTCGGTGTTATCCTCTAGTCTGAGAACAAGTCAGAGCAGGCAGGCCCACTGGCCTGTGAGCTCCTGGGAAAGTCCCCCTCGAACAGATCTGCTCCGAGCTCATTCCCACCAAACCTTCAGCTTTGCAGGCTCTTCCCAGGGAAGCTGGATCCCTGAGCAAGCTCACACAGAGCCCTGGGGGTCGCTTCATTACCGTAAGTTTTCCTGTTGGATTGAGCCTCTGCCCAGCCTCTCCGCACTGCAAGCCGGACAACGAAGCCCAGGAGGTCCCCTTGCGCCCCACCCTAAGCCCCTGGCCTGCCTCCCTGTGCGCAGGCACTCTTGTAAAAGGTGGCGCAGGAGAAGTATTTTCTCTCTTTGGCCTGTGAGGGGTTCCCCCGGAGGGCCCGTTACCATTTGCTTCTTGCCCTGGCAGAGGGGAGGCAACGTGAGGAGTTCAGCAGAGAAATAACAGTGGAAAACAGCCCTGGCCAGAATAGGAGAGATTTCCCCACCCTGAGTGCAAGTGGCCAAGCAAGGCTGGCTGTGTTGGAAGCTGCGGTGTCTGGGAATGGCACGAGGTGACAGGGCGAGGGTGTAGGGACTGGGCTTCAGTCCAGGGTTGCCCTTCCCTCACTGAGTTCTTCTGTGCCTCTGACTCCCCACCTGGACAAGGCCGTGGAGGGCTGGGTAGGTGGCTACAACCCACTGTAGGACGTACATCTTACATCGCAGCCCAGCACCCACGTGCTGTGTCACAACACGACGCGTGTCTCTACTCCCTGCATTGCACTCGGAGAGCTTACATTCCAGTATATACTAGTCTATTCCATTTTTTTTAAATGATAGTCACAATCGGCTAAATTGATTTCCCAATCCATAATGGGTCGCAATCTGCCATTTGAAAAGTAATATATCAGATGATGGCTGAGATTCCTTCCACTCCAAACATTCTGGGATTCCACGAACATTATCACAGGGGCGGGGGGCGGACTCCGCCCCATGGCCAGCTGGATCCAGAATCCCCGGTCAGGAACCTTGACTGAGCCTTTCTCCCTTTCTCTGACCAGATCTACAACGGGACCCTCAAGCGGGAGAATGACAACAGACGCTTCAGCTCCTACAGCCAGATGGAGAACTGGGGCCGGCACTACCAACGGGGCAGCTGTAACGCAACGGGCGCCGGCAGCGACATCTGCTTCATGCAGAAAATCAAGGCGAGCCGCAGCGAGCCCGACCTCTACTGTGACCCTCGGGGCACCCTGCGCAAGGGCACACTGAGCAACAAGGGCCAAAAGACCACCCAGAACCGCTATAGCTTCTACAGCACCTGCAGTGGCCAGAAGGCGGTCAAGAAGTGCCCTGTGCGCCCGCCCTCCTGCACCTCCAAGCAGGACCCGGTGTACATCCCGCCCATCTCCTGCAACAAGGACCTGTCCTTCGGTCACTCGAGGGCCAGCTCCAAGTAAGTGCTGCCAGGCTGTGTTGGGGGCCAGGGTGGGGACCAGGTAGGAGAAGGAGTTCGCCTGGCTATACTACACAAGGTTGTTGCTGATGATAGGAAAGACGGCCTCTTGTCCCCAAGGGGCTCGTTGTCCCTGCGGGGGCAGCGGTGGGGAGGGGGGCGCTTCCTGGCCTCAGGAAGTGTGAAGGGGGAGACAGAACCCAGACATTCAAACAAATGCATTGAGTATATAGGTTCTAAAGGGTCACGGGTTATGAACAGAGGGAGGCTAATTAGAGAAGGTTAGCTAGGCTCATGGTTCTCAAAGCGTATGCCTCCCAACAGCAGCAGCAGCATCACCCGGAACTTGTGAGAAATGCTAATTTTCAGGTTGCACCCAGACCTACGGACTCAGGAACTCAGGGAGAGACCCAGCAGTGTGTGTTTTAACAAGCCCTCCAGGAGACGGGGAATCCGTGATCTTAGCCATGCACATCTCTATCCGTGTTCTGGAAGAGCCAACGAGTGTGCCCTGATGTAGACGATGGGAAAGGGGGCCCTGTTCCACCTTATAGGACAAAAGACGGCCAGGACAAACAGACATAAAAGTTGAGGAACCGGAGCTAGTGCTGAGGAACAGAGTACAACCCTTGTCCCTCAACACTGAAGGCCCGTCACCCAGTGAGAATGAAGGAAACGAAGGCGGGTGTCCCGTCAAGAGCCACGGGCACAGGGGGGCTTGCGGACAGCCACAGTGTCTCCGGGGACACTGAGCCTGCCCTCCAGGGCTCAGAGCCCCATGAACCTCCAAACTGTTCCTTATCACCGCCTAATGATCATTTATTCATTTATTTGACAAACATTCACTAAGCATCTCCTGTGCTGGGGAAGTGTGGTAAGTGTAGGGACACAGCTAGGAACAGAGCGGCCTAGAGCTGTCCCAGAGCTACACAATTAACTGATAAACTGCTTTTCCTAGAGCCCCAGGAGCTTGCATTCTTCACCTCTAGTCCTCATAGCCCCTCTAGGCAGGTGCTAGAATTCCTGAGGAGGAAACAAGGCACAGAGATGCTTGCCCAAGGCTATACAGCTGCTAAAGCATTCCCACACTCAACCCCACTCACCACTGTTTTAATACTAAGCTGAATCCCGTCGTAGAGGGGGACCTCTCCTAACTACTCAAAGGCCATAGGTATATTTAGGATGATTCGGAGAAGGACTAAGAAACCCTCTCCCTTGGAGCAGGGAACAGGGCAGTGTCTAGCCCTAGCTTATTGCCCCAAACCAGAGGCCCTGAGAGGTCAAGGTCTAGGTAAGACATGGGAGGGGATGAATGTCAAGCCATTTAGAGATGATGTCTGACTGGCAGATGTGACATTTTCTCAGTGCAGGGCCAGGGTGCTACTGATACAAGACAGGAGAGCTTCACCCCTTGGGCAATTTTTCCAGAAATGGAGTTAGGATGCCACACTAAAACTATGAATTCTTACTGAGCATTTACTGTGGCAAGACTGAGGCTAGTAAAAGTGGGAAGAGGGCTTCCTCTAGAAATGCTGGGGAGATTTCCAGGGGGGTAGGACTGGGTGCCATAGAAGGGGCTGTCCCTGCCCTCAGGAACTTTCCATCTCTGTTGGCAACCAGGGCACAGACAGGTGGAAAGGCAGCCTGAGACTCAACATCACAGAAGCTGGAAGGATTCCTAGGAGAGAGGTTTCCTTGCCCTGGAATGTTCACAGCAGCAGGACCTCAGCAGGTCACATGCACCGTGAGGGGAAGGGAAAGGGGTACACCTGAGCCCTGATGAGGGGTCAGTGAAGAGAAGAGTCAGGTTGGAGCAGACCTTGTTAGGGGCTGGAGAGTGTGCAAGAGGGCTTAGCAGAGAGCCAAGCTATTAGGTTAAAACATGAAATTTTTAGTTTTATGGCTCAAAAAGGTTGACTATCAACCCTTTCACATGGTTCGACTTAACATGTGCCCTTGGATATTAGTCTAAGCAGTCTCCACTTGAACCTGCCGATAGGAACAGCACAGTGAACCACATTTTAGGACTGTGAGTATGGAAAAGGAGAGTCAAATTTTGGACGAGGGAGCTTGGAGAAGAGAGCCAGTTGTGAGGGTCTCTTGCTGTAGTCCCAGTGAGAGTGGTCATGGTCAGAAGGAAGGCAGTGACCGTGAGGTTGGGAAGAAGAAGCAGGTATGAGGATTTTTGTAAGAAGAATTAGCTGGACTTTGGAACAAAGGGAGTGAGGGCAGATGGCTGCATGGATGGATGGATGGATGGATGGATAGAGACAGGAGGGAAGGAAGATGGATGGATGGATGGATGGATGGATGGACAGTTGGACAGGCTCACAGCCATTCTCTTCCATTTTCCCAATACCAGGCACAAACAAGAAAGATGGCACAGGGGTGGGGAGCTTCCTCTTGGGAATAGGGCAGAGTTTTGTCTTGGTGCAGAGGTAATTTACCTGTTTGGATATTGACCCATGACCTGGACTTCATCACAGTGTTTGCCATGGATGAGCCTTTTCCCTCCTCTGGAAGAGCTGTTCCACAGGAATGTTCTCCAAGTGGGCCTAGGGCTGCCTTGTTCTGGCTTTCCAGATTGCAGATGAGGCTGTGGCAGCTTGGGCATACAAGGGGAAATTCTCCCAGCCTACCCGGTAACCCCTCCCCCACCACTGCCCATTGCCCACAGGATCTGCAGTGAGGATATTGAGTGCAGTGGGCTGACCATCCCCAAGGCCGTGCAGTACCTGAGCTCCCAGGATGAGAAGTACCAGGCCATCGGGGCCTATTACATCCAGCACACCTGCTTCCAGGATGAATCGGCCAAGCAGCAGGTAACTGACTACACATCTTCCTCCCCTATAGACCTGGGCAGGGACTGGGTGTGTCAGCCTGACCCCATTTAGACATGGGTGGGGACATCTGCACTTGCTCCTTCTCACCCTGCCCAGCTGCCTTGGGTGAGCAGTGTGCTTGGCACTGCCTGAGATCACAGCTGGGCATCTTAACCCTCCAGGTGAGTGGACATTAGTCAGGTATTTCCTCCACTGATCGTGAAAGAGACAGCTGTGAGTTCAACAGAAATCCCCTTTCTCAAATTCCACTAAAGAGTATGACTACTTTCCACCCTTCAACTCCCTCCCCCCGCTTCCCTCTATCTGTCTCTCTGTCTCTCTGTCTCTGTCTCTTTGCCTCTCTGTCTCCATCTCTCTCTCTCCCTTTCCAGAGCTTGATCCTCTCTCTCCCCAGGCATGTGTGCTGGAAACTGGGGCTTGGTCATGCCCCCCCGAGCTTGGCTGGCAGGAAGGATGCTTATAGGGTTCCGCAGCTCAGCCCCAGGGAACAGTGCCTGAAATGTGTTTCCTAGAGATTCTGGATCCATCCGAATCAGAGTTCCTGTCACAGGAGAAAGTTCCCATGGGAGGGTCTCCTTTATGTCTGTCCTGCTTTAGGACTTTTGAAGTATATTTATAACCATGTCCTCTTGTCCTCACCACCGTATTTCAGAGGAGAAAAGTGAGGCTCAGAACAGAGGACTGCCTTGCTGAGGGTCTCCTGCCGAGGATGTGAGGGCGCTGGCATTGGAATCCATCTTGGTTTCTGGTCTGATTACATCTTGGTTTTCTGAGCACTATTACTCCACACTGGTTTTTTTTGGCTGGCTGGAATATTTCTGAGCTGACAGTAGACTTTGGGGTCTGAGAAAAATCACTTCGAGTAGTGTCATCAGATCAGCCTCACCTCCTTGACTGGCGGCCCATGTGGCACCTGTATGTCAACAGGTCTATCAGTTGGGAGGCATCTGCAAGCTGGTGGACCTCCTCCGGAGCCCCAACCAGAACGTCCAGCAGGCTGCGGCTGGGGCCCTGCGTAACCTGGTGTTCCGGAGCATCACCAACAAGCTGGAGACCCGGAGGCAGAATGGGATCCGAGAGGCTGTCAACCTCCTGAGGAGAACCGGGAGCACTGAGATCCAGAAACAACTGACTGGTAGGGATCCCCAGCCATGGAGAGCTAGGGTTGGGGTTGGGTGGTGTATAGGGCATTCCCTCCAGTCTGGGCCCAAGCACAGGTGCACATTTGACCTCCGGCTAATGTCTTGGGAGCCCCATGGTACTGACTGTGGCCAGGTTAGTGGCGTCCACATGGTGCCTACCCACAAGGTGTCAGCCTTGTTGAAGATAGAAGGCAAGGGGTAGAAGGCTGGTGTCCAGGCAGGATCCATATTCAACAGACCCTGGGATTTCCAGACTAAGAGGAAGACGTGAAGTTGGAACTTCAGGTCTTAAGCGCCCTCTTGTGTCCAAACAATATGCTAAGCACTCAGGCCTGGGGCGCAAGGGTTAGAAGGAACTAGGAAGCCCTCAGACTGGACTGGGAGATGAGACCACGTACAGAGTAACCGTGATAAGTGTTTCTGGAATGACCTTCAGGTGGAAAATAGAGAACATTAGAAGACTCTAGCGCTAACATTTATATTAGAAACTACTGATCAATCAAACGTTTCTGGATGACCTTGCACATTCATAATTTTGACCTCGATAAAGAACTCTAGATGCTCCCTGCCCTCAGAGAACCTGAAGTCTTGTTGAGACATTGGAAAATGAGCTCAGGAAATAATCAGACACTAGATTTGATAGACCAGGCCTACTTGGAAGACGATGTTTCAGTAGGGCTCCCTTGCCAGAGCAGGCTGGGGGTGGCACCTCAGCACCTGTGGTCTTCCTGAGCCTGCCATGGGTTGAGTTGACCATCCCCAACCTCCAGGGCTGCTCTGGAACCTGTCTTCCACTGATGAGCTGAAGGTGGAACTCATCGCCGACGCCCTGCCTGTGCTGGCTGACCGGGTCATCATTCCCTTCTCCGGCTGGTGTGATGGCAACAGCAACATGACCCGGGAAATAGTGGACCCTGAGGTCTTCTTCAATGCCACAGGCTGCTTAAGGTGAGAAAAGAGCGTGCCCCTGGGGTCCTTTTGCCCCGGCCCTGGGTCTTTCTCCAGGCAGCCCCATCTCAGCCAGCCTAGGGCAGGGGACATAAAATGCAGTCTGGCACTGGTCTTCATGGGCAGACTCCAAGAAATGGGACTCCAGCATCCCTAACTTCCCTGGATCTGGATAAGGCTCAGGACTCCATGACCTCCTGTAAGGGACCTCAGCAGACTTAGTTAGAAATCTAAGAGTAGAAATGCCACATCTGGATATCCAAACTGGCTCAACCATTCCCCCCTCTCCCACCCCCCAAAAATGCATTTCTTGTACTCTCTTGAAGAGTGTTCTTTTAGACAAAAGTCTGCTGATTGGCTCCTAAATGAGTCACTTCCCAGCTGTGGTGCTAAGACCAACGGCCATATTCATTGGCATAAAGGTGGCACTGCTCTTTCCAGAGTCTCCTGAGTCTCACACCAGGGTGAGGCAAGGCCCCTGGGGGCTGTGGGGTCATGGGTGCTAGGGTAGAGGTGGAACAGTGAAACAGATCCCCATTAGGGTCACACCTTGCTCTGATGGGGTTCATCTTTCCCAACTCCTAGGAGCCCCGGAATGAAGGGTGCTGTTGGGGGTGCTTCTGTGTTCTCAGCTTATGCTCCTCCCTGTCAGCCTCCATTAGTGGCCTCCAGTGAGCCAAGTCAGGGTATTAAGGACTTCAAGGGGCTGCAAGGCTATTAATAGCAACAGCAACCACAGCCCGCCTGCACAGGAAAATGGGCCCAGACTGCTTGGAAAGGAGCTCACTGCTGAGGCAGAACACAGCTTCCTTGTGGAGGGGGCATCTGGCCCCCAGCGGAGCACCCCTGGGCTTCTTTCCCAGATCCAGCCCTTGGCCCCAGCACCCTACAGAGCTTCTCCTCCTCCACAGAAATAAACTGGGCAGGTAGAAGCTTCCAGCCCCTGTTCAACAGGTGCCCAGTAGTGGTAGGGAGCGTGCCTCGACCTGCCAGCTGCACTAGAGCCATGGACAGTCATGAAAGTTACAGGCCTGGAGCCCAGGGGGGCAGAAAGAAGGGTGAAAAGAACTGAGTTCAAGGAGACCCCATCCAACCTCAACCAGGACCGGGCATAATCCGCTGAATGGTTTTTCTTTCTTTCCTTCCTCCTTGTTTTTTTTGTTTTTTTGCCTTGTTCTCCTCCTACCACACCTCCAAACTCATCCCCATCTCCTCTGCCCCTACTTCCCCCACCTGCTCTCTCCCCCGCGTGCCCTCCAACCACACTCTTCTCTACCCGCTTCCTTCCTCCCCTGCATCCTCACAGCCTCTCTGTTCTCTCCCTCAGGAACCTGAGCTCTGCCGATGCGGGCCGCCAGACCATGCGAAACTACACGGGGCTCATTGATTCCCTTATGGCCTATGTCCAGAACTGCGTGGCCGCCAGCCGCTGTGATGACAAGGTGAGCGTCCCACCCCGCTCTGGCCCCGGCCCCCAGTCCTCCTCTCTGTCTGGAGCTCCAAGGCCCAGGACCTCCCCAGGATCAGTGAGGGCAGCTCCTTGGCCTCCAGGTCCTGACATTTTTCTTTCCCAGGCTCCACGAGGCAGGTCTGCACTTGAGGAGGCCCTGAAGGCATGGTCTGGTGACAGGACAGAAGGCCAGTGAAGGGGATGGCTAGATGCAGAGAGCTCTGCTGGCCTGGGGCAGTGTTACAGGGGCAGAATCCCCTCTTCCTCGCTTACAGGCTTTGTGAATGCAGACGCTTCCACGATGTCTGTTTCCCGGTTTGCACTGTGCTCATTCAGAGATAATCACAATCATATCTATGTCATGGGCTGGTTGAAAGGCTCAATTAGTTAATAAGCAAAGCATGAAGAGGGCCGGACACAGAGGGAGCTCTCCGTGAGCATTTGCCCCCGCTGGCATTGGCAGTGCTGAGCCCTGCCTGCAGCCTTAAGGATCCCCACTGATGCCCCCAGGGATCCTTCCTGCACCAAGGCTCCTTCTACCACAGTTTCGCACCACCTGCCAAAGAGACCACTGGCAAAGCCACCCTCTTGTCCCCTCTGGATATTTGGACACACTAGCACAAACACACAGAAAGGAAAAATCACAGAAGAAAGAGAAACTGAAGGCTGAGATATTTCTACCACGGCAGGACAGACACTCAGGAGAATAGTGAGTTCCCAGAGTCCCTAGATGACCAGGGGCTGTCTGGGCATACGGCCACTGAGTCTTGCACACAGTTTCCTTGTGGAGAGATTTTGTCTCCTGCTCATCCACTGGAAGTGACAACAGGGCCTCAGGAGAGAGAGAGAGAGAGAGAGAGAGAGAGAGAGAGAGAGACAGTCACTCGAATGCTCAGCCAGGTCCCAGTGGACATCATGTTTTTCAACTCTGGATGCAACATCCCCTCTACCTGTGGAACCCAGACCGTGCAAGTCTGATTCCCTCAAACCCTAGCAGGGCCGAACATCATTAGGAAGGTAAGTCTGCTGGCTCAAAGCCTAGCCTGTCCACTGAGGACAGATGGCAAAGACCTAGGAGCAGCTGCCATTGCAAAGTACTGGGTCCCAGGTCCCACCGCTCGTGTAGATTTGGGATGGGTCAGCACCTTTGGTATTGGAAGCTGAGGACTAGCCATGAAAGGAGGGAATAACAGGGACATGGGGACTCAATGGCTTTTGAACCTAAATATGTCAAGGCTGCTCCTGTCTGTGCCAGGACAGAGGGTATGTTCTTTAATAGCCCAATCTGACCATTGGCACAATGGCTGTAGCAAGAGAAACAGTAGCCACTGTCGGGGCACCTGGGTGGCTCAGTCCATTAAGCGTCTGAGTCTTGATTTCGGCTCAGGTCATGATCTCATGGTTTAGGAGATAGAGCCCCGCATCAAGCTCTGCGCTAACAGCATGGAGCCTGCTTGAGATTCTCTCTCTCTCTCTCTCTCTCTCTCTCTCTCTGCCCCAGTTGCTCTCTCTCTCTCTCTCAAAATAAATAAACTAAAGAAAAGAAATAGAAGCCACTGTCTGTTGTGTCCTACCATGTGCTAGACCCCATGATAGGCACTTCCATGCATAATCTTCCCAATAGCCCGATGAAGTAGGCGATGTCAGTCCCATTTTACCACTGAGGAAACCGGCCCAGAAGTTGAAGAAAGCCATGACGTTTCACACAGCTAGGAAAAGACAGAACTGGATTCAAATCCAGATTCTGGGGAGTGTTACTGGGAGCTTTTTTCGGACTGCGGTGGGTGGCTGTGTTCCTCTCTCCTGGGGCAGCCTAAGGTGCCTGCCTCTCTCCCATTAGTTAGGGCAGGGAGTGAGCCCAGGACGCCATCAGGGAAGGGCACAGGCTTAGGGGCTCTGCTTCTGCTTGGCCCCTAGTCTGTGGAGAACTGCATGTGTATCCTGCACAACCTCTCCTACCGCCTGGACGCCGAGGTGCCCACCCGCTACCGCCAGCTGGAGTACAACGCCCGCAATGCCTACACGGAGAAGTCCTCCACCGGCTGCTTCAGCAACAAGAGCGATAAGATGATGGTGAGCACAGTCGGTTCACAGAACCAGGGCCTGCTGCCCGCCAAGCACCCCGCTGGGCTCAGCTGCCTGGCCCACCCCTTCCTCCCTGCCCCCGTCCCCCCGAAGCCTGAAACCAGCTGTAGGAGACAAGCCCATGCCAGAGCCTTGGCCTTAGGATTGTGCTGCACCCTGGGAGCTGAGTAGAGGGCATTCTGTCTTGCATGCAGATGGGATCTGTGTTCTTGACGGTGGGAGCTCAGACCACCCCGAGCTCGGAAGCTCCGGTCCTCTGTTTCACAGCTCATTCTCACTTCCCATGTAATTGGTAAACCCTGCCTCATCTTCTCCATTACTGTGGAAGGTTCGGGGGCAGCCAGGACTCTAAGCCCTCTCTGGCCTGGTTCCCACCAACCTCCAAGTCCCCCAGGTGCCACCAGAAGCAGAAGGGTGCTCTGGAGGGAGGGTCAGGCTCCCCACACTGGGCACGACTGTGGCTGCTGGGCCCCTGGACCACCCCTGTTTGACCCAGGGTGGGTCAGCCTTGGAGTCTGACTCTGGGAGGAGAAGAAGCATCCTGGTGTGAGACCCCAAAGCAGCCCGACGCAGCTGGAAGGTTTGGGCAGAGGCTGGCCTGCAGCACACTTCCTGCGATCTGTAGATTGTTCTCTGCCTCCCTCAGAGCCAGCCCGCAGGACCATGGCCCCTTGCCTTACTCATTCTGCGGAGCTGCTGCCGCCGTGAGGAAAGGGGCACCGGGGCAGGTGCTTCCTAGGCCCCTTCCCTCAGGAACCAGGCCCCTAGAGTTGGGGGAGGGCACACAGAATGCTGGGCTCCCTCCCTTCACAAGGCTCCCTGCTGACCTGTCCTGTGTCCTCAGAACAACAACTACGACTGCCCCCTTCCGGAGGAAGAGACCAATCCCAAGGGCAGCAGCTGGTTGTACCACTCGGATGCTATCCGCACCTACCTGAACCTCATGGGCAAGAGCAAGAAAGACGCCACCTTGGAGGCCTGCGCTGGTGCCCTGCAGAACTTGACCGCCAGCAAGGGGCTGGTGAGGAGCGGTGTCCTCCCTTGCACCCACCCCCATCCCCAACCCCATTTCTCCAACTTCTGCCCCCTTCCCTGCTCTCCCACAGGCGTGTGCACTGAGTCGTGCCAAACACATATGGCCCTCAGAGCTTGACTCTACAGACGCAAACAGAGGGAATGTCATATGCTAGGCTCCAGCCAGGCCTCTGGGGAAACGATGAGGCAGTAGAAATGGCCCGGCCCTCTGGGAACTCCCAGGCGGTGCCCAGCAGGTGAATCCACTCCCGTTGGATTCTGTCTGTGCCCACAGAGTCCCCTTTGCCTCATGATTCCTGGCTCGGTTTGGCCCCTGCCTGGGGTGGGGGACAGGGATGAAGGGTACGTTTGTGGTAGGAGGAGTATCCTGTGTGTTGAACTGACAGAGGGAAAAATAGACGGTTTGGGGGTGGGCAGATCTAAAGGAAGACGATGCAGAATCAGTAGAGATTTTGAGGCCACATAGAGTTAGGAGGACATGATGGAATGACATTGAGCCTTAGGAGGCCTGTAGCAGCCAACAAGTATTTAGATGGGGAGACAGTCAACAATCACTCATCTCTACTGAGGACAAAAGAGAATCAGGTGAAAGCAGGACCGGGGCGAATTGAGGTCTATGAGAAGATGGGGCTGGGGGTCTTCAAGAACTCCAAACCAGCCTGGGACCAGATTACAGACGGGCTGGCCTTGTGGCTAGAGGCACAGATGAGCTGACCCACCTCCAGGGGGCCCTGGATTGTACCTCCATGTGGGCACAGACCCTCTCTTCTCCCTTTTTGCCCTGGGAGAGTACTCGACAAATATGTATGGAATTCTACGGAGGTATGGAAGTTGGAAGGTGGTCAGCGCCTCGGTAATTGACAAATATCATTGACCGTGTGCTTTTGGGTGAGCAGATAATGCTGGGAAATGTGGGCGTGGTGGGGGGACAGAGCTGAGACAGTTTTGTTAGACTGGGAGTCGAGTCGGGGCCTCCATGAGCCAGGGGTCTGAGACTTGCCTCTCATCACCCATCCTGGCTCAGGCTGAGCTGGGAGAAGAGAGCAAGGTCAGGAAAGATGGGGGCACATTTTTGCCTGGGTGCTCTGTAGTTGCCAGTGTGTGAGCAAATTGGTGTCCCTCTTTGCCTGTGCTTCTAACAAGAGAGGGAAAAGGTTCCAGGGTTTTTTTGTTTGGGATTACATGGCCCTCTTCCACCATGGTGCCTGGGAAACCACAGGCTAGGTCCTCACCCCCGTCCTTCTTTCTCAGATGTCCAGTGGTATGAGCCAGTTGATTGGGCTCAAGGAAAAGGGCTTGCCCCAGATTGCTCGCCTCCTGCAATCTGGCAACTCCGATGTGGTGCGGTCTGGAGCCTCCCTCCTGAGCAACATGTCCCGCCACCCTGTGCTGCACAGAGTGATGGGTAAGTGCCCACCACAGCGTCAGACCACCCCTCTCCCCCCACCCTCCAGCTAGGACTCGGCAGAGCCCTCACTTTCCAGAGCCTGCTGGAAGGTCACCCTCTGAACTTTCCCTAGAGTGAGCGTTCCAAGAGGGGAAGCTGGCCCAAGCGAGGCTTGGAGGTAGGAAAGGGCAGGGGTGCAGAGATCCTATCCGGGTCCTCAGCCCTGAGTTGGAGCTAGAATGGAGCCTTCAAGGGCCACCTTGCTAGAAACCTGGCTGAAGTCAGCACAGGACTGTGGTCCCAGAGGGAGCCCCTCAGCCCCTCTCTCCTCCGGTCATCTGACCCCGCGCCCTCCACTCCTTTCTCTCTCAGGGAACCAAGTATTCCCAGAGGTGACCAGGCTCCTCACCAGTCACACTGGGAACACCAGCAACTCGGAAGACATCCTGTCTTCAGCCTGCTACACTGTGAGGAACCTGATGGCCTCCCAGCCGCAGATGGCCAAGCAGTACTTCTCCAGCAGCATGGTCAACAACATCATCAACCTGTGCCGCAGCAGGTGGGTGGGGAGGGCAATGGTCTCCACCCCCCACACACTGCAAAGCAGGCAGCCCCACAACCCTCTGAGAAGGCGCAGATGTGCAGCGAGAGCAGGACCCAGCGCAGGGCGGGAACCTGGGCAGGGGAGGCTTGAATGCAGAGAAGTTCCAGAAGCCAAGAGCGCTGTGGAGCTGAGCCCAGCTGCCAGGCCTCGGGGCTGCACAAAGGGGACAGAGGCAGCGCATTCTCAGCTGGGGGTCACCAGAGGACGCGGAGTCCTTAGAGGACCAACAGGAGGCATGGAGGCACAGACCCCACCATGTGGGAACTGTATTCTGCCCCATGGGGCTTTCTCCTCCCAGGACAAGGGCTGGGGAACCAGAATGGGAGAGAACTTCCCCCCACAGCCCCCGAGGAGAATCCCAGGCTACTTCTAAGTGGGCAGGGCTGCCAGGTTGTGCCCACTGTGCGGCGGGACCAGCCCAACAAGGCTCTTTTCTCATGCACCCCTGGGGCCTCCCCACATCGCTAAGACCTGGAGGTGAGGGTGGGAGGGAGGAGGGTGATCATTCTCATGTCTCCCCGAGTCTCATCCCACAAATGAACTTCCTGCCTGCCCAGCACCTCGCCCAAGGCCGCAGAAGCTGCCCGCCTCCTCCTGTCTGACATGTGGTCCAGCAAGGAGCTGCAGGGTGTCCTCAGACAGGTAAGGGCCCGCCCTGTCACCCCCTGCCAGTGAGGCTGTCTTGCAGCTCCCCTTGCAGCGCTGAGGGCCAGGAAGAGAAGCAGAATGGCCCGCCCTGCCCAGTGGGCGTGACTGAGCCGCACTGCAGACAGACGGACGGACGGAGTAGAGGCAAATGTGCATGACGGTGAAAGTGATCACACTCTGAACAAATCTCTAGGCTCAGACTCGGAGGAGGTGCTGAGTGCACGGAGGGGAGAGGAAATCAAGGAAATGTGTGAGATGCCTGGGGCAGGATCTTCTAGGAGCAAACTGAAAAGCAGGAATTCACTTGAGGGCGTGATGTGCGCTGTGGCTGGAAAGGAAGGTTTGGGCTACAGTACAGGCCCCTCTAATTTCTTTGAGAGTTTGCCCTTGGCAGAGGGGAGCCACTAGGGGTTTTGAGTGATTAAAGCAACACTTGGCAGCCTCCCTCCTCCCCAGGGGCGGGGCAGAGGGGACTGAGAGATGCTGGGGCGGCTGTATTTGTCCAGTGGTGACCCTGGCTCCTCCCTGTCCTCGACACCTCCCAACCTCATCAAACACAAAGTCCTACCTGGGGTCTTATTTTACCGAAATCTCTTCACACTGACCTTTCCCGCTCCTGCGGCTGCCATGCTTTAGACCCAGATGTAGACAGCGGTGAGGCCGGAAAAAGGACAGAAACGGAATGGTCAGGCTGACCATGCTCGAGTTGTAGCCTGGAGACACTGTGGCCGTGTTAACACAAACAGATCGGTTGGGGAAAGGCCAAGTAAGCTTTCCGAGGACAGCGAGGGCAGTCCTGATTTGAAGAGGTCGAGTCTGAAGGAATTGGATTGGGTTGCAGGTGGGGGACCCAAGGAGCGAGGCCAGGCTGCCACACAGATGGGAGCGTTGTGCAAGACCATCACAGGGCACAGGTGTGGGGAGGAGTCTTGGAAAATAAGGGCAGAAGCAAGGGGAAGGCGCTGACTTGGGGGCCGAGGAGTGCGAAGGGCCAGGGAGCCAGGAGGGGCCGCGCAAGGTGGCCAGGAGGGGCCAAAGCCCGAGTGGGAGGGGAGAGCATGGGAGAGGGTAGGCAGCGGTTCCCAGGGCCACAGAGGCGCCAGGGAGGACCCTGGATGTGGTGACCCAGGAGTCCCAGGGCACCTCTAAGAGCACTTCTGGCAAAGCCAGGGGAGACGGGCTGGGGAGGGACGGAGTGGGGCAGAGAGGAGAACTGCTCCCCTCAGTTTGGCCCAGAAAGGAGGGAGACCGAGGGAGGGGTAAAAAGGTCTCTGTTTAATGACAGAGGGGACCCGAGTATCTCTGTCATGAGATGAGGAGTTGGCGGCAGAGCAGGGGACAGTGAGGGGGTGGGAGGCTGAGGAAGACTGTGGAACAGGTGGGAGCGGAGGGTCAGCAGGGGCCTGACCGTGTAGAAGAGAAGCCGGGAAGACAACCACCCTGGGGCAGAAGGAGAAACAGTTCCTCCTCCAGCGCAGCAGGGAGACTGGAGGGAGGCCCATGAACTACTGTAGTCAGAGACGGCTGGGAAGCCTGAAGGCCATGGCCGGCGGTGGCCCCTGTCCTCTGCTGGACCATCCAGTGCTCTTTCCCAACAGCACTGCAACGTGGGCAGGCTTGGCCACATGGCAGCTGCCGGGGAGACCCAGGGGAAGGGAGGTGGGTGAGGACGGGGTGAGACCTTCCTCAAGCTGTTCGATCGTGGTCCAGAGGGTTCAACTCACCCAGAAATACTGAGGCCACGCCCAGCCTGAGGCACACGGCGACTCTTCTTGTTAACAGTCTTCTGTACAGCACCGATGGGAACCAGCTTCGCCATTCGGTCCCCACTGCTCCCTCTAGCTGTGCTTGTCAACAGCTTTGACGTGACTAGCTCGGTGCTTCTGTCCCCAAAGCATCTGCACATCCCCCATTCATTAGGTTGTTACCACCACAGAGAGGCAGGCCGTGTGGCTTATGTCCATCCTGCAGAATAGGAGTTTGTCTTGATTCAGTGAGTCATGGCAGGGGCAGGGCTGAGACCCAGGAATTCTCACTCCTGGGCTCCTTCCGCCAAATCCAGCCAGGTTCAACAGGAGCAAGCAAGCAAATCCGCAGGGGAAAACCCAGCATCATGTGATTCGTGCCCAGATCAGGTAGGCCTGGGGCTTTGAACCACCTGGTGTCTGGATCCCTCATTCCCACAGGCCAGTGAGAGCTGACAACGTTCTCAGAGCTCAGGGCTGGCACCAGGGGCCCCTTCTGCCATCCTCATTCACTCCAGAGCATTTATTGACCACCTGCTGTATGTGTGAGAAACACTGGATGTGTCCCCCCTGCAGAGAGCTCATGCCAAAATTAAAAAAAAAAAAAAAAAAAAAAAAAAAAACGGAGCAGAAAGAAAGAAAAAGACAGGGACAGTCAGAAGGAAGAACAACAAACAGCTTTTCTAATCTGATGTTGGTTGTTGTTTTATTTGAAGAGTAATGAATATGAGCGTAAGTCCTTGTGCCTTAATACAGATTTCTGCAAATCCATGTAGGAAATTCACAAGCGCTGGTGGAAGTCCAGATACATTTTACTAACTTGTGGATATTAATGGCCTTATGTTTGGTTGCACTAATGAGGTCAGCTTTGGGGCGCCTGGGTGGCTCAGTCTGTTAAGCGTCTGACTCTTGGTTTCGGCTCAGGTGGTGATCTCACGGTTCATGAGTTCGAGCCCCACATCGGGCTCTATGCTGACAACACAGAGCCTGCTTGGGATTCTCTCTCTCCCTCTCTCTCTGTCCCTCCCCTGCTTGTTGTCTGTCTGTCTGTCTCTCTATCTCTCTCAAAATAAATAAATAAACTTAAAAAAAAAATAAGGCCAGCTTTAGCCCTGACACACATATATAATGAGCCCAGAGGGCTATGGTTCAAGCCCAAGGACACTCGGGGAGGGTAGTTTCTGACCCCATGGGAAGTCCCACTCTGTTTCAGCCTAGGGTGTTTCATACGGTTTCATGCTGTTTCTCCCCCCTTTACAGCAAGGTTTGGATAGGAACATGCTGGGATCCTTAACTGGGCCAAACAGCTTCAGGAACTTCACCTCCCGATTCTAAGAAGGGGCTGCTCAAGCAAGTACAGATTGCAGGTAAGAATTGGCTCCCCCCTGGGCAGAGTTATCTCTAGGACCCCTGCAGCAACCTTAGCCAGTCTCAGAGGGAAAGGCCAGGCCTGTGTTCCCCAGGGACACAGAAGCATCCTTTGATCTGGCAGACAGCATAACTGTAGCTGACACAAGGGCTATGAGGACAGTTGGATAGGTTGTTTGGGCAGGGTGCCATGGGCTCTCCCACCACAAGACATTAGGGATGTGCAATGTCTGAGCAGAGCTTCTAGATACAGCTGTGTAGGCTGTGCACTGCACAACCTAGGTGATGCCATTTACATGGGCTATGGTGTGAACGCAGCTGTACAATATGTCATCTGGGTTTGTACACCTACAGCTCACTTTCTTATCCTTTTTATAATTCACTTCCCAGTCTGCACATGCTTAATGTGGATAAGGTTATTTCCAGCTGATGACTCCAGAGACCAAAAACTCAGAACCGGTATCTATCACAAAGGCATACAAGCCTTAGCTTTCATTAGAACCACTTAAGATGCTTCCTAAAACACACGCTCCTGGCCTCAACCCCAGCACTTCTGACTCAGTAACTCTGGAGTGGAAAATGCATCATTAAACAAGCATCCGAGGCGTTTCTGACGCAAATGACATCATCAACTTTCTCTAGAAGGTCACTAGAGATGGCCTTGGTACAGAGCCATCTGCAAAGAGCCAGGGATGAGGACGGGGTCTCCTGAACTGAAGGGGACTTCTTAGCAGCCTGGCTATCTGCCAGCACCCCAACACCTCAGGAGGGTCCTGGTGGGGGAGACGGCTGTAAGTTTGGTCCAGATGAAAATAAATAAGACATCAAATACCTTCTCCTGGCAGGTGAGCGACCACGACATGAGGATGGAAAAAAGAGAGAAGACAAAATTCACTAGATTCTTAATGAGTGAAGTCTGGGCACTCAGCACGCGCTGAGTCTGGGCAGAACGGGGTGGGCGTGGCAGTGGAGGCACAAATCTCACAAGCTTCTCACTCAAGAACAACCTATCAATGTGTCAGGGCGACTCTGAGTCCCCCCTCGGGCCAGGGGACACGTCCATGCCGACGTGGGTAGAAAGGGGTGGCAGTATCGGCCAGACCTATGACGTGGGTCTGTCTCCCTATAAATGCTAACTGGATGACTTCTCCTTTTCCAGAAATGATGTGACCCAGCTGAGAAGAACTCAGGCCTTGCTGGAGGGGTGACTCTGTCCACCCTGTGCATTGTTTAGAAAGGTTCAAATGCAATTGAAAGCAAACCTGAAGGCTGTGGATGATGGAAATATTTTTAGATTTTTTTTTTCCTTGGGGGAACTGGCAGGCAGGGAGGGTTGGGAAGGGTGGGGGGGGGGCTTTTCTTGAGTTAAAGGGGCTTATGTTTCATGTCAATACTTCTTTTTCTGAGAAATGGTGTATATATAGGTCTATATCTATATATACACATATACATATGTATGTATAATGTAAGTGTGTGTGTGTGTGCAAGTATGACCGCAAAGTGCAAACAGCGAAGCTGTTACTGCAGCTCGTGAGGGGTGAAAAGGACACTCCCATGTTTCTTACTCGTAGGCAGGGACTTCCGTGCTTTTTGTTTAGCTCCCCATAGTTCCCAAACTGTGCCGCACCAGGACAGGGGGCCCGCACCAGGGTCACGTCCATGAGAAGTCTTGCGAGGGAACCGTGGAGTGGGGGGAGGTAAGGGGGAAGGGGGGGAGAGTACCTGGGCGTGGGGGCAACCTCCCTCCTTAAGAGGCAGCTTTGCAGGAAGGGAAGCTGGCCGGGCTGTGAAGTTCAGTGTATCTCATGGGAAAATCTAGTTGGCTGATAATGCTGCCCTTCCTGCAAGGCCACAGGGACTGGCCACGGGACCTGGGGCTGGACAGGGTTGGGGCTCTAGAGGACAGGCGAGGACAGCCACACTTGCTTTGCTGCCTGAAGTCTGTTCTGGGGGAGTAGGAGCCAGAGAGATGGGGCTGGCCATTCTCCTGGACTGTGTACCAGTCAAAGGAGGCTCAGCCTATAAAGCCCCTGCCTTCAGAGGCTTGTCATCTACCTGTTTCAGGAGAAAGAAGGCAAAATGGTGCTCAAAGCCGAAGAACTGTTCAGGACATGGCTGTTTGGTCTTCGTATTCCCAACAGTGAGGGGGACAGGCTGGGGTTGGACAGGGACCTGCTCTGGGCTCCGGTGGGACAGCGGCTATTTAGAAACTAACCAGGGGGACGCTTCCCTGCGTGCCTGATAAGACTCAAGTGAGAGAGTGTTTTGGGTCCCAGAAGACTTGGAAGACAGGAATTTGGGTTGACCAGGAAGGGGAACTGTCGAATCAGGGCACCAGCCAGCCCAAGACCCAGCAGCGGCCGTCCCCACCTTCCCCTGAACCCCAGGCATCCTGGTCCTCACTCTGTCTTTGGGAAAACCACAGAGGATGTGATAAAAGGGGCTTGTCAGGGGCACTGGCCACACCCAAGACCCCAGACTCTTGAGCATTTCAGATGAGAAGTAGTAGAAGGACCCCCTGAGGGCCCCATGGAAAAGCTTGCTGTAAATAACCCTTAGTATATACTGTAAGATAGAGAGAACATAGGGTTCCCAAGGCTTCCCTGATTTCTGCCTTCACCACCCATAGTAACTGTTGGTATCAGACAGGAATTAACCGCCTGGTTCATATCCTTCTCTAGAAGAATAGAAGGTGCTCCTCACCTTTCATTCCTCCTCCTCCTCCTCCTCCTCCTCCTCCTCCTCCTCCTCCCAGGTCCCCTGCCTGACCCCCCACCCTGAACTACACCCCAATCCAACCCCACTTCTTACCCCAGCAGTCAGAGTTGAAAAGTACCTTTCCGAACTAAGGATGTGCCTATTGAGAGGTGTGACAACTGAGACTGGGGCCAGACATGTGATGACAGGCCATTTAACCAGGTCCGTGATGCCCTCCTTCTTCTTTGCTCATGATGGAAGGCCTCCTCCAGGCTCACCCCTCTCTCTCAGGAGCCACGAGGGAGCCCGGTCCCACCAGACAGTCCTGGGTGTAGGTTCCAGGATGACTCCTCTGCCAGTCATCAGGGCTCAGAGGAATTCATTTCTTAAAAAAAATATGGATGGTGCACCAATATGTACCAGGCAGTGTTCTGAGCACTCGGGATGCATCGGCGAACAAAACAGACCAAGCCCTGTCCTCATGTACCTTACATTCTCCGGGAGGAAGGAGGAGACATGGGGCTCTTGGCTTGGGGGATCCCCCAGTGTGAGAGGACTGTCCAGAACAGTCAGGACAAGGAGGAAATAGCCCACTACCAGGGAGTCTGTGACAGCCCTCTAGGAGATGGCCCTTCCCTTAGCGGTGTCCTGACCTCCTGCCATTCCTCTGCTGGTTTTCTGTCACCAGCTGTGCTGTAGATCCAGGTGGGCCCAGCCCTCTGCCTTGGGGAATGGTGGGCTGAGGTGGACAGTTAGGCCAGGCCTGATTTGGTAACCTCTCTAGGGCTTTCTCAGGCCGGCCAGCTGGCCCTGTGACCTGGGCCTCTGACCCATGCCTGTCACTTTGGAAGAGGCAAAACCGAGAGGGTCCTGAGGATGCATTTCCTAAAGACAGGAGTAAGGGGTTGGCCCAGGTATGGCTCAGTATCTCAAGCCCACGTTGGCCTCATGCTATCAGGGTTGACGCCCCAAACAAGACATTCCAATTTGAGGGCAATGAGGGAGGACATAGGCCACCCAGTCTCTCCCTGTCCCTGTCCCTGTCCTGATCCCAGGATCTCCTGTGCTTAAGATCCAGTCATTGGCCACCAGCAGCCTGTCCAGTGGGGGCCAGACCAGCAACGCAGACCCCCGTGCTTCCTCTAGTGAGGCCGTGGAGGGTTTTCTCCAGCCATGTGGTGACAGTGACGTTCTCTCTCATCCACCGCAGAGCCTGACTGGGAGGGGGGGATGGCTAAGGTGAGGAGCTTGGGACAAGGGGACGGGCAGGGGTTAACGAGCAGAGGGAAGCCCAGGGGACGTTCTGGGAGGTATCCTGGAACCCCTCTGGAGCCTGTGTCTCCCTTTGCTCCATGTTTGTATAAGAACCTTGCGCTGGCCAAGCCCAGTGTCTCTGTGTGTGCACTATGTGTTTGCTTTTTTGGAAATATAGGAAACCAATAAATTGCTGGCATTTCTTTGAACTTCTTTGAACAGTGGATCATTTGGAGGTGCCGTTGAGGCAGGAAGAGGCCCCCAGGAAGGCCCTCCCTTCCAGGGTCTCCTCTTAACTGACCCTGTGCCAGGCTAGGACTGAGAGCACCACGGGAGGGGTGATGGGTGCCACCACTCGTGGGCACCTGCTCTAGGTCGGTGCATTTGAGCCTCACAGGAGCTCCGTGACGCCAGTATGGCTACAGTAATCTGGCGAATAAGTAAAGTGAGGCTTTAGGGAGGGAGCAAATATGCCCAATGTCACAGAGCTGACAGAGGGGAAAGGCACCCCACCCGTGAACACCCCCAGACAGAGTACCTGTAGGAAAACAAACTTCAAGGATGTAAGAGAAACTCGTGTTTACTGAACGTGTATTCCATGTGCGTCCTGTATGAGGTGCTCAGAGCATCACAAAAGCAGAGGATGTGGTGGGCCCCAGCCACAAGAGGGTCATAAGGGACAAGATGAGCACCGGGAACGTTCACAGGTGGTAAATTCCAAGTGGCGGTCTGGACATAACCCCCGTGGCCCATCACTGAGCGTCAGGGCCGTCTGGGTGGAGAAGGTTGGGAAAGCTGAGGGAAAGTGCTGGAGAGGACCTCTTTCCCACCTCGGGAGGGTGGTGACTGGCGTGGCCTCTCTATAGAGCCACGGCCCTGACTTTCCGGGTCATCTTTCAGTTTGGAAATGGTCAGGGCAGCCAGGGAAGAGACGCTGTGCCTCAGCCCAGGGGGAGGAAGGTGGCCTGTCTGTGGTCCAGGGTGTTAATATACTAGGTCTGGGGCCTCTGCAAATGCCTTGAATCCTGAAAAACATGTGTTGGCTCCAAAATGTGAACTCAGATGATAAATTCAAAGTCAAGAAATGTCTGATTGTTCAGCTTTCACTACGATAGAGCAAACATGCAGAAAGGCACACAGCGGGGGCACCTGGGTGGCTCAGTCAGTTAAGCCTCTGACTTTGGCTCAGGTCATGATCTCACAGCTTGTGAGTTCAAGCCCCACATCAGGCCTGAACACCCCATGCAACCAGCACCCAGCTCAAGAACTGACAGTTACCAGCACCCCAAGTGCCCCTCAGGCCCCTGCCTGTAACTATCCCACTCCCCAAGGGTAATCACTCCCTTAACTTTTATTTATTTATTTTTTATTTTTTGAGAAAGAGAGGGCACAAGTGAGGGAGGGGCAGAGGGAAGGGGCGGAGAGAGAGAGGGGAGGGTAGAGAGAGAAAAGCAGGGCTCACCCGAAGCGGGGCTCATGCTTACTCAAAGCGGGGCTCAAACTCACCAACCGTGAGATCATGACCTGAGCCAAGGTCGGATGCTTAACCAACCGAGCCACCCAGGCGCCCCCATCCCGACTTTTACCACCATACGGTAATTTTGCCTGTCTTGCAGTTGGTGTAAATGGAGTCAGGATGCCCCTCGTTGTGTCCGGCTTCTCTAGCTCGTGCACAGGAGGTTCATGCGTTACTACTGTGCGACGTGTTCCCTGCTGTGTGGTAGGCCAGCGCGGGACAGTGCTGCCGCGCAAAATGGAGTATGACATCACCATCATGGTTGCATCTAGGAGTTATCAACATTTGGAAGCAATGTGTGGATTAGCCTTCACACTTCCCGAAAGTTCCCACATGTGGTGTGATCACTGGGAAATCATAGCTAACGGTGAAGAGGGGTGCCTGGGGGCTCCGTCAGGCCTCTGACTTCGGCTCAAGTCATGATCCCGCAGTTCGTGGGTTCGAGCCCCGCGTCGGGCTCTGTGCTGACAGCTCAGAGCCTGGAGCCTGCTTCGGATCCCGTGTCTCCCTCTCTCCCTGCCCCTCCCCTGCTTACATTCTGTTTCTCTCTTTCTCAAAAATAAAATAAACATTTAAAAAATAACAGCAAAGAAAATTGACTTGATGTGGGATGTGGGTGCATCTAACGTGTGGGAGTGGCAAAGGGCTACAAAGGTCTTCGGTCAGTGATCCCTGGACAAGAGGGTGACAGGCCTTTCTGGCCCCTCAGAGGACTAGCCTGTGAGAATGGGAAGTCCTTGGGGGTCCAGGAGCAGAGGGCAGGACCACCCTGGGAGACACCAGGAGAAACTGGAAGCCCAGCTGGTGCCGAGGGAAACGCCCGAGGGTCCTGGGGGCGGAGCCAGGCTGCGCCATCTATCTGTCCCTGAGCCTTGAAGTCATTTCCTCCTATCCCTTTGCAGTTGGCCTGGCCCAGGGCCCGGATCCCCCCAGTATCCCAAGTTACTCCAGGGACAAAGCAGTCTCTGCACATCACGTCTGACAATGCAGTGCTCTGCATTGTCCAGCACAGTTGGAGAAAGGGTGAACAGAAGTTATGAGTACTAACAATAGTCTTTTTACTTGAGGAGTTCGAAAATAACCTCGTCACCTTTCAAAGCCTTAGAGTATCCGTCTTCTGTGCTGAGCTTTACCTCGATCTAGTGAGACAAGCAGAACTCAGGGTATTACATTCCAATGTGTAGATTGAGAGAGAAAGTGTCTGTCCCGGAGTCACTCAACGAAGTGTGTGCAGAACCACAGCTGAGACCCTAGTGTCTGTCCCCGCCCACGTGTATACTCTGGTCGACTCAGGTGAACCTTCTCAGCTGTCCGGGCCTTAGAATGTGATAAGACAGCCCTGATACAAAGGTGATACTGTGCACAATTCAACCCAGTGACACAGAAGCTGACGCTGCCTTGAGGCATGCTAAGATGGCGCCTCTCACGAGCGGGGGTGGCTGTGTAGACAGGCTGATAAATAGAAGGTTCTGATTTGTGGACTATCGGATACCGGGAACCATTGTGAGGATCATCTAGTCTGGGGCTAGCTGGTTTGGTGGGTTAGAATATGAGGCTCATGACCCCCCAGATGGCTCAATGACCCCAACAGGCATGCCCCACCCCAACTGGGTGTCCTGCAGGCACCTGCCACTCCTTCAGCAGAGTACAAGTCACTGGGAAGCATGTCAGCCCTCTTGGGGGAGTGTGTCAAAGCTGATGAGCCTCCCTAGTGGCAGATCAGCAGAGACATTCCATATAAGAAAGGACTTCATGTTCTAGAACCATTAGTCAACCATTAAGAAGTGTCATGACTGATGAATTAATTCAAACAATTTCCATATTTAGCAAGTGGTTCTAAATCTCTGGGCTGCATTTACACCCCCTCTACACAAAGCCATTAAATCCTGCTCTCTACACCTCACTCAGAAAGGAAGCTTCAAGGGACGCCTGGGTGGCTCCGTTGATTAAGCGTCTGACTCTTGATCTCGGCTCGGGTCATGATTTCACAATTCCTGGGATCAAGCCCTACATCTGGCTCTGTGCTGACAGTACAGAGCCTGCTGAGGATTTTCTCTCTTCCTCTCTGCCCCTCCCCCACGCGCAAGCACTCTGTCTCTTTCAAAATAAATAAATGTATTTTAAAAAAATAAAAAATAAAATACAAAAGTTAAAAAAAAGAGAGAGAGAAAGGAAGCTTCAATCAGACATCCAAGGCCAATGCGGCCCACACTTGAACCCATGTGTGTAGTTCTGGATCCTCCCAGGCTCACATTCCTGCATTCTGGGGTCCCAAGTTTTCCTGGAGGACAGCTGGGCTATAGGGCACAGGTACAGACCTAGAGAGAAGTGACCACGTGTTAATTACGTTTAATCATATCGATGCCACAAAGCGTGTTTAACCATTCGCACTTAACAGATCATGAAACTATGGTTCGGAGAGGCTCGGTTATGCATTCAAGGTCATACAGCTAGTAAGTGATGGATTCGGAATTTGAACCAAGTCTGAGGCGGGGACTCTTCCCCCTTCGCTATAACTGCATATAGACCCCCATTCCGACAGTTAGGTTGACTTCTCAACTGCCCTCTAGTGACCATCCTTTGACCATAGTGCCCCCTCTGAACCTTCTGTAACCCAGGTCTGCGTCTGGAACAAGCACCTGTGCCCTGGACACATACTGCTCACCAACCCCCCCCTCCTTTTTTTTTTAATTCGAGAAACATCTAGGTTAGAAAAAAATTCTTGCCTTCCAAAAAGGTTCTCAAGACAAAACTAGGAGACAACCGCCCCCTCCCTGCCAGTTCCTTCAAGCTGATAAAAGCCATTTCCCAGACAACTGGCCCATTCTGAATCTGATTCTTGCCCAGACTCTCCTTCTGTTTTTCTTTTGCCAGCCCACGGCCGGCCCTGCCTGCCCCCGTGCCTGCCTGAGTTGGGGTCCTCCTGGGGGCAGAGACTTGATTTTTGACCTCAACAAACCAGAGCTCATTGGTGGCTAGACAACCTGGCAGGACCGGAGAGGGGAAGCCGTGGCCCCCTGGGAGGCAGGTTGTCAGGGAGCGGGACTGAGGCGGCACCCTGGACTCACCATCCAGCCTCCGGAACCCACCCTTTAGAACTGGCCCTTACCAGGGACTCAGGCTGTCAGAGCTGGAAGGGTCTTCAGGGTTTCCCTGAAGTGATTTTCACACAGTTTTCAGCCACAGAATCTTTTAGGTGAAAGACATCTAACGTGGCAGGTCGAAACACCAAACAGGTAAGATCAACGCAGCCCGGGTGAAGGAGGTTGAGGGCAGGACCTCTGACCGCCCACCCCCTTTATTCCTGGGGGGAGAGGGGGTCCTTGGAACCCCAGGCTCCGAGGAGCCGTTGGACAATCTCTGGTCTAGTCCAGCCCCCTTGCTTTGCAGCTGAGGAAACTGAGACCCAGGCAGGGTCACAAAGCAGCTCCAGTAGAGAACTAGGTCTAGAGCTCGGCTCTCTTGAACTGCAGTCCAGGCCTGCACGGCCCTCACCTCCCCCCTGGACCAGGTCTGCCTTCTGGTGCTCCCACAGTGCTCTGCTGGAGTCTAGCATAACCCTCACCGCCCTGGGTAATTGTTGTAGTCCGTCATCTCTTCCCCCACTAGACTGTGAGCTCCTGGAGGGCAGGGATCCCCTCAGTACCCGGCACAGAGCAGAGGCTCGATACCCTACACACGCGTTCACGAGCACACACGGCCACATGGCTGACCGAAGGATCTGTGACCACACCTGGCACCATGTGGGCACAGAGCAGAGTCTTTGGTAAGTGTTAGCGCGACGATGTGATTAGTAGGACCTTTCTCATAGCCCCAGCGTTGGTGGCCAGGACTCAGCAGGGGACGAATTGATGCCCAGTGCCCCACATCCTAAAGAGGGTCTAGAATAACTGGAGCCAGACACCAGACGTCTTTGAGCAAAGATGTGCGAGCTTTTAAACCGTCAGGCTAGATGAGATGACCAAGGGAGTGAGTGCACACAGAAAAGAGGAGAGGTGCAAGGACCGTGGAAAATCAGCCAAAGAGAAAGAACGGCCGGGGAGGTGGGAGGCAAACCAGGGGACTGGGGTATCTGGAAGCCAAGTGAAGGGAGTGTGACTGGATGCAGGGAGGGACCAGCTGTGTGAAAAGATGCTGACAAGCCACAAGAGATGAGGAATGAGACACTGGCTTTGTGTTCTTTTATTTCCTTCTTTTCCTTCTCCTCTTTCACCTTTTTCTCCTCCTCTTCCTCCAGCTCCTCCACATCCTGCCCTCCCCTTCCTCTCTTTTCTCCCCCTCCCACCTTTAGGTGAAATTCAGATACAGTGCAATGCACAGATCTTAAGTGTATCATTCCACCCATTGGGACAAATACGCCCACCTGTGCAGCCCCAACCACTACCAAATATGGAACATGACCATCTCCTCAGAAGGTTCCCTTACGCATTTCCCTGGCAATCCCCCTTCCTCCGAAGAGGCAGCCACTGTTGAGACTTTTTTTTTTTAATTTGAGAGAGAGAGAGGAGAGAGAGAAAGAGAGAGAGAGAGAATCTCTCTCTCACAGAGCAGCACAGAGCCCGATGTGGGGCTCAATCCCACAACCCAAGAATCACAACCTGAGCCAAAATCAAGAGCTGGATGTTCAACCAACTGAGCCACCCAGGTGACCCCAAGACTTTTTTTTATGGTAGTTTGCTTTTGCCTGTTTAGAAAAATTTAATGTCTGTAGGATCAATCGTTTTGTCCTCTTTCATTTCTGATATTGGTAATCTGCTTTTGTATTCTCGAGTTCAGCTTGTCAGAAAACCAACATGTGACTTTCTCAACTTTCTTTAACATTTTTCTATTTCATCCGTTGCTGTTCTTTGTTGTTTCCTTTCTTCCACTTACTTTGAATTTAGTTTGCTTTACTTTTCTAGATTCATAGAGTGGAACCTTAGGTCATTGATGTTAGACATT
The DNA here is from genome assembly GCF_018350195.1 of Panthera tigris. Lineage (NCBI taxonomy): Eukaryota > Metazoa > Chordata > Mammalia > Carnivora > Felidae > Panthera > Panthera tigris. The sequence goes on from NC_056678.1 coordinate 40,407,364, forward strand.
TCAAGCATTTAAAATGCCCTCTAAGAACTTCTTCGCCCATATCCTGTAAATTCTGACGTTCCGTAGATTCATTATCCATTAATTAAAAATATTTTCCAAACTCTCTTGCAAATTTCTTTGACCCATGTGTTCCTTAATTTCAAATATTTGGGCGTTTCTAGCTATTTTCTTTTTATTTTCTAATTTTCTACTCTTGCTTATTTCATTGATCTAAAGGATAGTGATCCTGGGCACCTGGGTGGCCCAGTGGGTTGAGCATCTGACTCTCTGTTTTGGCTCAGGTCATGTGATTGAGCCCCGCGTCAGGTTCCGTGCTGAGTATGGAGCCTGCTTAAGAGTCTGTCTCTCTCTCCCTCTCCCCCTCTCCCTTGCTCTCTCTCTAAATAAAAATATATACATACAACTTTAAAAAAAAAAACCAACAGAACTCATATTGAGGAAGTGATGGCGGACTGGAGCCAGAGTCTTCAGGGAAATGAGGGGAATGGCCTGGGGGTCTCTAGGTGACTGCAACATTGCACGGCAGTCGTTGCACGATATGGCAGGTTTAACTAAACTGAGATAAAGACTATAAAGCGGGGACATTGTGTCTGCCTCTGCTGCTCATTCAGAGGAAACTGAGGCACCAAGAGGGGAGAGCCCACATAGCAAACCTCAGACCTCTTGTGGCTGCCCTGAGAGCTTCCCAGCACCTCCCTGGGCCTTGTCGTCTCTGCTCCGAGCTCCACAAAGTTTAAAACCAACCTGAGCCACACATATTTTGGGTTGCTTGCTTTGGACAAAGGTTAATGAAATCACCACCTACCTAGCCACCCAGGCAAGAAACCCTGGCCACGTGTCTAATACTTCCTTTCTCATTCAGGCACCAAGTCCTGACAGCTCCGAGGTGTCACCTCATCTCCATACCCACTACCTGTGCCTTAAACGGGGCCACCTTCAAGCCTGGCCCTGAGCATTTCGAGATGCCAGTGCCTCCAACTGGCCTCTCCGCCTCTCGCTCCCCCCACCTGCCTCCCAGCCGCCAGAGTGTGCCGTCACCAGCGCAACCACCGAAGTGATGCTGACGAAATCCTTCTCCTGTGTCAAAACGTCTGCCGGCTCCCAATTTTCTGCAGCTAGAAGTCTTAGGCTGTCACCCAAGGCTTTCTCCACCTGGCCCCAATCCACCCTGTGTGTCTCTGGCTCCTTCCCATTCACTTACTCCCTGTACTCCACCCAAGCGAGGCATCTCCCCAAACATGACATGCCTGTTTAATCCCACTGTCTTTGTGCTGTTTCTTCTGCCCAGTGTGCCCTGCCCCTAGCTCTGCCCATCAAAACCCTGTTTATCCTTTGAGGCCCAACTCACATGGCCTTCTCTCCATGGGACCTGCATGTTTGCACCTGCGTGGAGGCCCCGATCGGGTCTTGACTTCTGCGCGGCTCTATTTTCGCCCTCTGTGGAACGTGGAGTTCCTTGTGGGCAAGGACAGCGACTTACTCGTTTTTGTGCCCTTTGTCAAGACTGAGCACAGCTCCCAGCAGAAAGCATTTGCTCCAGCATGCGTGGACATGGGTTCCTCTTGTGTTGCACTGATCTTAGTAGCCTCCCAGGCCTCCCTCCCCACTATCTGATCTTAAAGTCCATAACCTCAGCCTCCAAATTGACCAAGCACCCCCTGAGCACCTCCAGGGAAAGACCACTGGAAGCTGTCCTGGCTGTTAGATGCACCTCTCCCTTGGCTTCTGCTCACCGGCCCTTGTCTTCACCCACTGGGGCCATGGAGAAGGGATGCCATCTCTCTTCCTCGAGACAGTTCTCTCAATATCTGAATGCAGTCATCTTGTGCCTCCGAGTTGTCTCATAGCCAGGCTAACCCTTCTCGGATTCTTCAGATTTTCCTTCTAGGGCGTGATTTAGCATCCCCCTCGCTGTCTCGTTCACCCTTCTGTGAACACATCGCAGGTTGTCATCATCCCACCTAAGAACTGGGGCTCTGAATGGGACCCAGGACATCAAATGTGGCCTGAGTGGGATCGAGGCCAGTGGATCGGGACGTCTCCAATTTGGGGCATACGTGTCTAGTCCACTCTGCCATCCAGCCCGGAAATCACTGGGTTCCTGGCCTCTCTGATCCCCCATTCCTTAAAAACTCATGCAGAGGTCTTTTTTGACTTCAGGGAACCCAGGCTGGTGGTGGATCCTACTCTGAGCTTCCCCAGGGATCTCGATCTCGTAAGGAGCAAGAAAACTGGGCGTGTGCCTGCTGGTATTTGGAAATGGAATTCTCCAGTGTGGGTAGATCCGGCTTTGGTGTCAATGTATTCCCAATCAATTTATTTGATATCAAATTTGGTCATTTAGTTCTAGGTGGGGAAGTGGTCAGAAGCCACAGAAAGTGATGTCTCAGTATAACTGTCAGGAAATCTCAGCTCCGACATGGACCCAACGGATGGCTTTGGGAAAGCCTCTTCACCTGTTTCCCTTCTGCTAAAATGAGGCGTCCAGGGCCCCATGCAGTTCTGCCACCCTGTGCTGATGTGTGGCGACTCCCAGAGCATCAGTGCTCTCCAAGACTCCTTTCCCCTTGTCCCCTGTTCCCCAGGGTCTCCATGAACTCCAGACCATGGCCCCAGCCTTCCCCAGCTTCCTGGTGGGAGCACGGGAGCCCACACTCTGGCATTCCTACACGGATTCCCACACCCTCCCCGCCCCAGCCTCCTCAGCCACACGGTGCCGGTGGCAGGAGGCAGGAGGCCCACGAAGCTGGTGAGTCAGGCTGTCAGAACTGGCCCTGCCTGTTCTACGTTCCATCGAATCACAGTGTCAGCAAAAGCCCAGGCCAGGGTTTGGCTGGAAACCTCTTCCAGCTGCTGTCACACATTCTCCAGGTGGGCAAGGCGTAGAGCTTTCTTGCAGAAGCCCAGGCCAGCTGCTGGATTTGCAAAAGCCCTTCCAGCCCCTTCTCTCCCTCAGGTGGCAGTCACGCCTTCTTTTATAATGGCAGGTCCGTGGGAACAGCCTTCTCCCTGCTGGCGGGGACAGGACACCAGCTCCAGACTAGGCTGGTGGACTGGGGAGAATACTAACATTTGAGACTCAAAACAAAAGCTGGTGGGAACAACTTGTCCGCATAGACTCTGGGTGAGGTGACACCCACTTGGCCACTGCCCAGAGGGCCGTTAAGAGAGGAGCCCCACCCGACCCCCCTGCAGGAAGCTCCACGGGACCACCAGACTCAGTTTCTCACCTCAGAAAATGGGGGCAAAGGACTCCTTAGCACCAGAGAGCCTCACGTTAAAACTTCAGTCGGGGGGGGGGGGGGGGGGGGAGGTGTGTGGAAGGGAATTAGGTTAGCACTTCCCAAAGGGATTCCTTTCCCACAGGATGTTCGTAGGTGCTCAATGACAAAAGAAGTCTAAGTTTCGGAAACTCTGGGCTACATGAAGCTAAACAGATTTCCCCAAAGCTTCAATGTGCTAATGTGTGTCACAGCAGAGAGAGGACAAAGAGAGGAAGTGGGGGTGACATGAAGCCCCTCCCAAATTTGTTTCATGGAAGAAACACTTCTGGACAGAACACCTGTGTTCCGGACAGCCAGTCTGAGTGACACCCCAGACTGACGAAGCTCACTTTGGAAGGGAGATTCTGGAGTCCCAGACAGAGGCCCGTCTTGAGCGTGGTAAATGGCAAATCAGATGGACATGGCCTGAGAGAGACCTCTGTGTCAGCCGGCCAAGGGCCAGGGGTAACTCTGCCATGGCGGGCCTTCAGCCAGTGGAGAGGCTGGTGGGAAGATCACGAGAAAAATAGGATTCAGGGGCGCCTGGGTGGCTCAGTGGGTTAAGCGTCCAGCTTCAGCTCAGGTCACGATCTCACAGTTCACGGGTTCAAGCCCCGCATCGGGCTCTGTGCTGGCAGCTCAGAGCCTGGAACCTGCTTCGGATTCTGTGTCTCCCTCTCTGCCCCTCCCCTGCTCATTCTCTGGCTCTCTCTGGCTCTCAAAAATAAATAATCATTAAAAAAAAATTTTTTTTAAAGAAAAATAGGATTCAGGATGGAAGAGGGGAGCAGGGCCTGTGTCATCATTTACAGAATGAAATGCTCTCTCCTGTCTCCAACCAGCCTGATACCAGCTGACCCAGATTCCCAGAGTCTCCATATTTCCAGGGGTTGGAAGGGCACCTAGCTCAGCAACTCTCAAACAGTAATGCGCATGCGGATCCCTAAGGATCCTGTTAAAACGCAGATTCTGAAATTCTGGTGGATGCTGTTGTTTCTGGTCTGTGGACCACACTTTGAGTAAGTAGCAAGGTCCTAGCCAGTGCAGGAAGGCTTTCTGGAAGGGTAGACCCTCTAAGAGAGGGGAGACTCAAGGGAACAGTTACCAGAGAGCAGAGCTGGGGCTGAAGAGCACTAAGAAAGTGGGAAGAAGCTGAAAGCAGAACAGGATGGTGGGAAAAGGAAGCCAGTGGAGTCTGGGGCTCAGGTTTTAACGTTCGGTGTGGGGCAAGAGGCACCGTCAGGGCTGGAGGGTAGACACCAAGGTTGAGCAGCTAGCGAGTTCCCCCCATCCCCCACCCCTGGGCCACACAAGTGGAGTTGACAATAATTCTGGTGCAGGGCCTAGGGACCACAGGGTGAGCATGATAATTTGTCAGAAGAGGAGCGTGACCACATGGGTTGCGTGTCTCCCCACTATACAGAAGAGACCTCTGAGGTCCTGGCAGGAGATGGGAGTGTTATCAGCACCTTCCCTTGGCTTCCTGTCACTGGCGGCTGCAGGCGAGGCAGGATGGGCTGACTCACCCAGCCAGGCCCATCTTCCCATGACCCGTGGGTCCCAGACTCGGCTTAAGGAAGGAGAAGGCAGGAAAGAGGGGTTGGCCAAGGCCTGTCCTAACCCTCCGGACCAGGGACCTAAAGTCAGGGAACCTGAGGGGAAGGAGTAGGGGGAGTGGACACCACAGAGACAGAAAAGACCAGGGAGATGCACTGGGGGAAAAGAGAGCCTTTCGGTCTCCACAATATCCCGGAGACAACAGCAAACACTCACAGGCTTGTGATAAGCCGAAGTGATAAGCACTATTCTGAGCTCTTATATTTATATAAGCCCGTTTCATCCTCCAAAATCCAATGAGACAGTTGCCAATATCATCCCGACTTTACAGGTAAAAAAACTGAGAGAGTGACTTGGCCAGGGTCACTCAGTGAGTCCATGGTAGAATGGGGATGCAATCCAGGGAGTCTGGCTTCAGAGTTTGTGCCCTTTACACACCTTCCAGAAGACAACAGGTTCTAGGGCACCTGTGACCTCTCCCTCCCTCTCCCTGCTCTCCACCATCCCCCACCCCACCCTCTGGCCAAGAAAGATGCAGAATGGGTTGTTGATGGCCAGGACACCGGTACCACTCAGGCGTGGAAGGCAGCCTAAGATCTTTCTCAGGAACACTCCTTTCCAACTGGTGGTTTCCCCACTCATTCATTCAGGGCGCTACAGTCCTGGACTCATCATCTCCAGCGGCTGAAACTTCTGTGACTTTTCAGAGTGTCAATTTCTTCAGGGTCAAATATCCAAATGTCCCTGCCCCAGAGCCCCCAAATCTCTCTGTTGACCTTTCCAATCAGCGAGATTATCTCTGGCCTTTTTAGGACACCGTGTGTATGTTACCTGGCCTTTGTGAGTCAGTCTTGACTCCTTGGGGATAAATGGTCATGCATTCACTCTTTCAGCAGTTATGGAGTGTCCCCACATTCCAGTCATACCCTTGGCGGTGAGGATTCAGCAGTGAACCAAAAACAGACAAACTGCAGGTCTTCCCAGAGCTTACAGGAAAGAGACAGACCAAAAACAAGATAAGGGGAAAAGGGGCCAGAAGCACAGGGTGGAAGGGAGGTTGCAACAAAGTTTGCTCTAATGGCCAGGGATAGCCCCTCTGCAGAGGCCAAGTAAAGACCTACAGGAAGGGAGTTTTGATTATGAAATATCATTTTTCTTTCAATAACTGCTACCACCTGTGCTCTAGGGAAGTCCCTTTCCACTGGAGGGTGGGTTCCAGTAAAGATTCCAAAACTTGGGGCGCCTGGGTGGCTCAGTTGGTTGAGTGTCCGACTTCGGCTCAGGTCATGATCTCACGGTCTGTGGGTTCGAGCCCTGCGTCGGGCTCTGTGCTGACAGCTCAGAGCCTGGAGCCTGCTTCCGATCCTGTGTCACCCTCTCTCTCTGCCCCTCCCCCACTCTCACTTTGTCTCACTCTGTCTCTCAAAAATAAATAAATATTTTAAAAAAATTTTTTAATTAAAAAAAAAAGATTCCAAAACTTAACAGCCACTTTTGTTTCTTTCAATAGCCCTTTGTAGTTACTCAGCCTTCATTCCCCATCCACTTCAAATCCCAACCTCACATCCAGTTCGCATCCCCATCCCCATCCCCGCCCATCCCCTGCCTGCCCAGCACAGACCAGATGTGGGGGAGCAGGGCTGGGCTGTGCTCTCTCACACGCCCCTTTCCACACGGATCCCTGTCACTCTGGGGTGGTGCCAAGGAAAGGGAAGGAGCCTATTCGTATTGGGTTCCCATAGGCGTCACACCATCGCCCTGTGTCGAGGCTTCAGCTCTTCTGCCCCGTTGTCTGTTAACTCAGAAGGACCCAGAAGGGGGACTAACAGAACCATCCGGGAGGGTCTCTCCCAGGCCACGCCCATCTGGTTTGCCACTTACCATGTTCCAGGAGGGCACCTGCCAGGATGTGTACTCAATAAATTTGTGTTGGATTTATGGAATGACTGAACGAATGAATGAATGAACCCTATCAAGCAGACTCAGTCAGTGCTAACATTGATAGCACTTGAGTGAGGTAGACGTCTGAACCTTTCAAGATCAGACTTTTTTCCCAGGTTCCGTTGTTTTTGTTTTGATCCACAGTGCTTTGACAACTATAAAAGGCAACGCAATGATAATGTAACTATTTTACCGTCTTTTCCCTTTCTGTCAATATTTAGCCATCAAATGATCAAATCCTGTGCAAAATCTGCTGAGTGAGAATGATTTCCTCCTGCATTCATTCAACCCGTATGAAGGGGCACAGGGATCTATGGAAAACAAGCCAGGCCTCATGAAGCTCCCAGTCTAGACGGGGAGAGGTGAGGAAATCAACAGTGAAACTGACTGGGATGAGGCCAGTGTTCACTGGCAAGTCATTTTTTCTGAGCAATGTGGAAGAGTGGTATGATCGTACACTCATCATCCCAGACTGCCCGAGCCAGTGACCAAAAAAACTACAATAGACAGATCTCAACAGTATTTCACACAAATTTTCTTATAAGGATTGATGCATACATACTTTGCATTATATAGTCAGAATTGTTCAAATATTCCTTAGCTAAAATACAGAAGTGATTTCTTTAAAATATGCTTTTCTTTGTTTCCATCAGATATTCAATTTTATTTGGTAGAAAGTATACCATGCAGGGGCGCCCGGGGGGGAGGGGGGGGAGGCATATGACCTTGGGTGGGTCACCCAACTTCTTTGAGCCTCAGTTTCCTCACATATAAAATGGAGCTATTTATATCCTTACTTTGCACATCACTGTAATCAGAGTGCACATAAATTACATTGCACGTTGACTGGCACACAGTAGGTGCCTAATATGTGGAGGCTAATATCGTTCATTAGTATGATCATGTAGCCAGCTTATAAATTATGTCCAGTCTCTCCCAGTAGAGTCCGCCATTCACCACCTCCCCTGGGCCCCAGTAGGTGAGACAGGTGGGGTCAGAGGGGTCTCCATGTCAAGATCAGAGGGGAAAACTCTGCTTGTCCCTACCCCCAAGCAGCCACGAAGTGACCTCCCCACTCCTTCATCCTCACCAACCTGCACCCCAGGTGGCTGGCTTCTTTGGAGAATTGGCAAGGCAGGGGTGGGTGGGGACCAGGGAGGGGTGAGGCAGCTCATGCTCAACAGGTCTCCCTGACCCGCCTTCCGCAAGCCCAGCACAATCTCAGCCCTGGAGCCAGCCTGGGAATCTCACCACCTCTCCAGCCCCGCCCTCCACGTTCCTGAAGAGCAGCTCCAACCCCACCGCCTCTTTCAGATTTGCGTCGCCCAGGCCTGACTTTACAGGGGAAACTGCTTCGGGTGTGCTGAAGGTGTGGCCCGTGTGGCCAACGCAGCGCTGAGCGCAGGGCCACGGGGCAGGGCTACCCCCTGGGGGCTGGGTGCTTTGCACAAGGTGGAAACATTTTCTCCTGAGTCTTCAGTTGAGAGCAATTGAAATCCCTGTAGCTGTTGGGGTGGGGGCTGAGAACCGGGATGAACAGGCTCCCGCTGGGGAGAGAGGGCGGGGCTGGGTACCCAGACCTGGTTTCTATGAATCACAAGCCCAGGATGAATGGGCCTTAGTGTGGGGTTCTCAAGGCAGCCTGGGGGTGGGGGAGGGGCATTGTCCAAGGAAACCGTGGGGGCTCAGGACTTCTTGGAGAAACAGCCACTTGAGCCAGATCCTGAGGGGTGGGGAAAAGTCGGGTAGGCAGAGAGGGAACGAGGGCATTCTAGTGGTAAGAGCATTGCAGAGGTGGGAGAACGTGGGATATTTGAGGGTCACAAAACAGCTAGTTCCATCTGGCTGCATCGTAAGATTGCACGTAGACTAAGGTGGGGGGAGCTGCGGGGTTCCCTGGATCAGCCCTGCCACCCCGACAGCAGCTGGACCAGCCCCACTGCTGATATTTTTAGGCCAGGCCTCTGTCCACCCTCTCGGCATGGTTGAGAAGTGACCCACTGGCAAAACAATGACAGGTGCTTTCTAAGTCCCCCTAAGCACCTGTGGACAGGGCATGGGCGGTAATCACCCACCGGGAGAAGGAGGCTGCCTGTGTTCTTCCAACTCTGAGCAAAGCCCCCTCCCGTGTTGGAGAAGGCGTCTCTCCTCCTATCAGGTCCCGGGGCTTCCCGTGGGGCAGAACAGCCCGACTTGCAGTCTGACAGACACAGCACAGAGACGCTGCCATGAGCAGCTGCGGGGGGGTGGGGGGGGGGCAAGGGCAGAGGGTGCTGAACCCCTGCACTCATGCCCTGTGCCCTGGCCCCTGGGCCCACCTCCAGCTGGCTCACGGTAAGCCCCAGCTGTGGCTCAGGCCCTGCCCTCTGGGAGATCTGAGACGGTCCTCAGCCTGCAGTGTCCTTGTGCTGGGAAGAGCCTTGGCCCTGAAGCCATAAGCTTGGGTTCAAATCCCAGCTTTGCCACTTACTAACTGAACGGCTCTTGGCATGTTGCTCAACGCTTCGAAGCTGCTTCCTCATCTGAACATAAGGATGGGACCTCAGGGCCGTGGATGATGGGTAGGTTGGCCCAAGAGAATATGTGTCACGTAGCCAGCACAGTGCCTGGCACGTAGGACAGGGTGAGAAACACACGAGGGGATGTTATGTAGGAGAAAGGGTAAGTTTACCCCCAATCAACAGCATTCTCCCCCCAGTTCCCAATCTTCCTCCCCATAGGGCCAACAGGGCGGGTTGGACTTTTCAGCCCAGAAGGATGAGTACCCACAGCCATCCTGTGGGGACATGGATGCCAGCCTGGTCTAGCCTGCGCTTCTGGCCAGCCCCCAGCCCCCAACTCGGGCCCATTGAAGAGCCCACTACCCCTCCCCCGAGAGGCCTGTCCTTGAGCCCAGCACAGACAAGAGGCAGCCCCCGACTCCAGGAGGGGTGCTGCCTCACCTTTTCCAGAAACCAGGCTGCACCGTCAGGGGTGGATCCACCGGGAGCACGCTGGCCACGTCCATCCAGCAGTGGCACAGACCTGGGAGGGACAGTCGGCACCAGCAGGCTCTCGCCGTCCCAGGCCCCCAGTGATCTGCTCAGGGAGAAGGCCTGACCCTGGAACCCAGAGGGAAGACGGGCTTGCAGGGGCTCCTTGTAACCCCACAGAAGGGAGGAGCTGGCTAGGACCCAGCCTTGGTGAATCAGCTTCCTGAGCCTCCGAAAGGGGCTGGTAAGGAGTTACAACCAAAATAACAGTATCAACGGCTGACATTTACTACCCACTTAACTCACACAGGCACTGCACACGTGATCGCATTCAACCTTCCTAACAATCCCCGTTTTTCAACAGAAGGGAACTCAGGCATAGAGAGGGGAAGTCACTGGCCCAAAATCGCAGAGCTGGGAAGTGGCCGGGCCAGAATTTGATGGGAGAAAATGAGGATCTTGATTCAGAGCACAGAGTCTCCGGCAGGAAGAGCTGGATTCCAAGGCAAGTGGCCCCTGGGGCGTCCATCCTCCTCTCTTAGCTCTTCCTCCTCAACAGTGGGTTTATCATGTGAATGCATGACACGACACGAGCTTGTTTGGACAGAAAATCTGGTGATAGGAGGATGGCAGGGGGGAGGGAGGGTCTCCACCCCTCTGACGGAGGGCTGAGCTGAGCTTAGAGGTCATTTTCCCTGACCTATGGGTGTACACAGGGTGCGAGAGATCCGTGAGGTGAGCGGTGTGCCCAAAGCAGGGGGAGATGGGACCCTCGTGGAGAGGGTAGTGCCTGGGGGTTGCAGGGGACGGTGGGCGCAGGGGGAACCTGGGTGTCTGGGGTCACAGGCCACCCTGCTGCAGCCTCACCGAGCTCCTGAGTGGTCAGGAGGCCCAGGCCAGCTCCTGGCATACTTGTGCCCTCAGTGTTTGGCGTGGCTTCCGCTGCCCAGTAAGCACAAGAGTGACAGAAGTAATGAATAAACCGAGGGCAAGGTGTGCGTGCCTGTCTGACGCACCTTCCCACTCACTCGTGAGCCCATCACAGTGTGCTTCTGTGCATACGTCCGTGGTCCCTCCGTTCCCGAGCTGTGTCATGGGGAAAGCACGGGACGACTAGGCTGGAAGCCCACGCCCCTGCCTTGGGCTGATGACCCAGGTATGCCCCTGCACCCTGGCACTCGCTTGCTCTCTCCTTGGTGAACAGGACAGAACCGGGCCACCTGCCCAGACTCTTCGGTTATGGACGAACACTCCAGGCCCCGTGCACACCAGGTGTCTTCAGGGCTCCCATTTAGAGGCAGCACTCTGGATCAACCTGCGCTGTTGCTCTTAAGGTGACTGATGGGGACCTGGACCGGGTGCCACAGAGTCGGAGCATGGTACACCCTGCCTGGGGACAGCGTCTAGGGCACTCACAGGGTCTTCCCTACACACCAGGTGACTTCAGGACAAAAGGGATAAGTGGAACCTGACCTCAGGGAGACTCAGAGTAAGACGGCAAGGCCGCCTCGATGTCCCTGTCGGTGCATGGCCTTTAAAGGAGAGACCACGCCTGCAAGGTCAGAGGCATGATCACGAGGACCGCGTTGGGAGAGGGGGGGTGCAGGAAGCAGGACCCAGGCCTGCACCATCATTCCCCCTTGTGGCTCAAGAAGAGGCTGAGACATAGGAGGTGGAGCCCGCATGGAGATTTGGCAGTTGGAAAATTCTAGCCTTTCAGTTCTAGATTCAGTGCCCCTGTCTCTGGTAGCAGGGAGGGCGGAGCCACAGTGGATCTCCCAGAGACGATGATGGGAGCCCTCTGTGGGCCTAAGGCCCTGCCTCCTGCCCTTTGGGCACTTACAGAGGTCCTTCTTGTTCCCCACCAGAAGACCTTGGATTCTGTGATAACCGGGGCTCTTCAAACACACTAAGCCAGCTCTTGCTTCTAGGGCTTTGTATATGTTGTTCTGTCTTCCCATCCCTGGCCCCTGTCCTTGACTTTCTTCTCATCCGCTGAGACTCCATGTAGAAACCCTCTCCTTCAGAAAGCCCTCCTGCTCACCAATGCCAGGTGGGGTGGCTCTTGTCTGGGCTTCCCCAGCACCCACTGTCCTGCCTGCGGTGACACTGAGCTGGAATCTTCTGTTTGCGGCCTCTCTCCCACTGGGCTAGGCCTAACACAGTGCCTAGCACATATCTGGTTCTCAGGAGACATTTATTGGATGGATGGACGGACGGATGGATGGATGCATGGATGGATGAGTGAGTGAATGAATAAGAAATGAGGCCAAGACTCCAGGGTAACTAAGGTCCTTGTTGGCCCAGGAACCATATCCTTCTCATCTCTACGTCTTGGCATCTATCGCAGTGCTTGGCATATGGCACAGGATAAGTGGGTCTAGATTGTTTCTTGAGAGTCTGAGTGTGATGCTACGGGCACACAGGGAACACGGTGTAGTATGGGAGGTGTCACTGTGGTGGCAGTTACATCAGGGTCTGAGGTGCTCAGAGCAAGGAGTAATGAATCACTCTGCCTGGAAAGTATGGGAAGCCTTCCCAGGGACAGTGGGGCTGGGCTCCCTTGGGTGGATGACATGTGGAGAATTGGGGGAAGGCCTTCCAGGCAAAGAGAGCAGCCGAAGCAGAGGCGTGGGGGTGCCCCAGGCAAGGGGGTGCCCCAGGGAGCTGTTGAGTCAGGTGGCTCTCATCCCATATCGTTTCCCTTCTGCCAACTGGGCTCAAGGCCGCCATGCTGTCTTTTCCGATTCAGGGACCCTGGGGTCCCCGGTTTGCACAGGAAGGAAGCAAGCCAAGCGCCCAGACCAGCCCATGCCTCCCAGAGGCTCATCGCTGCCTGAAAAGCTACCTGACAAAACCGGCCCTCTTTCCTTCCTCAAGGGCTCCCTGCCCCTCAGACAGATGCCTGCTTCCTAGTCCCTGGCCAGGAAGAGAAAGAAAATAGGCCCATCCAAAGAGGCTTCCATTGTTCCCAAGGAGTGACTCACACACACAGGAAGGTTGTCCCCCGGCTCCGCGCTTTCCCCCAGTGTGCCTCGCAGTGACTCAGAGCAGCTCGCGCCACAAGCCCTTCTGCTGTCTGTGAGGCCCAGGCCCTGAGAGGGCCCTACATTCCCCAGGGCCAGCCGCCCTCTCCCCTCCGGAAGCAGGGGGGAGGCGGCTCCTTTCAGTGTGGCAGTTATGAGGGGCCGTGTCCCCTAGGGTCTCCCTGTGAGACAGGCTCTCGCCTCAGTTTCCCTCCCTCTGAAAGGGAGCTGACAGGAAAGCCATGCGATGTGTGTTGGCTTTTATTACTGGCACGCGTGGGCATGTGGGGGTACAGGCACCAACAGCAGCTTCCAGCCGGGCCAGCTCCTGGTTTCCAGACTTGAGTCGGCCTGCAGTGCCCGGGGGGCGGGGGGGGGGGCCCAGAAGCTGGGGGGCAAGCAGGGCGGGGACACGGCGAGGATCTTTGGTGAAGGACACTGCTGCCCCTACTTCCAGCGCCCGGTCACTTTGGCCTTCCCGCGGGTCTTGGAGCTGCAGAAGGAGCAGGGCCCAGTCAGAAGGGGGACACAGGGCTGGGCAGCAGGCCTCCACAGGGAGGGGGTGGAGGTGAGCGATGCTAAGGGTGGAGAGAGGCAGCCCGGAGCCGCTTCCAGAGATAGAGCAGGGCAGCAGCCTCGGGCTGGAGTGAGACCTCCCGGCCCTGTACAAATCCCCCACTGGGCAGTGACCAAGCAGGAGCCCGCGCCCTGAAGGGGAGGAGGAAGGGGTGGGAGCCAGAGCCCTCAGAGGAGGAGTGGGATGGCGGGGACACACGGATGGAGGGGGCAGGGCCGGGTAAAGAAAGGAAGGACCTAGAAACTTACACTTTCTGGTTATCGTTGATCCTGTTTCGGAGAACATTGATCTGTAAGTGAGAAAGAGTGACTTTGGAGCTGATTTGGCTCAGGTCTCAGGTGGCTGGGGGTGAAGGGGAAGCCAGCTGAGCACAGCGGTAGAGGGTGGGGGGAGGGGGAGCAGAGCAGCGATACCCTGAAAGTCAGAACAGGCAGGCATCCGGAGGGGCCCAGGTCCCACAGGCAGAAGCCAAGGAGAGAGGCTTCCTGGCCGCCCCACTGGTCTCTCACTGAGGGGTCCCCGAGGCACAGAGGGCTCAGGACGAGAGGCCTAAGGAGGCTTTCTGAGAATCGGGTGCCAGGCTGGGCCTCAGGAAGCCCTCTGAACAGCCCCAGCCCGGCCTGAGGCCCCCTGTCAGGCACTCTTGCCCAGTTGTTCATGAGGTACAGCACCCCCATGTGCTAGGCCTGCAGTTCACCACCCTGTACTTGGGCCAGATCTGAGCCCGGTAGGCCAGGTGCAGAGTTAAATGTGGAACCAGAGGCAAAGTGGAAGGCCCAGGTCTATAGGGGCTGTAACAGCAGCTAATACCTACTGAGCACTTAGTGGGTACCCACCACTTTCTGTTCTGCTATGAGCACTTTCCCGAGTATTAACCCCCAGGATGACTGTGAGGTATAACTTAACACATGGCAAGTGCTCAGAACAATTCCCGGAAGACTTTACTACTATTTTTATTACTGCGATGATCTCTATAAGCCTCACAATAACCCTGTGAAATAGGTCCTGGGGTTATCCTTGTCACTTAGACGAGAAATGGAAAGAGGGAAGCGGGAGTAACTTGCCCAAGGTCACACAGCTAGTGAGGGGCAGGGCTAGAAATAGGACCCAGGCAGTGTGGCTCCAAAGTCCACGCTCAGTGCCACCACACAAAATTGCCTCTCTCAGCACGGGGGGGTGGGAGGGGACCCTGTAGCCATCCGGGCCTGAGCTGTGCTCAGAAGAGGGGCCCGCGCACAAAAGAAAAGCAGCAAAGTGGGCCCGGAAAGGGAAGCTGAACTCCTCTAGGCAGAGAGGCCGCGCTGGGGAAGTGTGCGGGCCCGGCGTTCACTGAGCCAGTTCTTGCCGCTGTACATGCACCTGGGACCCCTCAAAGCTGTGAGTTTGAGGCTCAGCCGGCTGTGCCCACACCAGGGCCTCTAGGGTACATGGGGAGAGAGAAAGTGGCTGCATCTCTGGCGAGGCCTCCCTCTCTCCACCCAGAGGCCTGGCTTTGTGCATCCTGGTCCTCCCACCTGACCCAGGGCATCCGAGCTGCTGCCTCAAGGCCTTCGGGGACAGAAGGGAGGGAGACCCCCAGGGCTGGCACGCCAGGAACGTGACTTTGCTCAGCCCCAGCGAGTGAACCATCAGACTTCTCCAGCAAGCAACAGCCCAGTGGTGGACGCTGAACACTGCCAGAGACAAGACCCCCAGGGCAGGTGTGTGTGAGTTGGCAAGGGTAGGAGGTGACAGGGATAGGGGAAAGGGGCCTGATGGACAGCAACCATGTGGGACCCAATTCAAAACAGGAGTGTGGGATGGGGGAGGGGCCGGTGAGCAGGCTCACTTCATATTTCTGCTGC
Organism: Panthera tigris; assembly: GCF_018350195.1. Lineage (NCBI taxonomy): Eukaryota > Metazoa > Chordata > Mammalia > Carnivora > Felidae > Panthera > Panthera tigris. The sequence continues at coordinate 40,422,544 of NC_056678.1, forward strand.
TTGAACTTCTCCTGCAGGTCGAACTTCTCTGCCTCCAGGTTATAGATGCTCTGCCATAGTTCCTTGGCCTTCTCCCTGCAGGGGCCAGAGTGGGGATGCAGGGCGGGATAGGAACAATAAGGAATGGCTCTCATCTACCTTCATCCCGGATCTGACCCAGCCTCCAAGGGCACCAGCCCTCTTTCCCACCTCCAGGCCTGCTAAGGGGACCCCCAGCCCACCTGACTCAGCAGGAGGCAGAGACAGCAGCACCTGGTGCTTAGGACCGGATGTGGGGTGGGGGGTGGCGCGGCGCGGGTAGGGCATCATTCAATCCCCCTTCCCGCCACCTGGGTGCAGGTGGGTAAGAAGCTCAGAGGGGCTAGACGCCTGCTCAGTTCTCTTTCTCTATTGGCAAAGCACAAAGATGGCTTGACTGGCTCACACCCAACTCCAGTGGCACCAAAACAGTCTTGGCGGGGGCGGGGGGCGGAATATGTGAGGCAACAGCGCCTCCCGGTGGTGCACGATGAGAGTTGCCCTATGCCCCGACCCCCGTGCTGGCGCAGGTGCACGCAGTCGGCTGAGCACCACCAGTCCCCACCTCAGCTGATCTTCATTCAGGTGGTCAATGGCCAGCACCTTCCTCCTCTCGGCCAGAATCTTCTTCTTCTTTTCCCGCTCCGTCTGCCTCTTCCCGCTTTTCCGCTCCGTCTGGAGAGAGTGACACGCAGGGGGAGTTAACTAGGGAACACCCCCTCCTTTCCCCTAACCCTCCCAAAACCCAATGGGGAGCAAGGCAAAGCCTGCAGAAGGACCAGGTTCTTATCCTCTTCTTCCTGAAACACCCACGCTATCAGCTGCCTGGATTTCCTCCCCGCCTCCCCCCCCCCCCCCGGAGAAACTGAGGCAGGGGCAAGGAGGACCTCTTCAGTCCATTATTTCTTTGCCTCTCCAAATTCTTCCATCTCTCTCCCGGCTCCCTCCTCCCGCCCAACCCATTCTCCACACTCAGCATCCCCCTCCCAGCGAGCCCCCAAAAACGATGAGGAGGACAAGGGTTAGAGGTTTTGGTACCCACCTGGGCCTGCAAAGCCAGGACACCATGAGAGAAAGACCCAGAGAGAAAGACCGAGACCAGGGCAGAGAGAGAGAGAGAGGGCAGGGCACGGCAAAGGCAGAGAGACACAAGGGGGAGAAGGAGAAGGTGATTCAGACGCTCATTGCAGGCAACCTTGTTCACTAGGACTATTCTGAGAGCAGGGCCATGCCATAAGTCTGGCTGGTGTGGTCACTGTGGCGACAGAGGCAGGCAGGCCGGGCTAGCTCTGAGCTGGGGGACTCTGGAAATCTAAGAAAATGTTCTGATCCCTCCACTGCACAGAGAAAATCAGTTTCATATTTCCTCTTCTCCCTTAAGAATGGAGTGTCGAGCAGGAGTGGGACACAAAAATGAGGAATGGAGGAGGTTTGCAGGAATAAACCATCTCACATCTGCGGGATACACAGATGCTCGCCATGTTAGCCCATCTGATCTCAGAGCAGGCAGGGCAGACGATATTAAGCCCATTTTACAGATGAGGAAACTGAGGCTCTGAGGTTGCCTGAGGCCACACAACTGTAAGTGGCAGGTCTGAGTCTCCAACCAGAGCTCTGACTCTGGGCACAAGGCTCTTCCAGACACACCATCAACCTTGGGGGCTCCCGGGGCACTGCTGACACTCGAGGCCGCTGCCTGCAGCCCCCCCTCCAGCAAGCCCCTCCTAGGGGAAGCCACAGCAGGCAGAGCGCCAGCTCAGGGCATGGGCAGGAGGCGGCCTTGGCCTTTCACTTACAGGTAGGAATTTCTTCCTGGGATCCAGCTTGAAGTCTTTGGACACCCCCTTCCTCCCTATATACCAGGACTCCCTGAAGACCACTGCTGCTGCCCGACCTACCTTCTGGATGTAACCCCCAAAGTGCATCATGTTGGACAAAGCCTTCTTCTTCCGGGCCTCGTCCTCAGCCTTTCTCCTGTTCTCCTCCTCCTCCCGTCGGGCTCTCTCTTCCTGATTTTCAGCGGGGAGTAAGAGAGAAAATCAGGGGTGAGGGTATGAACCCCTGAGGCTGGGCTGAGGTCTGGGGTCTTTATGGGTCGTGTGAGTAGAACTTTTCTCTCCATCCGCAAGAAGCTTCCTGAGGGGCCCCCCAGCACGGGGCCTGACACACAGGAGCTGCGAAGACTTTTGTTTATGAATGAGTGAAGAATGATCTCACCATCCCCTCAGGCAAGGAGCCCCCCACCCCCACCCCAGGAGGCCTGCTGTTCTGGAAGAACCTCCAGCAGCAGCACAGGAAAAGGGCCAAGGGACCCCCTGTTCCCAGGGAGCCTGCACCAGGGAAGGGACGCGGCAGGAGAGGACTTCGCTGCCTTATAATGGAAGTTTGTACCTTTTGGCCCCTTCCTACCCGCCCCCCCCCCCCCCCCCGCCGCCTCTGGCAACCACCAATCTGTTCTCTGCATCTATGAGCTTGACGTTTTGGTTTTGCTTTGGTTTGGCTGTGTTTCAGATTCCACATATAAGTGAAACTAGACAGTATTTTTCTTTCTCTGAATTGTTTCACTTAGCATAATGCTCTCTCCAGGTCCATCCGTGTTTTCACAAATGGCAAGATTCCCTTCCTTTTTTATGGCTAATATTCCAGTGCGGGGGGGGGGGGGCGCTGCGTGTGCATGAGCATGCACACACACATATTTTTATGCCTTCCTTCATCGGCAGACACATGTTGCCTCCGTGTCTTAGCTCCTGTAAACAATGCCACAGTGAATGGAGCGCAGATGCCTTTTTGAATCAGTGTTTGCGTCTTCTTCTGGTAAATACCCAGAAGTGGAACTGCTGGACGGAGAGTCTTGTAAAATATTAAGTTCATGAAAACCCAGACATTTCGGTCTCAGTTACTGCTTATTATGAGATTCCAAACAGTGCCCAGCACTCACCAGGGGCTCGTTGACTGAATCAATGTGAATGACTAGGGAGGGGCCTGGGGGCCTGGAAGGAGCTGGGGGCCCGCTGGGGGCTTCTGTGGGCCGTGGACTAGGGGTCACTCACTGCCAGGCGAGCCTGACGTTCCTTCTCCCGCTCATTCCGGATGCGCTGCTGCTCGGCCCGCTCAGCCCGTCGCTTCTCCTATGGGGAGAGGGGCACAGCCTGCCCAGTGCGTGCATATGGAGGAGGTGTCCCCAAAGGTGCAGGGACCAACCAGGGAAAGAGGTGGCAAGAAAACGCACAGGGGATTTTCCCCTCGGGAGCTCAGGGCAGTGAGTGCCCTTCCTCCAAGGGCTTCTACTCTGCCAGTTCCCTGGACACAGAGCGCCTCGACAGGTGCACCAGCTCAGAATGCCCTGGCTGAATAAAGATAGCCCACAGCAGGCGTGTGCGGATGCCCCACGAGGAGCATTACTCATCGTGGGGTTGTCCTCAACGATTTGAAAAATGTCAGGCGGACTTTTCCTGTCTCCCACGAGTGCTGTGCCCCTGGCCCCGCCCCGGCCCCAGCCCCAGCAGCTGCTCTTGTGTTCGCGGACAGATGGCCAGACCCTCAGCTGCCAGCCAGGGCCGCACAGCGGTGCCACGAACGCAGCAGCGAGTCTGGTGGAGCGAAAAACAAACGAGTCAAAATAACCCCCCCTGGTTACGATTTGGGACTGTAGAGGCCACACTCATCTTCCCTGCATTCGTGAGGGGAGCTCCCAGCGGGAGGGAGTGGGGGGCAGAGGTGGGACAACAGGGATTTGACTCGTCGCCCCCCAACCAAGGCCTGGGGCACCCGGAGACCATCAGCAGCTCTGGCTGCCAAGAATGGTCCGGTCCGGTGGGGACGGAAGGCAGGGACCCAAGAAACCACAGTGCAGGGCCTCAAGAGTGGCTCCTGGCCGCTGGGATCCCGATGGAGAGCCCATGTGCAGCAGAGTAAGGGCCCCCCCCACCCCGAAGGCGGTCCAGAGGAGGTGGGGCCTAACAAAGAGGGTGGACGGAGCGGGGTCTCTGGGGGCATTGCCACGGGAGGCTGGACACGCACAATCCTGTCTTTGAGGGAAATGAGCTCCTCTTCCTCTTTCTTCCTGTTCTCAAAGTGAGCCTCGATCAGCGTCTGTAGCTCATTCAGATCCTTCTCCATGCGCTTCCGGTGGATATCCTGCGAAGGCACAGCCGGGCTCAGAGGCTGCCAGGCCCATGGGTCCAGGGAAGAAGCGGTTGGGTAGATGCCACCCTCCGCGATGCAGGAGGGACGGGCAGGGCGGGGGCCTGGCCGGGGAAGGGGCCACCGTGGCCCGAACCCAGGATGAGGCCCTGCCGGGCCTGTGCCAGGCACCATCCTGCCTGCGCCCTCCGCCTGCCGGCCCCCCAGCTCACACGGCCTCTCTCTCCCAGCCCAGGCCCGTTCCCCCCGCAGGCACACTCACATCAAAGTCTACTCTCTCCCCATCGGGGATCTTGGGTGGCACCAGGTTGGGCATGAATGGCCTGTTGGAGAGAAGAGGAGGGAATCCGTGAATGTCAACCCCATCCCGGACCCAAGGGGCTCTGGGTGGCCAGCACAGGAGGGGCCCTTCTCCTTCCTGCAGACACTCGGCCGGGCGGCAACAATGACAGCTCCCCGCCAACGACAGCACCTCTCGGCACGTGGGCACACCGCAGCCCTTTCACGTGCGCCCTCTCGTTTTATCCCCCTGATACACCCCTGACGCAGAGACCCCCCCAATCTCACTGAAGAAAACGGAGGCTCAGGGAATGACTCGCTCCGGACCACGCAACGGGGACGTCACAGAAGCTATGGCGCGTGAGTCCGACTCCGAATTCCCACGGCTGGCCCGTGAACCCCTGGCATCCTGGGGTTTGGTCCCCGCCCCAGCACATACTTGCTGTGTGACACCAGGTCCAGTGGGCTCCTCAGTTTCCCCGTTTGCCCTCAGTGAGGGGCCGAAATGAGATACTGCCATCCGTACAAGTGGCCGGGAAAGGGAAAGGTGCGGGACAAATGAACGGGGCTGGGATTGTCTCTGGGGCTGGTGTTGGGGTGGGGGGGGGTCCCAACTTGGGGAGCAGCCTGCGACTGTGCTGAGGCGGCATCTGCGACAGGTTTGGCGTCACCGAAAGGGAGAGCCTCCCTGGCCCCCTCTCCACCTGACACCCACCCCGGCGGCTTCCAGGTGGTTTCATTTTGCGGCACCAGGCCGTCCTGCCCCGCCCCTTCGTGACACTTTGAAGCCAGCCAGGCTGGCACGCTGTCACTGCTTGGCTCCCCCAGATTTCCGTCCCTCTTCCTTCAGGTCCCACTTCAGCCGTGCCGTGAGACAGGAGAGGCTATCCATCCAGGGCCACAACTAGTCCACCCCTTCACCTCTGGGTGAACACAGTGCTTTCCATGCCGGGGTACGCAATTGGTAATGGAGCGTGAGGTGGATTGCAGCCCCCCCACTCCTCGGGCCGACTCTTGTGCAGTACACAACCTGTACAACCATACAGGTGCCTGCTGCACCCCCCGGCCCATGCCCACTGTATCACACTGCACTCCTGTCCTTCCTCACTGGCCTTCTCCTCCCAGGGCTTCACCACAAGTGTCCCGCTCACCTGGGCTTTGGTTTGGACTCCTCCACTGGGCCATCTGGGGAGGAGAGAAGCACACAGCCACAGGGTCAGAAGGCCCCAGATCTGGTCCCAGCTCTGCCCCTGATAAGCTGGGCACCCATGCGCCTCTGTTTCTCCATTTGCACAATGAGTTCCTTCCAGCCCTGGGGATCCCCGGTTCCAGGAGCATCGCGAAGAATTAAAGCAGCAGAGCCACAGACCCCACACTCCTTCTCCCATAGTGGCTCCCAGGGGGTCATCTCAGGGGACAGCTGGGTCCTGACAGGAAGAACACCCTCCCAGAGTGAAACTCCAAAGCCTTCTCTCATTCACCGGTTCTGGGCACTGTCCCCGGGATATCCTGGCCCGAGAGTCCCCTCCGGGCCTACTTGGTTGCTCCCTGGACTTCCTGGCCTCCAGGGGACCATGCCAGGGGGCATGATTTCAAGACCCAGCTGGCTGCCCCTCCCTTCCAGAGCCAATGCACCCTTGGTAAAGGCTGCAACATGACAATGACCACTGCAGTGACACCCCCACATGGGCCATCTACATCTTGGGATTTCATCCTATAGACACCACACCTTACGAGTGGTTTTGCCTGAGCTCCAGGAGCCTTGTATGTGTAGGCGACTTCTGGGGCCCTGTCCAGATTGGGGACTGGACACTGGTCCCCTCTCCCACAGGGCACCACCCAGACAGCTTCTCTGGAATGAGGGGGACAGAGGTTTGAAGGCCAAGACCCCAAACCTGCATGGCCATCACCTCTGTCCTCTCCTCCCCTGAACCCCTCCTCGCCCACCTCCCTGGAGGGAGCCCTGTGGTCAGTCTCCCCTAAAGCTGCTTGGAGGGGCTCCCTCGATGACCCAGTACCTCTCTCTTGATGTCCAACAGTCCTCACCTTCAGTTTCTTTAGCCTCCTCTTCTTGTCCGTCTCCTAAACAGAACGTGAGAAATTAGCAAAGATCCTTGTTCTAGACCCAAGTCCCCCCCTTCCAGAGTCTCCCCCACAGACAGGTCCTAACCAAAGTGCACCCTGCTGGCTCCTGGGCTCAGGGGATGTCTATTGGCACACATGCCCCCGGGCCCAAGGCTCTGCCTGACACGAAAGGAGCTCACAGTCAAGGTTCATTGATCGAACAACTGGGGGCTGAATCCCAGCCCAGGCAGGATGTACTATTGCATAGGTTGGAAAGCAGGTTCCAGGTGGATTTCTCACGGTCATAGGAGTGCCTCTGGGGGCTCCTGCCACCCCGCCCCCAACACCATGAGCAAGCCCCCCCTCACCCCAGACAGGGCCTTACCTTCTACATTGGTCTCCTCAGTCTCAGCCTCACCTTCAGCCTCTTCTTCTGCTGCCTCTTCCTGCTCTGGAGAAGTGAGCCAGAAACAGTGAACACCCAGGCCTTACTTAGGCTAGCAGGCAGAACCCAGATCAGAGAGGGGTGGGGATGGAGGTCAACATCCAGGATCCAGAGGAATGTTGGAGTCACCAATATGAATGACAAGGGGCTGCTCCGTTCTTGGTTTAAACCAGAAGTTGGCAAACTATGACCCAAGGGCCAAATCTGGCCCCCAGACTGCTTCTGTAAATAAAGTTTTATTGGAACACAGCCACATCCACTCATTTATATACTGCCTATGGCTGCCTTTGCCATATTCTAGCAAAGTTCAGTAGTGACAACAGACCCTGGTAAACCATGACAGAAGGGCATGATCAAGCTTGTGGAGAGTGCTTTTGTTCTAGACCTGTCTCTCTGGGAGTTTGGGAATTGCAAGCAGGCCTTTCTGAGCATGGAGACCTGTTCTGTATGTGAAGGCCACTGGGAGGGCCAGAAGTCTGGGGTAGGAGCGTGTTAGGGTGCGGGGGGGGAGGGGTGCTGTTGGTACCAGCAGAGAAGGGCTTGCAGGCCCAGAAACACTCATTGCGGGGGGTGGGAAGGTCTGGTGGCTAGCTATTTCTGCCTCACTCAGCACCTTTGCCCAACAGCCTCCCTGGCAATACAAGTCCACCCTGTTCCCCAACTTTCCACCCCCAATGTTCCACCCAGTGATCTGACACCACAGGATGTATCCTGCTTAAGATGAGGTGTTGGGGAAGCTCCTGTCCTCGACTCGGTAACTCTAGGGACCCTTCATCTGTATCCCAAAGAAACCCAAACAGCAAGACAGTGGGAGGGTAGATGAGGTGCCCACTGTGTAGACATTTGTACTGCCCAGAGAGTTGGTAGGATTCTTCTATTTTCATCCCTTTGCTTGGCAGGATATGGACCCCACCCAAGTCAGGCACTTGGAGTAGACAGATCAGACAGGATGACGCCAGGCTCATGGCTCTGCCCGTAGGAGGCATCTGGTCATGTTCACTGGCTGATGGGCTGACAAGTGGTGGCCTCCTGGCAGAGGGAGAGGAGAAAGCCTCAGGAAGGGACAGAGAGAGGCCATCACGAAAGAAATGTTGGCTCCCAGTCACTGTTCTCTGTCTTCTTTTCCTAGTCTGGGCCCGGGGATGCCTCTTCTTTGATCCCCACAGGAGCCTTACCTCAAAGAAGATCCTTCCAGAAGGGGCAAGAATAGAAGGCTGGCCAGCAAGAGTATGACCAGGTGTGGGGTCCTCTTCAGGCCATCTTGTTAACCCCTGTCCCCACCCCATCTAATGTGTCAATTCTCTGTAGAATACCCCCTGCCCATGCAACACGCTCAATGAGTCGCTCCCGGCCTCCTCACTACATCTTGAGACATCACTATTAGAAAGTTCTTTCTCAACTTCAGCCCAAGTCTGTCTCCCTTGCCCTAGTCCCACCCCTAGGGGCTGGAAACAAGTCCCGGCCCCCCACCCCCACCCCACAGCAGCGCACATTTGAAGGCTGACGTCATGTCCTTTCTGCCCTGGCTATTTCCAGTTCCCCCAGCTGCTCTTCAGATCGCTCTGTCGCCAGGTCCCTCACACCCTGGCCACCCTGCCTGGGTCCTGTCCACTTCAGAGGGAGGGCCCAGCATCAGCAGCGGGGGCAGAGAAAGGCCACTCATTCCAGACATTGGTCGCCTTCTGTGGCCACATTCGGAGCAGGCCAGGGGACAAGCCAGCCTGGGTTCTTCCCACCGCCCAGCCCAGGAGAAAGATCAGAAACCAGAGGAAAGGAGCAGCGGCCTGGCCCTTGTGAGGCTGAGAGGAGGTGACTGACCCACTCCACACCTGTCCCTCCCCCCCGCCCGGCCCACCCCGCTCTGCCACAGAACAGGGCCCGTCCACGGCAGCCAGGCTCAGGACAGCAGGGAGCAGAAAGCACAGGAAAGTAAAAGCTGTACTACCGTCTTCGTCCTCTCTCCAGTCCTCCTCTTCTGAGGGTCAGGGAGTGGCCGCGGCAAAGGGGAGAAGCGAGACAGGTTAGTCTGGGAGCAGAAGGACGGGGACAGGAGCAGGGAGACAGCGCACGGTTCTGGGCACGGGCTTTGGAATTAAGCTCCGGTTCCAAGTCCTGAATCACTACTTCTAGCAACTGAGGCAAATCGCTTCCCAGGCGCCTTGTCAGTATAATGGAAAGAATGATCCTCAGGTCTCCGCCATGATCTAGCAGGCATAGAGCACCCACCAGCTGCCTGGCAGTGGGAAGCACTCAGTAAATGACGGTATCGGGCCATCTCCTCCCTCTCTAGACACGAGGACAGAGGCCCCGAAGAGCAGCCTCTACACGGGGTAGAGCCCCGTGTTCCTACCCTGAATGAGCCCCTCAGGTATCCCACAAAACATCTCCAATTTCCAGGACTCACAGTTCTGAGAGCCCCAGTGGAGAGCCTGGCACAGGGCAGTTTTGTTGGTGTCTTTCAAGGAAGCAGCCCCATCTAAGGAAGGCACAGCATTATCACACTGAGGAAACAGACCAGCCCATGGTATGCAAACATCTGCCCAAAGAAACAGCTCACAGCAGAATGCACCCTTTCTCTACTGGAAGAAGAGACAGGGCATCGTCCATTCTGCAGGCTGAGTGGTCATCCATGTAGACCTTGCTCTTTCTTGGTCATGTATAGCCAGGGACTTAGCTATGAGGGAGGCGGGTAGAGTCCCTTCGAGCAAGGTGATAAATGGAGCTCAGTCCACCATCACAGTGCAGAACCGTTTTGCTAATTCACAGCCAAATCCCACTGTGTGTAGCAGGCAGATGAGCCCCAGATCCAAAGGTCTGTATCTCAAATATCGCCCCCTAAAATTCACAAGCTGGCCAAGCCTCCAAAGCGAAGGAAAACCTACCACATCGAGAGTTTATGCGGGTCACGCAGCAGAAAAGTGGAGCCAGCTAGATTTTTTTAAATTCACAACATAGTTCAAATAGCTTCTAAAGTATCTGGTGTTCCTGGAAAACCAAAGCGACGCCCATGGCCCCTCTCGGTTTCCCCTGTGAGTTTCTCATGTGTCTACTCTTTGGCCAGGCACCCTGGAGCAGCCTTAAATGAGAGTTGTGAGAATTTGCTGAGCCTCTAAGGGGCAGGATGCAAGCTGCCAGGCCTGCAGAAGCCTGAGGGGTCTGAGGGCTCCTCTGGGCCACTTGGGGCCTGGGTGGGGACTGGAGTGAGGCCTCGTAATCACGTCGGTGTGTCAAGCACTCAGGAAGGCAGAAAGGTTAGGGTGTTCTCGCGTGAGATATGAGGCACAAAGCTGAGGAGAAATGTGAAAACAGATCAGAGTAGGAACGGGTCTATGGGTCAGAAGGGACTTTCCAAGGTGTAATGATGTCTTCGTGTTTAAATAAAATGTTTCAGATAACTGAACAGTTTTATAATCTCATTCTGAAATATTATTAAATTGAATGCATTTAGGTGTGATAATGGTGCAATGGTTACGTCTTCTCTTTTTAAGTAGCGCTTATCTTTTAGGGCTTAAGTACCTACTGAACTATTTAAGCATGAAATATATGATGTCTGGGGATGATTTGTGATGTCTGCTCTAAAATAACTGAGGGGAAGTGTGCCTGCGCGGCTCCCTGGGTTAAGCGGTTAATTGACTTTTGATTTCGGCTCAGGTCATGATCTCATGGTTCATGAGTTCGAGCCCCGTGTCAGGCTCTGTGCTGACATCTCTGAGCCTGGAGTCTGCTTCGGATTCGGTGTCTCCCTGTCTCTCTGCCCCTCCCCGACTCACGCTCTGTCTCTCTCTCTCTCTCTCTCTCTCTCCCTCTCAAAAATAAACATTAAAAAAATAATAATAATAAAATAAAACAAACTTTTATAATAATAACTGAGGGGAGATGAAGCATAGGTGAAAAAAGATTGGCCATAGCTGAGGACTGCTGAAGCCGGGTGATGGGTGCATGGTGAGGGAAGGGAGGGCGTTATTCTATTTTGCTACTGTTACATGCATTTAAAACTTTTCATGGTAAAACAAATAGAGAAAAAAAAATCACACGTAATTAATTGGAAAAAAGGGTGATTCTGTTTGAACCAAATGACAAAGGAGACAGGTTTAAACCTTTTGCCTGAGACCTGAGCAACCGAGGTTGGAACGATTCCCATCCAGGGGCCATGGCTGCTGAAGGGTCTTTGCTCAGCTGGGAGTGAGGGGCGGGCACAGACAAGCTGTTTTCCCAGGGCCCCCAGAATATTGGATTCCTGGGATCTCCCCTTCCCGGCCCTCCCTCTGCCCGAGCTCCATACCTTCTGCGGCTTCTTCTGCTCGGGAGAGAAGACCACGGCCATAAGAGAGGAGACAAGAGGCGGGTCAGTTTCCAACCACGCTGCCCTCCATCCACATTGAGTACACAGGCGTGTGCTTACCTTCCTGCTCCCTGCCGGGCAGAAGGACACGTTGTCAATAGCACATCTCACACACACCACACGCACACACTGGCCTTTTCCCGAAGATGACTCCGCTCTTTATTTCCCTCATTGCCTAATGAGGCTCACCCCCCCTCTGCCCACCTATAAAGGCACCCCCTAACCTGACTCAGCCTTCTCCTCCAGGGTTACCCACCACTGTCCCCAGCAAACCTCTGCCTGGGCCAGCTTGCTCTCTCCAGCGTCTGCCCGCTTACCACTCTCTCCCCGCTCTGAGCGTTGCCAAGCTATCCCCTAGAATGCCCTTCCCCCGCCCTTGCCCTTCGCTATCCAAATCCTACCCAGGTAACCCCTCTTGGCTAATTGTTTCCAACATGTAACATCTTAACATCCACAGGAGAGCACACACTTTGAGGGCAGGCATTCTGCATCCTGATGCCTCTGCAGGCTCCCTGGTGAGCACCACTTCCAGGAGATCGTTGTGAGACCGGCTGCCAGTGTCCCACCCCCAGGGTTTCCCAGGCAGGGCGGTGGGCGGGGCACTCCAGGAGGAGTATGGTTCCAAGATGAAGTGCTAACAGTGAGCTCTGATTTGGGTTTCATGGGGCATGAGCAGCTCTGCGGCCTCGAGACAGTCACTGAACGGCTCTGGATCTGTTTTCAGGAGACACAGCTTCGAAGCTCCTCTGCCTCCTAGTCTCTGAGCCAGACAGGACCCCCAGCTGACCCTGAGACCCGAGCATCTCTATTTCCAGAAGTCTCCCAGCCTGTGGCCAACCCAGGGTCCGCAGCAGAGCACTTCCCCAGAACCGGCACAGCCATTCCCCTCCCTATCCCAGGTGGCTCATGGGGAGGGGTGGGGGGGGGGGGGGTAGGGCAGGGTAGGGAGGGGTCAGCACCCCAGACAGGATGCTCCAGATACTCACTCCTCATACTCTTCCCCCACCTCTTCCACGTCAGACATGGTCTCCGCTCTCCCTCCGGAAAGAGAAAAATGTCAGTATGGGCAGAAGGGGAATCCGAGCCCTCCTCAGCTCTGAGAAGAGCTTAGCCTCAGGCTACTGCCTGAGACATGGGGAGGTGATGCTAGCCCTGCCCCTCATCAGCCTGTGACCTGCAGCCAGGAGCCTGCTTCTCCTTCTGTCCAGGGGGGATAACAATCCCACATCACCTCAAGGGCAACCGGTCCAATGTCCATTTCACCCATTCACCTCAAGGGCAACTGACCATGTCCATTTCACTCATTGTTCTGCAACAGATAAACTGTTTGGAACTTCCCTGCTCTGGTGCAAATCATTGTAACTCTCAAAACAATGTTTCTATAGTTGCTCAACCTTTCCTGCCCACGACCTTGCCAAGCATTCAGGGCAGCAAAGCTGTGCAACGCGTCCCCCTGTAGTTTGCTCATCACTGCAGAACGTTCCCCTGGGAGAGTGGGTACATGGACTGTGGCACATCCATAGCGTGGAGTACTTCCTCGTGATGGAAAGGAACAAGGCATGATACCCAGGACACCTTGGATGAATCTCTAGGGAATTACTCTCACCGAGGGGGAAAAGGCCAAGCGATATGATATCATTTATATGACGTTCTTGAAATGGCAAAGTTACAGAAATGGAGAACAGATCGGTGGTTGTAGGGGGTGGAAGGGGAGGACAGGTGGGCGTGCTGACCCAAGGCACACAGGAGGGGCACCTGGCTGGCTCAGTTGGAGGAGCATGTGACTCTTACCTTGGGATCATGAGTTCAAGCCCCACATTGGGTGTAGAGGTGACTTAACAATTTTTAAAAAGGTGCACAGGATTTTTGTGGTTTTAGAACATTTTAGTGTCTGGAGTGTGGTGATGAACACATGAACCGACACAGATTAAAGCCATACTGAATTTCACACACACACACACACACACACACACACACACACACCTGGTCCGAGTAGAGCCGGGGAAATCTGCGTCAGATTATGGCTTCTAGCAAATGCCCATATCCTAGTTGTGACCTGTACCATAGATGTGCAAATATACCATTGAGGGGAACTGGGCAAAGTGTGCAAGGGAACTGTATCACTTCTTAGGAGTGCATGTTAATCTACTACTGATCAATAAAAATTCCAATTAAGGGGCGCCTGGGTGGCTTGGTCGGTTAGGCGTCCGACTTCGGCTCAGGTCATGATCTCACGGTCCGTGTGTTCAAGCCCCGCGTCGGGCTCTGTGCTGACAGCTTGGAGCCTGTTTCAGATTCTGTGTCTCCCTCTCTCTGTGACCCTCCCCCATTCATGCTCTGTCTCTCTCTGTCTCAAAAATAAATAAACGTTAAAAAAAATTTTTTTTAATTCCAATTAAATAATGTCTGCCTGGAGAGCTCATTTTGAGATGCACCCTTAACTGGGATAGGAACGGACAATCGATATTCCAACCCTCTTCCATCAGCTTGCTGAGTGCGTTTGGGCAAGTCTTTGTTTAACGTCTCTGAAGGGCAGTTCTTTCTCTGTACCCTGGAGATAGACCGTACACATCCTGGCTACCCAAGGATCTTTATGAGGAGTAAATCGACATTAAGGAAATTGGAAGGCATTAGGCAGTGTGAGGTTTTGTTTCCGTGCAATTGCAGGGAGAAGCCACAGGGAGACGGGAGACAAATCTGGTTTTGAATCCTGGCTCCACCTCACGTTTGCCTGTGACCTTGGAAAGGTCACTTAACCTCCCTACACCTCAGCTCTTCTGTGAAATGGCTCCTCCTCTGGGAGGCTCAGAGCTCGTGTAAAGTGCCTGGCTCAGAGCAGACCTCTGACTAATAACCGTTATAACCCAACCCTCCCGGGCCACATGCATGTACAGCCCCGGGGGCACCATTCACATTGGCTGAAGCGTGAACGGCGGCCCCGCAGAGTTGTGCAGCATGAGAGCTCTCAATCTTCCTGAGCGAGAAAAGGGATAAGGTGATGTGAGGGTGAGCCTACAGTGAGGCAGGAGTAGAATCAGAACAAAGGACACGGCCACCCTCAGTGAGGCTTCTCCTGGGCCCCTGTCTGCTGTCCCACCTGCATCCAGCCACCAACTTCTGACTCAAGCCACAGGTGACAGGGGCAGAGGGAGGGCACCGCTCACTGCCCTCTCCGCCTCTCCCTGCACATCCTACTGGAGTGGCGCCCCAGGCACCCACCTGATGACATCCAGTGAGTCCCTGTTCTGATGGGGTGGGGTGACGTCAGCTGCTTTCGGGCTGAGGGATTTGAAGGATTCTCTGCACCCAACTCCCCCTCCGAGTAGAGAACCCTTCAGACCCAATGCCCACTTCAGCCACCGGCCGGCTGGCTACTTATCTGAACCTGCTCCCAATATCCCAGGGTCCTGCCGGGTTCAGGACAAGCATGGCTGTAGCGAGGCAGGCCCCTCTCTAGCTCCCTCTGCTGGCGCAGGATGGGGGCAAGTGAGGGAGGGTTTACACAGAAGCTTTGGACAGAAACTCTGAGCCACTTTTTGGCTCCATTTGGATGGAGGCGGGTGGGAAGAGATGTCAGATGCATACAGTATCATGCCGGGGATGGAACCTCATTCTGCTAAAGAAAGACCCAAACGCCAGAGCATCTCCAAAATGGGTCTTCAGATGAGAGTGGCCAAAGAGAATAGCCCCCTCACCCCAGATATGCACTGCCCCAAGCCCCAGGACAGTAGGCAGGAAGAGAATCCTGGGAGGAATCTGTCACCTCAGGGAGGACAGAGAAGTTTCTCACAGGGGCTACGCATGCCAGCCTGGGGCATGTGGCCTCTAGCTTTCTCCCCTCTCTCGCCCTCCCTCTTGCTGGCAGGGCTCTGGGCTCAGAGGAAGAAAGAGCAGCTTGGAGCCCTCTCCCTGCTCCTGGGAGCACCATCCAACTCCCAAAAATAGCAAACTGACCATGGAGAGTAGGGGAGGGCTTTCAACCAAGAGGACAGCAGGCAAGCCAATTGCCCGAAGGCAAGACTGATGAAGGGGAAGGCGATAGGCCGAGGCCGGGGCTCTGGAATGAGACATAATCAGGAACCTGGCAGGGCCAGGAGTGAGAATGTCCTGGAGCAGCTGTGTCCTCACACCCAAACCCTCACCTGCTTCCACAGACAGCTTTCTAGCCAAACTCCCTTACAGCCAAGAGATCAGGGTCACCTTTCTTGGGGAGTAAAGCAAAAACAATAAAGGGCAGAAAGAACACTGGCCGTGAGGTCAGAAGGTCTGGGTTCAGGGGCACCTGGCTGGCTCAATCTGTAGAGCCTGAGACTCTTGATCTCAGGGTCATGAGTTCAAGCCCCGCACTGGGCATAAAGATTACTGAAAAAAAGACAACCTGGGTTTAACCCCAGTTCTTGCGGTGTGACCGTAGCTAACTCATTTCATCTCTCTAGACTTCTCCTAACCTATCTATAAAATAGATGAGCTTCAAGTTCTAGTCTCACAGAAACAAGTCTCTGAGTTTCTGAGGAATGTGGGCCCCATCCCTCAGCCCTTGTCCCCAACATCCAGCTGGAATCCTCCCAAGCCTGCAGCTGTCAGCCCACCAGGAGAGCTAGGGGACAGGGTTGAGGGGGGCCAGCAGGCAACCCGATCCTCTCAGATTCCTCTTCTGCCCGGAGAGGGCTTGCCCTACGAGACATGGGTCAGAGGAGGAATTCTGGAGGTCAGATGGCTTCCCAGCTGCAGTAGGCCTGGAATGTGCATTGACACTCCTTACACGCTAGGCCACCCCTTCCCTAGATGTTTCCTCATTCGGCCCAGGAGAAGCTGGAAGTCAAGGGAATATCCTTTCTCTGCCACTCCCAGACCCTGAGCAAGGTCTGTCCCTACAGGGCATGTTGGGATGGGGTGGGTCAAGGGTCCACGGGGGGCCAGGGGGCAGCTGGACTCTAACCCCTGGAGCTGGGTTCACACCCCATCGAAGGATCTCTCACTGGGGTCTCTCCCCCATCAGCCCCCCCAAATGCTACTTCGCAGGGCTTTCTCTCTGGGGAGGAGGGTGGTCCTGGTGGAAGGCAGATGAACGTCACATGTCTGCTCACAGAGGTGCTCCCCCGGTCCCTGCCTACCTCCGGACGTGGGCTCCTCCTCAGCGCTTACAAGACAGTTTCTGAATTCCTGGAGATGTGAATTTCACCACCGGGACTATTCTGATTGACATGACTGCAGTCTTGCTCTGCTCTCTGGGAGTCAAGAAGGACCTGCCTGGAAAGGTTTAGGGGGCCCTGGGCCTGGAGGTGAGGGGCGGGACTGAGCAATCTGGGGGAGTTCCTGTTGCTTAGAGCTTCACTGTCTGTAGAGCAGACAGAGACCTAGCAATTGTCTCCCCCACTCTACAGATGAGGAAATTGAGGCCCAGGGAGGGAAAGGCACTTACCCAAGACCTGCCAGCGATACAGTATCTTTAGTGGCAGATCTGGGACTCAAATCCAAGTCTAACATTTCTAACATACTGCCCTACTGTGCTAGTCTTGGAACCTGATCCCTGTGACACCCCTGTAAAGCGTGGCCTCTTCTCAGAGGGAACGTGGGCCGCTAAGGACTCTGACGTCCACTCCCCGAGGACGCAGGCAGACTCTGGATACAAGTGCCAGGCTGCAGGACATCTTTCCTCTCCTCTCTGCTCTCCCCATCTCGAGCCGCACCCGGGTCTTACCTCAAACCAGGAGCTGCCGACAGATCCCGAGGTATCTGCTCTGCCTCAGCAGGGACTGGGTGAGGGCAGGGGATGGAGAGGGCTTTAAGCAGGCCTGTGGGCTGGGGCCTTGTAAGCCAAGCCCTGCGGTGGGAGGAATGTGCAGCAGGAGACACAGCGGGGGCGCGGGGGGTGTTGGCTGCTATTTTGGCAGGTGCCAGGGACAGGACTAAAGGAACATGCACCCCACGCCATATAAGCCCATGTGGTTGTCCAGCTGCTCAGATAAGCTATTTAAAACCAGAACAGATATGCAGGGAACAGAGGAGGGAGCAGGCATGTAACATAAACCAGCTGTCCCTCTTAAGAATCCTGATAAAGCAGGTGCCAGAGGCCCAGGCCTGGGAAGGCAGGCTGGGAGCAGTACTGGGGGGCAGATGGCAACCTCTAAGACACTTCATGAGTCTCTGGGCCAGGGGTCTGGCGGGCAGGGGGAAGGGCTTATCTGCAGCTGCACGTAAAGTGATGCTGTGGGTAAAGACGTCTTCCAAGCTACTGGCTGCTTCTAATGGGCCGAGTGGCCTTGTACAGGATGCAGGCTCAGCAGGGCTCAGTAAGGACATCTGCGAAGTGGGTCTTTTCCATGACCCCCAGAGCCAGGTGGCAAGTCCTCCTCACTGGGAAAGGACTAAAACTGATAATGTCAGACACAAGGTAGAACCTCCAGTCAAGAATGATGGTTGTCCTCAGACAGGCAGCTGGGTTGTTCGAGGGGGCTGTGAGGACCGTTGAAGCGCGTTCCCCCGCCCCCCACGCCCAGGGCTTTAAGATAAAGCAGTACAGGACTGTGATTGGCTAAACCTACTAGACTGTGAGATACATAGATCAGGACCCTGGGTTTTTTGTGGTTTGCTTGCATGGATATGCCCACAGTCCCTAGCACAGTGCCCAGGGTATCTTGCAGCCCAGTACGTGATGGAAATGAAATGGAGGGGGAAGGCAAGTCTGGGCTGACTCCCCCCCCTCAGTGTCTCTGGGTCAAGTCCTGTGTCCTACCTCTGAAGAAGGAACGCCCCTCCTCTGGGCCAGGCCCACTCCTCCCGTGTGCCCCCCGGCCCTTCCAGCCCCTGACCATCAGGGATGTACACTCTTGTCTGTTTCTCTGTGGGTGAAGAAAGCCAGTCTCCCCCTCCCTCCTCCACCCCTGCCTGACCACACACCCATGCTTCCCAGTCCTTGACTCTCCTCTCAGTCCTGCTGCCCTGGGAGCCACTATGCGGCACCAACAGCCATCATTTCTGCATCCCCTGCGTGCAGGACTTCCACTCGCTGCTCATCCACTCTATCACACTCCTGCCCCATCAACTCAGCTGAGACTGTCCCCTCCATGGTCCCCAGTGGCCTCTGAGCCCAAGGGCCTGATTCCCCCACCTCCAGGCTGATCCCTGCCATGTGGTCCTCCATGCTGCTGGGAGATCCGTGGCACGGCAAGCTGGGGCCAGGTGCCTGCCGGTCAGCATCCTGGGGGAGAAGGACCCCGGGGAGGCAGAGAAGAGGCAGAGAAGAGGCAGGTGGTGGGAGAAGACTGACAGAGGAACGGTGAGCAACCAGGCTGTCCAGAGAGAGATGGAAGAAAAGTATTATCATCCTCTTTGCTGTCTAGCCCACAACGGCCCAGCCTTGCTTTGTGCCCTGGCCTGGAACCTTTTAGAATTTAAGAATTGTTGGTCTTAAATTTTCCCTTAACTTGAGCCACTTTAAGTGGTTTACTGTTCCTCGTAAGCCCAACAGTCCTTCAAACGGGCCATAATTTGTTTGCACAGATGCCTGGGAGAGGGACCTGGGCACCTCAATTGCCACAGATCCCCATGGGAAAAATCCAGTAGGTTCTCACTGTTCATGGACTATGTGAGGTTCTCACAAACCGTTCTAAAGCAGGCATTTAATTCGGAGAACGGGGAGGCAGTGAGTCAGTGAGAAAGTCTAGCCACTTTCCGGCAGCCCTATCTTGATACGACAGGGCTGTTCCCGACCTGCCGTGGATGTCCCTGTCCCTGCAGGTAGATATACAGTGCTAGTGGTAGCAAGGAAGGGGAGACAAAGGCTGGTCCCCACCCAGAATTGCACTGGAAGAAGCGTATACTGAAACGCTTGCAGATTCAAGGGCCCACGAGAGAGCGGGCCATGTGTGAGGTCCCAAGGCCATGAGGGCAGGCAAGCAGACAGGGCAAGGAGTGGTGGGGGGGATGCGTGGGGGGACCTGCTCTGTCTGCAGAGGGTGCTCGATGTCACCTCCTCCAAGAGGCCTCCCCTGTCCACTCAGCCAGCCAGTCACCGCCGTGCTGCATTTCGTCTTCACACCCGTCCCCAGCTGAAATTATCTTGTGCGTAGATTTGTCTCCTTGTTGGGGGGCTGGCCCCCTGACAGGAATGAGGTCAGGGCCTTTGTGGGGGGGGGGGGGAATCCATGAATGCTAGGGACAAAGAGTCACGAGGTCGTGTCCCTCAACACTCTGTCCTGCGGCCTGTCCTTGATGGTCACCCCCAGAGAGGGTGTGCAGCTGCCAGGACACCCCAGACACCCAGGACCAAGCCATCCCCCTCAGGCCCCACTCAGGCCTCTACTCTAGAAGGTTTCTGGGAGCCTCTCCCAAGAAAAGTCTATGCGAGGACAGTTCTTGTCTGCTGGACAAATTTGCCCACCAGGGGACTTTCCAAAGTTTAGAATAGACCATCATAAGTCTTTAGGTCCCTGTTTGAACCCTGAGTTCCCAGCAGGTCCTTTGAGTCTCTGGACAAAGCTCATCACACTCCTCCCCCTGCCCCTGGTTTCGTCCAGCAGTGGAGACCATGGGGAGTGAGGAGGGCTAAGCCTCTGGGCCGGGAGACAGAAGAGAGGAGTGGGGCTGGGGTCTTCCCTCCCAGGAAGTGAAGGGGCCTGGGGGTCCCAAGCCCCTCCGCAGTCCGCCTTCGTCCCCCAACCTCGGGGGGAGGCAGTGGGGTGCAGGGCAGTGCCTCCACGTCCCACTGTCCCTAGCTCAGTGCAGGCACAGGACCAGCCACAGGAGACCCAGCAGCTGAAAATGGGCCAGTCTGGGGTCACTGGGAGGTCTGAACAGATGGGGCCCTGAGGGCCTTCTGTCCCCCAGGCCACAGGACCCAAGATAGGAGCCCTCACTCACAATCACAAAGGCTGGGACAAGGCTGGTGGTCCCTGGATGGCTGCTTCTGTCCCACAAGCTTTGGGAACTGGGGCCTGATGATGGCCTTAAGGGCAGTGTCCTGAGAAACCCTGGAGTTTTCCAGGTATGTCTGCAGGCAGAGGACAAAGGGGAAGCGGGCAGGGCTCTGCACTTATTCTCCCCCACCTCCCCAGCTGGTTCTGGGTAAAACCAGAGCAGTCTGGAAGAAGAGTTCTAATGAAGTTCAAATGAAAAACTAAGTAAACGTGTGGGTGTGTGTATATGTGTGTGTATGTGTGCGTGTATAGTATATAAGTATATATGTATGTGCATATGTGTGTGTGTATATAGTACATAGTGTATACGTGTGAGATGTGTGTGTACACATGCATGTGTGTATACACACACACACACACACACACACACACACACACACACACACACATATATTTTTCAATTACAGCATTAAAGGGTTGGATAGGGTACCGGACTGACCAAGTTGGGTTTGTCCTAGATTCTCAGAAAGCTCAGCAGTCTCCAGGCCCACATGGGCCATGATGCTGGGGAGGACTGGCTTTGGGGAGAATGTGTTTGGGGAAGTGTGGCAGCAGGCCTGGTATTGTAGGTGGCAGTTCTGCCCTCCACCAAGTTCCTATGCTAGGATAGGGCAGCAGCCCGCCTGAATGTGAGGAAAAGAGGGGCTGCAGGGAGAATGGCAACTGACCCCTCCCCTCAGTCCAGTCACAACAATGATGAACCTGGTTAAAAAGCACATCTTCCAGGAAGGAATCCATTTTTAAGGTATTATTAGTCACTTACACCTGAGAGTGAGCGAGTGTATCAGATCTTTCCTGAGAACAGCTTTTTCAGAAAGAGGGTGAAGGGACGCACAAAAAGGCACTGAGCTCCCGGCCAGAGCCGCAGGCCAAGGAAATGAGAGGAAAACAAAGCGGGGAGGAGGGCACATAGAAGACAGTGCAACTCCTTTACAACCCAGCCGATGGGCCTCAGCAAGCTGGAAGCAGGCCCGGGGGCTAAGGTGCATAAATCCAGGCCTCAGCGAGGGACACCACAGGTACGTGGAGGCACCTGCTGGGAGCAGATCACAGAGGTGACCCTGAGGTTCTTCAGAGACAGTACCGCCCTGACCCTGGACGTGAGTGGGAACTATCTCCGGACGGGGTGTGGAGGTCACACGGTGCTGACGAGAACCAACGCTGTGCTGACACTGGGTCCCGGGATCTGCTGCGCCCTCAGTGGGGTGAGAAGGTGCCGGGGGACACCTGCCCCCGGATGCTGAGCTGGGCAGGAGCTGGTTGAGCCTCCCTGACACTCCCGGCCCCAGGTCCAGAGCCAGAAAGGGGGCAGGGGCAATGAGAGACAGGAATGCTGCTGGAGACAGGGCCCGGCCTGAGGGAGGGCCCCTGAGATGCAGACCTTGCAGGTCTGTCCCGGCAGAGGGCTCGTCACACCTGTGGGGGCAAAGGTCTGTCAGAAAAGACAAGGAGGTTCCTAGAGCTGGGAGGGAAAGGGGGCCTCCGGACAGGAAGGCATCCCTTTGCCCAAGGCCCACTCATACCAGAGACCCCAAACCTGCTGGTTGATGTTGGGGGCGGGGAGGGGCTTTGCAAAGCTGCAGGGAAAGCAAAGCCAGATCGGGGTTCAATCAGCATTCTCAAGTTTGGGTCAAACAAGCTTGAGAGCAGAACCAGGGTATCCCGGGTACTAGACTGTGCAGCTGGAGGCCAATTAGTGTGTACGTGGGGGTGAGGGGTGGAGTCTCCCCAGGCCCGGCCCCTCTCTGCTCCTCTCACCTCTGCCTCCAGGAAGGAATCTGCTTTCTTTCCCAACTGGGTCCTCCTGGTGGCTGCCGGCTGTTTCCGCACCTCCTGGTTTGGGACATCAGGGTTTGGGGCAGCGGGGGGAACCAAGGCTGACTGCAGAGGGACTCGGGAACCCCAGGTTCCTCCCCTTCCTGAGAGGGAAGACCCCAGACCCACTCCTCTCTTCTGCCTCCTGGCCCACAGGCTTACCCTCCTCACTCCCCATGGTCTCCACTGCTGGAGCTCTGTTTCTCTCAGGGCTGTCCCTTCTATCATCCGGGTCATTCTACCACAAAGGCCTGTAGCACGAGATCTCGGGGAGGGACGAGGTACCTGGGGGTTCTGATCTCCAGATTCCTGGGTCCTGCTGATCCACAGGTTGAGCCTTGATGTCACTGCCCCTGAGAGCCTCATGTTCTCCTGAAAAGAAAGCCTTGCATCTCAGGGCTCGGGGCAGCTGGCAACGGGGTGGCATTTTCAGAGGTCCTGGCACAGGGACATGACTCTGCCTCACTCCCGTATCCACCTAGCACGTGCCACATACGCCCCGGAAGGCCCCCGACGGTCCCCCAGGGAATGCTGCACACAGCTTGGGAGACGGGCTTATGAACAGCAACTCGAGTCAACAGCCGGTTCTGCCAAAACGGACATGAGAAAACGTGGAGCTTTCTTTTTGAGAGAGCGCAAGTGGGGGAGGGGCAGAGAGAGGGGGACCGTGGACCTGACGCGGGCTCTGTGCTGAGAGCAGCGAGCCCAACGTGGGGCCCGAGCTCATGAATCGTGAGATCACGACCTGAGCCAAAGTCGGACGCTCAACCGACTGAGCCACCCAGGCGCCCCAGAAAACACGGAGCTTTCTAGTATTGCCAGGGTCAAGTTCTGCATTTGGAGGTCTCAGGCCTAATCAGCCTGGAGACACCCAGCTGGGCCTGAGCCCCTCACCTTCCGGCTGGAGGCTGGGTCTGCTCGGCTCTGGCCCACCAGCTCCTTCTCGAAGAGCTGGCGCTTGCTGGCTACGCCCACGGGAGCCACAAAGAACTCGGTGCGGGAGGAGCCTGGAGACTTGACCGATTCCGACCTCTGGAAAGAGAACACCGATGGCTGGCCCACGAGGGTGACGTGCACAGACCACACTTACCACGCTCATCAGGTGCCCCGGCCCCTCCACGAGAGCCCTGCCCACCTGAACAGCGGTGTGGTATCTCTCCAACTTCTCGCCTAACTTGACTGTGCTGGCCGGGAGCCTCACGCTGGCGCTGCGGGACGGGAGGACGGGACAAAACAGGTGAGACGGCTGCGCCGGGCCCGCCTGGGCCCCGAGCCGTACCCACCTACCCTTTTGGCAAAGAGAAGATGGCCCCCATCACTGAACGAGGCGAGAATGACTTGGCCAAAGTGAAAAACTACAGGAAAGTCCAGGGACTTTCATCACCTCCCCAGAAACATCCCCACTCAGCAGGACACCCCCAGGGTCAGAAATATCTGCCATTCCCCCCCATTCTTGTCACTGGACCTCACACACATCTCCCGAGTCTCCTTCCCCTCTACCTTCCGCAGCACTGCAGTCCCCTTCCCCGACCCCCTCTGCCGGCCACCCTGAGCTCTCCCCCACTGCCACCAGACCACTCCTACCCCAGACAAAGCCCAACCTGTCCTCAACAGCTCAAACCTCGCAGGCCACAGGGCAGGGACCAAACTCCCTGACACAGCATACAAGGCTCTCACGGTCTGGTCCCTGACTCCTCCCGGACACCAGCATCCACGCCACCCCCCGACCCCTTTCTCCGCGGGCTTATGTGCCAGTTAACTAGATACCTCACGCTTTTCATACTCTGTGCTTTTACTTGTGCTGTTCCCTCCATCTCAAGTCCCAGTCAGGAGTCGAGTGCTCCGTGATGTGCTCTCCAGCTCCCGCAGGCGGGGCGGCTGCAGCCACTTTGGGGTTCCATTCCTGTCCCTGCACCTCCCTGCCGGGGTGGGGGAGGCGGCTCTCGCAAGTTTAATAGTCTGATGTGAGGTGCCGAACAGAAGCAGCCGTGCCTCATTCATACGTGCACCCCGTGCCACCACCGTCACCCCACGCCTCGCCTGGGATAGTTGGCCTCTACGAATGTTTAGGGGCAGGTGGACACAGCACGAGTGCACAGGATTCCTCGTGCTCAAGCACAGCTGCTTTCCAGACCCCATTTCAGCTTCCTTCTTTCAAAACACAGTCCTCAAACTACTCGCATCAAAATCATGGGGCACGGCGATGCTTATGGCGCATGGAGACTTGCGGGGCCCCCCTGCGCTGGGTCTGCTGAAAGTCGTGGCTTCCCCTTCCCTGCGCTGTTCATGGTCCTCCTCCTGGAAGGCCCTCCTCCCCCTCCCCACCCCAACCTCCTTCACCTTCAGAGCCCCACCCAAGCCCCGCCTCCTCTAAGAAGCCTTCCCCGTTCCCCGCCCCCCCATCCCTGTTCCATCTCGCTGGGCCTCGGTCCCTCATGTTGGTCCAGTCTCCCCGCAGGGTCTGGAGCCCTGGCCGAGGACTGCACCTTCCCCTCAGGTGCTCTAGGCACAGCCTGGCACAAGGAATACGGGTGGCAGTCGCGCAGCAAACACAGACTGAACATGACCAGATCAGACAAAGCCAGAGCCTCCAGGCCCCTGACCTGCGTGTTAAGGTTGTTTCTGAGTTGTCTTTCCTGGAGTTCATCTGAAACAAGAAGGATAGTCTCTGATGAGTGACAGTCCCCAGGAGGCCATGGCCCTCCTCGAGGCAAGGGCTCAGCTCTCTGAACACTTCCTCTTCCTCCAACCCCCAACCAAACCTCTGTTAAAGATCCTCCTCTTGTCTGGGAGACACCTGCCTCCACCCACCAGGCCGGGTCAGAAGCCCCTCCCTGGCCCCACCACCACCACCAGTTCAACCATCTGTTTTCCTGTCTGCCTCCCTACTGCCCATGAGCCCTGCCAGGCAGGGAACAGCCCTGATCAATATCAGGCATCCAGCTTCCTCCCCAGGGCCTGGCACACATCAGAGGCACAAAGCACAGTCAGTCAAAAATAAGTGAACCACCCAGTGAACCAAGGAACTAAGAGTAAATTATCAGAAATTGAGAAGAGAGTCCCCAGTCCATACCACTTGTACCACTGGGGCAGAGGCAGAGTAGGGAGCGCTTGGAGAGCCCCACTGCTCTTGGCTCCTACCCTTCCCCGGGGCTCAAGCCTCCTGGGTGGGATCAGGAACTGCTGAAGGCAGGGGTGGGGCCTGCCCTGTGCCCTCTTCCTGCAGCTCTGGCCTTGTCCACTAGGTGGGGCTGCTCAGTCTCATCCACACCAACGCTCTGGGTCATTAACTGGCTCTCCCTCACTTAACCCAAGTCATCTGCTCTTGGCTACCCATGGGAATCCAAAACCCCTCTCTATCCAAAGGATCTGCTTGATATCTAACCTAAGGCCCCAATGCTGGGATAGATGCTGGTTTCCCCAGGTTGCCCTCCAGGGGACTGGAGACAAAGGTACCCTGGGCTCTCACCCGAAAGGAGATGGTCCTGGGGCTGGAGCGTTTGAGGGAGCTGCTGTAGGTGGCCTGAGTGGGTGAGGGTGTGTCCACCTCTTCCTCCTTGCTGGGGACTTTCACCTGGATGGAGTGGGGGAGTGTCATACGGGAGGTCGGGGGAGCCCGAAGCCCAAGCTGCCATGGGGACCCCATGTGGCCTGGCTCATCCCAAGAGCTGCAGGAGGAAGAGGAGAAGAAAACAGTCCTGCCCCTCTGCCTCTGCTGTGGGGACGGTGGACACAGTTCCGTGGGGCCAGGCCACCAGGCAGAACTTTCCAGCAGAACTTCTGGAAGGACGTGAGGTTTCCCCAGAGTCTGCTGGTGTCCTGAAATCCAGGCCCTGGATCATGAGGGGGTTCAGGGTGGCAGGTGCTCCCTGGCAACACAGCTGATGCCCTTTTCGGCTGCCAACTGCCTGCCCTTGCCTCAAGCGTCCCCTATTCTGACAGTGATTGGAAGCAGGTAGGGAGAGAGGAAATTGCCAAATCCAGCCCCACGGTGAGAGGACAGGAGACAGCAAGGGAGCCAGAGACCACCCAGGGCAGGATGAGAGGGGCACGTGCAGGGATGGGAGGGGCGGGGGCACTGCCAACCTGGAGTGTGATGGGCGGGAGGCGGGAAGTCACAGTCGGAGAGTCTGGCACGCCCTGTTCTCCCAGCTCCGCCAAGGACGGGGGGCTCTTCTCAGAGAGGGCACTTCCCCTCTGCTCTGTGGTGGTGGGCTGGCCTCCCCCAGAAGCCAGCCGCCCCCCTGCCTGGGGCTGTCCCAAGGCTGCCAGCCTCTTTGGAGCCAGCTTTGTCTCTGCCGCTGAGGTCTTCTCGGACACCAGAGACTTCTCAAAGAGCAACGCTTTCTCAGAAACCAGTCTCCTTTCTGAGTCTGATGTCTTCCCTGGGGCCGGCAACTTCTCAGAGCCACTTGTTTTTTCTAGAATGGCCTTCTTCTCTGAGATGGCTCTTTTCTCTGACACAGAAGTTTTCTCAGGTCCCGGGGCCTTCTCCGAGATGGAGAACTCCTCTGAGACCAGTCTCTTTCCAGGGGCTAATGTCTTCTCTGGGACGGAGGACTTCTCTGAGATAGGGGGCTTCTCTGAGACCCCCTTCTTCCCGCCTTCTGCCTCTTGGCCCGCCAAGCTCTCCTCCTCCCTGGCCCAAGGGCCCCGCTGCTCCCGGCTCAGTCTCCGGCGAGGAGGCAGCTCCGCCTCCTTCTTGGGCATGAGGGGCTGCGGCTTGGCCTGCTCTGGGCCGGAGCTGTCCCTTCCCTCCTCTGCCTCCCGCCGGACAGGGGCCTGTGCAGCCTCCACTGCCTGCCGCCTCTGCCTCCGCTCCTGCCGTGTCCTGAGGGTGGCCTGGCTGTCCTCATCTTTAGAGGCTGAGGTCTGCGGCTTGGGCACCTCGGCTTCCTCCATGCCAGGCAGTCTAGGCCAGAAGATGGAGAAGGGGTGGGAGATAAGTATCAGAGGCTATCAGAGACGGGAGACACCCTGGGGTGTACCTGACCCAATGGGGATGCTTCCAGGGCCACCGGGGAGGCACCCCACCCCCCATCGCTTAAAGAAAGATCACTTTTAACCGCCTTTACATATTGGGTTTCCACTAAGTCATTTGAACAATGCACACCACGTTTTTAAAAAGTTTATATACCCCTATAAGGTCCAACTCTGCATGTTGAGACCCAGTCAACAAACACTGACTGAACAAGTTTGTCTGCGCTGGGCCCCGTGCCGGGTGGCGGAAGTCAAAAGGAATAAATGCAGTGCTCGCCCCCTGAGAGCTTAGATCAAGACCAGAGACGTTCGGGGACTTGTCAAAGGTCGCACAGATGATCAGTGGTGGAGCTGAGGGGACAGCGCTAAGCTCTGACACGCCATCCTGCACTCCCGTTAGCCACGGTGGCGGCCACGGGCACTGGAGCAGCTCGGGGCGCACACCCAGTCCCCCTTCTCTTGGGGACCCAAGGGAACACGAGCAACATGAGAGGACTGTCCTAAACCCGTAGCACTTGGCCTCCAGCAAAAGGAGATTGTTTTCCTTCCTCACCACCCTGCTTTCCATGTGAATTGGGGCAAGTGAATTCACTGTCTAGGCCTCAGCGTCCAAATCTGCAAACCAGGCCTGTTGGGTGAAACGAGAC
The DNA here is from genome assembly GCF_018350195.1 of Panthera tigris. Classification (NCBI taxonomy): domain Eukaryota; kingdom Metazoa; phylum Chordata; class Mammalia; order Carnivora; family Felidae; genus Panthera; species Panthera tigris. The sequence goes on from NC_056678.1 coordinate 40,450,195, forward strand.
TCATTCCACGTGATTGCCCAGCACAGTCCTGGCCCACAGGGGACTTCCATTCCCTCATAACCCTAAAATCCAGGCGGCAAGAGTAGCCACCGCATCCCTCCCCTCAGAAGTGAATTATGGAGGTTCCGGGTTCCAGGGGAGACAGCCTGGGTTGTGGAAAGAGTTGAGCCCACAGAGCCTGACCGATCCGGATGGCGAGTCCGGCTCTGCCAACCTTAGGTGCGCAATCTCAGCAAGTCACCTGTGTGTGCTCTTTGACCCAGTTTCTCCATCTGTAAAATGGGTTAATGATACCTCTCTCCCGGGGATACTGTAAGGATTAAATGACTTCTATCCACCAAATGTGTAGCAAAGTATCAGCTCACGGATAGCATCAGCATATAGTGATTCTGGTTCCGAAGAGGGTGGAGGCGGGCAGCGTGGAGGAGGGTCTAGGGAAGGTGAGGAGCTTGAAGGACATCTGCGGACCCTTCATCTCATTCCCCGGGCACCCCCAGTACTTGGTCTGTCTGGGGCAGCTAAGTCCATCCGGGTCACCTGGGACAGGGAAATGGTGCCTCGTCCCCCACCCTGACCCGAGCACCTCTGGGCAGCCGGTGTGTGTCCATTCTGGGTGAGCTTGGGAGCTTCCTCGTCCGTGGTGGAGCTCAGATTGCGGTGTCGCCGCCGGCGCTCTCGCTCCTGCTCCTCCTCATCTTCTAGAGTCCACTGCCTGGCCAGGCTGGGGGAGGGGGGGTGGAGAGGATCAGTGCAGCCCAGGCAAGACTCCTGGGTCCCCGGATACCTGTTCCCAGGGCAGACCCCTACGGGGCTGGGAGAAGAGAACAAATACCCTCTAGGCCTGGACCGTCTGTAGGTGGTTATGGCGCACTTGAAAGATGGCTGGGCTGGGGCACCTGGTGGCTCAGTCGGTCAAGTGTCCGACTTCAGCTCAGGTCATGATCCCCGGGTCCGTGAGTTCGAGCCCCGCGTCGGGCTCTGTGCTGACAGCCCAGAACCTGGAGCCTGTTTCGGATTCTGTGTCTCCCTCTCTCTGACCCTCCCCCATTCATGCTCTGTGTCTGTCTCAAAAATAAATAAACATTTAAAAAAATAATAATAAAATTAAATTAAATTAAAAAAGAAAGAAACATGGCTGGGCTGAACTGAGATGTGCCGGAATTGTAACACACGCAGGTAGTCCCAAGACGTAATATGACAAACAGAATGTAGAGTATCTTGTTAATAATTCTGCTTATTGGGGCACCTGGGTGGGTCAGTCGGTTAAGCATCTGACTTCAGCTCAGGTACTAATCTCTCGGTTCATGAGTTCGAGCCCCGCATCAGTGCAGAGCCTGTTTCGGATCCTCTGTCTCCCTCACTCCCTGCCCATCCCCTGTACTCCCTCTTTCTCTCTCTCTCTCTCAGAAATAAACATTTAAAAAATAAAAATAATTCCATATATTGATTACACGTTGAAATAATATTTTGGATACCCTGGGATAAATGAGACCTATTATGAAAATTAATCATCTATTTCTTTTCACTTTTTTAGTGTGTCTCATAGAAAATTTACAGTTTTAACATGGTTCGTATTTGTGGCTCACATTACATGTCAATTAAGTTTCAAATAAAGGTACTACAAGGATTTGGATCAGACCAGAGTTTCCTATCCCGGGTACCACTGAGATTTCAGCTGGGTAACTTCATGTGCAGGGGCTGTGCTGAATTTAGGATGTTGAACAGCATCCCTAACCTCTACCCACTAGAGATACCTTAGCACCACCCCCCACTTGTGACAACCAAAAATGTCTCCTGTCTTTGCCATGTGCCCTGGGGGACAACACCACCCAGGATGACAAACACTGGGTTGGACTTGACTCTGGAATCCAGAGTAGGAAGGTGGGGCCTCCCTCTCTAGGGGTGACTAGGAACATGGGAGGGTGGGCACGGCTCTGCCTGAAGGAGGGAGATAAACTTGACAAGTTCCTTTTTCTTTTGGGTCCTGGATTCTTGGATAATATTCATCAATGGACAATGGCAGAGAAACTTTCTCAGAGGTTCCCAACAACCCGCAGGATTTCTCAGCCGTTCAGAATGGGGAGACTCACAATTACGCCTGGAAAAGGTTCCAATATCCACTTCCCTTCTCAGGAGCTCTTTGGCCTCTCTCACCTTCTAGACCCAGCTTTCACTTGTCAGGGAGCAAGGGGACTCCATACACTCTACTTTGGGTTCCTGCCCCCAGTCACCCTGCATTCACAGGACCAATCAGGCACTCCCACAGCCAGTCACCCACCCACCCACCCACCTCCTTCCGCACTCACCACCTGCCCATCTAGCCACCTGTCAACCCAAACAGCCATCCACCCAGTTACCCCCCCACTTCCCTGCCCAATCCCACCCACCCACCAATCATCTTTAGCCACCTGCCCTACCATCCCCCGCACCTCGCTGCCAGCCCACCCCATCTTCCATCCAACCACCCTTCCATCCCAAGCGAAGAGCAAATACGTCTCTAAGCAACTGCAGTGAACCAGCAAGTCAGCAACGGCGGGGGGGGGGGGGGGGTTCACAGAACAAGGCAATGTCCCTGCCCTAAAGGTACCCACTATCGAGTGAGAAAGAAAAGCGTGTCCACCAATAACTCCCCCAACCAAAGCAAAGAAATTGCTCTGCAGGGGAGAGAATGATTAGTGCAGGCCAAGATTATCAAGAAAGGCTCACGGACAAGACTGAACGAACCTGGGCTGGACCTAGGGGGGTGAACAGGATTTTAATAGAGGTGACAGGGGGCTGGAGAGAATCTGGCAGTCCAGGCAGAAAGGAGGGCCTGAGCAAGCCTAGAGGTTAGAGGTAGGGGGGTTGGCGGAGCAAGAAGATGTGCTTCACTCAGAGCCCTGGGAGAAAGTTTGGGCTAAGAGTAGCATGCCCTGAGAGTCAGCAGAGCAAGCCCTCTCTGGAGCCTTCCTATGACTCCCCCAGTGCTATCTGGGGCCCTACAGATAGGAAGAGTCTGGAAAAGGCCTTCTTCTTCCCTCCCAGAGTTACTGTAAGGCCTTCCTTTTGCCACTATCAGGTGTCTCTCCCAGCCTATCCCTCTGCCCAGCCCTATACCTTCTAGACCTTTTCCCCTCTTGCAGAGTATTGCCATGCAACCAAGACTCAACTGAAGGAACAGACGTGTTTTCTGGGGAAAAAAAAATCATGCAAACCCACAAATTTTGCAAACAGAATCGGATATGAAAAGCACCTATGGAGCCTCCAAGGAAAGATTCCTCAAGGCTGCCTCTTGTAAGGCTGAGTCTACTCCTCCTCCCCTGGTGCACATCCCCCTCTTTCCTCTTCCTCGGTTTTCTTTACTAAAATGAGGAGAAGGAGCCACACGATGGCTCCGATCTGGTTTTCTAAGTCCAACATCGTGCTGATCCAACATTCACCAAGTAATTTTTGAGCACTGACGACGTGCCAGGCATACTTCCAGGGATCGGCGTGCAGCAGAGAAGAAGACGGACAGAGTTCTTCCGGTCACGGAGCACATAGTGCAGGGGGCCGGGGTGCGGTCAGTGAGCAAGGAAATGAGCACATGGACAAAGCAACGTCAGCAAGGGACACAGGACAAGAGAACCAGGTAAGGGGTAAGTGAGAGACGATGACTGGGAGGAGAGGGCCCTCTGAGAAGAAGCCAGAGGAGCCGGATCTGGAGGCAAGGTGGCCCAGGAGGAGGGCACAGCAAGTGCCAAGCCCTGGGTGTGACAGCTGGCTGTTTGGGGGAAGGGAGACCCAGAGCGAGAGTGTGGCCCGCAGGGACCTTGGACAGGGAGGAGAGGCCAGAGAAAAGGCCTTCATAGACCAGGGAAAGAATGTGGGTTGTACTCAAGTGTGCTGGAGAGCCACTGGAGAGTTTTACATAGAGGAATGACATGACAGAATTTATTATTATTATTATTATTATCTCTGGCTGCTGAAGGAAAAAGAATTGAGGGTGGCAGAGGGAGAAGGGAAACAGGGGCACCCATCAGGAGGCTCCTGCAATCGCCCAGGTGACAGCTATGCTGGCGGTGGTGAACTTGGTAGCGACAGAGAGAAGGAAAAAGGGATGGACTGGGAACACATCTTGGAGACAGAGCCAAAGGGGGATTGTGGATGGAGAGGAGAAAAAAAGAAGAAACAAGGAAAACTAGATTTCTGGCCTGAGCAATTCCTGATGCTGTTAGTACGATGGGAAAGATCAGGGGAGGAAGGAGTTTAGGGAGCCGGTGGGGGGAGGAAAATTCCATTTCCGGCTTGTTTGGGGTGAGGAGAAGAAAAGGAGACCAAGGAGACTGGAGGGCGGAGGGTGAACCTGAAGGGAGGAATGAGGTCCTGTCCAAGACCACAGGGGCAGGGGGTGGTGGGGACAAGAAGACCAGCACAGAGTAGAGAGAACAGAAGTGTCTGGTCCACAGGAAGGCAGCTCGACGGATTGGGCCGGAGCCAGGCTGGACCAGCAAGGGAAGAATGGGAGTCAAAACCGAGGGACCGGTGAGAGCCAGCAACTCTTTGGAGAAACTTTCCTCAGAGAAAAGCAAATAAAATGGGACAGTGCTAGAGCAGAATGTGGACTCAAGGAATGACTTTTTTTTTTTTTTTTTACATTTATTTATTTTTGAGAGAGAGAGACAGAGCATGAGAGGGGCAGAGAAAGAGGGAGACACAGAATCCAAAGCAGGCTCCAGGCTCTGAGCTGTCAGCACAGAGCCGAGGAGGGACTTGAACTCATGAACAGCAAGATCATGACTTGAGCTGAAGTTGGATGCTCAACCGACTGAGCCACCCAGGTGCCCCCAGGAGTGGTTTTTTAATTGAGGTGTAATTTATATACAATAGACACACATCAAATTTTGTTTTCTTTTTAAAGCCAGGCAAATGAAGGGGAGTGGAGAAGGTATGAGAAGTTAGGAAGGAAGGTATGAGGCTGTTGTCCTGCAGGGAGAGGAGAGACCACAGGCCAGGGTACCTCTCATCTCCAGCATGCACCACGGCTCCTGGCACACAAGCGCCAGTGAATGTGGAATGAACAAGTGTGACCGTCGACTCTCAGATGTGCAGGCCTCTCCTCCTCCCTGAGAACCGAAAGCCTCTGTCTTGACAAGGAAGAGAACAAAGCAGGGACAAATCCTCAGCTCCCCCAAAGGCAACCTGCCCATCTCTTACGAGCCAGGCTCTGATGCCCTCCCATTCCTCAGCTGAAGTTGGTTCACGAGAGATCATCAATTCGTGTGTGGTAAATGAATGATCAATCTTCAGATACACATAGCCTACAGGGGTCACGTGAAGGCCTATGGGAATCTTGTTTAAGTTCTGAGGTCAAGGCCATAAGGCTTTGATTGCAGCCCTTCTCCATCAGACGTGGAAATGCCAACTTCATCGGGCTCTCATCTGAGGCCATGTTTTCAGCTCTCTCCTTCTCGGGACTTATTCCCTCCCCCCATGAACACTTTGGGACCAGCTCTCGTCCTCCAAAGCTGAAGGATCCATCCACGGGAAAGTGCCCCACAAAGCCGGAAGCTCTTCTCCCCTGACCACACCCAGCTGGGCTGGGCTGGAGCCTCCAGGATTCCTTGGTCCTGAGCAACCCCGTTCCCACACGCTCCTCTCAGCCCTGGGGGAAGCAGCTTATTTGTTTATTCTCCAGTGGGGCCATATATGGAGTGTGATCTGCCAGAGCCTGGTCTCCTCAGAAATGACTCACCCACCCCCCCACCCCTCCCCAGGCCAGCCCTAACCCTAAGGGGTCTCCAGGGCTGGAACTGCAGGAGGTGGGGCCCAGGTGTCCTTGAATGTCCACCAGTTTTAGGCCATGACCCCACAGTGCACCCAAGGTGGCTTGGTCACTCCCCTGCTGCTCACGAATCATGGGGCTGCCTTCAACCCCTGGCAAAACACGAATCACTTCACCTTCACCACCTTCACCACCACCCCACCCCGGGGGAGAAATGCTATTGCCAATAACTTGCTATCAGATGAGGAAACGGATAGAACTGGGGGGAAGGACGGGCAGGTGTCAGTATCCAGGAGGGGCCTCAGCAGGTATAGTTGTCGAAACCCCCGTAATAAATAAATGGTAACGAAGGGCCTTAGAACGTTTAGCAGCACACAACTATTTGTGGAATATGGTAAATAGCTCAATAAATGAAGGAACCAAGAAGTAAAGGCAGTAACATAGAAGTGCTTACTATAATGCCAGGCACTGTTCTGAGTATTTTACAAATAACATTGACATTAAACCTCACAACAGCCCTGTGAGGAAAGGTGGTGTTATCCCCATTTCACAGACGAGGAAATGGAAAGTCACTGGGGCTAGTAAATTTCCCAAGATGCCACAACTAATAATATAACAATAATAATAATAATAATAATAATAATAATAAGATTCCATCCTAGGTCAGCCTCTCACAAGCCCGTACCCTTAACCACAATACCAAATGCTGGTAAAGGATGTCCTGGGAGGGCGGTCCCTCAGCCAGAGTGAGGCCCCACCTTCTTACGAGCCCAACGGAGTATATATTCAGAGGAAGGAGCAGGGGAGGCTGGGAGGGCCTCTGACCTGGTGCACTTCCCCACCCCAGGACAGGCCAGAGGTCACGGGAGAGCAAAGGTTTGGGAAAGCCCGGTGGCCAACACATTGACCAGAGCCAGGCCCAGGATGGAACCTGGGTCCCACCATCCAGGAGTCCCAGTCACTCTCACCAGCTGATGCCACAGCCCTAGGAGGCTGCCCCACCACACCCACCTTCACCACAATCCTTTCCTCTGCCTCCTGGCCTTCATTCGGAGACAACACCCCTGTCTTTGCCTCCATGTAGGGCTGCTACCCTTCCCAATACAGCACTCACACCGCTATCAGCTGCTGCAGACCAGACAGAAGTTGGATCTAAGGAAGAAACCCCTTCGCCCCTGCCCTGCAGGGGACCTCAAAACAAGCTTGAAAAACAGATCAAGGCTCAGCGGCTCTGGTTAAAGTAGAGGAAGGGAGGGGGGGAAGGCTGCCCCAGAAGCATCTGTAGAACCCCGGACCTCAAGGAGCAGGATTTGCAAACCTCTGAAGGAAAGAGGAGCTGGGAGGCCCAGCTCTGACTGGCTGTGGGACTTTGGGCCAGTCTTCAACCCCTGAGGGAGACAGGTCTCTGGTTCCCCTTCTGCACAATGAGGGGTCACCACAGGTGGTCACTGAAGTCCCCTCAAGCCCTGATGGCCTAGGGAGAGGTGTCAGGGGAGGGCAGTGCTGGGAGGTGGGAGGTCTGCTCAAGGCCCAGGTAGGGAAATGATTAACAGCTGGCTACTCAGTCCCAGGCACTCTCAGACCCACCCCTCACCCCCTGCAGACAGGCCCCGCCCAGCCTCTACCGTCACCCAGCCAGCCAAGGGAGGAAAGGACGAGGCCACTAACCAGGGCGCCCTGCCAGCCAGCTCACCGCTGCCCCCAGCCCAGGGCTGGAGCATCTGAATTCCTACTTCACACCAAGGCTAGGCTGCAGGCCGGCCCTCAGCTCCCCACCTGGGCCCTGGCTGGAGCCACACCGGTCACACCCTCACCATAGTCCTCCCCAGCCTGGGAGACTCGGTTGACAGTGACTCACAGCCCTTTCCCTCCTGCCCGCTGAGGCTTGTTCACGAAGGGAGCAGGGAAGGAGCGGTCCTCTGTTCCAGGTGCCTCATCAGGGTGACTGTTGGCAGCAGCTGTGTCTGCCCACGGGGCTCTGTGAGGGCTGGGGCCAGCAGGGAGGGCCGGCCAGGGGCTCCTGTGGCAGGACTGGTTCTCCAGGGCGTGCCTGGCACTGACCCTGGACATCCCGTGGGAACTCAGCCCTACCCCAGCAGCCACAAGTCCATCTGAGCAGTGGACAAGCTAAGACCAGACCCTGCTCCCATTTGTAAAGTTCTCATGCCCCAGCTGCCCACCCACCACACACGCACACCCCATACGGATCCAGGCATGCTCTCAGACACAAAATCACATACATCCCACCGTCTGTGAGCTCCTGAGGAAGTTGTGTGTGGTTTGCATTTTTAACCCAATGCCCTATACGGAGGTCTCCCGTAAACATTCACACCAAACAGACTCAGACTCCTAAGGCCCAAACTCAGCCACATAAGAACCTACTACCCACACAGATGCCTCCACACCGCACAGGCCATAAACATGCTCGCCCACACATACACCTGCATGTACACATACAGGCACACATCCATAGGCACAGATATGCCCACACCTAGGAGAAAAGACACTCCCACATCAACCCCCATGTACACTGACCCACACACAGAGTCCAAGGTCTGGACCCCCAAGCTCCACCCTCAGCACAGACCTTCCCTGGGGTGTGTCCAACCTCCCTGGCAGCCTAGGTTCCTGTTTTCCAGGGCACTGAGTTCCTTCCATTCTCGGGGCTTACTTTATCCCCTTTCTAGATCCCTTGGGCCCCTCCACCTGGGGGGTTACCTGGCCACTGTGCTTCAGAGCAGTGTGAGGTCTTGAGGGCCTGAGGAGGTGGGCTCCCAGCCCTGGGGAGATGAGACTGAGATGCTGGAGAAGCTCTGGGACCCTTCTGGAGGGAGGGGAAGGAGACTCTAGAGCACTAGAGAATGCCTGAAAGCAGCCTTAATGGGGAAAGCCTGGGGAGGGTGCTGGTCTGCCCCTGCAGAGACTGCCTTGGCCTCAGGATCCAAATGCCCACCTGGGAGGGTCAAAAAGGCCAATTTCTCCTTGGCTGAAGCCTACGGGATCAAAGGAGTAGGAATCCAGCTCAGAGCTACTACGTGGGCCTCAGTTTCCTCAAGGGCAAAATGGGTGTATGTGACAGAAGCTGCTGGGGATAAGGAGGTGAACATGCTCATGTGGACACTTCTGAGCAGAGGTGCAGGGTAGCTCTGAGAGGAGTCACCGGGGGTCACCAGCCACAGTGAGGGGCGCTGCCTCCAGGACAACCCCCCAACACCCCAGTCTTATCTAACCGTCACAGGATGCCCAGCAGGCAGAGATTAGATACCCAGTTTCCTGACCCTTTGAGGGACTTCCCTACAAATAAGGAACGAGGCACAAAGGGGAACAGCAACTATCCTAGGTGATCCAGCCCAGACACCACCCGAAAATGCCAAACTCAGAATCTGAGCTTCATTGGGGCGGGGGGGGGGGGGGGGGGGGGGGGGGGGGGGGCGGGGACGGTGTCTGTTGCACCCTGGTCTCTCAATCCACTGATCCTTCTACTTCCGACCCTCCGAGGAAGTGGTGCCCCCACTCCTCCTCGGCAAGAGGGGCTGAGGGACCCCTCCCCAGGGCCCCCCTCTCCCAGTCTCTACCAGAGAAACGTGGCAGCAAGGGAGGCTTGTCTGGAATGAGGCTCGGCGGCAGTAACTCTTAAACACCTCCCCAAACCCCCAACGCGTCCCCGCAGGGGGTCGTGTTTGAAGGGGGCTCTCCAGGTCGGGCCCAGCCTCCCCCAAGCACCCCGTGTGCGGCCACAGTCCCCAAGAGGAGGAAAGGAAACCGTCGGGGAGCGAGAACACCGCCCTGTCACTTAAGAGTTCCCCAGTGTGCCCCCGGGGCCGTCCCCCCTTACGGAGCAGCAGGGCCAGCAGGATCAAGGCTCAGAGCCCGCCTCCCGGGCGGGAAGGGGTGGGGGGTGAGGGGCCGGCCCGCGGAGGAGACCCCGGTGCGGCTCCCCGGGGCCCGCCGCGGCGCTCACCTGGACAGCGCGGACCAGTCCTTCCTGCTGACAGCCATGCCGCTGAGCCCGCGGGCCGCCGTGTGCGCGTGCAGGGCCCGGCGGCCGCCGCCTCACCTGCGCGCCCCTCCCCCGCCGCCCGGCCCAGGTAGGGTCACATGGCCGCTTATCTCGGCCCGCCCGGCCCGCCGCCGCGAGCCGCCTCTCCGGGGTGTGGGCGGCCCCGACAAAGCCGCATTGATCTCCGCCCCGGCCGGCCCGACCGCGCGCCTGCCAGCGCCGGCCAGCTGTCGGACAGGCCGCCGGACGGACCCACGGACGCACAGGCCGGCCCGGGGTCGATCGGCCGCCCGCGGCGAGGGCGGGGGACTTCCTGCTCAGAACCAGTCGGACCAGCTCGGCGCTGGGCCGCCTCCTCTCTCGCAGGGGCCTCGCGGGGCCCGGGGTGGCGGGGAGTGGGGCGGCTGGAGGGGACCCGAAGATCAGGGTCAGGCCGAGCATACGGGCGGTAAACCGACTTAGCCCCGTGAAACTTACGAGCAGACGCCGAGCGGGAAAGTTAGAGCAGGCACCGTAACCTCGGGTCTGCAGCCCTGGGTGCCTCCCGGGCCCTTGGCACCCACCCCGCCCCTAATAGCACCCCCCACCCCCACCCCGAGATGAGCTGGGTCGTGCTTTCGCTATGCCGCATCCAAAACTGCCAAACGCGCCCCCTGTAAAGCCAGCATCTCCACAAAATGAGATTTAAGAAGATTCAATTCAGCAAACATTTGAGCGCCCACAGCTCTGAAAACACAATGATGTCAAAGGTACTGTCCTTGCTTTGCTGATACTGGACTTTGGGCTGGAGGGGCAGGGTGTGGAACAGGGCAGAGGCAGATCAGCTTTTCCCCCGGAAGGAGTGAACCCGATAACCAGGACTGGAATTTTGGAGCCACTTGAAGGCAACTCAGGCACCACCAGCACCCCCTGGGTCCCTTAAAGGGCCCATCTGGGCTGGTGGGTGTCGGTGCTTTCTAGCCAGGAACCAGCAGCAGGTGGGCAGAGAGAGGGCCAGTCACTGAGCACCGAGAGTCTTATCACCCCTGATGGATCAGAACTGCAAGGTCAGCAGCAGCTGTTCCTGGTCTGAGAGGGACGAGAAGCAGCCCCAGGTGCCAGGAAAAGAAGATGGAGGAGAGTCAACTGCCAGCACTCCGACCTTGCTCCCCAGCCTGGCCTCCCTTTGGCGCTGACCCAGGACTGATTGTCTCTACGGTGCCCTCCAGCTCTGAGATCTCACAGTGACCAGCAAGCCAGCTGCTGAGCAGAAACCTGGAAACAGAGACATAGCTAAGCATCTCCTTCCCCCCAAACACCCCCTCCTCTGGGGAGCCTTCCTTCCTGGCATAGGAGGTGAGGAGTGAAGTTTAAGGAGTGAGTGCCGAACTGGGAGCCTGGAGACTTGGCTTTGAGCTCTGATTCTGCCATTTATGAGCCATGCGACTTGGGCCAAATCACTTCTATGTCGTGGAAATAATGACACTTTGCTTCCTTCCAGATTGCGGGGATCAAATGAGTCCATCACGGAGTGTTGGGGAGCAGCGTTAAGGTTGACAAGGCCCCAGAGAGTTCTGAACAGAAGCCAAGGAAGGACCCAGAGCTGTTTGCTCGACCAAGAAAAGACAGGGAGGGGATGGTCGTAAGCTGTGTCCCTGGATACTTCGATACAAGGTCTGACACTTCTGTCTGTCAGCCTGCTGTCTCCCTGGGGGCCTAGGGAAGGGAACTTTCCTTCCAGGGTTTGCCAGTGGTCCTCAACTTAGGAAGAAAAATACTCCTAGTCATTTGATGCCTGGCCCTTCCAGGGACACTTCATGAAGCCAGGGGACAGTCAGGTATCTGTCAGTCCAAAATCCAAAACCCTCTCTATGGATGTAAAAAAAAAAAAAAAAAAAAAAAAAACCCAAAGACACGGAAGGTCGGTACGCAGATGACTCTAGAAGTAAGGAAAAGTGAATTAGGTACATCTTAAAGTCCAGAGAGTTCTTTGGGGGCGGGTATTGTATATTTTACTAGGCACTTTCTATGTGCCAGGCACTCTGCTTGGTGCTGTGCCAGCATAGTGGTTTCCTCGAGCTGCTTGGGACAAAGTGCCACAAATTCAGGGGCTTCGAACAACAGAAATTTATTTCCTCACAGTTCTGGAGGGTAGAAGTCCAAGATGAAGCTGTTGGCAGACAAACTGCCTCCTCAGGCCCTGAGGGGAGAATCACTCCTTGCTTCTTCCTAGCTTCTGGCGGTGGCTGGCCATCCTGGGAGTTCCTTGGCTTACAGTTGTGTCGTTCCAAACTCTGCCTTTATGGTCACATGGAATTCTCCCTATGTCTAGGTGTCTGTGTCCACAGTGCCCTCTTCTAATAAAGGCACCAGTCATGGGGCGCCTGGGTGTCTCCAGTGGTTAAGCATCTGACTCTTGATTTTGACACAGGTCGTGATCTCCCCGGTCATGGGATCGAGCTGTGCGTTGGACTCAGTGCTCAGCCCAGAACGTGGAACCTGCTTGGGATTCTTTCTGTCTCTCTGTTTCTCTCCCTCCCTCTCTCTCTGCTCCTCCCCCGTGCACACTCAAGTTCTCTCTCTCTCAAAATAACTAAATAAAACTTAAATAAATAAGGCATCAGCCATTATACGAGGGCCCACCTCATGCAGTATGACCTCATGTTGACTTAATTACATCCACAAAGACCCCATTTCCCAATAAGGTCACATTCTTAGGCACCAGGGGATAGGAATTAAACGTATCTTGCGGGGAGACGTAATTCTACCCACTACAATCAACAAGTGGCTTTGATTGCAGTGACACAAAGATGATAAGGATTCAGTTCCTGACCTCCAGACATTCTCACTCTAGCAATGGGGACGCACACACATTTCCACAAACGTCCGCACACCCAGGCCTCTTGCCAGAGAGACCTTCGTAAAAAGTGGAAATTATGTCATCAGGAGAGATTAATAGAGGGATTGGGAAGTCCTAAAGAGGAAAGAACATCTGGTCGGGCCTTGAAAGTTAAATGGAACTCAACTTCCAGAAAAGGCAGTCGAGCATCCAACTACCAGACACAGTGGAAGACGTAGGGGCAAAAGTGGAAGGTGCTTATGGAACAGAGAGACGACTCATATGCCTGAAGCTTCGAATGCCTTCCAAGGCTGACGGGAAAGATGGGGGGGCAGCTGGTGAGGTCCCAGTGTGTGGTGCTCAGGAGTTACCTTTTCGTGTGGAATATAAGCAAAAGGGTTCATGGCCTCTGAATGGGAAAGGTCATGAGGTCAGATTGGAAGGAGGAGGCCATTCTTTACAGTCCACAAAAGAAATGAAAGGGGCTTGAGCAAGGGCCTCTCCCCAAGGGAGAGGGAGAGGAGAGGTGTTGGAGAGCAAGAGCCTTGGAAAGTTGAATTGTCAAGACTGAGTTGGCTGATGGCAGGTGGTGAAGTAGGAGAAATCCAGAACTCTCACCTCCCTAGCCTGAGGGGCTGGGTGAATGCAGGTGCCATGGATGAGACTGGGACGCAGGGGGAGGAGGAGGCTTAGGGAGGAGGGTGACTTTAGACCACTGGGGGTTTTTCAGCCTCCGCATTATTGACATTTTGGACCTGATAATTCTCTGTGGTGGGGACTGTCCCTGCATTATAAGATGGTCAACAGCATCCCTGGCCTCTACTCCTTAGAATTTCAGGTCCCTGGAGAAAGCCAGGGGGAGCTGTCCAAAGATGGCTGGCTGCGGGAGTGTGGGTGCTCAGAAGACAGCTTCGCCTGTTTTCTTTGGCGGGGCAGGGGGGAGGATGGAGGGATCCCTGAGGACAGGCGGGGGAGGGACGTGTTAATGTTCAAGATATCTGTGCCCATGTGCTGGCAACCTGAGTGTCTTGTGAGTGTCTTGAGAAGAGAGCAAATGCCTTCTTCACCTCAGTTTCCCCTCAACTCTATGCCTAGTGTAGTGGGTGCTTGGTAAAGGATTGGAGAGTTGCACTCACTGGCTTTGGGAAGAAGAACAGGAAAACCCAAATAGTCTGAAAACCCTGCCGAGTGTAACTTTGGGAGCTGGGTCGGGGAGAAGCTGAGATCGGGGTGGAGGTGGGGGGACTCTAAGTATCCGTTGGCCTCCAGGATGGGGCAAAACCAGGATATCACGCATCAGCAATTACCACAGTTGCCGGTGAGGGTGCATGTGGTACAGACCAGCAAAAGTGAAGATATCATTCTTGGCGGCCCAGCAATTGCACACCTGGGGAGAGAAACTCTCGAGCAGGAGCGGCAGAAGAGAGGCTCATGAGTATTCCAGGCAGCACCGTTTATAGTAGCAAAAATCTGGAAACCACCTCAGTGTCATCAACGGGACCACGGATGAGTAAGCGATGGCATTTTGGTCATTTCACAGCACTGGAGATGAGCTACAGCTAAGTGTATCCACAGGAGTGAATTTTACAACCCTCACCTCGCAGTGGAAAAAGCAAGAAGCGTGCATTTCTGTCGGGTTTACACGCCCCACCCCCCACAAATGCAAAAGTAAACGATGTCTTGTGTAGCAATTCCGAAATGCGGAGCAGCACTGTGAAGAGAACCAAGAGAATAGTAAACACAGAGTTGAGGATAGTGTTTATCTTTGTGGAGAGGAAGGGCCTTTGAAAGTATTTGCAATCCCCTCCATCTTAACGTGAGTGGTTGGCATAGGGGTGTTCATTTCATAGCTCTTCAATGTACAGACATTAAAAACCGCAGGCATGTGCCGGTCACTTCCTCTGGGGAGAATCCGCGAAGGTAGGGCATGTCACGTGGGGAATTCCGAGGTCAAAGGCAAGGGGTTCTCAAGACTTCCCAGCCAGCAGTGGGGGAAGGGGTCATCTCTCTCCTCCCCTGCCAGAACTGATGTCTGGAATCCCCACCCTCAACCCCTATCGACAAAGCTCCTAGGGCAGCTTCCCCTTCTCTAAAGAGGCCAGAGTGGAGATTTAGGGGGATCCCCTGGCCCCAAACCATCAGATTTGTAAGTCACACCCTGACATTTCAGTTTTATTCTCATTCATATATACCCGCTAAACAACTGCCAGACCACTCTCCGGGAAGGCAGAAAACAAATAAGTGAAGTAATCACACACACACACACACACACACACACACACACACACACAGAACAGTGGTTCCCTGGCTTTGGGTTTTTACAAATTCATAACACTTTTTAAATACGAATCCCCAAATGGTGTTGCTACCATTTTATTTTGCAAAGGAAGAACATTAAAAGACAATTACCACCCACCATCCTCTGCTCCATAAGTAAAGAATATTTTAATACTAAAATAGTAAGACAAAGGCATGCATAGGTCCGTCCTTGTCACTGAGTACAGTTAGCTTTGTGGAAACTTCACCCCAGGGGCCCTGGCTTCCTCAGCAGCACAGTGGGGCAGTGGAAATTTGGGTCACAAAGAGCTCATGAGGAGAGTTGCATCCGCGAAGCACCAGTACGAGGGACACGCGGGCGTCCACCCCACTCTGTGACAGGCAAGCCACTGCATGCTGTGTGCACACGTACCTGGCTCACCTTCAGATGAACAGCTGGGAATGTTCACACACACACTCCTCCCCCAGGGCCTCCCAGTTTGGAACACGCAGATGAGGCCACACTTCTCTCCGAAACCTAGAGGGTCGGGCTCACCCAGCCTGTGCTGGCCGGTGACAGGGGTAGTTGTTGTTGGCACTGGACCCAAACGGGTGCTGAGCCAGGCCAGAGGTGGGCCACCCACTCAGGTCACCAGGCCTCTGCCTCTGGCTGGGATAGCAAACCTCCACCCACATCCAGTTTTCTCAGTAGACTGGGGGTCCAAGGACCTGTGTTTTCATCCCCAATTATGTCTGTGACCTTGAACAAGTCACTTTCCTTCTCTGGGCCTCCAGATGTTGACTGCAGTTCTCTGTGCCGGTGCCAGGGGGTTATAGAGACTCACACTGCTCCGCCAAAGGGACTCACTGGCCAGCTTAGGAGTGTGTCTGGGGAGTAAGAGAATACCCTTGTTCCTCAGCTCCAGTGAAGGAGCCTCAGGCTGGCAAGCTTTGGGGAGTTTTGAGGAGAGAGCACTGATGCGGTCATGAGAGGAGGCTGCCGCCTGCACTGGTCCCAGCAACCTGTCCCAGCCTTCAGTAGTTTGGTCACCCAGCTGGAACGGAACCGCCCCCCTGGCTGCCCAGCCCAGATCCCTGCGGGGAGTCTGACTTACTTCGTGGGGGGCCTCTGGGGCTAATGTTTAACTCAGCTCCCTCCTTCAGCAGGGCACTTTAGCCCCGGCAGCCCTGGACGTTGGGCCTGCCCTGATCAACCTGCTGGAGGTGGGCTCCAGACAGACAGGGGGCCTGGCCTCCTGCCCCCATGGAGTTAGGGCACTCGTGGGGAGGGAGAGGCAGCCGCTGGCCTCCCGAGGACTCTGGGGCAGGCAAGGGCGTTCGCAGGTGGCATTCTGCCCTGGCCCTTCCTACCAAGGAGAGAGAGGCGCAGCAGGTCCATCTCGAGCTGCAGGGGAGACGTTTACCCAGCTTAACCACAGGCCTCCCCCAAGAAATCGCCCCTCCCTGCGCCCCCAGTTCTGGCCCCAGTGTTGGAGGAAGACCTCGCCTTGGCTCAGTTGGGGGACATTTGTATCTCATTTGAATGCCTTCCCTTTTGGTAGGGATTTTGGGATTCCTCAGGTGCATAGGGTGGGCCCCTGAACCCCCCGCCGTGTCCCTTCCAGAAGGTGGCTGCTTGGGCTCTTAGTGGTAAGTCAGGCCCCAGGAAGCACTACCCCAAAGGCAGGTTGACCGAGGCTCCAGTTGCCGGTGTGCAGCTACCAAACCCTGTGACTTGGGGTGAATTACCTCACCTCTCCAAGCCTCCACGTCCTCACCCACCAATCCAAGACGAGAGGATCTATTTGTTAGCATTTTGGGAGAATGTAATGGTATAATTCTGATAAAGCATTGAACATCATATTTATTCTTATTAAAATAGTGACTAAGCATACGGGCTCTCACAGACTGCCTGGGTTGAATCCTGGCTCCTACCTGTGCGACCACGGGAAGACGCTAGCCTCTCTATGCCCCAGGAATAGCACCTTTCTCATAGAGCTGTTGTGAAGGTCAAGTGTGAAGGTGTGTACAGTGTGGTGCCTGGCACTTAGTAAATGGGCTGCATGTGGGATCTGTTTTCAGTGGGAGGCCCAGGTCCCAGCTCAGCTCCCCCTGTATCTGGTCCGGGTCGTGCTGGCCCTCCGTGGGGAAAGGGGTGGAATCGTGGCTCTCCGGATACCATGCCTCCCACCCAGGCCCTGTTCACAGCTACAACGAAATGAGCAGCCCCCTCCCAAGATTGCTGTCCCACCCAAAGCAGCCCTGTGACGGCACCTGCCTCTTCCCTCACCCACTCAGTTCCCATGGTTTTGGCTCTCTGGAAGCGTTTTGCCTCTTTGCCCTTGGTCCACCCTCACGGGAGGTGGATTAGGTTCAGCCGTGCAGGGAAGCAGGAAAAACCAAATGAGGACCTCCGGAAAGCCTTTGGATGTCCGTGGCCCTTTCCCAGAGGGCACCCACCTTGGGTGTGTTGAGTTGGCCCCAAGGGCTCTCTGCACCGAGGTGTTTGTTTTGAGTCAGACCTGGGGCTGGTCTCCTGCCTCTGTAGGGCAGGGTGGAGACCCCAGTCTGCCAGGGCCCCAGGTTAACAGTCGACTGGTGGAACTGATGTTTGGCTTTGGAACTTGGGGCCAGGCTCTCTCAAAGGGCTGAGAAGAGGCAAAGCAAGGAGACCATGCTCTGGACCCAGGCCAGCCGGGAGGAGCCCTCTGAGGCAGGGAAGGGTGGGTTTCTGTGGCTGCCCGGGCACGAAGCCCAACCCCATCCTCTGTGTACAGACCGGCCCCATCAGGTTCTCCAGCTTCGTGTGTGCGTATGAGAGAGACTGGGTGTGTCCACGCCTAAGGCTTTCTGAGTATGGTAGGAGCTGTGCTCTTTGCACACATCTGCCTTTCTGCCTACTGAGCTGGCTGTCGCAAGAACCCCAAGCAGAGTGTTGCCTTCCCTAAACGCATCCCAAGCTCCTGGTCCTTCAAGGGGCTGGCAGGCTGAGCAGATCTGGGTCCGAGGGCCTGCCCCAGGAAGTAGCTGGCCCTGCACTTTGTACTCAGCTTCTGGCATTTGTGGCAGATAATACCCTGGGAGCAGAGGGCAGAACAGGGACTCACCGGGTGGAAGGAAGGGGGACTCCTCAGACAGCTCAGCCTCTCTGGGACCAGGGCTGAATTGATCAAAAAGTCAAAGGGCCCCGGTCGGGGACAGCCACTTTCTTTGTAGGCTTAATTCAGGAGTCACCAGGACACCGCCCTGAAAAGCCAGGCTCTGCTCTACCCAGAACTTTGGTCTCTGTTCCATAGGAGCCACTCTCCTTGGTATGTGGGAGGGCAGCGGGGGAGGCTGTCCCCTCCCCTGATTCCACCCCAGCAGGCTCACACCCCTCATCAGGCTTTGGGTCCAGATATCAGTGGAATGGAGAAAGGACCTCACCTAGAGGGCAGACCACTGGTCGGCCCACCCCGAGGCAAGTGGATATGGAGGATATGACCAGTCCAGGAGTGTGAAGAGAAACTGGGAGGAAAGTGGATGAAGGTGGAGGGAGCAGGGATCAGATGTAAAGGGCAGCCCCAGGGATGGCGATGGGGAAGGAGCCACCTAGTGGCCAGACTTAGAACTGCGAGTTGTCCCTCCTGCCTGGGCCAGGGCGCTGAGTAACTCTTGCCCAGGCCTGTAGGACCAGGTAAGGGGCTGAAAGCACCCTGACCTCTCAGCCCAGAATACTCAGGAATATCCAGCAGCTTCCAGGGAGAGCTAATGCAGGTTTTCAGAGAAAGGGAACTGTGAAATCAAGCAGGGCAAGGGGCTTTGAATGCAGAAGCCCATTCTGCTGGCTGGAGTCATTAGGCGGGGCTGGGGTTGTTCCAGAGGCTAGGGCCTGGGTAATCTGAGTGTCCTGGATGGTGACAGGGTGCTGTTTGATGTCACTGGGGCTGCGCAGAAGGGGTCCCAGAGGGACCTTAGCAGGCAGCTGCCAACTCCTTAGACCTCCATTCGGACCCTGAGCTCATGCCTCGAGCCCAGAACAGCCATCTCTTCAGACTCCCTGTCTTTCCTTTTCTTCTGAGCACTCACAGCCAGAGCTACAGAAATGACCAGAACCCTGGTTTTTAATGGAGAAGCTGTGATGCCTGGGGGCACCCTACATGTCATAGAAGCAGTGGTGGGATGCAGCACGGGGCCAGAGGGAAGATGCTTTCACACCTCTTCCTCCTCAGCTTGGCTGTACCACGGCTAGCCAGGGTCTATACCCTGCTAGGGTGAACTCTTCAGACACTGGTGTGTTTGTCCTCTTGGGTGTCTGTTTAATCCCACTTCCAGAGGAGGGCACTCAGGCTGGAGGGGAGAGGTGGGAGCAGGATGGGATGTTCCAAAATGCAGGGTGGGATGCAGAGAGGCGGGTGAGGCAGGCTGGAGGTAGGAGGGAGAAGCAGAAGCTCGGAGCACGGTGCAGCAAGCCGGCCTGTAGGGACAAAGAGGCAGAAGCCATTTTACAGATTTACCCGCAGGAGATACAGTTCTGGAACTTCTCACCCCTAGCACACCCGGGGCTGGACCACCATCCGGAGGGGCGCCTATGAAGCCTCAGCTTGGCAGCCCAGGGCCCAAACTCCCTCCCCTCTCCTTTCTGAAGCCCAATCACTGCTCCTCCCCACTGTAGCTCCTCCTCCACCACTGGTTAATTTCTGCTTCTGGGCTCTTACTTGCACATCAGCCTTCTGACACGCCCTTCTCCTGTATCTACTAACCCTTGCCCATCACTTCCTCAGGGAGCTCAGAGCTCTGGAAAGCCTGCCCTGCCAGGGCTATTTAGCAGACCTCTGCCCTACTGCACATCCCCTTGGCACTCCCATGGGGATTTTATGAGGCCTAACTTTGCTGCTTTCTCCAGCAACTTCCTCAGAGAAGGGGGTGGGGGGGCTCGTCTTCTCTGAATAGAATCCCCCCTGGAACCAGAGACTGTGATTTGGGGTACTTTGCCAGGAGGTATTTTAAAAAGCTTAGATGTTCAGCAAGTCAGAGCTGGGGGCCCCCAGGGATCGTCTCACCCAGTGGCTCTCAAGGTCTTGCAGGAGAATACCTACAGGGCTGGCCCACCCCAGAGTTGCTGATTCAATGGCTCAGGGGTGGGGCCAGATCATTAGCAGGTGGTACTGATACCACTGGTCTGAGGACCACGCTTGGAGAACACTGATCTGCTACAGCCTCCAGTTTTATAGATGAGGGTAACAAACAACGCCCCAAAGCAGAAATGATGTGCCCAAGGCCTTAGGTTGCTAGAGCCAGGGCTGATTGGAGCAGAGCTGACTCTCCTCGATGCACCACGCTGGGCCCAACCCACCAGCCATCGTTCTGGAGCCCCTGTTATCTGTTAGATTCTGGTGGGCCCAAGAAGAAGGGAGCTGGTCTCTAGGTACCTCTACTGTGAGGTGGGAGACTTGGCGGCATCAAACATCTTCTTCCGGCCTTCCATCCCAGACATGGCTTCCACGTTCTTCCTCCAGTCGCCCACCTCCACGGGCCTCTCCTGTGGGCAGGCCACACACACATCAGAGACTTAGCAGGCCAGAGGGCAGCCAGGCCCTCCAGACATAAAAGAAACTAGGTGCTAGAAAGTCAGACTCCAGGGGCGCCTGGCTGGCTCAGTGGGTTAAGTGTCCGACTTCGGCTCAGGTCATGTTCTCGCAGTCTGTGAGTTCGAGCCCCGCGTCGGGCTCTGTGCCGACAGCTGGAGCCTGTTTCGGATTCTGTGTCTCCCTCTCTCTCTGGCCCCGCCCTGATTGCTCTCTGTCTCTGTCTCTCTCAAAAATAAATAAACATTAAAAAAAAAAAAAAAGAAAAGGAAAGAAAGTCAGACTCCTCGGGGCCCCTGGGTGACTCAGTTGGTTAAGCGCCTGATTCTTGATTTCGGCTCAGGTCATGTCACGGTTCATGGGATCGAGCCCCATGTGGGAGCCCCCGTGTGGAGCCTGCTTGGGATTCTCTCCCTCTCTCTCTGCCCCTCCCCTGCTCACACATGTGCATGCATGCTCTCTCTGTCTCCCAAAATAAATAAACACAAATAAACACATTGAAACATTAAAAAAAAGAAGAAGGAAAGAAAGTCAGTCTCTTCAAGAAGAGGAAATGCTGACAGCCCTACCCAGCTGGTGAGGTCCAGGGACACATTCAGAGACAGACACATATCAAGCTCCACAGGAAGGAGGAGGCTGTGTCAGCTGGAAGTTCTGGATGATTGGGGCTAGTTCCCACCCCAGTGAACTCACAGCCCAACATTGCCTCCAGACCTACACCAACTTCCTGGTCTGGTGCTCAAGGCAGCTCAAGGCCACCCCTTCTAACCTACCTCCTCATAAATTGGCTCATGTCCCATTTTATCAGCATATTGCCTGGCCATCTCTTCTCTTTATGAAGCTTCTAGGGCCAGAGACCATGTCTTTCATCCGTGTTCCTTCTAGAGCCCATCGATTCTGGGCACATATATTGAGCTCAATCAGCTTTGAGTGATTTGTTCCTGAATGAGTGATTGAACTCAGTTTTCTAATTTCTGTGCTCATGGGTCCTATGACCACAATGATCTGCTGTCTTTTTCCCCAGTAGCGACAGAGGTCACTGTCTCCCTTGTCATCCTAACTCCACATTCTCTTCACACTGGGTAGAGTTTTTACTTTATTGCTTGGTCTGGCTTTCTTCATGTCCCAGTTTCCTCCTCAGATTGAGAGCAGCCTGAGGGAAGGGAGCAAGTCTTCTTTCTTCCAAAACAGAATAAGACTTCATCACTGGTCTCCCAGAGGGTTCTAGAATGTTCTAACAGGCTGCCTGGCCTCCAACAGGAGCTCCTGCCTGAGTCTATGTGATGGAGTGACTGGTAAAGGCTGATGGCACAGGGAGTGAAAGGTTCTGAGAAGAGGGCTCCTCACCTTCTCTGTGTCTTCCTTCTTCACTGACTTCAGGTTGGCCCGCAGATCCATAGACACCTTGTGCTTGGAGCCCAGTAGGGCCCGGAGCATGGCATCAGCTGAGACCCGGACCCGACGCAGTGGTGGACGCTTGAATTTCCCACGGAGGTCCAGTACCTTCAGCTTCAGGTCCTTAATCTGCAGGTGAGAAGAAGCGAGGGTTCACTGGAGAGACTGCGTGCACCCCCAGGGCACCCTTCCTGAGGACCTCAGACTTCGACAGTTCCAGCCAAAACCACCCCCCAAATTCTCCAGCTTCCAGGCCAGACCCTCTGGGACACTCAGACCCACTCATCACTTTGCAAATAGCCACAATGTGTTTGTTGACGAATGAATGAGAGAGTAAATGGACAGATAAAGCGCATTAGCCCTCTCTGTCAGGGTAGGGTGAATAGATAGGGCAGTCCCACCAAACTCAGCACAAGTCTGGTTTGGAAGCCCCGTTTCGGGGGGGGGGGGGCTGCTGCCTCCTATTCCTGTGGTCCCATTTCTGCTTCTAAGTAGCCCCTCCCAGTGAGCCTTCAAAGCAGTTCATTGAGGGCACAGCCTTGGTCCAGTGGGGCGGATGAACTCCACTCCAGGGTGCTATCTCTAGAGGGAATTCTGGGAAGATTAGTGATGCCACAAACCATCATTCCTGATGGGAGAAGTAGGAAGAAACAAAGTGGTGTCCCATCCCACTACGTCCTCTCCTCCCTGTTTGAACAAGCACCCAGGAGCAGCTCACTACAGCATCAGGAGTCCTGCCCTTCTGAGTTCTGCCCCATCACACTGGAGCAGGGTCTGGACTGAGCTAATGCTCCCACGCCCCACACCGAGGGAGCACAGGGCACTGCAGTGGGTGGGCGTGGGGGCGGGGGGGCAGCGACCAGACCTGGTCCCACAATCACCACTGTGTGACCTGGACCAAATTTCTCAGCCTCTCTGAACCTCAGCGTCCCTCTTTGTAACGTGCAGATAATAGCACCTACTTCATCCACGGGGGGCGTAGGGAGGATCAAAGGGTGCAATGCACATGAAAGCCATTCACAAAGGGAAGATGTTATTAACAAGCATATGATTGTTTGTGTGGGTGAACAAAGAGGGCAGCTCCTCTTAGGCTGAGGAGCCCGTGTGGCAGGTTGGGAGGAAGTTTGTGCTTTTCATCTGTGTGATTATCCTCTCTGCCCATCTCCAGTCCTAGGGGCTGGAGTGAAGAGACCAGAGCTTCCCAAGTGGCCACTTCCCAGACCCTGCAGGAGAAGGGGGACCTACCTGGTCCACGGCTGCAGCATCCTTGCCCCCCCCACCTGCCCCGGACATTGGACATCGCCCCACCACGCACCCAGCCTGCCCTCTCCTCCTACAGGCTCACCTCCCTGGTGTTGTGGAGGCATTTGGCCTCAATGTCATATCTCTCCTCATCCACCACCTCCACCTTGGCGTGCAGGTCCCGGCAGAGGTCCTGGAGGAAGAAAGGTTAATCAAGCACAAACAGAAAAGAGGGGACAGGAGCTTTGGGGACCCCAGCCTTTCTTTTCTGCCTCCGTGCCCAGCACCTTTGCAAGATTTACATTCTGGAAAGGACCTGACCACCCCCTTTTCTCTGAGGTTCGTGGCTTCTAATAGCTCAGTGTGTAAGCCCTTTGTTTTCCTTTCTGAATGTAACTGTTTTCTTTAAAAAGTTTTCTTATAAAAATCAGTTAATACAATTAAGAAAATTTGAAAACTATGTGTTAAACAAAAAGAACATAATAAAAATAACGAGTGGGGTGCCTGGGTGGCTCAGTCGATTAAATGTCTGATTTCGGCTCAGGTCATGATCTTGTAGTTTGTGGGTTCGAGCCCCGTGTTGGACTCTGCACTGACAGGTCAGAGCCTGGGGCCTGCTTCAGATTCTGTGTCTCTCTCTCTCTCTCTGCCCTTCCCCTGCTCTCTCACTCTCTCTCTCTCTCTCCCCCCCACCAAAAAATAAACATTTAAAAAATTTAAAAAAATAACGAGTGATGTCACCAGTAGAAGATGACCATTGGTGACATTTTGGTATATTTCCTTCCAGTCTCTTTTCTCTGCAGCCACCGGCATGTAAACAGGTATCAGTGTTTTGCAAACATTAAAAACCTGTTTGCAGGAGAAGGGGAGAAATGGGGCCTCCCAAGATCCCCCCCACTCCCACCCCACTGCACACCTTCCAGGCCCTGGCACTGGTCTGATGTGGGGCCCCAGCCCTGGCCTGGCCCCGCCCAAAAAGCTGCTCCTCCCCGCTCTGAGTCTCCCTTCCTGCACTTGTGACATGGGATCTACCAGCACCACCTCCCAGGGGTCTATGAGATGACATGAGACCTTGTAAGGGAAGAGCCACTTGTAAATGAACCGAGCTTGGAGCCAGTGTTAGCTCAGGCTCCTGCCAGCTGGGCCCTGGGGTCAGTCGCGCAGACTCACCTGCAGCGCACTGAGGGACAGGCCACGGGTCTGCAGCGTGGGGATGCGCTCGGCCAGGTAGCGTGCCTTCTCAGCCTCCCGCTCCTCGTGCTCCTGCTCCCAGCACTCCTTGGCCTTGGCCAGCATCAGGCTCTAGATGGGACAGAGCCTCCTGACCCCGGGGCCTGGGGCCCTCGGATTCCCCACATCCTCTCCCTCCGCCCCCCCCGCCCCCCGCCCCCAGCATCAGGGCCAGAGGGGAAGGCTCTGCTCTTGCCTCTGACTCTACAAGCAACGTGTTCTCATACTGGTCAGGGCGCAGCCCAGGCAGCCCTGGGAGAGTACGAACAAGATAGTCCCACGGGGTGTGCAGGTGTGTGGGCTGGCTGCAGGCAGGACCATGTGAGAGCAAGCACTGAGAGACCGCACGCAGCATTTCTTGGACCCCGGAACTTGTTTTTCCCTCAGTCTCCCTCTTACCCACTCCTGGTCTGTTCTGGGCCACAGAGCTCCAAAGACAGAAACTCTTGCCAAAATAAAGCAAGGCCCTCTGCCTGCCACCAGGGGATTGCCACCCTGAAGCTGGTCACTGCCTCCTCTCAGGAATCTGGGCAGGTGCCAGGACTCCATAGATTCAGGTTCCCTCTCACTGACCACCAGTCTCAGGCAGTGGCTGAGTCCCCTCTGCCCCCTCATCACCCTCACTTTGGCCTCCTTCCTCTTCACCCCCCACGACCCTCCACACCCCCACAGAGTCTGCACCACATGCCTTCCTCCGTCTCCCACTGGATGTCCCCCAGAGCCAGCACGAAGCCTCACCTTCAGCAACAGTTTGCGGGAGGCAGTGATCTTGGGCTTTCTCTGAGGGTGAGAAGGGGAGAGACAGGTGGTGAGGTAGAGGCTGCAAAACCGGAAATGTGGTCTAGGCCAGGATGCGTGCGTGCCAGCCAGGTTCACCATCATTACCCAGAATCCTCGCCATAGGGTCCCTTAACAGGTCCCTCACCTCTGTGACTGAGCCCCTCAAATTCAGAGAATGCTGTAGTCAGCTACCTTGACTTAGAGGCTGAAGCCCCCGCTTTCAATCCTGGTTCTAACGCTGGTGGGAGCCTACGTGGGTCACATGACCTCTGTGGGCACCTCCTTCCTCGTCTGTAAAGAAGGATGCTGACACCCACCTTCCGCAGTCCACAGAGTTATTACAGACAGAACGACATCGTGGACGTGCAAATCCTTTGGAAGGCATGAAAGAGAGGCACCTGTTAGTGCTCTACATAGTAATGTACCAACACCTTGGTGATCTGTTATGTCAGAGGAACAAGCTGTGAATTTCATACGTGAAGAAGTATATCTTTTTAGCCATCACAGCTTTTTTAATGTCAACATCAGCCGTATTCATCTTCCTCAGGTACAAAAACCTCGTTTTCTTGGGGCGCCCGGGTGGCTCAGTCGGTTAAGCGTCCGACTTTGGCTCAAGTCATGATCTCACGGTCCATGAATTCGAGCCCCACGTCAGGCTCTGTGCTGACGGCTCAGAGCCTGGAGCCTGTTTCAGATTCTGTGTCTCCCTCTCTCTCTGCCCCTCCCCCGTTCATGCTCTGTCTCTCTGTCTCAAAAATAAATAAACGTTAAAACAAATTTTTTTTTAAAACCTTATTTTCTTATTTAAAAAATGCTTGATATATTCCTGCCAACTGGACATGTTCTCACAAGTCTTAGCTCTACGGCAGCGTTCCCCTTGGGGGAGGCGAAGGTGAGGCGGGCTGTGCAGTTCCTAACTGATGAAGCTTGAGGCCTTCTGAGCATTTGTATCTCTTCTTTTTTTTTTTTTATTTTTTTTATTTATTTTTTTTAACGTTTATTTATTTTTGAGACAGAGAGAGACAAAGCATGAACAGGGGAGGGGCAGAGAGAGAGGGAGACACAGAATCGGAAGCAGGCTCCAGGCTCTGAGCCGTCAGCCCAGAGCCCGACGCGGGGCTCGAACTCACGGACCGCGAGATCGTGACCTGAGCTGAAGTCGGACGCTCAACCAACTGAGCCACCCAGGCGCCCCTGCATTTGTATCTCTTCTTGACCACAGGTTGTCGATTCTCATTGTTACCAGCGAGCAGCGTAGACTATACTGCGCTGCGGGCCGGGAGAGCGTAGCTCTGGTTTGTTAGGCTAGCGTGTAAAGTAGAAGTGAGCAGGATTTGCGGGAGAAAATGGGAGAAAAATGACCTTGCATTTTGTGCGTGGAATGTGTGACTTCTAATCCGACTGTCGAGAGCAGTTCTGTTTGTCCCTTCACCTTCTCAAGAGAGGTTTGGACTGCGTCTCAGATTGGTGTGCTCGTGGGAGAAACGGCCCGTGGCTATAATCACTACCACTCACGGTTTAGACACTGTAATGTACTCATGGAAACGTTTTGTTGCAATATCGTTCCCCCGCTGTTTGGTGAGCTTATGGGACACCTCGCTGCATCATCAATCAGTGGTGACTCACTTTAATACGAGCCTCAGCAAAACTTAGACATTCATGTGGTGGGGCGCCGGGGTGGCTCAGTCAGTTAAGCGTCTGATGCTTGATTACAGCTCAAGTCATGCTCTCGCTGTTCAGGAGATGGAACCCCGTATCAGGCTCTGCCCTCACAACGCAGAGCCTGCTTGGGATTCTCTCTCTCTCCCTCTCTCTCTGCCCTTCCCCTGCTCTTGCTCTCTCTCTCTCAAAATAAATAAATAAACATTAAAAAGAAAAAAAGAAATTCATATGGCTATTGAAAAATGGTGTACAGAGAATCTCATTGAGAATCTCTGTGCCAAATGCCCCCT
Organism: Panthera tigris; assembly: GCF_018350195.1. NCBI lineage: Eukaryota > Metazoa > Chordata > Mammalia > Carnivora > Felidae > Panthera > Panthera tigris. Next base: position 40,477,178 of record NC_056678.1, read on the forward strand.
CCATCGGTGCTACTAATTCCCACCCTTGCCAGTTCAGAGTCCACAGCCCTATCCCTGAAGTTCCTAACCCAGGGCTGAATACACAGGCTGTGTTCTCAGCAGCCTGATAAATCTGGATTGTTTCAGAGTTACCTAAGACCTGAGGGGAGTGGAAGGACATCTCTGTGCTCCTCCCTCAATGTTTGGTCACCGGGCAGGGGTAGAATAGCCCAATGATGATGCCTTGTTACTCTTCAAATATGGCTTTGCATAGGACCAGCTCTGCAAAAAACAAGATGGTCCCCCAGGGCTGGACAAGTGAGCAGAACAAGTGAGGAAGAACTTGCTCCGTGCTCGGCGAGGGTGCACAGCAAGGAATGGGTGCAGAATCACCCCCAGCTGTGCCGTGGCCCTAGCTAGCCCCAGGACGACCTTCCAGGGAGACTGTGCACCGGGACACCACCCTGGGCCCAAAGAAGCCACTGCCCGGAATCTTCACCCAAGATTTCTATTCTCCAGGGACTTTCTTAGCCACTGGCCACCCGCCCCGCCCCCCGCCCCTGCCACACACACTGCTTATGCCACCTTTACCAGTCTCAAGACCTAACCAAAACAAAGATACCCCAAATCTCACTTACCTCGCTTCAGGCATCCACCACAGGAAGGACAGGAGAGAACAGAAGACAGAGCGTGAACCATTCATATTACATATGCAACAGCAGAGCCATGTAGACAAGCTTGGACAGGGGTGGTGTGGTGACAATCACACACCGGAAGGAAATCAGGCATCAGGCAAGGGGACCAGCAGAACGGAATAAAAATCCAATGGCTCCCTGGGCTACTGGAGGTTCTCGCGGGGAGATACTAGTCATTGTAAGCCAGGGAGGAGGGGTGGAAGTTCAGGGAAGCCTCAACACAGGGTTCCAGCAACGTGAAACCTTCTGTCTCTGGCTTTGTGGGCAAATTTCCAATGCTTTGTTCATCTGTTGGGCCAACGTCAAATCATGGCCTGGCACATGCAATTCATCTGATCGGTGCAGAGACAAACTCTGAAACAGGCCTCAAAGCTCTCCCCTAAGCAACCTGGAGCATGAGTTCTGCTCAAAGGCTAGGACGATGCACAGTAACACTGGGGACCCAGGCACTCAGGACTGGTTCTGCTTTAGAATCTGATCTCCTGGGGAACTGCTTCAGGGGTTGGACAGATGGCGCCTCAACTATGGGGCTGAAATCTGTAGCAATGGGCCTTGCTTTGCCGGAGTCTCAGTGGGGGCGGGGCTACTTACACTTCAGGCATGGTGGTGGCGGTGGGGGTGCAGCACCTACGGGCACAAAGCAATCATCAGTGTGGGAAAGTTACGACTGCTGCCTCCCAACCCAGCTGAGCCTTGGGGCTGTGTCAGCAGCCCAGCCTGGGAGTGTCCGACAACAGGAAGAAGAAATCAGACATAATGGATTCCAACAGGTCAGAATAGGATAAATACTTGTCCATTTATTCTTTATTTCATTCATTCATTCATTCATTCATTCGTTCATTCATTCATTCGTCCACTTACTCATTCACTCACAAGAGAGAGAAGTCTTAGAAGAGCAAAGAAGCAATATCAGAACCCAAAGTGGCTCTGTTGGCCGGGCATGTAGGGCGGGGATCGGCAAATTACAGCCCACAGGCCAAATCTGGCCCCCAAACTCTTTTTGCTTAAAGGGTTGGAAAATAAAGAATATGCAACAGAAAGTTTTGTGACCTGCAGAGCCTAACATACTTATTATCAAGCTCTTTCCAGAAAAAGTTTACCAACCCCTGTGGGGAACAGAATGGAATCCATGGAACTCTGTTTGAAGAGTGAGGTCACGGGGCCCTAAACAACGTGCTGAGTTGAGAGTCTGTCCTGTGGATGAGCGTGGGCATGAAGTTCTCAGAGAGGGGAAGCGTCTGAAAGATGAGTGGCACCGAGTGAAGACAGAATACAGGTAGCCACCATAGAGCACAACTCCAGAGGGCGCTGTTGACATTGTGCAATGTAATTGGGCCCGGGCATGCTACTCCCATAGAGGGCAGTGCAACCTGCACCCCTGGGGTAGGGCGGCGAGGGGGCCCTGGAGGGGGTCAAGCCAGGAGGCAGAGCAGATCCTGCGTTCTACTCTGTTCTTTATCCTGACCCTCTCCAGGCCAGTTTTCCCCTCTGCAGAAATCGAGGTTAGATAAATTGTCCACTTAAAAAAGCCTTTAAAGCCTTCGTTCAAACCAAATTTTACTTGGAAGGAACACAAATGTAATCAATAAGAGTAAACGGCCCAGGTTGAAGCGGGTTACATAGGAGCCCCAAGGCCTTCTTGAGGACCTCTGACTGTGCAGCACAGTTTGAAGCTCCTTGACTGGGTTATCCTGGGGCTCCCTTCAGTCCCAACAGTTGGGGGACCCAGGCCAAGAAGGGGGTCCTCAAGGCTACACGAGGGGGATACTCCAAAGCCAGACCTGACTCACCATCTTGCCTGGGCCTGGACAAAGAGCATTCCAGTAGAGGGTGGGGATTGTGCAAAACATCGGGGAAAGAAGGGCAACTTGGGTGGGAGCAGGTGTGCAAGGCAGGACAGGAATCCCGAGCTGGGTTGTGAAGTGAGGAGGAAACCGGCGTGTGTGCATCGGGGGCCATGGAGCACAGGATCGGGAGTTCGAATCTGGTCCAAGAACCTGGTTTGGTAGGGGGCAGGGCAAAATCTAAAGGACACTTGGAAAGTAGCTACCAGTAACTTCATTCTAGAGCCACCTTCTGGCTCTGCCTTAATTCTCTCCTTTCCCTTTGTGCCCACGAAGCCTCCTCCCCCACCCCACGAGTGGGACTTGGCCACCTGTCCTGAAACTCCCCACCCTGTCAGAAAGCCCTCTGGGCCCCCCACCTCTGCCCCTGCTGCCTGGGGAGGGTGAGGCCTAGGGTGGAGGAGGGGGAAAGGGAGTGTGACCCCAGAGTCTCAGCTGTCACCCTGGGGCACAGAGGGAGAGGTAGGAGCCAATCCATAAATTCCAGAGATATTTGGCTGAAATTAGATTTTATCACCAGCTGTTTATTCTGAGGGCTCCTCTCCTCTGAAGACTCCCGAGGAAGTCCAAAAAGAAACACTAGCTGGTAAAGAAACACCTCCAGGTCTGTCCATCCATCATCATTGCCTCCCGTAATGCCAGTCTGCAGAGGGCACCAGGTCTCAGCTGAGTAGGGATGTGGCTCACCCTTGGTGGGCATCTGGCCATGTTCACACCTCCCTCAGACAGCCCCACTGTCACCAGCATGGGGCCTTACTTGCCCAGGCCAGTCTGGGCCCCCTGCCAAGCTCCAGGGTCTGCCCCCTCTCCCCCCCTGCTGCCCAGCTTGCCCCATTGACGAATGCCAGGCCAAGGGGTCCCCAGCCTGTGCTCTGATACCCACCAGACGTCGGGACCCCTTGACAGGTCCTACGGGAGACAAGCAGAAACCTGATAAGCAGAGTCAGGATGCAGATAGCAGCAGCAAATGTGAGGCTGGAGAGCCAGCATTCCTTCACCCCCACAAGTAGCAAGCAAGGAGATAATTAGAAAATCCACCGCTGGAGGGAGGGAGGGAGCAAAAGATGGCCAGGGGTTGACTCGGAGCTGGGCTTCCCTTTCCCTGAGGCCCCGTGGGGTGGGACAGGAATATCAACTAGACTATGAGGCTGAGTGTGTGAGCGTCTGCGTAAGTGTAAGTGTATAAGTGATTGTGTGTGTGTCTTTAGGGACGGGACCGATCCCTTTGCACACCTGATCATCAGGGACACAAGTTTCTGGTTAGGCTCATGTGCTTCCCTCTGCTCCCCATTCCCTGACCTTGGACCCCAGTTCAAGGGCACCCCAGTCCTCTTTGACTATTAGCAAGCATCGTTACTCCCACACCCCCATCTTGAGCTCTTAACAGGAAAGCCTAATCTCAGGACGGCTGTGGGACAGTCTCCCAAACCTGGTGGCTGGTGGTGCCTTTAGCCCTCACCCCACCCCCAGCCACGGATCCAAATAGAAGGAGCCCTCTGTTATGCGTTCAGACTCTCATGCCCCAACCCCAAATGCTGTCACCATTGGCCTTCCCTTCTAGAGCCCCCCTACCCCAACTACTTCCACTCCTCAGAGCCAGGAGCAGTGGACAGGGGTGGGGCCCTCGCCAAGCAGTGTTGGCAGTCTGCCCTCACCTCTTCTTGCCCTACTCTACAGACAGGTGGGCAAAGGGAACTGAGCACGTCCCTCAAAGACAAAGAACAAAGAGACAAGATGGTTTCCTCAGTCAGCAGAGGCTGGGGTCCCGTGTTCCAGGCTCGCCCAGAGCTCCACACACCGGAGTACCTTCTTTCTTTTCTGCTGCAGGCATTGCCTACTTGTATTGCTCACCAGGCTCCTCCTAAACCTCCAAATGCAGCTTTGCCACCCCCGTTCCCTGATTCCCAATGCCACCCCCTTCCCCTCGGTGCCCTCTCCCTCCTAGGGCCCGCTGGACAGCCTGGTGTGAAACAGAATCTGCTAGGCTCTGCCCTGGGGCCCCTTGAGCAACCTTGTGGGAAATTCTGCTCTTGGCTCTAGCCTTAAAATGGGCAGGGGGGATTTTACCTCCAATCACAGTTTTACAGGAGAGATGTCATTGCACAGGATGAAACCCTGCGGGAGCATTTGGGGGCCGTTCCACCAGCCAACCCAGTTGCACAAGCAAGACATGTCTCCCTCCATCCCCAGGCCCTGGGTGTCTCCTGAAACTCAAGCCCCAGTTTTTCTCTCTGGGCTCGACCTCGATCCAAAGTTCAGGGCTGCAGACACTTACCTCGTTCGGTCTCTGTGAGCTGGGCTGGCCTGTGTCTCCCTGTGGACCGCAGACTGTGAGGGGCAGAGCAGAGGGGAGGCTATGAAAACTATGAGCGACAGCAACTGGCCAGTAAAAATAGAACAGACACGCTGCCCCTCCTCCCACCCCCTCCCACCACACACACACCCCTCACAGAGCAGACACACGCCGCAGCACACACATCAGGCACACGCTGAAGACACGCAATGTACAGGCTCAGGAGTGCACCCAGATCCTGCGCACACAGAGGTGACCAGCTGAGTAAAACCAGCACCCACCTAGGGGGACGCAAGCCGAAGAAGGGAGAGAATGAGTGGCCAGACTAGATGAGGCACTGAGCAGCGAGGAGACTATAGCAGAGCAAGGGGCTCTGGTGGGGGGCAGGGTGCCAGGAGGCCTGGGGGGGGGGGGGATGAGCAGGGGTGGGGGGAGGGGAACTGTCTCGCTGACCTACATCTCTCACAGGGAAATGTGGAGATCACACTTCTGGAGCCCATGCTCCAAAAGCCTAAGAGGGCTAAAGACTGGATTTGGGGGCTCTTGTGTGGCTCTGGTACACGTGCCCGAGGAGGATGCCTGGGCTTGGGGGTGATGTAAGGGGTGACGTAAACAGCGCGGCAGGCGGAATCCAATGAGCGTTCCTGGGACTGAGCTGAGGTGGCAGGAGCAGCGGGGCCCGCGCTTCCAGCATATGGAAGTCTGAGGGTCCGCAGATGCTCTGCACCCCTCTCCAAGCGGGTTTCCAGGAATCCAGCTTTCCTGGGTTCCAAATGGCTCCCCTCAACCCATGCCTGGAACTCAGACTCACTCACCTTCTCCCCTGCCTTACCCTCTGTCTCCAGAGTCCAGGGGGCTGGTGCCATAGAGGTTGCACCTGTTTACTGGGTATTTTTAGGACAGTTGATGAACACATAATACCCACCCTATAGTCAGAGAAAGACAATGCCTACTATGTTAATCCTGTGGCTATTATTGTCGGTCATCTCCTGGGCTAGGATCCCAGGCCAGGACAGGACAGGCAGGATACTGACCCCTCTTGCAGGCCAGCGAGAGCCTCACACGTGGCAGGAAGTTAGGGAGCTCGACCATGCTCCATGTTTGGTGGGGGAGAGAGCTGGTGAACAGGAGTATCCTAAGGAGACACACCCACAGAGCCTACAGAGGGGTGAAAGGCTCCGCCCTCTGGACATTGCCATTCTGGTGCCCAACAGAGGCTGCTCTAATTCAGCTCTGGTCAGGTCAATTTGGGAAAGTCCCCATGCTGGAATGCTGCCAAGAGAGAAGGGACAGGGTCTAGAAAGTCATAGGGGTTGGGGGCATGGGACTCTGAGTGGAGGGGCTAGAATGGAAAATAAGGGCAGGTATCAGCCAAGGAGCAGCTGGAGGTCCGAGAAGTGATTTGAAGGCTGGGATGAGTCTACTGGAGTTTATTGCATTGGCTTATTATGTTTGCAAATTATCCAAGAACTTTCTCTTTCTTTTTTTTTTTTTGTACATTTAAAAAAAAATGTTTATTTTTGAGAAAGAGACAGACAGACAGAATGTGAGCAGGGGAGGGACAGAGAGCGAGGGAGACACAGAATCTGAAGCAGGCTCCAGGTTCTGAACTGTCAGCACAGAGCCCGACGTGCGGATTGAATTCACAAACTGAGATCATGACCTTAGCCGAAGTTGGTCACTTAACCGACTGAGCTACCCAGGCACGCCCCTATCCAAGAACTTTCTTACAAGAACTTAAGACACACCCCCAAAAATGAATTATCTGCATGGATTATTCTGCTTTTTGGGAAGGAAAAACAAAGAAAACAGATTGACGAATGGAAGAACAAAAGAGGGTCTTCAGGGACCACGATGAATCGTGGACTCTGGGGTGTTATCATCCTCAGTCCCTGTGAGACAGAGTGGGGCCGGGATACCGCATCCCGGACCCCAGCGTCCTGAATGCTTCGACACCATTCCTCCACGCCATGTGGTCCAGCTCTCCGCCCTCAGGTCCACCCCAACCTGTCAGCTTCTCTAGGGCCTCTTTCCTGCTGTGTGTTCACAGGTGGCCTTCAAAAATGGGACTGTTATGCTCTATTGTCCTGGCACCTGCCCCAGTCTTCCTTTGTGTGTGGACCACTCCGGAGGCCTCTGCCTCCAGAGCCCGCCTGCAAGGCTGGCGATCTCTGGCTAGGAGCTGCCCACACCCAGCTGAGGGGCCAGTGCTGGATGGCATAGGCCCTGGGTCCCACCTTCTGCCCCTGCCAATGTGCCTCTGCAGCCTTTCTCCTGCCCTCCTCGCTTATTGTCACCCTCATGAATGGTCACCCCCTTCTCAGTGCATATCTGCCCAGGGGCCAGGTCGCCCACCTGCCATTCTGCCTGTGGAGCAGAAGCAGCCATCCCAAGAGCTCTGAGGCCATGTCTGACACAGACACTCACCTGGTAGGGAGGACCCTCCTCAAACACAGAGAAAGAAACAGTCCTCCTGGCCCCACGGGAGCCCCAGGCAGAACTCCCCGTGGTAGGCTGAATGGTGACCCCTCAAAGTTGCCCATGTACTAATGAAAAAGATGTGAATCTTTCACCTTATATGGCAAAAAGTACTTTGCAAATCTGATAAAATTAAGAGTTGAAGATGGAGAATTATCCTGGATTATCTACGTGGGCCCAATCTAATCACATGGGTCCTTATTAGACTGAGGCATTAGGATCAGGCTCAGTAGTAGGACACCTGAAGAAGGAAGAAAGATCAAAAAAGAAGAGACTATGCTGCTGGCTTTGAAGACGAAAGACATGGCCATGAGTCAAGGAATGCAGGCAGCCTCTAACCGCTGGAAAAGTCAAGGAAACAGATTCTCACCTCCAAGCCTCAAGAGGGAAGCAGGCCGGCTGACACCTTCTCTGTTAGATCAGCGAGACTGATTTTGAACTTCTGCCCTCCAGAACTATAAGACAATAAACTTGTGTTATTTTGAATCACTAAAGCTGTGGCAATTTGTGATAGCAACAATAAGAAACTAATACACTCTGTAATGCCTTCCTGGGCCCCAGGACTTCATGGTTCAGGCTGTGCTTGGGGCATGCCAGAAAAGCCGTGGGCTTGGGGGGATGAGGGGCTCCGTGAGAAGAATAAGCCCAGGTCCAGTGTCGTCTGGGCATGACAGCCTGGAACAGACCCTCACACATTCCTGGCCAGCCCATAAAGGCCTGGTCTTCCCAGAGGTCAGCTCTGAACTTGCTCAGAAGTTCACAGGATGTCAGAGCAGGAAGATTGTCCAGTGCAATCACTGTGCCCTTGAGGAAACAGAGGCCCAGAGAGAAGGGGTCACATGGTGAGCGGGCCAGGTCTCCTAACGGCCAGCCCAGTGCTCCCGTCACATTGCACTTAAAGCATGTCTGTCCCCTTGAGTATACCCCGGTCCTCATCCCACCATCCCTCCTTTTAACTCTAATATAACCCTGGCCCCACCCTTGACCCTAACATTCGCCAGAGGCCCATAAGTGCCCTCAACTCACATTCGGCAGATATGTGGCTTCTACAGCCAGGCCTGGCCTTCATTTCAGGCCTTCTCCTGGCCGCTCGGAGGTCCATGTGAGCTGAAGAACCCACCATCTGGCCGCACCTGGAGGCCCCAGCCCTAACCTGCCAGGACCTTCATCTTCTTGCTCTCTGTTCTCTCATTTGGTCTCCAGAGGTAGCCCTTGCCCTCCTGTGATCCATTCCGTGACCAGTTTTGTGTGACATGCTCAGCCTGATCTTGTTCATGTACTTTGTCCAGCTTCTATACTGAGCCGGTGAGTCTAGCCTTGGCCCTCCCACCCCGACATTCACATAATGCCGCTGCAGGCCTTTTAGACTGGAACCCCCTGTAGGGTCACTGCGACAGACCCAGCTGCAGTGTCCTCTCTGAACCTCGGCTTCCTCATTCGGAAACTGACTTTACGGTGCACGGTGACCTAAGGGTGAGCCTGGCTTCCACGGGGACTCCGCTTCCCTAGGGCGAAGCTGATGGCCTTCGCTTAGCCTCTTTTTAAAGTTCAGGGACAGGGGCGCCTGGGTGGCTCAGTCGGTTGAGCGACCGACTTCGGCTCAGGTCATGATCTCACGGTTTGTGAGTTCAAGCCCCGGGTCGGGCTCTGTGCTGACAGCTCAGAGCCTGGAGCCTGCTTCTGATTCTGTGTCTCCCTCTCTCTCTGTCCCTCTCCTGCTCATGCTCTGTCTCTGTCTCAGAAATAAATAAATATAAAAAAATAAAATAAATAAATAAAGTTCAGGGACAGTCTGAGGTAGCCTTGACCAGAAGCTGGGCCCATGTGGTCCGTGCCCTCTCAGATCTCCCAAGAGGTCCGAGCTCAATGGAAAAGAAAACAGTTGCTGGAGGAGAGGGAATGGGAGTCAGGACTCGCCAGATCTAGGGAGAAAGGGGCCAACCCAAGAAGAGGGAGCAGTTGGGGGTAGGTGAGGTGACAGGAGAAGACCAGGAGGGGATTCCAGCCTCTGGTCCCATGGGCTCCCAATGTCCCAGGGCTTGGGAGGACACAGGGCGAGGAAGGAAGTGTCTGGCCAGCGGAGCTAAGCCTTGTAAGGCCGTGAGTTGTGGAGTCAGGGCCCCATCCCCTCAGTGGCGACACCTGTCAGCCCGACTGCCCTGGCATTGTCTGGGAAGCTAGGAGCCCAAATTAGCAAGTGACAAGGCTCAGCGCCTCTGCCTTCCAGGCAGCCCTGCCCCCGCATGCCCTCCCCCACACTGCTCAACCGTCACTGAGGTGACAGCTAGCCCCCTCCCCGCCTCCTCCACCCACCCCATCTTAAGCCAGGGCTGGGTTTCCGGTGGCTGAGTTCTTAGAGAATACAAGGCTGGGGGCTGAGAAGGCGCCAGAGCAGAAGGAACAAAGAATCATAAGAGTAATCACCCCTCAATTTTCTGCCACACATTAACCTCACCATCAAGGCCTGTGGCATTAGAGACATAGCTTAGTACAGGGAACCCACACACAACTCCCTAGTAATGCTCATTAGTATGACTTAAGCCATTTTGCCCTTCCCAGCCTCTATGTCACTATCTGTAAAATGGGATAATAATAGCGCTTACCGCAGAGGGTTGCTGGGAGGCCTCAATGAGGTAACGGGTCTGGAGGACTTTGCAAATGTCTGGCACAAAGCAAATGCCCCACAAATGTTAGCTCTCAGTATATTCTCATTGAAGGCTCAAGGTAACATTAGGAGGTAGGTACTATTAACTCCGTTTTAGCCATGAGGAAACTGGGGACTCAGAATGGTTAAGCAAATCACCCAAGGTCCCACAGCAAGGAAGAGGCAGAGCTGAGACCTCTCTGTGCTCCTTACCCAGGCCTAACCCTGCCATCTGGCAGGGTAAGTGCTTAATAAGTTAGGAGCCATGCTTATACTCAGCCAGCGTGATGGCTTCTACCAGGAATTTGGAATGAACCAGGCTTGGGGCCCCCAAAGCCCCATAGAATTCATCGCATCGTTAAAAACCGTTAAGTGAGGGGCGCCTGGGTGGCGCAGTCGGTTAAGCGTCCGACTTCAGCCAGGTCACGATCTCACGGTCCGTGAGTTTGAGCCCCGCGTCAGGCTCTGGGCTGATGGCTCAGAGCCTGGAGCCTGTTTCCGATTCTGTGTCTCCCTCTCTCTCTGTCCCTCCCCCGTTCATGCTCTGTCTCTCTCTGTCCCAAAAATCAATAAACGTTGAAAAAAAAAAAAAATTTATAAAAAAAAAAAAAAAAAAAAAAAAAAAACCGTTAAGTGAAGCTTTGATTCCCTCTTCTCTCTCTACCTAATTGTAAGCGGTCTGGCTGTGCAGCAACAGATGGCATTAGCCACTATTTCCAGTGCTGTGAAACCGTAAGGAGGAGGCTCTTCCCTCCCCTCCCCTCCGGGAAGGCCTGCCTGGGGCCAGGCATGGGAGCAGCACAGTTGGGCGAGCCGGAAGCTGGGGAGAGGCCTCGCTGGGAGAGGCCCAGCAGCCTCCAGCACTGAGCAGAGAGGGGGCTGACCTCCAGCTCAACGACTGGTGTTCCTCTCGCCCTCTCCTCCACAGCTCTGCACCTACCCCACCACCTTCCCACACCTCTGACTGCCTCCCACACCCCTGCCCAAACCTACTACGTCCTCCCTTCAGCACCCTTCTCTTCCAGCTCAGCATTGCCACCCTGAGTCCTCCTCAGCCCCTCTGCTCAGTTCCCCTATCAGCCCAGGGCTGCGATGGAGGAGGGGGACAAAAGGCCACGCCCATTCCCACCCCAGACCTCTGGTATGTTGCCAGCTAAGCCTTCCACCCAAGAGCCTGGGGCCGGCCCTGGCCTTGACAGGTCCCTGAAAAACGGGCTGCTGCTCCAGAAATCCCATAATAGGCAGGTGGAGTTTGGGGCTGACTCTGTGGGGTTGGGAGGGGAAGTGGGGGACAGAGGCGGAGCGCGAGCTAGCAAAGCAGGGGTGGACCCCACTCGAGAAACAAATTCTTTTCACACTGGCATGTGAGCAGTCAGGGAGGCTGGAACCGGGAAGCCAGCTCACTGTGTCTCTCTCCCAATTCTGCCTCCCCCTCCCCCTGTCCACTCCCCCCCCCATTAGCCCTCAGCACCATCTCCAGCTGGGCCTGTCCTGCCCCCCGATTCCCAGCTTGCCCGCACCTCCATCCTGGCCACGTGAGTCCATTCCTGCCTCCGAGCCCGCATTCCATGGGTTTCCGCCACTCCACCTTTGGGCTTGCAGCCTTCCAAAGCAGAAACCTTACTCCCTTCTGCTTTCACTCAGTTGGTGGAGTCCCTGCTGGGAGCCACCTCCTCCCGGAGGCCTTCCCAGGTTCTAGGTACCTCTCCCTGCACGGGACTTCCTGTTAGTGCAGCTGCCTTGGTTCTAGGCATTGCTTCACTTCTCTCCAGGTGTATCGTTTCCCTTCCCGCTGAGAAAGTTGTCTGGGGACGGGGGCAGGTGATGGTGCTCCGACTAAGCGGGTGTCAGCGGGCCTCTGCTAGCCCCGTGGTTTTCAACTTTTACAGTGCATCAGATTCCCTTGCAGGCTTGGTAAGACGCAGATTCCGGGCCCCACCCCCAGAGTTTCTGAGTCAGCGGGTCTTGGGTAGAGCCTGGAAATTAGCATTTCTAACAAGTTCTTGGGTGATGCTGGTACTGCTGGTCTAGAGACCATACTTTTAAGAACTAGTATAGTTATACGGATTAGCAAAGGCACCCACTCTGGGCAGACACAACCCTCTGGGTCAATGGCTCGACTTCAACCTGTGCCACCCCTCAGCAGAGCCCTTCACACAAGGCATGGCCCAGAATTGCCCTGCCCTGCCTCCTGCCTTTGCCCTAGTCCCCACCATGCTCCAGACCCAGAGGACTCTAGAGGTCCCACACAGCTGCCATCTATTCATCATTCGTCTATTCATGATGGAGGCCCCTGGGTCCCAGGCACTGGGGATACTGTAATAAGCCTCGGATCCTACCCCCACCACGGCCTGGGCCTGGCAGAGCCAGTCTTGGGCTCCTGGACACAAGTTTCCTGTGTGCTGGTCCTCTCTCACTGCTTTCCCTCTATTCCTTCTTCCCATGCTGCAGAAGACATTATTTTCTTCTTTGTCAGAGGGCTGAACTTAGTCCTAGGGCTAAGAGGGGACGGTGAGTCAGTGGGGACAGAATCTCCGCCTGCTGTCCTTTCCTGGTGCCAAATCTGTGTCTTGTGCCAGGGCCACCCCAGCATCAGACCGGGGTGCACAACTGCCTGTTCACCATGCTCGCTCGGCCGTCTGCAAGCCCCTCCTCGCACCCGGGTCCCAACCTGAACCCCACGTCCACCCCTCCTTCTGTTCTTCACGTCACAGAAAATGGCACAGCCACCACCACTCAGCCCACCCCCAAATCCCAGGGTCACCCACTGCTCCTCTTCTCCCCCCAGTTCCACCATCGGTTGAGCACCGAGTTCTGTCCTGCTCGCTGCTCAGGGTCTCCGACCTGCCTCTGCCATCTTGGGCCATTGCCTTTGTGCAGCTTGAGGCAGCCTCTCCGGGCTCCCCGCACTGCCCGAACCATCTTCCTGAAACGAGGCTACACTCATGGCCCTTCCCGTTTCCCCCATCAGTGGCCTCAGGATGAAATGCAAACCCTGTGGTCAAGTTACATGCCATCTAGGATCTCACTCTTGAAGCTTCCCTGGCTTCCACACTCCCTTAGCTCCGGCCACACGGAGCTGGTCAAAACTCTTGGAGCAGCAGAGGCCTCTCCGAAAGAAGGCCTTTCTCTCCCACCCCACCCCAGACCTACTGCACCTACCCTCCTCCAAATCTCAGCAGCACGCTGACTCCTCCAGGCAGTCTACCCTGACCACCCCTAACTGCATTAGCAGCCCTCGTCCAGGCTCCATAGACCCTGGGCGTCCCTCGTTCCCTGCACCTAACCCATGATGTTGAAGTCACATATTACACATATTCTGGACAAACTTGAATGCTGATACTATGTCTTACTCATTTTTGTATCCTCAGCGCCCAGCACAGTGCCTGGCACATAATAGGTGTTCGATAGATGAACACTGAATTAATGAATGGACAAATGGACAACACAGAGAGAGAAGCCTTCTGCCCAAAGACAGTCCTTCGTGGCTCTGGAGAATCCTCGCTTGTTCCCTGGTTGGGAACACTCCAATAAGGTTGGAGTGCTCGTGGCTAAGGGAGCAGGTTAAGAGCTGGCTGGGAAGCCATCTTGTTCAAGTTCTTGGCACCCCAAAGTGTCTGGACACCCTACCCCTGGGAGAAGCAGCCACAGCCACTTACTGACCTTGACATAGGTGATAAACTGCTCTCCCCTCCAACAATGTGCTCGGACATACATAGAAACAACAGCTGGACAGCTGGGCCTTTGTTGATGGTAAACTTAGCCTCTCAGAGGTCACCCTGAACTATGACCACCTCCTCACCCCATGTCCATCCAGGCTGGGGCCAGGAACGTCAGGGGAAGAGGCGCCAACACAGACAAAGGCCCCGCCTCGATGCCTGGTGAACACCTAGGTGCCTGCCAGCTTCGCCCTCCCCTCTCCATTCGGCTCCAAACCCCCTTCTGCAGACTCCAGCCCTGCCCCCACACCATCACTGTGTCACGGGAATCTTGGGGAGGACTTGACCAGGAAGGGGCCTTTCCTGATCAGAGGTTCCAGTGAAGTTCCTTTAAGACCCCAGGCAGGGGGCGCCTGCGTGGCTCAGTCGGTTAAGCATCTGACTTCAGCTCAGGTCATGATTTTGCGGTTTCTGAGTCTGAGCCCCGCGTGGGGCTCTGCGCTGACAGTTCAGAGCCTGGAGCCCCCTTCGAGTTCTGTGTCTCCCTCTCTCCCTGCCCCTCCCCTGCTCACACTCCATCTTTCTCTCAAAAATAAACATTAAAAAAATAAGAATAAAAGACCCCAGCCAGGATGAAATAACCTCTCTAAAACCCCAAGGCTGGGTTTCCATGGGTGCCCCCCACACCCCTTTTCACACTGGGGCAGAGGTAGGAAACCAAACTGGGGGTAGCAGTGGGGGTGGGAGTGAAGTTCATTCTCACCGTCAAAGCAAGAGGGGGAGGTGATGCCGGGCCCTATAAGACATCTCTTTCCCCATCACAGGCCACCCTGTGCTTGACCATGGTAGTGCTTCTCAAAGTGTGGTCTGCTGACTCTTGGGGGTACATCCCTTGCCTTTGTCATCACATTGGCCATTTGTGCTAATGGTGCAAAGGCAAAGGTGGGGAAAACTGCTGATGCCAAAGCAGGAATTGGGCAGTGGCACCGAACTGTACCAGTGGTCATTGTGTTCTCCCCCACCATACGTTCACTGGGGGGAGAGTCAGAGGAAACAGGAGAAAGTGTTCATTGTATTGTATTAAACCTGGTGAGCATACAGCGGGCTCATCAGCTGTATGCCAAAGTGGAATGGAATGTGCTAACTGCTTTTTCCCTGGCGAGTCATTTTCACTTGAGAGAACAACTAACTGAAAACCTATGGTGAGTTGAACTGGAATATTGGTAGATATTGTCTCAAAAAAAAAAAAAAAAAGAGCCTGTCGCTTCAAAGAAAACAGCTCAGTGTATTTGTTGTCAATTATAAAATTCAAGCTTTCAGATCAAAGTTCAAATCTTACAAAATTTGCGTCTGCCTTTGTGAGTGCGAGAGCTTCCCAAACAGGTAGATTTTTCTGGTGAGCTCGGCAGTGATATTAAAGAAAGTGATTTTTAAAAATCATTGTATAGGGGGCGTTTGGGTAGCTCAGTCAGTTAAGCGTCTGACTTCGGCTCAGGTCATGATCTCATGGTTCGTAAGTTCGAGCTCCGCATCCGGCTGGCTGCTGTCAGCACAGAGCCTGCTTCAGATCCTCTGTTCCCCCCTCCACCCCGCTTCTTTGACCCTCCCCTGCTCATGCTCTCTCTCTGTCTCTCAAAAATAAATAAACCTTTAAAAAATACAATAAAATAAAAAATAAAAATCACTGTATTTGTGAAGTGTGTTAACATTTGGAAGATCTGCATAAATCAGAATTCCAATATTTTCCAAATGCCCAATACGTAGTGCTACAAAATCATGCATGGGCAAAAGATCCATTCAAAGTGGGACATAAGCCATTGGATTTCAATGTAACAGGCTATGGAAACTTCATTATATGGTTTCAAATTCCACATGGTAGCTAACCTTAAAAAACTCTCTTTCGGTCAGTTTTAATATAGTGCCCAAGAAGAATATCCACAATTTGCGGCGCCTGGGTGGCTCAGTCGGTTGAGCAGCCCATTTCGGCTCAGGTCATGATCTCAAGGTTCGTGGGTTCGAGCCCCGCATCAGGCTCTGGGCTGACAGCTCAGAGCCTGGAGCCTGCTTTGGGTTCTGTGTCTCCCTCTCTCTCTGCCCCTCCCCTGGCTACTCTCTCTCTCTCTCTCTCTCTCAAAAATAAATAAACACTAAAAAAAAAAAAAAGAAGAATATCCACAATTCTCTGAAAAGGCTATTAAAATACCTCTCTCTTCTAACTACATATCTGTGTCGGGGTGGCTATTTTGTAAATGCTTCAACCAAAATATTATAATAGATGGACTACAGAAGCAGCTATGAGAATGCAGCTGTCTCCTGTCAAGCCAAACATTGAAAGGATTTGTAAAAATGTAAAATAATAATGTCACTCTTTTTATTAGGTACTTTCATTTTAGAATTTTATTATAAGACATTTTATTGAAAACAAATAATGATAATTTATTTTATTTATATTTATTCTTGTTTATATGATGATAGCATTATATTTATTAAAATACTTCATTTATGTTAACATGTAAGGTGGGCTTATTATAATTATTAAATGGATTAATCAATATTTTTTAAATGTCTCAGTTTTAATTTCTAGAAAGGTAAATATTGATAGCTATGACCTACTTAAACAGAAATTGTTTAGGGTTCTCAATAAAGAGTGTAAAGGGTTCCTGAACTCCCCAAATTTGGGAACCACTATTCTATGTTTTTAGATTATTATTGTTATTATCCTGATTCACTTATTTTATCTATGAAATAAGTTAAAAAAAAAAAAAACAAAAAGGATCAAGAAAAAAATGAAGTATGGTTTTAAATTTGTCAAATGACAGCCAGTGACAGGAATCAATCAATCAAGAAGTTCATAATATCCAAGTTATTCAATGTGGGATTGACCATTGCTAGTAAGCTCTGGGGATTTTGTGGGTTTGTGGTTCAATAAAACGTCCCTGAAATGACAAGTTAGGGAAATTGTCATAAGAAAGTGCATGAAACGGTTTGTGCAACTGTGATATTTATTTCAGTTCTCTGTCTCTTTGTATGAGGAAAGAAAGGGGCACTGACAGACATATTCTCAGGAGCTCAAGGTCTATTTCATGGAGCTAGAGATGCAGTTCTCCTCCTTGCCACCAGAGGGAGGTGTGTGTGTGTGTGTGTGTGTGTGTGTGTGTGTGTGTGTCTGTGTGTCTGTGTGTGTCTGTGTGTGATTTATTTGTGACCTACTATGTATATGAGATCATTTGTGAATCCCTTCTTTCCCTATCTCTTCCCACACCCCTCCACCCAGATGATAAACAGTTGAAAGTGTGTCTAGCCCCAGGCCCGTATCCACCACTGGCAGAGGCTTCCCGGCTCCTTGTCCACACAAGGTGACCTGGGTCCATTGCATACTACAGCTCAGAGAGCACCAAATACAGCTTCTCTGATAGACTTGTTTCTTCAGGACAGTTACTGTAACCCCAACATAGCTGCTTTGAAAATGTTTCTCTTTCTTAAAGCGAGGTCTCCCTGCAGTCTAGAAACTTCCTGGAGGATCTAAGGGGTTATGTGGTTCTTTACTTTGGGGAGGGGGGGGCATTTAGAACATTTTTTAAAAACTTGTGAAATCCATAACATTCATATACAACATTTTGAAAGTCATAAGCTTTCACAGACACCGATTTCAAGGGGCTCAGAGACCCTCCAAAAACCCATTCAAGGACCCACCTTGCCGGGGGTGGGGGGAATGCACACACAACTGACTCCAAGGACTTACAGAGAGATCCTCTTTCCAGGGAGGGGCACCTCCAGCCTGGCTCCTCTCTGGGCATGGCAGGGGGGTGAGGTGAGGAAACGGAGCTGCAGGACAAGGCACCCAACACTAGAAGGCAGTGTGGAGCAGGGAGTGATCGACCGTTTCCTGACACCTCAGGAGGCATAGAATACAGGTATGGAAGGATGAAGAATATTCATACTACTATTTCTGCTATTTAAGGATATTGAGGTTCTCAGAATGCCTTGTGGAGGCCAGGGAGCCAAGACAGTTCACAGCCTGTGGCAAAACAGTATTTATTCTCCCCAACACCTCCACATTCACGTGCAATCCGCTCAGAATAATTTGGGAGTTTAAGCCTGGGGAGAAAATGCACACTTGCTATAACTTCCCTGTTATCCTCCCCTGCCTTGATCACCGCAAATTCTTCATGATTCAGACTAAAATGCAGAGAGAAGATAGCCTTCATCTCCTGCTTTCTTGTCCACTTGAATAGATTTTTTTTTTTATTTTTTTAACGTTTATTTATTTTTGAGACAGAGAGAGACAGAGCATGAACGGGGGAGGGGCAGAGAGAGAGAGGGAGACACAGAATCGGAAGCAGGCTCCAGGCTCTGAGCCATCAGCCCAGAGCCCGACACGGGGCTCGAACTCATGGACCGCGAGATTGTGACCCGAGCTGAAGTCGGACGCTTAACCGACTGAGCCACCCAGGCGCCCCCACATGAATAGATTTTTAAAACTCCCCAAATATTTGTTACACACACAACAATGTATGTGTTTCATCATAGGGCTGACAAGGTATGATGAACTCTCTCGGAAGGGCCTCGAAAGAAGCTTCACCGACCAGGTAACCCCTGAGCTAGGTTTTTTAGGAAGTATAATAGTTCACAGAAACCAAGGAGAAAGGGCATTATGCCCCAAGGAATGCCATAATGACATGAGAAGGCATGGGGTGTGGGGAACGACGGGCAGCTTGCTCTTGCTAGGGTGTGAAGGACTAGGCTGGGGACAGCAGGAGGAGATGAAGCTGGCAGTAGATGTGGGATGATGACAAATCACAAAACACGATCTGCATGTTAGGTGCCAGGGAGCCTGGACTTCATGCATTTAATTGAGGTCCATTAAAGGGCTATAAACCAGGGTAACACAGTCAGATGTGAATTGTGGAAAGTTCACGAAAGACTACAGCATAAAAACGCGATTACGGAGTGGAGGAATTGGAGGCCCAAGGACCCAATTCAGAGGTAATAATAATAATAAACAAATATAATATAAATAACATACAAATACAAAATAATAATAATAATAAGGGGCGATTCCTGAGGAGGACCTGAATTAAGACAGCCACGATAGTATGGAGCAGAGGAGACAGGTGCAATGGGCAATTAGAAGGATAATCTTTAGCACCAGCCGAGTCGATGTGTGTTGGGGTGGGGGCAATGGCAGCCGGGGGTGGGAAAGGAGAAGAATCTAGATGGATTTTTCTGGCTTAGTCAATGGGATGGGCGCAGTGCCTTAAACTGAAAATGGAAATATATCACAGAGAAAGAACTGGTTTGGGATCATGATGATAGTAAGTTACATTCTGGACAGGTAGGACTCGAGACTCAGTGGACAGACATGTGGCAACATCCAGTAGCTGGTCGGTTGGCTGATCTGGGACAGAGCTCCCCAGAGCTCATCTGGGGAGATGGTGGCTGGAAAGGCAGCCTGGGAATCACCAATTTATCACAGTAGTTACAGCCATGGGCATGGATGAGACGGGCAGATGTGGAGGCGGAAGGGAAGAGAAGAGAAGGGAAAGGCAGGAGCAGAAAGCTGAGGACGAAGCCCCGAGGGGAGTGGACATGTGACGGAGAGGCAGAGGAAGGAATTCTGAGGAGCGAAAAAGAAATGTGGACGGAACAAATTTAGCTAGCATAGAAGTCAAGGGAAGAGAGAGTCCCGGGACACAGGGGTGATCACTGGGGTCGACTTCCTAGAAGACCACCACCAACTGTGTCAGGCAAGTGGGAAGTCTTTGGTTTTCTTGGTGGGAGTGGTTTCGGTGCAAATACCTAAATGCTAGGATTCAGGCCTTGGTGGAAGAAGAAAGGTGTTCTCTCTAGGGAGACTGGACCAGAGAGCTTTGGGACGTAGGAACAGAGGCACAGCTGAGAACAGGGACATCTGACTGAAAACAAAGGTATTGAGGGAAGTTGACAAATGGAAGCGTAAGACGCACCCACTCCCTCCTACTTCTGCTCCAGAAGCAGAAGCACTGGTAGCCAGCCTCGTACTCCCCAGCAGGAGACTAGAAGATTCTGATCCAGGGAAACAGACCATCCCAAGAGAAGGCATTGACATTTGAGAGTCCTGCATAAGGTCACGAAGTTGCAGCTTGATCACCCTGGCGTCGGAGCCATGAGAAACCAGCCCCACCGATACATAGAGCTTCCAGTCAGCTTTTGAGTGTCTTTTTTTTTTTTTTTAATTTTTAGAGAGAGAAAGAGAGCATGCGTGTGGGAGCCGGGGAGAGAGACAGAGAGAGAAAAAGAGAGAATCCCAAGCAGGCTCCACGCTGAGCACAGAGCCCAACAAGAGGCTTGATCCCACAACCCTGAGATCATGACCTGAGCTGAAATCAAGAGGCAGATGTTCAACCAACTGAGCCACCCAGGTGCCCCAGCTTCTGAGTGTCTTAAATTCATATATATCCACAGACATTTAAGGATCACCAGATATTTAAGGACAACGTCTAAGTGGAAAGAGAACTACAACAAGCAGATTCAAAGCAATCTGGAAAAACCACGCAATGCAAGGAACAGAACAAAATTTTAAAAACTGCGATTAATAGAAACAAGTTATTTTGTCCATGAACTAGGAACACAGTGCTGTGTAAGAAGGAAAAGAAACATTCAGAAAACATTTCTAAAGCTCTCGGAAATTATAAAACATGCTAGCAACAATATAACACCCAATAGAGGGCTGGATGAGAAAGTTGAAGAAATCTTCCCAAAAGTACAAAAAAAGGATGGGAAATAGATCAAGAAGGATAAGAGAATTAAAGGATCGTCGAGGAGGTCAAATATTTTACTATTTGGAGTTCCAGAAAGACAGATGAGAGAATTTAGAAGGAGATGATTATCAAAGAAATCACACCTACGTACACCTCCCAGAACGGAAGGAGTAAGGCTCGCCAAGCACCCGCCTCTATTGCAACAAAGACCTAAGGCAGAGGAGACAAAGGGCATTTCAAGCTTCCAAAGACACAAAATGGGTCACACACCAAAGACTGAAAAGTTGAACGGCGTAGGTCTCTTGACGGCGATACTGGAAACTAGAATCCAACAGAAAAAAAAATGCCTTCAAAATTCTATGGGGAAACAATTTCTAACTAGAATGCTGTAGATACCCAGCCAAACTATCAGGTAACTGTGAAGGTAGAGGAAAGATCTTTTCAAATACGCAAAGCCTCAAAATCCTCTTGCCTCTTTTCCCAGGAAGCTGCTGGAGATGGTTCATGTCACCAAAATGAAGGAGCAAACCACGAAAGAGGATGGCATGGGGCTCAGGAAACAGAACAGATAGGGAAGAGGCCAAGGGAATTTCCAGGGGGATGGGGAGGAAAGTATCAAGATCACTGTCAGCTGTGGTTGAGACCCAGTTAGCAACCACCACAGATCAGAGCAGGAAGTTGGGGTGGGGGAGGCTCGGAAGTTATGAAAGGAAAAAGAACAAAAGGAGGGGGAGGAGAGGGAAGGACCATTCCCAGATTCCCTTGTGGGTCTGGATGTACTGAGCTTTACTCTGCCATCAGAAAACTGGAGGCTGATATAGTCACAGACACACACATCCCACTAAGCAATTAAAACAGGGCAAAACTTCAGAGAACCAAGTGGTGTAAAAAGGAAATGTTAATCACAATATACTACGTGGCGTGGAGGTGCAAAATATTTACGTGGTCAAAAACTATGTAGATTATTTTTAATTTAACTGAAACTCTTGAGGGCCTCCTGGGTGGCTCAGTTGCTTAAGCAATTGACTCTTGATTTTGGCTTAGCTCATGCTGTCATGGTCATGAGATCAAGCCCCCCCATTGGGCTCCTCACTGGGCATGAAGCCTGCTTGGCAGTCTCTCTCTCCCTCTGCCCCTCCTCCGCTCAAGCTTTCTCTCTCTCTAAAATAAAATAAAATAATAATAACTGAAATTTGAACTAAAACTAAATTTATTGAGAGGATGTGGGAGGGATAGGTTGGGTGGGCAAGATGGGCGAGGGAAGCTTCTGTGTAACAGTGTTGTACATAATGTGTAGGAAGGTAACCATGGTGACAGCAGGGCAGGTGACTCAGAGCCCACAGGGCTGCGGGCAAAGGGAGGTAGGAGAAGTCGGGGTGATTTGGGTCAGCTGCAGAGTCAGAGGTGTTGCTCAGATATTTATCTCCCACTTACTCTCGGCCAGTTTCTTTGGGGACCTCAGTGCACTTAATTACACTAAAATGTCAGTGGCAAGGTCTGGCTCTTACCGCCCCCAGAGCATCGTGCTTTCATAGGAGAGAGCCTGGTGGTGGAAAGACAGTGGAATGGGAAGTTTTCTGACTACAGCGAAATAACTCCAGTGACCTTGGGCCAGGTACCTAGCCTCTGAACGTCAGGCTCTGCAAAATGGGAAGAATGACAATGCCATCACAGTATTGTCATGAGCTTCAAATGAGGTAATGTCTGCGGAAAGTCTTCTGGAATCATCAAGAGCGATGTGGACCTTTCAGTGAAACCAAATGAATTAGGCGTCCCTGTTGGACATTCTGGACGTGAGCAGCAGAGCCTAACCTCCCACCTTGCTGCGTGTGCACATGGAGGGATCCCACCCCTGGTTGGCTGACCCCACTAGGTTCAGGGGCTTCGGGAGATCCACACACGGACTCACACATCACAGAACTGGAAGAACCATAAGAACAGCAAGGGCACACATGACATGTTCAAACCTCAGAGCAAGGCCATGAGGTAAGAACAGTTGCTTCTTATTACTCGGGATTGTTATGTTGTATAAAGTCACCCAAACACTGAATTAGCAAATACTGAACCACTGCTCCCGGGGAAATACAGGGTTAGGTTCCTGTGAGCCTCTGGTCACAGCATATTCATCAACCAATCAATACAGAATCTAGTTTTATATGTACATCTGTTTAAAGACACCTTGTTAATACATATGTATATGTATGTATGTGTGTATACATATTATACATACACACACATACACACACACACACACACACATATATGTTCATTATGGCACAAGAACAGACACTCAGATCAATGGAATAGAATAGAGAACCCAGAAATGGACCCACAAATGTATGGGCAACTAATCTTTGACAAAGCAGGAAAGAATATCCAATGGAATAAAGACAGTCTCTTCAGCACGTGGTGCTGGGAAAACTGGACAGCGACATGCAGAAGAATGAACCTGGACCACTTTCTTACACCATACATAAAAATAAACTCCAAGTGGATGAAAGACCTCAATGTAAGACAGGAAGCCTTCAAAATCCTTGAGGAGAAAGCAGGCAAAAACCTCTTTGATCTTGCCGGCAGCAATTTCTTACTCAACATGTCTCCGGAGGCAAGGGAAACAAAAGCAAAAATGAACTACTGGGACCTCATCAAAATAAAAAGCTTCTGCACAGTGAAGGAAACAATCAGCAAAACTAAAAGGCAACCGACGGAATGGGAGAAGATATTTGCAAATGACATATCAGATAAAGGGTTAGTATCCAAAATCTACAAAGAACTTTCAAACTCAACACCCAAAAAACAAATAATCCAGTGAAGAAATGGGCAAAAGACGTGAATAGACACTTCACCAAAGAAGACATCCAGATGGCCAACCGACACATGAAAAAATGCTCAACATCACTCATCATCAGGGAAATACAGATCAAAACCACAATGAGATACCACCTCACACCTGTCAGAATGGCCAACATTAACAACTCAGGCAACAACAGATGTTGGCAAGGACACAGAGAAAGAGGATCTCTTTTGCATTGTTGGTGGCAGTGCAAGCTGGTGCCGCCACTCTGGAAAATAGTATGAAGGTTCCTCAAAAAACTAAAAATAGAACTACCCTACAACCCAGCAATTGCACTATTAGGCATTTATCCAAGGGACACAGGTATGTTGTTCCGAAGGGGCACATGTACCCCCATGTTTATAGCAGCACTATCAACAATAGCCAAAGTATGGAAAGAGCCCAAATGTCCGTCGATGGATGAATGGATAGTGAAAATGTGGTATATATATACAATGGAGTATTACTCGGCAATCAAAAAGAACGAAATCTTGCCATTTGCAACTACGTGGATGGAACTGGAGGGTGTTATGCTAAGTGAAATTAGTCAGCCAGAGAAAGACAAAAACTGTATGACTTCACTCATATGAGGACTTTAAGAGACAAAACAGATGAACATAAGGGAAGGGAAACAAAAATAATATAAAAACAGGGAGGGGGCCAAAACAGAAGAGACTCATAAATATGGAGAACAAACTGAGGGTCGCTGGAGGGGTTGTGGGAGGGGGGATGGGCTAAATGGGTAAGGGGCCCTAAGGAATCTACTCCTGAAATCATTGCTTCACTATATACTAATTTGGGTGTAAATTTTTAAAAATAAAAAATAAAGTTAAATTATTAAAAAAATAAATAAAAATAAAAGTAAATAAAAATTAAAAAAATATTCAATAACATTGAACTCATGGCCAACAGCACTTGAACTCGTGCCCAAACAAAGCCTTTCTAACACATGTATTTTCTCTGTAAGACACATCACAGCCTCCTTGTGCTTAGGGACAGAAGAGAACACTCCAGCACTATGCTTGGGGGCCAATTTAAACAGTGAAATCATGGGCACCTGAGTGGCTCCGTCAGTGAAGCGTCCAACCTCGGCTCAGGTCGTGATCTCGCGGTTCATGAGTTCAAGCCCCGTGTCAGGCTCTGTGCTGACAGCTCAGAGCCCGGAGCCTGCTTCAGGTTCTATGTCTCCCTCTCTCTCTGCCCCTCCCCCACTTTCACTCTGTCTCTCTCTCTGTCTCTCAGAAATAAATCAACATTAAGGAAATTAAAGAAAACCGGTGAAATCACCAACAAAAAGTACACAAAAATGCAAGAAACATGGCACTGAATTGACTGCGAGAACAGTGTGTGCCTGCAGTCTGAGGCCAAGAGGAGAAGTCAGAGTGTCACCTTGCTCAGCCCCAGCTGGGAACGTGGGCTTTGGACAATTCACATTTTTTTACCACTCTGCCCATGTCTGCAAATGACCACTAAAGCACCACAAGCATTGATTTGGGGCTTACAAATAAATGTTGGCAAGCAGGCTGATTTGCAAACGCAGAATCCACCGCTAACGAGGATTGATTCTATTATTATCACCATTTTACAAAGCAAGAAACTGACGCTCATCAGGGTGAAACACCTGGCACCCGGCCAGCAAGGGGCTGAGCCAGGATTGAAACCCCATATGTCAGGCTTCCACACCCAGGATTTTAGCACCATTGTACACTGTTCTCCAGGCCAGGCTTCTCATTTTATAGATGAGCCCTGAGGCCCAAAGCTGAATCACCTTTGGCCACCTAGGTGTGGGGGAAGCTGGGGGCTGAAGCCTGGCCCTGGATTCACGGACTGTCCCTTTTTCTCACAACAGCACCCCTCCTTTTATGAACTGCCTGACCCATCTGAGTTGTGCCTTCTCACCTCCCATAAACTCTCTCTCCTACTCCACCCAGGGGCCCTGGGAACTGGGTGGGGACCTGGGGTGGCCACCTGGAAGGTTTGAGGAGGCTGCGGCGTTACCAGCAGAGCGGAGGCATCAGGATGTGTGCGTGCAGATTGGACCACTAGGGGGCGCCCATCCCCGCACCGCGCATTTCCCGGCCGGCGGAGTGCTCGAGGAGCGCCTCTGCGGCGCGAATGGTCCGGGAAAAAGGGAAAGGAACAATGGGCTGATTGATGCAAATGCACCATGAAAGACAAATTGTTCAGATGAGGCGCATTCCGGGCTCCAGCCAAATGCCCAGGGTGCGTGGAATTTCAAGGCGAAGCTGAGTAGATTTGGGACCTTGTGCCTCCCTTCCTGGAATGCTGCAGACTTGGCCCAGGCTCCCAGGGGCGGGGGAAGGGCGGGGGGGGGGGGGGGAGGGGGAGGGGGGGACGATGCAATGGAAAAATGGATGGAAAAGGTGGAGAACTGGCTAACAGGAGCCTGAATCCATTTAGCCTAGAGTAAACGCTTCAAACCTCACTTCCCAGCCCTACTCCCCTGTGCTGGCCGGAATCCAGGAGCTTCCTCTTACTCCCTGGGTGGCCCCAGATAAAGCTTCCACCTCTTTGAACTTCTGTTTTCTCATCTGTAAAATGGGAGAAATCATCCCTTCCATTTACACACCAAAGGGTTGTTGTGTGGATCAAATGAGAAAGGTCTGGAAACCTGGCATCTCTGTTCCACCCCCTCAAGCTCCACCAGAGGCTGCCCTGGGCTGCCAATAAGGAAACCCGGAACTTTCTGCCCCATCCTGGCTCCCTGGAGACCTCCAGGTGACCCCAGCCCCGGTGCTGGCCCTTACTGTGAGCTCCCAGCCTCCTCCTACCCGAGGATCTAAACTTCCGACCACCGCCCAGGGCCAAGGAGGGTGGAGCAGGATCTGGAACGGAGGCCTGCACAAGGGCTCCTTGTCCGGCTGGGCAGGCTGGCACCCGCCTGTCCTGTCCCGAGGAGGTGGCTCTCTGGGACTATTGTCTTTCTGTTGAGACTTGGGGGAGGGGCCAATTAGAGCCCATCAGGGCCAGGCCAGAGTGCCCAGGCTCACACCCCAGCCCACTTCTGGACTGCTGTGACTCTAGGTTTTATTTTATTTTATTTTTTAGGGGGAGAGAGAGAGAGAGAGCACGCGCACACACGAGTGGGGGAGAGGGGCAGAGGCAGAGATAGAATCTTAAGCAGGCTCTATGCTCAGCTCAGAGCCCTATGCAGGGCTCAATCCCACAACCCTAGGATCATGACCTGAGCGAGCCCAAATCAAGAGTCGCTCAACCGACTGCGCCACCCAGGGGCCCCATGACTCTAGGTTTTAATACCTCTTCCCCCCCCCCCCCGCCCCCGCCCCCCCCCCCCCCCCCCGCCTCCCCCCCGCCCAGCCCACAGTGGCCTACACATCTGCCAGGATTTGTTCTTCAGCCTTCTGGGTGGGCAAGCGTATTGTTAATCATGATGACTCTGCCCCAGGCCACTTTCTCCTCCTGAAAAACCTCAATTCCCACCCTTTATCTTCACAGTCTCCATTCCATCCCCGTTCCTTTGCTATCTTTATTAGATGAGTTATTCATAAT
Source organism: Panthera tigris (assembly GCF_018350195.1). Taxonomy (NCBI): domain Eukaryota; kingdom Metazoa; phylum Chordata; class Mammalia; order Carnivora; family Felidae; genus Panthera; species Panthera tigris. Next base: position 40,503,874 of record NC_056678.1, read on the forward strand.
TCACACGATGCACCCAGCAGAGTACTGGCCCACATTTAGCATTGAATAAAATACTACTATTTGCCCAGCTACCCCCCTAGGTCACCCAGGGAAGGAATTTTAAAACTACCGGACATTTATCCTGGGCCTTGGATTCCAATTTTTATCTGCTGTCTCTCCTGTCGGCCCTGCTTTTTCTCTGACACCTACAGCATCTCCTTGCTCTGCCCTGGCCAATTCTCAGCCCCGCAGACCTGGGTTCTGATCCCGGCCCCAACATCACACAATCACTGTGCGATTTGGAACGGATTACTAAATTTGTCTCTGAATTCTCAATGTCTTTATCCACACGTGAGAAGGATCATCTCTGCTCTGGGCAGTAGGAAAGATCAAATAAGGCAGTAGTTATGAAAGTCCCATGAAACTTTCTTACCAGGACACATAGCAGAGAGATTATTACCATCATCAACTTGCTAATGGATGGCCTCCCCACCCTCCTGCAGATAAGTGTGTCCGCTTCCAACTTCTCGAAGACTCTAATAATAATAATCCCTGAGGTGTGTAATTTCCTAACTTTATGAAGCATTTTCACACCCTTCGTACCATAATGACTTTCCCAAATGAATCCCATGTCAGGAAAGGTAGGGAAGGAGAATAATTTTGGACAGCTGGAAACGTTCAGCATTATTCAGGCCATTTATAAGAATTTATTATCAGCCAAAGATAAACAAAGTCCCTACTCCCTAGACACATACAGTCTGGTGAGGAGAAAGCTAAGTAAACAGATTCCAGCAATCACCCTGGGGCCAGTATGGGTATTTCCAGCTGGTCCCGGGTTCATCCCAGAGCCTGGTATAGTTTGGTTCTGAACAAAGGGCTTTTGGATGCTAGTGATGACCAAAGAGGAGGCTCATGTGCCCCCAGGCAACACCCCTCCTGCTGTGGTCAGCACCAGCCACCCCAGGGGGTAACCAGACCCTGCCCCTTCCTGGCTTCTGGCAAGATGGGCGGTTGTAAGTCCCGCAATAAACAATACTGGGGCCATTTGCCAGCATTACACACATGAGCAGCTCAGGCTCAGGGAGTGGTCAGCGGGCCTGGAAAGGGTTAAGTCCACAGGATGTGCCTGGGACCCAGCTGTTTCCCGTGGGTGGGCGGGGGGATTTACAGCCTCCCCCGCTATGAGGCTACCAAGCCCCTGCTGGGGAAAGATGTGCTCTCAGGAGAGAAAAGGAAGAGTCGCTGCTCTGTAGCCAGACTCCCCTGTCATGCAGCCAGGGCCTCCCACGCAGGCGCCAGCAGGGGGGGTGGGGGGCGGCCAGGAAAGAGGAACCAGGGGATCCAGGAGAAGGCAGGACTGGACTCTAGATACCAGGACGGGCAAACATAGAGTTGGCCCAGTCTGTCCTGGGCCTTCCCTCATTCGGGGATAGGAGTTAGTGGCAGAGAAGTTCATCTGAGAGTTCAGACCCCAGCCTTCAATTTCTAGACAAGAATATGATGCTGTGCTGCTCTCCGCCTCAGTGTCTCTCCCAGGCACACCCTCCAGGGTAGGCTCAGTAATGCCCCCCACCCCCAAATGTGCACATTCTAATCCCCGGAACCTGTGAATGTTGTCTTATATGGCAAAGACATTGTAAATGGGAATACGTGAAGGATCTTAATGTGGGGAGATTATCCAGGACCATGCGGGCAGGCTGTAAATGTTATCACACGGGTCTTTGTAAGAGGGAGGCACATAGAGATTACAGACCGAAGAGGAGGAGGCAATGTGACCACAGAGGCGGGGATTGGAGGGATGCCACCGCAAGCCAAGGAACACGGGGAGCCACCAGAACTGCAAGAGCCCAGGAAGCAGTTCTGACCCAGAGCCTCCAGAGGGAGCGCGCCCCCGCCAATACCTTGGTTTCAGCCCGGTATCAGCCCAATACTGACTTTGGACTTTCTGCCTCCACGACTATGGAAGAGTACATTTCTGTGGTTGTAAGCCACCAAGTTTGTGGCAAATTATTATAGCAGGAAAGTACTGGTTGTTCTCTCCCGGCTACAAAAGTAGCCCTTTTGTATTTTGTGTTGGGGAATTTCTTTCTCTAGGAGTTATTTTGCCTGTCGTTGGGATAGCACTTTTAATTGACCAAGGACATCGTTCCGGCCTGGAAATATCCCCGAATGTTCTGAGGTAGGAAGGTAGGATGTCCTGTGCTAAGCAGGCCAGCTAGAGATGGTGCATTGCCCAAGTAGATCCCCTCGCTTCTCACTCCCTGCTCTCAGCGCTCTGGTGACTCGTGTGGTCTCCAAAACCACCGAACTGAACCGTAAGCATCTTCTCTGTGTTCACCCGGCCCCCTCCTACAGCCCTCCTACAGCACTCTGGTGTCTTCTACTGGTCAGGAATCTTGGGGTGACCTGACCCCCTTTCTGAAAAAGCAAACTCAAATCTGCAGAAGGGTGGGGAGGTAAGGAGGCATAGAGATTCTAGAATCTCAATCACTCAGCAAGCATTTACTGAACTCTTACTGTGGGCCAGGCACAGGGCCAGGCCCCAGAGATAAAAGGTAAAGAGAATGTGGTCCCTACCTAGAGAGGGAGACCAGTAAACCAATGGTACACCAGTAAAAGTGTATGCAGGGTTCTCATGAATGTGAGCAGAGGAGGGGCACCTGGCCCTGATGGGGGTGTGAAGAGAATCATGGGAAATCTTCCCGAAGAAGACCTCTGTATTATTTATCTATTGCTATGCAACAAATCAGCATAAAGTGGCATATAACAACACCCATTTATCATCTCATAGTTTCTACAGTTCAGGAATCCGGAAATGCCTGGCTGGGTCCCCTGCTTCATTGCCCCTCACAAGGCAGAAAGCAGGATGTCAGCCAGGAGCAGAGTCCCATTGGAAGGCTCGGCTGGAGAAGGACCTCCTTCCAAACTCAGTGGGTGTTGGTGAGATCTTTTGATCTCAGTGTCTTTTGAGCAGCTGGCCAGAGGCCACCCCCAGTTCCTAGCACGCGGGCCTTTCCAACATGGCAGTTTGCTCCAGCAAATGAGCAAGGGAGAGGGTCAGAACGAACAAGATGGAAGGCACAATCCTACGTAGCCTAATCACAGAAGGGACACCCTATCTTATTCTATTCTCTAGGAGCAAGTCACTAAGCCAGTCTGCTCTCAAGGGGAGGGATGTATAGAAGTTTATCCGGAGGCAGAGACCACTGGGGGCCTTTTCAGGGTCTGCCTGCCACCAGGACTCCCAAACTGGGTCCCAAAGCTACATCAGGGACCAGCTCGGCCAAGTCCAGAACGAAGGCTCAAGAACACAGAGCTCTCTTGGAGAGACAGGGCCTAAGGGAATCAACAATCCACTCCCTGCGAATAGCCTGAGTGCTTACGTCTCACTACATGCTCACTTACGTTGTCTTCTTGACCTTATTCATCGGCAGATTATTCCCAGCGGAGGGAGGATTATTGTTTCCACCCTACATTTATGAAAACCGAGACCCAGGCAGTAAGAGCGTAGCCAGAGGCCAATTGCCCCTGTGGGCTCCCTGTTCCAGGGACTCTTCTGATAAGGGTGGGATCGGGAAAAGTAAAATCACAAGCCAAGCTAGAGTCTGAGGAAGACACAGGAAATGGAGAAATGAGATTACCCTTGCTGCCAGATGGCACTCCCCAGGACTGTGGCATCTGAGACTACGTGGATGTATATGAGCTTGCAGGGTGTGTGTGTGTGTGTGTGTGTGTGTGTGTGTGTGTAACACCATTCAGCAGGTTCTGCTCAGTAAACCTCCCCCAGGCTCCCGGGCCCCAAACTGCAGGGGCAGGGACAGAGCCCTGAGTTTGCTGCATCCTGAGCTCTTGATAACTGTCAGAGGTCATTGAGCATCATTCCCTCGACCCGGCAACTTCAGAATCACTATGGGTGGGGTCAGGGAGCTTCGTGAAAATACTGATTCCTGGGCTCCAGCTCTAGAGATTTGGATTCAGTGGGTTGCAGGTAGGGCCAGGATTCTGACCATCTGCTGGATTTAGAACCTACTGATTTACTTCTATTCCTTTGTTTTACAAGTGAGGAAAACAAGGCTTGCCCAAGGTCACAGGGCTGGGTAATGGGCCAGCCTGAACAAGGATCCAGAAGGGCTGTCTTCTGCACCCAGGCTACCAACATTCTTACTGAGAGCCACTTAGGGGTCCCCTCAGTGGATTCTGCCCAATGTCTTCCAGGCTCTATTTATTTGAAGTATTCTAGGAGCTTGCCCTGAAAGCCAGTAAGCCCCCAGTGCAGTACAAACAGACACACACATGCACACATACAGAACCACTTACACACAACTTCACATTTGCTCTTTCCGCAGCCTTTACTGAGCACCTACTATATGCCAGCCACTGGCACCTATTATATGCCAGCCACTGGCCTGAGGAGGCAACATCGGAAGCACCAATGGTAAGCACAATGAGGAAACACAGGGCCCTGCCGTCGTGTGCCTTCCAGCCCAGGACGGTGAATCAGGGGGCTGTGTCAAGTCAGTTCTAGCAGCTAGGTTGTGCCCAGGCTCAAAAGCAACTGAGCAGAGGAACAAGTGATTGGGTGCTGAGGTGAGGTATACCTCTCACCAGACTGTGCAGGTGCACCTTGTGGCTGGATCTGGAAATTCAGGAGACTGGGCAAAGCGAGGTAGACCCAGGTCCCCCTGCCTGCTCCCAGGCATCCCTGGTCTTATTGCTGCCTTTTACATTGAAGGTATCTCAGCCCAGCAGTAGGTGCTGGCAGTACGGGTGCTGACAGAGAAAAGGACTTGTAGGCTAGCTGAGAGGAGTCCCCCCGCTCCCCGGTACCCAGTAGAGACGCAGGAGAAAGAGCTGAGAGACTGTCCCCTCCCTAAACTCTTAAGTGGCCCAGGTGCATGCATGCCACGGGCTGCAGCAGAACTGGGTAGGAACATCAGTCCAATTCCAGACTGGGTGTTCGCTCAGGAACCGTGGCTCAACCATGCAGAGGAAGCTTTATTTCCCTGGGCCTTACATTTACCATCTTATCTATCAGGAAATATTCCAAGCTCTTCCTGTGGTGATAATACAATATCACACCTGCAGGTTCCTTGAGAGCCAGAGCCCTGAAGAGAGACACAGAGGGGAGTGGTGAACATTCCAGGAGGTGAAGATGGGGGCGGGGCGGGGGGGGGGTGGTGCTTCCAAAGACCTTGCCAGGGGAGAGTTCTCTTTTGTCCTGCTAGAGAAATAGACCATTCTGGGCTGGATCCGTGGGGTGGGCCACCCGGACTGTGAGAAAGGGCCATTGGGTGTACGTGTTTTGGAAGTGGGGTAAGCACAGAGTCTAACGCCTCCTTTTGCATAAATAGCCAAACACTCCAAACTGCAGCCCTGACCACCCCAGTCAAGTATAATTAATTATTAGATGCTGTCAGCTCTTTAGAGGCGCTCTCCCAGCGAGGTTTCTCTCCACTGTCTTGGTAAGCACGGAGGCTCAACTCCCTCGCAACGGGGAGCCAGCCAAGGGCTCCCCAGGGCTGGCCTGGGCCAGACGCGCACGCACTCTCCTTCTGGCTTGGTCAGCGACACGCTCTGTTAACTCAGACAAGTTGTGCCACTTGCCCTCTCTTCCCTGGCAGGGGAAGGGGCATTCATGTGTGTGAAGGGCTCTGAGCCACTGGAGTGGAGCCCGGTTAATGAAAGTGCAGCACCCTCCGATGACAAAGGAATCTTGATGGAACATCGCCTGCTCTCTCCTTCCTCACTTCTTTTTGTTTTCTTTTAACGTTTTGGTTTTTTATTATTATTACTTCTTTATTTTGAGAGAGAGAGAGAGAGAGCATGCCAGAGCTGGGGGAGAGCAGGGAGAGGGGGAGGGGGAGAGAGAATCCCAGGCAGGCTCTGCACCATCAGTGAGAGCCCGACTCGGGGCTCGAACTCACAAACCGGGAGATCATGACCTGAACTGAAATCAAGAGTCGGAGGCTTAACCGACCGAGCCAGCCCCTCAACCGATGAGAGGTGCCCCTCTCCATCCTCCCTTCCAACTGGAAGTCCCAACACCGGGAGGCACCAGGACGTCACGAGAACTTTGTGGGACCCAGAGTTGGGAGGCCTGAGTTTACACTGTGCCACTATGTTCACTTCTCTGAACTTCCATTTCGTCATCTGTAAGATGGACACTTATCCTGAAGGGAGGTGGGTCTAGCCCAATTAGGCTGCACTCCATCAAGGTTAGGTATTGGTATCAGGTAAAAGCACTGGCAAGCATTGCCAATTTAAGTTGTTAATTGCAGTTAATTGTTAATTGCAATTTAAGTTGTTAATTTCTCAAATGGGGATTAGGCCAAGCAAGGTTGCTGGAAGGATTATCGCACTACTGTAATCACACTACTGCAGTAGCAAAGTTTACTGTGTAGTTTCTATGTGCCTTATCTACTTTGCAGGCATTCCCGCAATTAACTCTCATGATGATCCTAGGAAGTAGGGTATTATCATTCCCATTTGTTAATGGGGTGCCAAATAACACGGCTAATGAGAGACACGGCAGGAATTCACACTCAGGTCTGAGATTAGAGCCTAAGTGTTTCGCTGCTGCCTGAATGCCTCCATGTGGATGACACGGGAGTAAGTCTCTGCCCCACAGTGGGCATTTATTAACTAGTCACTGTCTCCTCATTGGCTTCCACCTTCCCTTTCCATTCCCACCATGGCTCTTCAGGCCTCATTACCTCTGGATTTCCCTGCTCCCAGGCCCTCCCTTCCCCCAGGACCACCACAACACCCATTCTAAAACCCAGTGCTCACCACAGCTCCCCTGCTCTCCAGTGCAGACCCAGTCATTCCGCTTCAAGAAAGCCAGTTAGGGGCGCCTGGGTGGCCCAGTCGGTTAGGCAGTTAAGCATAGACTTCGACTCAGATCATGATCTCAGGTGAGTTCGAACCCAACATCGGGTTTGGATCCTCTGTCCTCCTTTCTCTTCTCTTCTCCTGCTCATGTCAACACTCTCTCTCTCTCTCTCTCTCTCTCTCTCTCTCTTTCAAAAATAAATAAACATTTAAAAAACATTTTAAAAAAGAAAACTAATTAGGCTTCTATTAATAAGAAGAAAAAGACGGGGGGAGGAGGAGAAGGAGGAGGAAGAATAAGAAAAAGAATAGGGAGGAAAAAGAGAAGAAACCAGTAGAGACACAGAGATTTAGGTATGCAAATGTTTACTACCACCTTGTATATGATAGAAAAACACAAAAAGAACATGGGTGTTCAACAATAAGGGATTCTTTTGTCCACTAATACTAGATACAATAGAGTAACATACAGACATCAAAATGCTTACTTAACATCATGGCCTCATAACGCAATATACTATACATAAAAAATCAGGCTATAATGGAGCACACACAGTATGACCCCATGTGTGAAAAAATAATTACATATTATATCATGGATAATAATTATATGTCACATATCTATTTTCAGAGAAATAAATGCAAAGAGAAATGCACCAGAATGTTAGCAAAGATGATCTCTGAGAGATGGGGACATGAAAGATGATGTTTGTTTTCTTCTTTATAATGTACTGTCCTTTCACATTTCTCTCCAACAAATACATTTTTGTAATAAAAGTAAAGGGGTGTGTGTGTGTGTGTGTGTGTGTGTGTGTGTGTTAAGAATGGAAGCCTTGTGATGGGCTCCCACTGCCTATGAAAGAAGTCCCGAGCCCTGGCCAGTCAGGGGACTCCAAGTTGGCCCAACTCCTCTGTGCTCAGCTCTTGCACGCCCAGGTTCTGTGCAAACCTGCTCGGTGAGCCACCTCACCGTTTCCAGCCTGGCACGTTTGCACAGATAATTCCTACCCCTGGAAGGCCTTGCCTACCCTCTTCTCTCTGATAGTCAGAATCCTATCCTCCATTCCAAGGACCACCTGCATCCCCCACCCACCCCTCACAGCACTGTCCCCACCTAACAGTCCCCTCTGTTCCCTGGCTACTCTCTGTGGCTCAATTACCACGCGAGATGGGCCAGGCTTCTACGCCTGTGCCGCAGAAACTAGGTGCTTCACAAAGCGCTGAGGTTGGGTTGAACTGAATTGCATTGCGGTTGGGGACCAGTAGAAGCAGAGCTGACTGAAGAGCCCCTGAGGACACCTGGCTCTCCTTTCTCCTTAGAGCTGGGGGCCTGGTGTGCCCTCCAAGGATGGCAGAAAACTCCGATGCTGCCTGAGTCTGGGCGGGTGACGCCTCTGGGCCCTAGCACTGTTGCTCTGGACCCTTCGCTGGGGCCAAGAGCTGTGGGCAGAGCTGACCGGTGAAATAAAAGGGTGGGAGAGGCAGCACTTCCTGTCCCTGGGGCAGGGCGTAGGGTGACCCCCTGCCCCAGATTGCCCAGGACTGAGGAGTTCCTGGGGACATAGGGCTTTCAGTGCTTTTACACTAGGAGAGCCCCACGCACACCAGCACGGTCGGTCACCCTAGCTGGTGTGAACCCTATGTGGGGGCCTCTGGGACCAGGCCTGCTGCCACACAGGGTCACATCTACTGAGCTCACAGCCCTTGTCCCTGCAGATGGGGCAGCCCTGTGCCCAGGTCATGAGACAAACGGCATTTGGGGCCAATACAGGCCTGGCCCTCAGCCCAAGATGATTTGTTCCCCTAGATTCCCACTGTACTTTCCCGCTCTGGGTCTCTCCGCTCTTCCAGACCAGTCCTGCCCCAGGACACCCCCTCCCAACCCCCGTGTCCTTTCCTGTAGGGAGACCCACCACTGTTTCAAGGACTGGCTGCGGCCAGCTTCTCCACGAAGCCTCCTCCGTGCCCTGGCACACGGACGTGCTCCCCACTCCCCGGGGCTTACTTCTCCTTTCCCCCAGCTCCCGAGCAACTTTCTCCCAGTGACGCTGTGGGCTCATTCACTCCTTCATTCATTCACTCATCCGGTGAGGACTAATCATCTGGTGTTGGGTTAAAAGCACATGCTAGAGTCCTACTGACCTGGTTGACTCCTCGTTCCCCCACTTCATAGCTGCTGTGTGATTCTGAACAAAGCACTTAACCTCTCTGGGCCTCAGTTTCTTTCTTTCTTTCTTTCTTTCTTTCTTTCTTTCTTTCTTTCTTTCTTTCTTTCTTTCTTTCTTTCTTTCCTTCTTTCTTTCTTTCTTTCTTTCTTGTTCTTTGAGAGAGAAAGAGTGAGAGCATGAGCATGTAGGTGTGAGCAGGGGAGGGGCAGAGGGAGAGGCAGAGAGAATCTCCGCGCTGGGTGTGGAGCCCAGGGCTCAATCCCACAACCGTGAGATCATGACCTGAGCCGAAATCAAGAGCCGGACACTTAACCAACGGAGCCACCCAGGCGCCCCTGGGCCTCAGTTTCTTAACGCAAAACACGGGAGTTATGAGGAACACCTACCTCACAGAGTTGCTGAAGCACGACACGATTCAATAATTGTACGGTTCTTGGATCAATGCTGGGCACAAAGTAAGCACTAATACCGTTTGCCATTATTATCATTAAGAACCTGCTGTGTGCCAGATACTGTGAGATAGCAGGAGTACACAAATGACAGGCACTGGCCACCTAGTACAGCAGGCAGACGAGTAAGCCAGCAATGGAGGGTGAGTAATGGAAAAACTATGAGCATACAGAGGAGAGAGCAGCTACCCAGCCTGGACCGTAGGCAGAGTAGAGGAGGCCCCTCCGAGGTGGTGAGCCAACACTGCAAAAATGTGCAGGAGGAGGTGGGTGCGAAGGCCTGAGAGTGTGAGACAGCCTTTGCCAGCCTGGAATGGGGGCGGCTGCACGCAGGGGCCCTGGCTGTGGGGATCGTGCAGACAGGTGCATTACAAAGGGCCCTGACTGTGGAGAGAGCACCTCCAAGGAGCCTGGACTGCCTCCATCGCAGTGGGCAAGCCCCTGGAAGTTTGAAACAGGAGAATGAATTGCATTCTGGACAGAACACACTAGGGGACCGTGGCATGCGGCCTGGAACAGAGACTGGAGGCCAAACCAGGGCTATGCAGCCTCCCAACCAGCAGCCTGGCACACAGTGGGACACACAGTCTTACCCAGGTCCCTGGGCCTGGTAGGACAACTGCCCACGGCACCTCTCCAGCCCTAACTTCCAGGAAAGGCCAGATTACAGACTTGTAACCAGGATGCCCTACAGATCTAGCCTCACTCCTTCCTGCTACAGTGCCTGCCTGTGGGCTCCAATTCTGGCTCCTTGCGCTCGTCTTCCTTCTCACCCTGGCAACAGGCTCACTCTTGCCAAAGCCTCAGCCCCAGCCTCAGCTCACCCTGACCTGAGCAAGCCCATCCCTTCTCCCCTCTGTCTCCCCACCCCTAGCCTCATAGGACTCCCAGTTGCTGGGCAGGGACTTGCCCTTTCTCATTTTCCCATCGATGACTCACGCATCAGGCAGGGGTGAGGCCGGGGCTGCCGGGCCAGGGGGAGAGAAAGCAGCAGCCCCTCCCTGGCCTCACGGCATCCTCGGGCCCAACCGAGCAGTTTTTCCATCTCATGCATGTCTGCTGGCACTGTCGGGGCCTGTTTGTGCCCCCAAAGAGGCCTTGACCCTACTCTGTGGTCCAGCCAAGCATTCCTAGGGTGAGGGCCTATGATCCATTTTTAGAATCTAGAGTTGCCAGAGCAGCGAAAACACCCCTGAAGTCACAAAGCAGGGTGTCTCCCTCCCCAGCAGGAAGACAAAGACTCCCCAAAGGTCACGTATCTTTAAAAACAACAAAAACAAAAACATAAATTCAGGGTGTAAGGTCCCAATCCCTGTGCTATGACTTCTTGGAGCCTTCGGGAAGCCATGGGACTCTCTTACAAGTGGTAGGAAGTGATCTTCCCCATCGCAACAACCCCCACCTCTATTAATGTATACTGAGGGCCTACTACATTCTAGGGTCTGTGCTAGGGGTTCTAACTGGAGCACACCCATCAGAGGGGCCGGGGCTCTCCCAGCATGGGGAGAAACTGAAGCTGGGTTTGGGCAGGAACGAAAGCACAGGTGGAACCAACAGGGCTGTGTTCCAGAAAGGCAGGGAGTGTCAGAAACCAGAGCCTGCCTCTTCCTCTGCTCTGTGTGCCCCCTGCCCCTGGACACCCCATGCTGGCTGTGCCCCCACTGCCCTTTGCAGCCAGGCTCTCAGAATGATCTGGCAAACACCAGTGAGGCTAACACAGTGCTGGGCAGAGGAGGCAGAGCCCAGCATTCCCCGGATGCTCACACCAGCTCTACAGGCACCAGTTGGCATTTTAGCTCTCTACCAGACTCAGGGCTTCTCGGGGCAGGGTCAGATTGTGTTCCCCGTCTCTGCATCACCAGTGCCAGGCACAGCACTGGCAGAGGAGAGGCATCTAGGAGTACGTATTTGCCTGCATCCACTCCCACCTGCTCCCACTCTCTCACTTCTGAGGGTCTGGATACCTCTTTTCTTTCTTTATGCCTGAATCCCCACCATCAGCAGCCTTTCAGTTCGATTTGAAGAGCAAGGATTCTATTTTAGAGGCCGTCTTATAGAAGAGAGATGCTAACCCTTTCCCATTCACATGGCTCCAACAAAGGGGTGGAGACCCCATCATCTTCTCGCCAACCCCCCCCCCCCAGCCACCCAAGTGTGGTCATCGTCACCATCTTTCTCCCCAAGCCCATGACAGACATCACCAATTGACCACAGCATGCTAGGGGAGCCCAGATCTTGCTCAGCACATACCAGGGGTGGCGTGGAAGATGATGCTTGTTTGCGATGCTGGGACTAAGCTATCCATGAAACAGGGATACAGCCTAATGAGGTAATAAATGAGATATTTGTCAAAACTCTCTTGTAATCTGTAAGTTCTTTGTCACTTGTGAGACGCGGTGCTCGTAGCAGATGAACAAGGTACTCCCGAGGACTCTAAGGTACTGGGACATAGGATGGGGAGGTCTTGGCTGGACAGTAGGAGAAATCTGATGGGGAACGAAACAGGTCAGAAGCACAAAGAGGTTATTAAAGAGACTTCAAATTGTTGAAGGGGGCTACACAGCCCCCTCGTTCCTTCTGGAGACTCTGAAGTAGGCCACTGCTTTGCCACAGGGAAGGCCAGACGTGGTGGGCAATGGAGGAAAGGAGGGCAGAGTAAACTGCTGACCACAACATGGAAAGATCTCGAGGGTTACCCGATGAGTTTCTGTGTAACTCAGGCAGCTATTTCTCTGTACTTCAGCTTTTCCCGTGCTGTAATCATTCCTTTTAAACCATCCAGCAAGGAATACTTACTGCATAAATGTATGAAGCCTGAGTATATAAATGACAGGGCGACCAACTCTGCTCAGAAAGCGGAGCCACCTCCCAGGATGGCAGGGGCGGCATGGCCTTCTGGAAAAGCAGCTACATAGACTGAGTTGGCCAGTAGAACATCCCTCAGTCCAGGCCTTACGGTCCCTCCTTCCTAGGACCGCTGAGGTCGTGCCTCCTAGGGCTGCAGTGTCTCTCCCCACCCAGGCCGGAGATCTCAGAATGGGTTATGGAGTGGAGAAGCGGGGGTAGGAGAGGGATGCTCCAAGCACTGGGTCTTTGTGGGCAAAGAACTCCATTCAGCAAACAGTGTGGTCACTGCCCTTTGCGGGGACTCTTCATTTTGGGATAGGCATGAAATGGTAATGGCCAAACCCCCACCCCACCCCCACCACTTCCAGGCCTAGCACCACAGTGGGGGGGAAGATGGGCAGGAGGTGGGGGGCGAAGTGTGCAAAGAAAAGGCCTGGATGGGTGGGGGTCCCAGAAGGACCTAAGCAGCAGGAGACCCTCAAGTGCGGGCCTCAGGGCCCATCAGCTCCCCCCACCAAGGTGAGTCCAGAAGTGATGCCAGGCTGGTTCCTCCCCGGGGTACCAGGCTGGCCTCCTGAGTCCTGAGGCACTGGCTTGGCACCCCATGGGGAAATGTCCTCCTCGCGGCATGGCACAAGCTGGGGACTAACAACAGTCTGCAGCCAGATGATGGGGCCGCTGAGGGGAGGGTGCTTGGATGCCAGCTCTCCATCACCATCTGTACGTCAGGCTGTGGCTGCAAAGCCCTGAGCTGGGAATGTCCGGAGACTCTGAGAGTGTCCAGGGGCTGAATCTTCATCCTCAGCCCCACATGGCCTTCTGCCCTCCTCCCCGGGCCCCATCCATTCCTTCAGCTCCAGCGTCTCCTCCACGTGACCATGACTTCCGTCTCGACATATGGAGCACAGTCACGCTCCCATGAGCCAAAAGGGGCAGGAGAGCTGGCAAGAAAGAAGAGCAGTCAGGGCAGGGGCAGACACTGAGGTAAGTATCCACAATGAGCTGCTTTCCAGCAGAGCTTTCCGACCTTCTCCACATCAGGAGAAAGGTAGAAAATAGTATTTGTACAACACACTGTGATCAGGGGAGGAAACTGCTTCCTCCGAGTCCCCCTGAGGCCTGAGGGATCAATATGGACCAGTTCTCAGTACAGCAGGTCTCTCTCCCTCTCGGCTAACCCTCACTACAGTCAACAGGAGGGTCAAAGGGGTATAGGACCCCGGGTGGGGCTCCAGGCTCACCGGGACTCTCCCTGGCAAGGTGGAGAACTGCGGGGCTGGAGGGGGAGATGGTATGAGAGGGGATATAGGTTTCCACCGGAGAAATGAAAACCTGAGTGGTATAATTCCGTCCTCGGCCCTACTCGTGGTTCCCACGGGGAGGGAGTGGCATCTGGGGAAGAGGGCACAGGGCTGGGAGCCAGGGCTTCTAGGTTCTATTCCTGGTCCCTCCCCTGGGCCTTCCTGACCACAAATCCGCCCCTCACCCCCTGCCCTACTGCTCAAGGAGGATTAAGACATCACAAATAACAAATCATGACCCCATCCTGCACCCCTCCACCCACCCTGCCCCAATGCCCCACCCCCTTCTCCAGCTTCTCCTCTTCTGGCCCAGCTGGGCATTGGCTGGCACTCAGAGGCAGGCGGACAGGCCCATTCCCCCTTGGTATCGGTGGCCTGGCCTCTGGCCTGGCCTGCCCACCCTCCAACACCTCTGGTCTGCCAGCAGCTCAGCCCTAGGACCCGATATCCACTGTCAAGAATGGGTAGTGGAGCCCTGGCCCAGCCTAGTCAAACCCTCCCCCTAAGGGCCCACCTTGGGAGCTGGGTTCTGTTCCCAATGACTCTGCTAACTGAAGGAGACTGTCTTTCTGCTGGAAAGCCTTAAGGGAATGCGCAGGCCAGCCTCCCTCCACCAGAGCCAGGGCAGAACCAACCTGCAGGGAGGCCCATCCCACCATCTTCCTCTCTGTTACCTGGGGCACATCCGACCCTCCTGCCTGGGGCCCCAGGGGAAAGTCCAGCTCTTGGCCTCCCTTGCTCAGACTCCTAAGCTCCTACTCCCTGTCGGCCCAGGGTCGTTCAGCTTTGACGTGGAATGCTGGTGGGAGTCCCCCATTTTCTCCATAGGGGAAAGAGAAGGAGAGAAAGGAGGGTTCAGTCTCCAGGGGCCTACCTGACTTGACCTCCGTACACCACGTGGTGGGGAGGGTGCGGAGCATGAAGGTAAGATGGCAAGTTGTGCGGTTTAGGACACGAGGGTCCCGGCCCCGAGGCTCTGCCTGGCCCGCACAGTCTGGATTGCCTGCTGGTTCTTGAACTTGACCAGGCCCAGGGTGATCTGGGCGTTCCAGCCAGGATCCTCGAGGGGGCAGCGGAAGTCGATCTCGCCGCCTCCCTCGGTCACCAGCGTGAAATAGATGTGGCGCCCGGTGCTCTCCACGCATTCCACGGCCTTGATGCGGGCGAAGCTGAGCTCCTTGGGCCGGCCGCCGGTGCCCTTGGCCTCGAAGAGCTGCAGCCCGCGCTCGGTGAGCACACAGCGCTTCCGCTTCCACAGCTGCAGCAGCCCGCCGCTGCGCTTCTCCAGCACGCCCTCCTTGAGCACAGTCGCCGCCGCCGTCATGGGCGCCCAGACGTCCCGGGAAAAGTGCAGGCTGCGGTGGGCGCTGCGCCCTCCCCGGCTCGGCAGCGACGGATTCTGGCGCCCGGGGCCGGCTGGCCGCGCGCCCTGCCACCTGCGCCCCGGCTGTCCGGTGCGCCCGCCGCGCAGTCCTCGGGCCACCGCCGTCCGCTCGGCGCCCGCAGCCCCGCTCCGGCCCCTCCGCCGCCCCGCGCGAGCTGCCCCGCCCGGCCACTGCCCGGTGCCCCGGTGGCTTCCCGGTCCGAGAGCCCGGCTGCGCACTGGCACCACGCTCGCCCGCTGGCTCCGCTGGGCTCTGCCTGCGCGCTGGGCGGCAGCTCGAGGGATGTGCCCTTACATGTTCCTCCACTCGCCTCCTGCGCCGCCCGCCGCGCATTCCTGCCCCGGCGGGCCCTCCCCCCCCGCGCCGCGCACCCGGCGGGGCAGGGCTCCAGGGGGCGGGGCCGCGGCGGGGGCTCGGGCACTCACTGGAGGCGCTGGGCGCCGGGCGGGGACGGCTGGTACCGACAGGGGGGCTGCTTACCCAGCAGCCGTAACCTCGTGGCCTGCCGTGTGCCGCTTCTTGGAACCACAACTCCTCCAGGCCTCGGACGCAGGGGATCGTGGAGGGGCGGGGGTAGGGAGCGGCTCCTACTTTGAGAGGGTCGCTGCTGGTGAGAGGGGGTAGCTCTGTGGTCGCGCAGTGCACCCGTTGGGACTTGCATAGTGGGCGTCAGACATCTGCTGGACGTTTCCCAGGCCGCGGGAGCCCTGGCCCCCCAGCCTGAGCCCCTTCTCCTAGTTTGGCCGGCTCCCCTTTGGCACGAGGACGATCTTGGGGTGGGGGGTGGGGGCTAGGGATCAAGCCTCTGTTGGGTTCCCTCCCCTTCTGCTGCCCAGCTGTCTCTGCGTGGGCGACCCACCCCTCCTACTCTTACCCACATCTCCAGCTCGGGGAGAAGGGTAGAGAAAAGCCAGGGCGAACTGAGCAGAGAGAAAACCTGAGGTCGCTCAGCCTCTCTGTGGTAGCGGAGAGGGGACCCCATCGTGATCTGGAGAGGTCACTTCCTGCAGTGTTCTTCGTGGCACACACTTGGAGACGCCCGTCGCTCAGCCCACGTGGGCCACCCGTGGCCAGCCCACGTGGACTGACCATGCCTGGAGTTAGCTGCTAGCCTGTTTGTTGCAGACCCTCCGCGGATTCCAGCAGCCTCTCTCCGCCATCCTAAGAGAACGCGCTTCCCCAGGATTCCTCGCTGAAGGGGGATGGGGAGGGAGAAGGCTTCCCTCCCTTTTTGGCCTTAAGGGCTTTGCGCTGAGTTGAAAGCCCTGCAGTGTTGGGTTCAGACCTCAACCCTTCCTCCTTGACTGCTGTGTCCCCGCCCACCTTGGGCAGCTCCATTAGCCTCCTAAAATTTCCTCATTTGTCAAATGGAAAGATTTATTCATTCTTAGTTCATGAAGCTCTGATGAATAAGTTAGATAACATTTGTGAAAGCCCCAAATCCGGGCCTGGCAACTCTGAGTCCCAGTGAAATGTTATTCCCCCACCTCCCCCCACTTCTATTGCCTTCAGAGGAGGATGGGGACCCGGAGAGTAGGCCAGGCACAGGAAGATGGGGCCTCTAGGTCCTAATTCTGCCTGGTCTTGGTCAGCTCCTCCAGGCCCACAGTTTCATAAGGGCCTATTCATTGACATGTTAATAATAGAGTATTATGGGAATAATAATATGTAGTAATGACAGTAATAAGACCTCTTTGTACCCACACCCTGTTTCCATCCTCCTGCCCATTGATGTGGAGCTTGATGGGCACAAAGAGGGTCCAGTGTAGAGGGGAGGGGTGCCCCAAGTCAGGAGGTGGAGGAAGGCAGCTGTCAGTGTCCCACCACAGCTCTACAGCCCCATGTGCTGCAGGAGCACCCACGCCCCAGGACAGCTAACTCCTAACCTGCAGAGTACCCCCCCCGCCCCCGCCCCCGCCCCGGGGAGAGGAAGTGGCCAGCATCACGAGGAAAGAGAAGCAGCCAAGATAGGTGTCTCCTGAGACACAGAGGGCAGCAACAGAGAAAGCTCGAAAGTACCCACAGTCCTGTCTTAGGGACCCCCAAAGTCTCTGTCTGCCAGCCATGCCCTCACATGGCTTCTCTCGCCAGCCCACACCCCCCCCCCCCACACACACACCTGCTCCATAAGAATCTCCCGAGTCCAACAACCTGGCATAGTCCCACCATGATCCAAAGCTCTATCTAGGAGGAAACAAGGCTCTAGACCAGGCTGCTAACCTGCTCCTCGCTCCGTTTTGTCTCTATCGCTTCCTCCTCTCCCTACCCTGAGCCTGGAACTCACTGATTCACTCTCCAGTTTCAGGTTAATTCACAAAGGTACACGTTTTTAAACTTTAAGGCTCCTCGTGTTTTTTATTCTCTTGATAAATTGGTATTGTTATTATTATTGTGCTCGTTTTCCTGATGAGGAAAGTGAGCTCAGAGAGGTCAGGCAACCTACAGTAGGTCACCCAGCTCTGTAGATGACAAAGCTGGGAAGATAACACATGGTAGCTAAGAGGACCCAGGATCTTGTGATGACACCACCCTGCCTCTGTATAATCATCTGAGTACCCGGGGTCCTTTTTTACACATGACCCAGCCACCCACACTTTCCTCTTTGGTGTACCGGGTGGAGTGGTACCAAGTGTTCGGACACAGGAGAAAGGGCAAAAAAGACAGGAACACTGGATAGCAAGAGTGAGTGGGTAAAGAGGAAGCCAGAGGCGGAAATTCAGTATGGCATACTCTATTGCTGGAAAGGTCTTTACCAAGTAAACAACCAGTTCCCGACGCCACCTCTCCTCGGTGTCCTGTGTAGGTCTTACTGGGAGTCCTATCCTCCGATCTCATGACCTCTTGGGAAGAGAGGAGGTGACTCATTCTAAATCCTTCCCCAGAATTGGCATTCTGCCTGGTAGCCCCATTTGAGAGATGCCTGGGCCCAAGTAACCCAATTTGGTGCATCAGGAGGATCAATAAGCATTCTAGAGCCAGGGGAGCAGGGCTGGGCTGGGGAGGCTCATGTTGGTGCTCCCCTCCTGCCAGAGTATCCCTATGCTGCCCCTGGGAATTGGACCTCTAACTTAGCCTTCCTGGGGCACTCAGTTGGGGGCAGTGCTGGGCCCCGGAGATGCTCACTCAATTCTTGTGGGCTTGTTTACCCTACACGGGACTGCTGGACAGAATGTCCCTGGTTGCAGCCCAAAGCTGGCTCCGCCCTCTGCCCAGCCCAAAGGAAAGCTGATCTGCACTGTCAGGCAGTCTGAGTCCAGCTGGAACGGGCTAGACTACAAAATGGCCCCAGGGAATAGTGTGCTAGAAATGCTCCAGCTAGGTCTGAGCCATCCCTGGTGGGGAGGAGGAAGCCCTGGATCCACTTGGTGGCGACCCAGGACAGGATGGAATGGCAGATGGGAATAAGGTGGGACAGAGGCCAGAATGGGACCCAGAGGGACATAAAAAGTAACATGGCTTCTTGTTTTCTACAATATTTACTTAATCTTATAAATTGTTTAGTGGTCATCAATTGTTCCACTCAATCTATAGGAAAAGCATCAAAGATCATTCTACTTACAAAATAGAATTTCTATTAACACTATAAAAATTGGGGCGCCTGGGTGGCTCAGTCAGTTAAGTGTCCGACTCTTGGTTTCAGCTCAGGTCATGATCTCACGGTTTGGAATTTCGAGCCCAGCATCCGGTTCTGCGCTGACAGTGCGGAGCCTGCTTGGCATTCTCTCGCCTCTCTCTCAGCCCCTCCCCTGCTCTCGCTCTCTCTCTCTCTGTCTCAAAATAAATAAATAAACTTTTAAAACAAGGGACTTAAAAAACAAAGTTAAAAAAAAAAAACACTGTAAAACTTGTAAAACGGAAGTAAGATCATGTCACTCCTTTTCCTGCAATCTACCAGAGCCTTTCATCTCTGAGTAAAGCCCCTCTCCTGCTGGTTTTCTCTCTATAGCACATACCGCCATCTAACATTCTTAATGTTTTTCTTATTTGTTATCTATCCCCTCTACTAGAATGTAAGTTCTGTGCCAGCAGGGAATTTTATCCTGTTTTCTTCATTCCTTGTGGCTCTAGCACCTAGAATGTTGCCCAGTACACAGTAGGGCCTCAGTAAATCATTGTTGAATGAGTGAACGAAATGGTAATGGAACTGACAAAAATTGGGAGCTGGAGAAAGGAGACTGTAGTAGTTTCCTTTTCTTTCATTACAAGGAGTCAATAACTGCTATCTAGTGTTAATGAACTAACAGAGAGAGGTCTAAGTACATTATTTAAAAGAATTATGGTAAGGGGTGCCTGGATGGCTCAGTCGGTTGAGCGTCCAACTCTTGATTTCTGCTCAAGACATGGTCTCCACGGGTTCATGAGATCAAGCCCTTTGTCGGGCTCTGTGCTCACAGGGAGGAGCCAGCTTGGAACTCTCTCTCTCCTCTCTCTCTGCCCCTCTCCTCTCTCTCAAAATAAACAAATAAACATTCAAAAAAGAATTATGATAACCCCTAGATGGTCATAGGGAATGTTTAGGGAGAGACTGTTCTGGATGACATTGTAATGGTGGATACACGACATTATGCATTTGTCTAAGCCCATAAAACTGTGTAACACCAAGAGTAAACTTAATGTAAACTATGAACTTTAGTTGTAGTAAATATATTAACATTAGTTCCTTTGCTATCATAAATGTACCACACTAATGCAAGATGTCAATAACAGGGGAAACTATGGGGGCAAGGAGAGATACGTAGGAATTCAGTACTATCTGATCAATTTTTCTGTAAATGTAAACCTGGTCTAAAAACCAAGTCTGTTATTTAAACAAACAAAAATAAATGGTTAACCGTAGTTCCTCTGGGAAAAGACAAGGAGAGAAGATAAAGACTTTTGCTTTTTCATTGGTCATCATTCTGTACAGCTTGATTTTATTTATTTATTATTTTCTTACTATATACATGTTTTGCTTCTCTTTCTTTTTTTTAATGTTTATTTGTTTTTGACAGAGAGACAGAGTGTGAGCGGGGGAGGGGCAGAGAGAGAGGGAGACACAGAATCCGAAGCAGGCCCCAGGCTCCAAGCTGGGGCTCGAACTCACAGACCACGAGATCATGACCTGAGCCAAAGTCAGACGTTCAACTGACTGAGCCACCCAGGTGCCCCAATCTCTCTCTTTTTTTTTAAAGCAGGCTTCATGCCCAGCAGTGCTTGAACTCATGACCCTCCGACCAAGACCTGAACTGAGATCAGGAGTCAGACGCTTAACCGACTGAGCCACCCAGGCACCCCGATGTTTTGCTTCTCTTAAAAATCCAGTTAAATGCACAATACACAGATGTTCATACACAGTGGAGCAGTTAACAATAATGAAACAGATCTATAGCTCTTAACAGAGAGAGATATCTAAAATATGTTGTTTTGCAGGGAAAACATTTCAGTACAGTGAGCGTCAGAAGGTGTAGAATACGATCCCAAATGAACAAAAAGTTTGTGTCTCTCTGTGGTACAGGTTTTATCTGGAAGGATTCACACCAATATGTTGCCTATGGAATCTCCAGGATGTGGATCAACAGCATGAATACGCTTGTTACTTTATAAGCATGTTCCTACAGGCATTCTCTGTTTTATTGCACTTCACAGATATTGTGCTTTTTACCGGTTGAAGGTTGGTAGCAACCTGCATCGAGCAAATCTATTTGCACCATTTTCCTGACAGCATTTCCTCACTTTGTGTCTCTGTGTCACCTTTTGGCAATTCTCGCAATAGTTCAAACTTTTCCGTCATTATTGTATTTGTTATGCTGATCTGTGATCAGTGATTACAGCTCAATGAAAGCTCAGATGATAATATGTTTTAGCAATAAAATGTTTTTGAATTGAGGTGTCTGTACAGTATCTTTTTGGACATAATGCTGTTGCACACTTAATGGACTACATACAGTACAGTGTAAACACAACATTTAAAAAATTGTTTTAATGTTTATTTACTTTTGAGAGAGAGAGAGACAGACAGACAGACAGACAGACATAAGGGGGAGGGGGAGAGAGAGAGAGGGAGACACAGAATCCGAAGCAGCCTCCAGGCCCTGAGCTGTCAGTACAGAGCCCGACGTGGGGCTCGAACCCACGAACCGCGAGGTCATGACCTGAGCCGAAGCCGGACACCCAACCATCTGAACCACCCAGGCGCCCCTAAACACAACTTTTATGTGCACCGGGACATCAAAAAATTCATTTGATTCGCTTTATTGCAACATATGCTTTATTGCAGTGGTCTGGAGCCCAGCCCACAATATCTCCAAAGCTGTGCTTGTATATGGTTTGGATGTCACACGCACACATGTATTGCACATATTTTAAAAATAAAACAAAAACACAGGGCTGGCTTGAAAGCAAGGGCCAGTTTGGAGATGTAAATGGTAGTCACTGGCCACAAGATTTCTCCAGGGTCAGCGGGGCCTTCTGGAGTGGGCCATGTACACCACAGCAGAGCAGCCGGGGGGCTGAGCCGTGGGGCTGAGCCTCTCCTATATCTGCGCTTCCCTTGCCCTTTCCCTACCCTGGAAAACACAGAAATAGGCAGGTGTCCCCACAGGCCCCTAGGCACCTGCCTCATTGTCCCCTAGTCACTGGAAATGGAAGGCTCATCTAGGCTGCCTGGGTTTGACCCCTAGTAAGGAAGAGGTGGTGCGGTGTAGACAAGTACTTCTCAGACTCTAATGTGCAAACAGATCACCTGGGGCTCTTACAAATGCGGATTCTGATTCAGTAGGTCCGGGATGGGATCTGCGATTTTGCATTTCTAGAAGCTTCTATGTAACATTGATGCTGCTAGTTCCTTTGAACATCCAGGGTCTAGAGCAGTGGTTCTCAAAGTGCGGTAGCAGCATCAGCATCACCTGCGAACTTGCTAGAAATATAGATTCTAGGCTCGACTCCAGACCTACCAGAAATTCTGGGTTTGGGGCCCAGCAATCTGTGTTTTAATGAGCCTTCCGCATGATTCTGATGCATATGAAAGTGTGGGAGTGTTACGTGCAGAGGAAGGAGCACTCAGTCAGGAGTCAGGGCACCGGTGTGATAGCCCCAGCTCTGTAACACCTTGGACAAGTCCATCTCAGTTTCCTTGCGCATCTTGTCTAGCTTGTGTCAGATCTGCAAGAAAGCCTGGTTAGTGTACATGGAACTAACTATGGAACATCTATACTGGTTGTCTTCCCTTTAGGTAAGACAAAAAGAGCATTGCTACTTCCTCTCAACCTCCACATTCTCAGATGCAGCTGGTCAGGCAGCTCCTGATCACTTAGATGACACAGGAAAATGGGTTTGCCCACAGCCCTGCTCCTCCCTCCCCTCCTCCCTCTGGTTTCTGCACACACCCTCCAGTCCACAGGTCCCTCCCCGCCCTCCTCTCCCTGGGAGACCCACCTCCCCCAGCTGACCTCTCCCCAGACTTATCCTGACCTGCCTGCACCCCTTTGATGTAGAGTCCTTTGTTCTAGAGCTTTGGGGTTTCCTCGGATCTCCCCGTTTCTCTAAAGGGAAACAGAAGAAAAAACTGATCAAGGCTTCGAGTCTAACGACTTGGGTTTTATGGGCACCATTGCAACAGACATCAAGTGGGTAGCAACCCTGCAGCCGACCCGCCCAGGCTTGCTCCTGGGCCTGGCTCTCTCGGTGGAAATCCCCTCCCACGCTCAGCCCTTTAACCACTTTCCAGCCCAATAACTTTCCTGATTCACCAGGGATCCCTTTCGTCTTGAGAGCGGCCAGTAACCCCCTCTCGGATGGGGCCGAGTCTGGACTTGAAGGCATTTGATCCCATCTTGGGTCTGGCAGAGATTGGACTTGTGGGCCTGGGCTTCAGGTTGGGGCCTGCAGAATCTTCCCTTTTCCCACGTCGTTCCGGCATCTGGGTGCCCATGTTGTCGGAGCGAAGGGGCTGCCCTGGAGTGACCCTTGTCCTTGGGAACAATGGGCTGAAGAGCAAGGACAGCAGAAGACTGGCTGATGCCCAGGGATATAGTGGTTGAGACCTGCCGGCAAGAGCTGGGCAAAACTGTACACATCAATTGCTTTCTATTTCATGGCTTTCGTTTCCTGTTCTTTTTAACAAGAATAATGTGCTTCAAGTGCAATTAATATTTGAATGCATTTTTGTAGCAAAAAAAATTCAAAATATGTACAGTATCTTTTCATCGCCCTTCCTGTGCCCCCAACCCCATAGACAATGGTCACTGAGCTTGGCAGAGGTTGTGCCAGACATTTGTCTTGACCTCACACACATTTGCACCCAGGTTATTTTAAAACGGTGTCGTCATCAGTAATGGCAGAGGTTGGTTGGACAATTCATAAGTCCCCTGCCAGTCCCCTGACATTTTCTGCATTTGTGGGTGGCTCTTCTCTCTCCTCCTAAAGAGCAACCATTCATGGGATCTCACTAAAATTATGCCACGGATGTGGGGGGTTGGGGGAACTCATAGAAGAGAAAAGGATGGAGGGAAAGGTAATATCACAGGGTCAACAGTTCCTTCTGTGAGAGGGAATTATAGATACTGGCTTTTTTTTTTTTTTTTTTCCCTGCTTGCCCTTGATTTTCAAATGTTTCATAGTGAGTGATTATGAATTTTCATGAGTATTACTTGGATCATTGAGAAGTTCCTATGTAGTGCCATTATCAAGATCAGGCAGGAGAAGGCAGTGAGGTGTCCAGCCTGGGACTGGGGTCAAGAAGTTAACCAATGGCTCAGGGTAGAGGGGTGTAGAGGGGCTGAGGGAAGGGAGGGAAGTTCCTGGTATGTTCTTGAACATAATCTACTGGGAGATTCATGGAAAGGAACACCACAGTAAGTCCTATCAGATGTGAAGTCAGTGTTTTACAAGCCACACTCTGGGCTAGGCACTAGGGACACAATGGTGAATGAGTGGATCACACTTCTCTTTTTAATGGGGACTGGTAAAACAGGGGGAGGTGGAGCTCACATCCTTAGGGAAGCCCCTCCCACCTTCAGGAAGAGGATTTCCCTCCTATTGAAGAGGTAAGCATTAGTTGTTTGACAGGCCACAACCTTGACTTTGTAGACATACGGACCCCCAGTACTGGATACAGTCTACCGAAGGTGTTATCCCCATGTCATAGCTGATAGGAGTACGCATATCAGTCAGGATGGGCTAGGCTATGGGTCACTAACAAATTCCCCCCAAATCCCCAGTACGGATTCCAAACACACATTCTCAGGCCCCACCCAGTCCGGCTGAATCAGAATCTCTAGGATGGGGCTGGGAATCTATTTTAAAAGCTTCCCCCTAGGGATTCCTGGGTGGCTCAGTCAGTTCAGCTTCCAACTTCAGCTCAGGTCATGATCTCACCGTTCCTGAGTTCGAGTCCCACGTCGGGCTCTGTGCTGACAGCTTGGAGCCTGGAGCCTGCTTTAGATTCTGTGTCTCCCTTTCTCTCTGCCCCTCCCCCACTCATGCTCTGTCTCTCTCTCTCTCTAAAATAAACATTAAAAAAAACCTTTTTTTAATTAAAAAAATAGGGGTGCCTGGGTGGCTTAGTCGGTTGAGTGTCCAACTTCAGCTCAGATCATGATCTTGTTGTTCATGAGTTCGAGCCCCACGTCAGACTCTATGCTGACAGCTCAGAGCCTGGAGACTGCTTCGGATTCTGTGTCTCCCTTTCTCTCTGCCCCTCCCCAACTCGTGCTCATGCGCTCTCTCTCTCTCTCTCTCTCTCTGTCTCAAAAATAAATAAGCATTAATAATAATAATGATAATAAAACAAAATTAAATCAATAAAAGCCTCCCCCAATTCAGGGGAGGCTCTGCTCACTGTGGCACTCACAGATCCAGATCGACAGAGGCTCTGTCTTGATACGTTTGGTCATTTGTAAATGGGCGTAATGATAGCACCTATGTCTCAGGGTTACTGTAAGGATTAAGTGAATTAATACATGTAAGGTCTTCAAATAAGCTACGGCACATAATAAATACAAGAGATGGAAAAAATGATAACTTTCTGTGACAGGGAAAAGGGAAAGAATGGCATCCACAGTGAGTCCTAAAGAGTTCTGCCCACGGGTGACACAAATTACTTCTCACCTTAAGTTAGGGGCCAGAGCAAGCCACACGGCTACATCTAACTTCAGAAGAGGATAAGTGTAACCCTATCATGTGCCCAGAAGATGGGGAGTGTCTGTAAAGAGCAGTGTGGCCACCATGGACCCGTTGGTGTCCTCAGGAGGCAGGGCCATGAGGCAAGGTGTCCAGGGACTTCCCTTCACTCCTTGATTAGAGAGAATCAACGCCCCGCCCCGGCCCAGCACCAAGCCCTTGAACCCTCTGGAGGAATCAGGTTGAGGTCAACAGAGTGGAACTGTAAAAGGTTCAGGGCAGATGCTTCAGCAAAGTCACCAAGGGCTTGTCTGGGCATGAAAAATGCCCACTAAGGGCTTTATTTATCGTAATCTACTTCCTGAATTTCCATGGCCTTTGGGGCGAGTCTTCCTAGGCCCATAAACTTGGAACATCAGAGCTGGGTGGGTCCCCTAGAACCTGGCAGCTCAAGTGTGGTCCCGGGATCAGCAGCAACACCACCTTCCCCTGGGAGCTTGTGACAGAATCTCAGGCCCCACCCCAAACTACTGAATTATAATCTGCATTTGAACAAGATCCTCAGGAGATTTGCGTGCACCTTAAAGCCTGAGAGGCACTTCACTAGAATTAATTCAGGCCAACATCTTCATTTCACAGAGAGGCCGACACCCAGAGGGGAGGAGGGCGGCTCAAAGTGACACAGCTGGTTCCAATCTTGGCTCCAGAGCTTGCCAGTGATTTTGTGCAAGTCGCTTAAAAATTCACTGCATCTCAGTTTCCTCTTCTATGCTAAAGGGATTATATAACTCCTTCATAGTGCTGACGTAGGAATCAACTAAGACGACATTAAGACCACTGCCAGCACATAGTACGTGCTCGGTACATGGGAGCTATTGCTATGGTCCTAACTCACTGTTCTGACACCACACCTCGTACCTCCTGGCACATGCAGTTTCTTCTAAAAGAAGGAGGAGCAGGGGATGGGACCCAGCTGCTTGTGTCTATATCCTGCTCTGCCATTTGACCTTGAGCCCAGTTCCTCAATTGTTCTTTGGTTCCTGGCTTCAGTTAGATCATTCATAAGTGGATATAATGATGGCACCTACTTCACAGGCTTATTGTGAGGATTAAATGAATGAATACGTTTAAGGTCTCCAAATAGGCTATGGCACATAGTAAATGAGCGAGATGAATGAATGATACCTCTAAAGGGTCCAAAAGAGGCGATCTAGATTGGATGGAGCCAGGCCCCGGGTAGGGTAAGGGTCTTTCTCAGAGGGAGTTGCTTCTGCTTTGGCCCCCAGGCCTATGGCAAGTCCCCAGTCTGCTTCTCTGGCCCCTGGACAGCCCCCAACCCCTGGCTGGGTTTTTCTTTCTTTTCTTTCTTTCTTTCTTTATATTTTTTAATGTTTATTTATTTTTGAGAGAGACAGACAGACAGAATGAGAGCAGGGGAGGGGCAGAGAGAGGGAGAGACACAGAATCTGAAGCAGGCTCCAGGCTCTGAGCTGTCAGCACAGAGCCCGATGTGGGGCTTGAACTCACAAACAGTGAGATCATGACCTGAGCCAAAGTCGGTCGCCTAACCAACTGAGCCACCCAGGTGCCTCCAGGTTTTCCTGTCTCAACTGCTGAGATAGCCTCACTGGTGCTCCCTTGTACCTCGATCAGGAACCTCAGAAAGGCCAGAGCATTTTTGTCCTGGAGATGCACAGACTCGGGCAGGTGGGGCCACTGTTTTGAAATCTCTGAAGCACAGTCACACTGGAGAGGAATTAGATCTGCTCTAGATGACTCTGGGGGACAGAAATAGGCAGCTTTGGGAAGTCCTCTCCAATCATGACAAGTATTCAGAGGCAGCTTCAGCTGTCAGGTGGGGCAGGGGCCTCACCTGAGAGGTTAACCAAATACAGATTCCAAATACAGATTCTCAGGCCCCACCCAGGCCAGCTGAATCAGAATCTCTAGGGTGGGGCTGGGAATCCATTTTAAAAGCCTCCCCCAATGATTCTCTTGTTTGTGGGGAAGGGGGGGGGGGGGAGCATGGCCAGGGGGTTAGGGGAGGGGAGAGCAACCGGAGGAGTGAGAATCATCCGCTAGACGATCTGAGGGTTCTCTTTTGATCTTGACCACCTCCCTTTCTTGATCTAGTTCTGGAAGACATGGCCTCACTGGGATTCTGCCCTCTTCTAGAGGATTTCTGCGCCCTTGATTCAGGGATTACTCCCAAAACCCACCAGCAGCTCTAACCACCGCCCCCCCCCCCCCTTCCCTGCACCCTTGTCCCATGGCTCCTTTAGGTCTTTTTGCATCCTCAGGCCCTCAGGTGACCCAAACAGATTGCAAGGGCACTTCCTGGAGGCAGGCCTCAGGGGGCTGGGCTGGCCTCCCATTAAGACAGGCAGCTGTTTCCCATCACACCCTAAGAGCCCACATCAGGGCCACACCCCCAACCAGGACATTGTTCCCACCAAAATCGGTCTCCTGAAGGCGCCCTGGACGCATAGCTCAGAGATCACAGATATGAGAAAAGAAATACCTGAGTAGGCACAAATATCCTTGCTCCCCCTCTGCCCTTGGGTCAATTCCACAGTTGGATATACCGCAGTGCCCCGTAGCTTGCAAATCCTCCGACGGAGACTATTATCTGGGGTTTGGAGGCGAGCGCCCTCTCGCGGCAGAAATTAAGGTCCCCAGGGCCAAGGGGGAAGGGGTGTGGGATACGCGGAAGCGGAATGCAGGCCTATTGCCCCGACCCCACAGCGCCACCTGCTGTCTCCGGGCACAGCGCCAGCGCTGCGCCCGAGGGTAGAGGGCCCACTCCCTGCTGGTGGACTCTCCTTTTCCCAAGGCACCGTCGCCTCCGGGTGACCCTTTCCTTCTCTCGGAGCTCTCCCGCGCCACCCCATCCTACGCTGTCCAGACGGTGCTTCGGCGCCAGCCACCTCTGCTTACAGGCCTCTCTGCCTTTACTCCGGTTTCACTCCCAGGAGGTGCGTCCAGCCTCCTCCCCACCTCGGGCCTGCTCTGGAAGACCGACTGTCCCCCAGTTTGACAGCTAGTGTAGGAGAGGCTAGCTAGGCAGATGGCTTTGTTCTGGGGTGCCAGCACCCACCCCTAGCAGCCAGCAGAGGGCAACCTATCTCCAGATTTGGGCCCTAAAAGTTCCCATCCTGGCCATTCCTATAGGCCCTTTCCAGAGCCTACCATGATCCCACTGTTTGTAGAACCATTCCATCCATTCATCCTCCCTCCATGCACTAACCCTTCCCTGAGAACTTCCCTTTGGCTATATCCTGCTTTGGACCTAGAGAAGTTATCAAGATGAAGGAGACCTTGCCCTCGCCTGGGGAGCTCACAACCCCAGGTGGCATTCTCCTCCAGCCCTTTTACATGCATGTTGCACTGTTCTGCACCATTGACTGGTCTTATACATGTTTAGGTACTATTCCCAGGGTCAAGGAGATGGGTGTGTCAAGGCCACTGTTGGATCCGGTCATCTGGACATTACACATCCAAGGTCTGTTGTTAAAGCCTCTGCTTCTTGGTGTTTTGTAAATTCGCAGTGTGGGCAGGGAAGCCCAGCCCCAAAACATCAGACAGGCATCCTTCAGATGAGACGCTGCAACTCCTCAGACGAGCTCATTTACAAAAAGGTAAGCCCTGTGGGGGCCTGCCATAGTCTAAATGTCTGTGTCCCCCGCAAAATTCCTATGTTGAAATGCTAACCTCCAAGGTGATGGTATTCAGAGGTGGAGCCTCCGAGGTGGTTAGGTCATGAGGGCCGAGCCTTCCTGGGTGGGATTAGTGCCCTTATGAAAGAAGCCTGGGCGCTCCCTCCTCCTTTCCGCCATGTGAAGACACAGCAAAAAGATGGCCAAGAACCAGGAAGTAGGCTTTCACAGACACTGAATCTGCCAGCACCTTGATCTTGGATTTCCCAGCCTCCAGAACCGTGAGAAAGAAATTTCTGTTTTTTAGAAGCCACCCAATTTATGGTATTTTCTGAAC
Organism: Panthera tigris; assembly: GCF_018350195.1. Lineage (NCBI taxonomy): Eukaryota > Metazoa > Chordata > Mammalia > Carnivora > Felidae > Panthera > Panthera tigris. The sequence goes on from NC_056678.1 coordinate 40,532,925, forward strand.
TGATTAAAACAGAAATTGGCACCGAGAAGTGGGGTGCTTCTGTAACAAATACCTAAAAGTGAAGAAGTGGTTTTGAAACTGGGTAATGGATAAAGGCCAGAAGAGTTTAGAAATGTCAGCTAGGAAAACACCTACAGTGCTATGAGTGGACCTTGAAAGGAGATTCTCATGAGGGCTCAGAAAGAAATAAGGACAGCCGGACAAAGCCTCAGTCATGCCGGAGAATAATGACTAAGTAATTTTGAACAGAATGTTGGTAAAAATATAAATGATAAAGGCCATTCTGATAACAGAAATGAGGAACGTGTTTTTGGAAACTGTACAAAAGGGGATCCTCATTATAATGTGGCAAAGAACTTGACTCAATGTGTTCAGATACTAATGTCTCATGGAAGGTAGAACTTGTGAACAATGAAATTGGTTATTTGGCCGAGGCGATCTCTAAGCAAAGCATTGAAGGTGCAGCTTGGCTCCTTCTGACTGCTTATAGTAAAATTTAGGAAGAGAAAAACGACTTAAGGATGGAACTGTTAAGCAAAAAGGAAGCATAATTTAAGATTTGGAAAATTCTCAGCTTACCCATATTGCAAAAAAGTGAAAACATTAAGGGTGTGGCCAGGTGACTTTATGATAAGGAGATTAGTCTAGGTCAGCCATCTTAACAGAAGCTAAGTGCCACTCTTCAAGACAATGGAAGAATGACCCAGAAGGTCATTCAGTGATCATTAAGGCTATCATTTCCAACTGAGGCCCTGAGTACAAGGGCTTGGGGGTCATGGCTTCTTCCAGCTAGGTTTTAAACAATGGGGCCACCCGGAGCCATCACAGGGATAGGGTCCTGGCAAAGAGTCTGGCTGTAGGCATCACCCTGCTGGGCTGTGGGGGTGATGTTGCCACCCCAGTGGGTCCAGAAGAAAGGATTATTCTCAAGCTTTAAAGTCTAATGGAATTTGCCTCATCAGGTTTGGGACTTATTTGGGACCCATCATTCCTTTCTTCTCTCCTGTTTCTCCCTTTCAGAATGAAAAGGTCTATCTGGGGCACCTGACTGGCTCAGTCAGTAAGAGTGTGCGACTCTTGATCTCAGGGTTGTAAGTTCAAGCCCCATATTGGGTGCAGAGATTACTTTAAAAAATAAAGCCTTTAAAAATAAGAAAAAAAAAAAAAAAGGGACATGTCTATCCTGAGCGTGTCCCACCATTATATTTCGGAAGCACATAACCTATGTTTTTCACCGGTTCACAGCTGGGGAGGGGATTTGCCTACGGATGAATCATACCTGGAGTCTCCCCCATATCTTATGTAGATGACACTGAGTGAGGCTTTGGACTTAGCCTTAGAGTTGATTCTGGAACAAGGTGAGACTTTGGGGACTGTTGGGATGGAAAGCATGTGTTTTGTATGTGAAAAGGATGTGAATTGGGGGACCCAGGGGCAGAATGCTATAGACTGAATGTCTGTGTTACCCCCCCCACCTCAAATTTTTATGTTGAAACCTAATCCTCAATGTGATGGTATTAGGAGGTGGGGCTTCTGAGAGGTGGTTAGGCCATAAGGGTGGAGACCTCAGGAATGGAATTAGCGCCTTTATGAAAGAGGCTCCAGGGAGCTCCCTTGTCCTTTCTGCCAGGTGAAGACATGGCAGAAAGCTGGCTATGAACCAGGAAGCAGGCCCTTACCAGACAGCAAATCTTCCAGTGCCTGGATCTTGGACTTCCCAGCCTCCAGAACTATGAGAAATACAGTTGTGTGTTTATAAGCCACCCAGTCTATGCTATTTTTTTATAGCAGCCAGAATAGACTAAGATAGGGCCCTGACCATGCAGCACACTGAGCTAGGCCCCACCACTCTGTCCTTCCTGGGCAGAAGTAAACTTTCTGGATTTGACAGGAAGGTTCCTCTGGCGAAGTTTCCCTCCCGCTCAGGGGTTTTCCAAGCTGGAAGAAGTTCTGAGCGCAGTTTTGGGTCCTTGCTGAGCCCCTCAAATTCCAAAGCCCACAGAGTTTTCCCACCCAGATATGGGAGTGGCGGCCAGACGGGGCAAGGCAGCAGGATTTGGTTGGTCGGGTCATTCCAGGCAGTGTCGTTTGTTAGAACTGATACTAGAAAGTGAGCAGCCCTTGGAAAAACAGGAACAAACCCTACTTATCGCCACCTAACCTCCTAGGAATTTGATCGTTCTGTCAAAGTTCCCTCCCAGCCCTGTGGGTAGTGGTCCTCTCACGGACGAAGGATCTGGACGCCAGAATTCTGTTCTAAGAGCTTTATTGACCAGATGAGAAGTCAGCTTGAATACAGCTCATGCCTGCAGCCCCTTCCAGGTGACAGCTCCATATAGTGTGGTCCTTTCAGTCACTGGGAGCAGCGAGACCCAGCCCCTCCCCTTCCTCCTGCTGCTCCTGAGTGGGAGGGCCTGGAAGGGATGGGAGTGATGTGGCCGGGGAAGGGTCCCTGGAGAAGGGTGGGATGGAAGGGGCGAGGCCCCGAGTGGGCAGGTGGGGTCCTGAGGACTGGGCACACAGGGAAGGGGTGTCCGGATCAAGACCGAGGCTGCGTGTGCCTCCCTCCACATCCGAGGGTCAAGCAGGAGTGGTAAGAACAGAGCACTGGCCTGGTCTGTGCTGTGACGAGAGGAGCTGCCACCATAGCCTCGGGACCCAGGGGTAGGGGCAGAGCTATTTACCCTCAGGTTGGGGCCACTGATAAATGAAAGTATGTGTTGGGGGTGTTTCATTAGGGCTTCTGTCAAACAAGGAACTAGACTCCTGGGGAAGTCAGACCACATCTTGACTTTGGGGCTCTCAGACCTAAGTTGTTCTCTCATCCGGAAGGGGAGGACACCAGGTCCCCAGAGCCTCAGAGGCAAGAGGCCCAGAGAAGCAAGTGGCTCCTACAGTCCATGGCCCTTTCTCTGTGCCTTTCTGCATCCACCTAATAACTCCCGGAGCTGGGACATCCCAGGCCTATTCTAAGGGACACCAAGAAGCCCACCCTCTTACCCACAGAGGAGAATCTCCAGGATCCAATAAACCACAAGCTTCCTCTGCCCCATCATGGTCCTGCTTCCCTCCCCACTGGGCCTACTGCTCCTCTGGGATCTGAGATGTGGGCTCAGGGATCTTGGCAGGTTGATGACAGACACTCAGCCTAACAGGCCAAGAACAGAGGACGGTGGGGCGGGGTGTAGGAGGAGGGGTCGGGTCCCACCTACACTGAAACACTGAGGTCTCCTTCTGGTGACGGGTCAGATCCCAGGCAGAGGGAGCCCTTTAGAGGGGTGGGACCTCAGGTAGACTCCAAACCAAAGGGGGCCAGACACCCAAGTTCAGGTCATTAGTGATGTGTGGCAGGGCTAAGAGAGGGAGGAAGAATCCTGGAGGTCGCCGAGGCTGCTGGGAAGGATAGGCGATGAAAAGCACGGGAGTGGGCAGCGTGCGTGGGTGGCGGCAGCCTCACTCAGAGTGGACCAAAGCCCCAGCTCCTTGCCCAAAGCCGAAGCCCTTGGGTCCGAAGTTTTTAGCGTAGCATCCTGTGGAGAGTACGGTGAGTGTAAGGCCTGGCTCCTCCTCCTTCAGGCCACACCTCCCAGCCCTCCCACTGGAGCACTGTCTGCTATAAGGGCATCGGACTAGGAGTTAGGAGGCCGGGTTCTGGTCCCATCCTGCCCCGATTGGCCATATGACTCTGGTCAAGTCGCTTTTGCCCTCTGGCTTGTCTCCTCCTATGTAAAGTGAAGGGTCATATTAGAAGCTCTGCAATCGACCCCGAGGCCAGGAATTGGTTTAACATTTAGCAAGGGCATAACTACTTAGCCCCCGACCCCCTCAGACCTCTGGACCTCGCATTAGAAGTGCAACCACCCACCTTTGCAGTAAATCTCGCCATCCTTGTCAGCCAGGGTGGTGGACTCGAGGCCTTTGCCGCACTTGGCACACCGGAAGCAGGACTTATGCCAGGACTGGGTAGGGAAGGAAAGAGTTAACGCTGCCACCAGGGGCTAGAGTGTCCCTTACCCCTCCACCCCCAGCCCCATCCCCCTTGACATGAGGACGGGGGCGGAAGGGCTCAAGACCCTTGGGAAGTCTGCTCAGCTGGTACCACTGGGAGGATGTGGCCTGGGGGGCCAGGCAGAGGAGGAAGCAGGCCAGGGACCACGAACTACCTCATGCCATCTTCAAGAAAGTGTTGCAATGGCACCAGCTGCACCACAAAGGGTAGGTGAGGGGGTGGGACCACCACCAAGGTAGCAGCTGTTTCTCCACAGGCAGGGCCAGACAAGCCTTCTCCGGACCTGCCTGTGGGTTAGCAGTGTGGGCATGGGCTCCTGACTCGTCCTGGCATTGCCACTTACTGCTGCACAGTCTCTGTCATCTCCTGCTCTGGGACACCCCCCTGCCTACCTTGCAGGATGGATGGGAGATCTGCGTATATTCACATATGGTGCCTGGCCACAGCGCAGGCTATTGGAAGTCCTATCCATCGGAACCAGCCCAGCCTCTGAAGTTCTAGAACTGGGTGCCTTGTGCACCCACAAGCCATCCCCTCGCAGAGAGTGGGCTGGTGGTATCTCCCTTGCTAGGTAGCTCTGGGGACTAGAGGGCTTTAGCAGGGTACCGTGCCTGCCACAGGCCTGGCCCAGAGGAGGCCCTGAACCAATCATATCTAGTATTACTCTGGAACAAGGGGGTCTGTGAAGTACGCTGATCTGAACAGAGAAAGGCCTGAAAAGTGCAGTCTCTCCAGGGGCCGCAGAAAGCTTTCTGTGGTTCTAAGAGGAGCCTGGAGGCCACACAGGGCTAACAAACAGCCTGCCGGGGGAGAAGCCGGCTCAGGTTTGTACACAGTGACGGGAGCCAGCACAGACAGGAAGACTTCTCAGCACCCTGTTCCCATTAGCCACAGCTGAGCAGGCTAAGCCACTGCTGTGTGGACAGCTCTGCAAAACCAGGAAAGCTGGGGGCAGGCAGCACGCAGGCAGGACAAAACAAAGCCTTTTAAGGTCAAAGAGCCTCCCTCAGCACAGCCTGGGCTGGAGAATGAGAAAGGAAAATGGATCCCCTCAGATTTCCTGGCTGCCAGACCTTCCATGCTCCAGGGACGGCAGGGTCCAGAGAGCTGAGATGCGGGGGAGGGGGAGGTGGGCCAGATCTTAGTCTCCTTCCCAGCACCCTGTGTACCTCAGCGGTCACCCAGCCTTTGCCTCCTCCTCTGCAAAGCAGGGGCTGCTACCCCAACTCTCCAGGCTGGAGCAGGGCTGAATTGCATATGGACCACCACCCGCCCCTCATTGCCTAGCCCTCCCTCCAAGTAAGCTTGACCCTTTTTTGCTCATTCATTCAGCACTCGAAAGCACTCCTGTTCCTCAATAGTTCTTTCCTGGCCAAGGCCAAAGAGAGGTAGGTGGGAGTTTCTCCCAACCTTTTCTGCTTGAACCCCAAATCCTCTTATCCTATCCCTTAGAAGTTACAGCCTTAACTGAGACCCTGTCTAGGTAATGCACATACGGATTCTTCGCTAGTTTTCATAATTTTCTAATCTCCTAGTGAGACACTGTGAGCAGGAAAGATGCCAACTTAACAATAAGATTAATATCTCCTGTTTTCATATCATTTAATGAGTAGCGAAGATCTTCATTTTGGCCTCACAAGAATCCCCAAAAGTAAACAATAACAGTAATAATAGTAATAACCCTAACAGCAATAGCCGCTGTGTACTGAGCACGTCCCAGGCACTGCACTGGGTCCTGAATGTGCATTCTCATTTAATGTGTAAAACAACTCTATTTGTCAGGGATCATCACTGGCTTCACCTTACAGATGCGGAGCTGAGGCTCAGAAGAGAGAAATGATTTGCCCAAAGTTGCACACCTAGTAAGCAGCTAAACTAGGTTTCAAACCAGGTTGTCTAGGGTCCAAGGTCTTCATCATCATCGTGCTAGGATTCATGATCCCTTCCCATTGTACAGCTGTGGAAGTGGGTTCAAAGAGGTTAGACAGCCCAAAGCAGAGTGGACAGTAGTAAGAGCATGGGCTTTGGAGTTAGATGGACCCAGGCTTGACTCCTAGCCTAGCCACTGCCTTGCTAGGAGGTCTGAGCAAATTACTTAATGCTTCCGACGCTCAGCTTCTTCATCTGTAAAATGGGATAATGATACCTATCTCCGACCAGGACTGTCAGGGTTAAAATGACAGCCTGCTAAGGTCTAGATGGAGCCCAAGTGTTAGTTCCCCATCTGTTGGTCCCGGGCACCTTCCTCATGGCTTGAAAGCCAAGACCCAAAGCCAGAAGAGTTGCAGACAGGCTCTTGCCTTGGCCACATCACCCCTCCATCTGGGCTTCCTGTGGAGATCCCGAAGTCCTCTCTGGCCATATATTGAAGATGCCTCTTCTGTGATTCTCTGACCGCTACTCTGTGACTGCCAATTCTCCCGCCTCTTCTCCACTGCAGCCTCTCTGCGAGATGGGATTGTCTCACTTAGGATGCGGGCTCACTACAGTGATTCTTACCATGGCCTGGACTGGGGGTCCACAGAGGAAGGGCATACGTAGTGGTCAGAAATAGTTTGCAAAAGCTTCCCAGGAGGCTCTGATCAGCCCTGAACCTTGAAAGTTTCTCCCCTGGGAGTACACGGATGGGCTTCCTGGAGTCTACAACTTATGACATGGAAGGTATATAGATTTTTGAGTGGTTCTTAATACTTTGGGGATCACAAATCATTTTGAAAATCTGATGAAAGCTATGGATCTTCTTCCCAGAGACAGACATGTTCCTACAAAATTTTGCATATAATTTTAGGGGGCTTGTAGCTCCTTTGAAACCCATCCCTGCACCCTTAGGGGGCTGTGGTCCCCAACTCTAGAGACGCAAATTGATCTTTACAACTCCCTATAAATTGCCCCTAAGCATTTAATAATCAATTCCATCCATGGCGGGCCTGTTTTCCTCAGGAGTAAGAATGCTGGCCAAGCCACCCCTCCCAGGAGCCCACAGGTGCCTTCCTCAGTCCTTGCACATGGAGAGGCACAGAGACAAGCCACCCATAGGGACAAAGGGTTCCTCCTTCCCTAGAAGGGAGGGAGTTCAAGCCCAGTGCTCAGGCTCCCTAGAGCAAAGCCAGGGTCAGCGTTCTAGGACAAAGTTCTAGGACTCACATTTCAAGAAGGTGTCTCACCAGCCCGTCTCCCCGCACCCCATCTCCCCAGAAGCCACCTTACCTTCCCGGCACCGATCACCTTCTCGGCAGCATAGACTGCCTGGGTGCATCGGGGGCAGCGCTCAGAGCCACCAATCTTCTGGGCAAACTTGGATGCATTAGGGTTGGTGGTGGGCCTGTGGCCAGGGGCCCTGTGTGGGAAAGGACATGCGGTGAGATGACTTTCACTGAGGAACATGAGTGCAGCTGGCCCTGTGTGGGCATGACTCTGCCTTCCTCTCGCGCCAGGTAGCGGGCAGCTCTCCCGGCCAGGGCCTCCAAGGTCATCTCCCATTTTACAGATGGACAAACCAAAGCTCAGCACCATGCTATTTTCACAGAAGCATTGTACTCCCCTCAGTCACTGAGTTAAAACACGGGCATCATTTAGCACCTCGTTTGCTAAGAATTGCCCTCCTCCGGTCCCCATGCCTGCAGCCTGCCTATTATCAGAGTCTTTCCAGGAGAAATCTGCTGACAAATCACTCCCTCTGGGGCAATGACCTTGGCTAAAATGTGCTAACTCATCTGTCATTTCTGTCCATTCCCCCCAAGGTCAAGATGCTGGCCAGGCTGACTGCCAACAGCCACTGTTTCCGCAGGCCAGAGGTCGGTGGGTGCCAGTGAAACCCTGTAGTCTTTCCAGGGAAGGGAGATAACTTCCCCTGACAGTGGGCGAGAGACGGCGGAGGGAATGAGACTGGCCTGGCAATGGGGCTGCTTCTGAACCCAGGTCTGGCTCAGACACTGGCTGTGCGACCCCCAGCCAAGCCACTGAGCCTGGGCTGGGGTTTCTCTTCAGAGAAAAGGGGAAATTAGACAAAGTAATTCTTGGGGCCTCTCTAAGCTCCAACTCTGATAAAAATATAGGTGGCACTCTCCATACAGGGTGGAGCCTGTCCTGTTTTCTTCCCCCGCTGGACCCTCAGCTCCTCTCATTGGCTCATTGGGGTGTTCTAGTCCTACCTTGGAAATCAGGGGGTCTCTGGGGCACCTGGGGGGCTCAGTCGGTTAAGCGTCCGACTTTGGCTCAGGTCATGATCTCACGGTTTGTGAGTTTCAGCCCCACGTCAGGCTCTGTGCTGACAGCTCAGAGCCTGGAGCCTGCTTCGGATCCTGTGTCTCCCTCTCTCTGCCCCTCCCCCGCTCATGCTCTGTCTCTCTCTGTCAAAAATAAACAAACATTAAAAAAATTTAAAAAAAAAAAAAAAAAAAGGAAATCAGGGGCTCTCTGAGCCTTCCGCTGCTTAACCAAAAGTGACGATGTGTAGGACCCGGGGGCGGGAGGACAGAAGCCAAGGAAAAGTGGTGAGACTCTTGTACTCACTCCTCGTGCTTGATGCCCAGAGACTCCCCCTTGTCGGTGCTCAGCGTGCCTGCGCCCTGCCCGTAGCCATAGCCTTTTGGCCCATACTTCTTGCCATAGCACGACTTGCAGTAGATCTCTTCACCATGCACAGCCACAGTGGTGCTGTCCAGATTCTTCTTGCAGACCACTGAGGAGGGAAGTGACTATGGTGAGCCGGGTCTGGGGTGAGCCGCTTGCTCACTGCAAGCCCCCTGCCATTGAAGCTCTCTGGGCCCTCTGATAACTAATATCCTGATCTTTCAGGAGCAGCCTGGAAATGGAGGTCAGATGGCCAATCAGCTGGGAGGACAGAGGGAGGAGATCTGCGCGGCCTAATTCTAGAAATTTTGGCCCAGCCACCTCTCACAGGAGCCCACGTGTGCCCCCCTCCGTCCTCTCCACCTTCACACCCGCCAGGCGGCAGTGCACCCCAGGTTGCGAGGCAACGGGCTAGGCTGACCCCAAGCCACAGGAAAGGTGTTGAGGGCCTTCACTCTGCTCTTGACAAAGAGACCATGGGTCCCAACAGGAGAGAAGAAAACAGAAAGGAAGGAAGAAGGGCAGGGTTTTCCTGCTCCCAGCAATGGGACCCTGAAAAAAAAAAAACAATCTGCATGCTTGGGGGTGCGGGGAGCACAGGCGAAGTGATGCACCCAGAAGAGCAGGTTTCTATTTATTAAGTACCCAGCATGGTGGGCTTTAGAGTGAGATGTGGGTCATGCTGATCACAACAACAAGATCTGGAGTTTCTGATCTCAGAAAACAGTTTGCCACAGGAGAACTGAGGTCAGACTCGGGGAAGAATTCCTAACCCCGGGGGTATGGGAGATTGGAAAGGGATGAGCTTCAGAAAGCCTGTGAGTCTCATATATCTTCCTGTGTATCTCAGAAGAGGCCTGTGCCCATGAAGTGGAGCCTGGGGCCCTGTGCAGTCAGACTGCCCAGAATCAAATCTCAACTCTTTCTCTTTGCAGCTGTGTGACCTGTATGTGATGGGCAAGTTATTTTGCCTTGCTAGCCTCCGGGTCTCCATTTGGGTTTTTTTGTTTATTTGTTTCTTTTTTTTTTAAGTAATCACTACACCCAACGTGGGGCTCGAACTCACAACCCTGAGATCAAGAGCGGTACGCTCTCCTGCCTGAGCCAGCCAGGTGGCCCTCGGTGTCTCCATTTGTAAACGCAGACAATAATATCTACCCCAAAAGGTGGTTGGGAGAACTAAATAAGATCTTGCATGTAGCGTGCTTAGCACAATACCCCATACGCAGGAGGTACATGATAAATGTTGGGTGCTCTTACTAGTATCATATATAAAGTTAGTACTGAGGGGACACAAGGGAGGAGGGAGGACAGGCCCAGGCCTCAAAAGATCATGTGCTCCCAACTTCCACCTACTTCTCTCAAGAGACTCGTCCTCACTTTATTTGCTTAGGTCTTATCCTACGATGCTAATTTGGTTCGATGAGGTTCCTTAAGTATGGCGGTCCAGTGTGCCCAGCTGGACCATATCCTCAAACATGTCCTGAAGAGGGAGACCTCTAGCAACCACTGGAGAAGCTACGCCTCTCACCTCCCTGTGAGAAGGCTCTCAGCTCAGCAATTTGCGACTTGCCATCCTCTGGCTTTTAAAGGGTCGGGCCCTCTGCCAGCTCCTCTCTCACCCTGCCCTCCAGGTTGGAGAATTCAGACTAAATAAGGACCCTCCGGTCTTGCCCTTGACATTCCCACCTCATTCCAGTGTTCTGGGCAGCCCATATATGGAACTTCCCACCACCTCCCCTGGGGCTTGGCTCCCAGGAAGGAGGGAGAGAGAACGGCACGCTCCAACATTCCCTTCTAGGGCAGGAAGTCAGGAGTCGGCCTGGAATTGCTTCCCGTAAGACCCAAGTTGAACTGGGAATTCCAAAACCAGAGGGAAGGCAGAAAGCAGAGACGAGGTCAGTTGGGGGAGCAGAGGTCTATTTCGACTCATCATCAGGAGTCACAGGAGCTCAGCCCAGAGGAGACAGCGGGGCCTACAAAGTCGTTAGCCTCCAGGTGGCTCCCTGCAGGGCCAACTGAGCCCTGACTTCCAGAACCCCAGAACCGGAGTCGAGACCACCCTGTGGGTTTCTGCTCTGCTTTGTTCTCCCCAAGACCTTCTGCCCTTCCACCTCCATGCGGGCAATATAGTCTGGTCACCTGGAGGCTCCACCAAAGACTCAAAGGGAATTTTGAATGAAGGCCTAACTAAATTTCTACCAAGTGTTAAGATAAAAAAAGACTTAGTTGTGGTGAGTGATGCACCTGTCGGGAAAATATCCTTCCAGATGCCACAGGCTCGGTGAGGCCTTTTTGGTGATGCTGTTTTGAAATACGGGCAAGAGGCAAGCCGCAGGTGAGAGGTCGGAGCCCCCTCACCCCACCCCAAAACAGAGAGGGATTCTCTCTGGAAGGAAAACCAAGGCCCACAAAGAAGTTTAAGCTCACAGAATTGGCCAGAAGCAGGGCTGGGTCAGAACCAAGCCTGATTTCCATATCTGGCTATTTTCTGCCTGCCCGAGACCCCCTTCAGGTAGGCCAAGCATGTGGGACCAAGCGGGTGAAAACCGACCCGAAATTTCAGCTGCAGGCGAGGCGATGCTGGTGTCAGAGGGCGTGCAGGGTTCCTCTGAGCTTCCCCTGTGCTCTGCGGTTCCGGGAAACAGCCCAGTTCTATCACTCACCACCATGGGGTTAGGTCAGACCAGGTCCACTGTTCCACAGGGCTGGCTGCTCAACCCTGCCCTGCCCAGGAGGGAGTTGGTTACAGCTCAGAGAAGGCCACACAGCCTCAGGCCGGAACCCCAGCTGCAGCGCCGAGCTCTCCCGCCTGCTAACAAGAACTGGCCACCCCTGCTGAGACCACAGGTGTATACTAGACCCTCTCTGTCCCTGCTTTCAGGTCAGAGGCCAAGCCCAGGGTGGAAGCCATTCTCCCCGACTCTTATTACATCATCCTGTCTTCCTCCTGTCTGTCCCAGGCCCTCAGGAAAGGGAACGTAGGTGCCATGCTGAGTAGAAGCCACAGCCAAGGACCCAAACGGTCAGAGGCCCAGCCAGCAAAGGGACTGTGGCCCTTAATGCCCCCCAGGCCCATACTCTGCTAGCCTTAGGAAGGAAAGAGCCTTCAGAAGAAACTTAGGAAGGAAGGTGCTTTGATTCTCTGAGGGTTATTCTGAGTTCTTGAATTCAACCTGGACACTTCACACCCACTTCTCTGAAAGAGAGAAGGGGCGCTCCTTCCAATCATAAACAAATGTGCAAAATGCCGTTCTGGCACCAGGAATAAGCAAGTTGTGGAGACACCTGATTGCCGGAACCTCTTTGGGCTCAGATACTAAGAACCGTGCAGGCCCTGAGACCCCAGGCAGACGTAAGATCCTTCCCTATGGCTGTTACTTTCACAACACCCCCTCCCAGCCCTGCTCCCCGGCCTGACTTTCCACAACTGTTTCTAGTCCTCAACACCCCCTCACACCCTGCCCCAGGCCTGCTCCCATCGTCCTATGCCACCCCCTAAATTCCTGACTTCCCTCAACCACAACTAACAGCCACTCCTCCACAGGCAGGACTGAGGCCTCTCAGCTGGCCGCTTCTAGTGATTAAGCAACATTTGAGAGCAAAGACAGAAGCCCTATGGACCCCAGCAGCCCAGACCCTCTTTCCTAGCCAATGCTGAGCCCGCTTATTCCTTCTGAAAAAATAAACGGCTTGAAAATTCCTAAGTGCAGGGAACTGCTGATAACGAGATGCGGCTGTCTGCGGCCTCCTCTGCGGGCTAGAGGCCAACTAGGCCCCACCAGGGCTCGTTTACTCCCATTCATCAGACACAGCCCTCCGGCTGCCCCTGTGGCTGGCTGCGCAGGGTGTGGGCCCCTGCTGCCCTGTGCTGGGTGGCTTCCGGCTGAGTCTCCCAGCAGCAGGTAGAGATCTGGTGAACATCCGGTGACCAGGCGGCCCTTGGCCCATCTGGCTCCTACTCTGGACCACAAATCACCTGGGAACAGAGGGGCCACAGACACCCACCCCCAACTGTGCTCCATGCGATGTAGGATGAACGGGACCCCTTTTCTGGATCTCTCAGGTGGGGTGGGACTTCAGCGCCCTGTGAGGCCACCACACCACATTGCCTGCAGTCCCATAGGCACCGCGTGCATGTCCGGGGCAGTGCCTATCATGTATCGATTGCGGTAAGGACTTGGTTTTCCAAGCTTCTATCTTTTCATTCTCGCAACAACCCCGTGAGATAAGTATTGTTAGCTCCCCTGTCACCATGAGGCAACTCAACCCAAAGAGAAACTGAGTAACTTGCCCATCACCACCACCCAGATAACCAAAACTGAATTCAGATTAGAACTCTGGCCGACTGGCTGAAGAAACCCAGGGCTTAACTAAGACATTCCATTGCCTCCCACTCTTGTCTGCCCTCAAGGAAAACTCGTGTTGCTGAAAATACCTCTTCCTCTGACCCAGACCCTCTGTTCTGATCACAGTGAACTGAGTCATTTAGAAATGGCGGGGGGGGGGGGGGGGGGGGGGGGGGCGCCTCCCTGAGGCACTGCTTCCTGGGTGCTCTGAAAACACCGTCGGGGTCAGGATCCGGACTCATCCAGGCTTGTGATTCGAGCCACTCTTGCTCTGGGTTACTGGGAGAGGATACCAAAAGATCTGCCTGCCTGCCTGATCTGTCTTCCTCTTATCCCAGACTGTTGGAGCAAAATGGGAGGTGAGGGAAGTGACCAGGCAGGCTCAGAAGGGGGCGGAAGAAGGGAGAACCCAGTTCTTCTCCCAGACTCGGGTGTCCCCATAAAATTGCAGCCTCTTAACAAGTGATAATTTGGGTAAAACTTTTATGTTTTCCTCTTCAATGATGGCATTGTGGCAGGGAGAGAAAGAGGAGAAAGCAGAGTGGAAAGTTTCCCTAACCAAGTCTGAAAGCTTGGCTCCCAGCCCCCCAGCGGCTGCCACCCCCGCCAGCTCTGGCCAGCCCGTCCCCTTAGAAAGCAGCTTCTGAGCGGAACAAAGAGGCCCTTAAGTGTTTCCCTCCCCAGCTGCGCTCCAGCCAAATGTCAAGCTGTTTACATCCCATGGGGCCAGTTCCCTGGGGTGTTGACAGGCCCAGCCTGTGGGGGCGGGCCCAGACCCAGTCCCCACGACAACGACAACGACAGCAGGGCCCGGGGAGCGTACTCACTGCACAGGAAGCAAGATTTATGGAAGCTACTGCCTTCACACTGAACCTCTTCCGCAAAGTAAACCGTCTTCTGGCACACCCCACATTTCTTGCCTCCGCCCCAGTTCGGCATTCTGCAACGGGACACAGAAACGGGAATTAAATTTACGGGGAGATGGAAACACAGATTGCCCATGACAGAAGAGCCACAGGCAGACCAAGGACAGAAAGAGGGGGAGCGGAGCACCTGTGGGGGCCCCCAGCCCTGGCACTTCCTCCTGGCTTCTTGCCCCAGAGCCATCAACAGATGTGCACTGAGCAACCATTGACTTTCAGCCTGTGCCAGGCACTAAACAGCATAAATAAGCAGCAGGGGCACCTGGCTGGCTCAGGGGGTTAAGTGCCCGACTCCCGATTTCGGCACAGGTCGTGATCTCACGGTTCATGGGATCAAGCCCCACATCTGGCTCTGAGCTGACAGAGCGGAGCCTGTCTGCCTCTCTCTCTCTCAAAATAAGTAAATAAACATTAAAAAAAAAATAAACAGTATAAACAAGTATAAACATTCTCTCTCTGCCTCTCTCTCTCAAAATAAGTAAATAAACATTAAAAAAAAAAAAATAAACAGTATAAACAAGCATAAGAATACCAGCTCTAGGAGGCTGTAGTTGCAATAAATTGAACCCTCTGCTACATGCATCAACAGGGATAAATCTCACAGAGATGCACCCGAGCCAAAGAAGTGGATAAAGTGTAGTTCACAAAACACAAATCAGTTGTGTAAGGTTCACAAGCAGACACAATTCATATTGTCGAGAGATGAACACATGGGTGGAGAAGTTATAAAGAAAAACAAGGGAATGATTATCACAAACTCTTATCTTAGATTTGGTGCCTCTAAGACAGGGAAAGGACCACAACCATCTTGGGGGTCTCCAGAGGGGCTGCTAAGGCGCCCCTTAACCTGGGTGGTTGCCATATGGGCACTTTATAATTATTCTTTGAACTATACGTGAAGGCTTTATATGCTGCTTTATGTGTATGATATAGCTCACCAAGAAACCCAGAGAAAATTTTAAGTAGGAGGCAGCACACAGAGCATAGTTCTCAAGCTTTAGAGCCCATTAGGGGTGCGGGGGGCAGGGGACTTCTGCGAAATCAGATTGACCAGCACCACACCAGACCCCAAATGAAGTACAGGAATCTGGGTTTTTAAAAAGCACCTCTGGTGAGTCCAAAGCAGGCAGCTCAAGACCAGCTCTGAGATGCTCTACGTATTGGTTCTGACTTGAGGTCCTGATGCCAGATGGGGTGGGTCCAATTCTGAACCCACCACTCACTGGCTATGTGTAGTTGGTCTTTCTCCCCCCGCCACCACCCCCCCCCACACTTTTTTTTTAAAGTAGGTTTCATGCCCAGCACAGAGCCCAGCTGGGGGGCCTGAACTCATGACCCTGAGATCAAGACCTGAGCTGAGATCAAGAGTTGGACGCTTAACCGACTGAGCCACCCAGGGGCCCTGTCTTTGGGTAGTTGGTCTTTCTAAACTTTGATTTCTGTGTATAAAATGAGGAGAAAAACAAAAGCTATTTCATAGATTATTTCTGGGGATCAAATGAGGTAGGGCATGTCACAGGCATGACACAGGGGCTGGCCTAGAGTTGGCATTCACTAATTATTATTAACTCAGAAGCCCAAGACTGCAGGACAGGCCTGCTGCCAGTGGGTACCTGATGCCCCAGAAAGCAGCACAGAAGGTAAATGCCATAGAAGTTTGGAGAGCCTGGATCCCCTTCGGCTGATGGGATCAGCTTCTCTCCTTCCATTTCACTCCCTCACTCAACAGACATATGACCGAAGGACGCAGATGACCCTTTGGCTTTCCTTTAAAAATTTGTAAATGTTTATTTATTTTTGAGAGAGAGACAGAGTAAGAACGGAGGAAGGGCAGAGAGAGGGAGACAGAATCCAAAGCAGGCTCCAGGCTCTGTCTGAGC
Source organism: Panthera tigris (assembly GCF_018350195.1). Lineage (NCBI taxonomy): Eukaryota > Metazoa > Chordata > Mammalia > Carnivora > Felidae > Panthera > Panthera tigris. The sequence continues at coordinate 40,548,658 of NC_056678.1, forward strand.
CGTCTGCACAAACCCCTACATGGGGCTTGAACTCATGGACTACAAGATCATGACCTGAGCTGAAGCCAGATGCTTAACCGACTGAGTCACCCAGGCACGCGGACCCCTTTCCCTTTCTTGACAGAAGTTCATGGAGGGCGGGTTCCCGTGCAAGGCACGGGCGACTGTGGGTAGAAGATGGGCGATGAGGTAGCCCAGGATGGGGTGCGTATAGGATGATGCAGGGTGTTAGGAAATGAAGGGGGGACGGGGCCAGAGGGGGCTGTTGACTCAGGATGCAAAGGCGCCTAAGGAGAAAACTCACCAGGAGCCTATCAGGAAATGCTGAAAACAGGGATGAGTTATCCAGAGCCCCGGGAGCAGGACTTGTGCCGACAGCAAGAATCAATGTCAAGGACAGAGGAAGACATGGTTTCCACTGCTGGAGAGCTTCCCACCTGACTGTGGACATAGGCCTCAGCTCAACAAGAAGGTCTAGGTCGTGCTCACAACGGAGTCCCACACCCTACACAGCACCTGGCATACAGGTGTTCGTATAGGTGTTCAATAAGTAGCAGAGGAATGAACGAAGGATGCCCTAGGGCCAAGTTCTCTTGGGGCATTTCTGCAGAGCCTGGGACCCAGTAGAGGTACTCAGTAAAAGTGTGCAGGCTGATAAGCAGGGCTTAAGGTGGGCAAAGGGGTGTTGGTGGTGCTGGCTCATCACTGTCACTGGGGCTCAAATATCACAATGAGCACGGGGATTTTCAGCAAGGTTTTGTCCCAGCGGAGGAGATAGACACATTTTCATTCCCCCCTGTTTTGTCCCCCCACATCCTAAAAGCTGGGGTTTCCTCTGGTCCCAACCTGGCCCCCGTCTCTCCCCAATCTCCTATGGCCCCACCGCACTTGCTGTCCTTTCATGCCAAGGACGTCCATACATCTCTGGCCTCGGCCTCTCCTCTGAGCCCAGTCTCGTCCATCTGACTGAGTTCAGGTGATTATCTCTGCCTGGATGGTCCACAAGTACCCTAGTTTCAACGTGCATGACCTGAACCCATTGCCTTTTCTCACACTTGTTCTTTTTCTCGACTTTTCCATTTTTTGCACGTGCTGCCACAACCATTCTCTCCATCACAGAGGAATTATCCCACACCCGAGAATATCGGTGGGTTCTTCCCCCTCCCTTAGCTGCACCCCACTCTATGCTCCCCTTTGGCCACTCACCCCCAAAACCTGTGCTGACCCTATAGGCTCTCTCCTCTCCAGCCCTCTTCCCAGCACCCTAACCCAGCCTACTCGCCTCTCCCTCACGCAGCCCATCCCCTTTGAAGAAGACACCATGCTATATTCACCTGTTTCTTGGCAACTATCCCAATTTTCAGCCATGGCACATGGCCTGGATCTAACCTAAGCAGCCAAGGCTATTGGCTTAAAGGTGGGCCAGCTATACATTTCAAGCCAATAAGATGGGAGAAGGCAGTTCTGGGGGCTCTGGAGGAAAAAGCATCCCGATCTTCGGAGAAAACTTCCTGGAAGCAAGTCCCTCTTCCCCCCAGTGAGGACAGGGAGCAAGGGGCTCTGAGGTGGTTGTCCCAAGGGGGACAAACAGTCTCAGAATGAAGCTGACAGCAGGGAAGACAGAGCTGAGAGACGAAAGAAAAAGAAACCGAGTCTGTAATGACATCATTAAGCCACCAAATTCAGCCAAACCTAAAGTTCAATCTATCTCTGAATTTTCCAGTTAGACAAACCAACAAATTCCCTCTGTTGTTTAAGTTACTTTACAAGTGAACGCAGCCCCAGGGAGACAGCAATTATGGCCTTGCTGCTTCTGGAATCTCTTTCCTATTCCATTCCCAAGCAGCTGCCAGATCATTTTTGTGGAGGCTCCCCCTGCTCAAAAGCCGTCAGTGACTCCCCGCTGCCTGAGAATAATCACTCCCCTCACACTGAGGTTCTCCCCTGCGTGGTCTCCACTTCCTTTTCCAGCTGTCTCCTGTTACCATACCTCCCAAATGATCAGGGTTGGCGAAACAATCACTGGGTTCTGCCCCCACAATGCCCAGCGCCGGACCTGGCCTGTGGGAAGTGTTCCGTCAATGCCTGTGCACAGAGTGGCCCAACCACAGCCATCCCGTTCTCCTGCGAGGGCTGCTTCAAGCACCTGTAGTGACATGCGAGGGGAGCTCTGCTTGGGAAGCTTCTGGGGAAAAAACGTGCCTGTTCGTACGACGCCACACAGGTTCTCTTCTGCCTCTGACTAAGGGACTAGATGTCACCCCCAGAGAACTCCTGCAGCCAGGGCACCCCAAATGACAGCCTGCCATTGACGGCATGCTTACTATGCACCAGGTTACATAAATCATCTCATTCTTCCCCACCTGGAGATGGGGTATACGTGCCTACCTTATAGATACGGAAAGCAAGGCTCAGAGAAATTAGGCACTTGCTAGCAGTAACTCATCTGGAAGAGACAGGACAGGGATTCTAATGCGGGTTTAGCTACTTCTGAGTCTTCTGCCTCCCCAGCTGTCACGCTGATGCCCCATCGTATTTCAGTGTGCCTGCTCGCAGTAGGCATACAGTACCCCAACGCGTGGCTCTCTCCTCCCTTTCCAACCTCCTGAACCAGCAAGGGATACGCTCCATGCCCCTAGGAATACCCCCGAAGGAGGAAAGTTCCCCTAACCATGTGGTAGAGAGCCGGTTCCAAACAGTGTTTTGTTTCCAGATACAAAGCCCTTCTCCCTCTGGGGGAGACCCACAGCTCCATACAGGCCTCTCCTTGTTCTCCAGCAGGGCCCCAGGGAAACAGGAACATGGGCGGAGAATGGGTGAAACCCAAGGCCCTGCCAATGAGGAAAATCTGCCCGGGATGCCTGCGCCATTCCTTTGAGCCTGGCCATTTGGCTGGGGGCTCTCCTCTCAGGAGCCCAGTGAAGGGACAAGGGCTCTGGAACCTCGGGATGAAAAACAATGATGGTTCACTAACTGGAAGGGTCCCAGACCACCCCTGTGGATGGGCTCCCCATCCCCTCTGTCCACATGAGGACCCCTCCAGGGGACTTGCCGTGGGGAAGTCTCAGCTGGAGGGAGCCATGGCCACCTCCCTCCCTACAAGAGGCAGGGAGCACTCTTCACTCCACCCCCGCCCTCCTGCTCGGCCCCTTCTTTCCAACAGCCAAATTCCAGCTATCTATCAGGAGGCCGAGTGGCCTTAAAAGGAAACCTGTTTCTCAGAGTTTCTGGGGTGCTTAGGAGGACACCTAGCTGCTTCTCAATTGCCTTCCTCGTTCTGGCTGTCAAGAGGCACTATGGGAGACTCTGAGGAGGCAAGTTCACCAGGTCAGAGTTCAGGTGGGAGAGTTCAGTAGTTAGAAAAGTGGGTCTGCACTCCATCCCTTCGTAGCTGAAGGATCGTGAGCAACTTACTTTCCTCTCCGAGCTGCAACTTGCTAGTCTCTAACTTGAACCATACATGGGCTCCCTAAAATCGCTGCTCGGAGGAGTGATGAAAATATATGGAAGTGATGGCAGGGGGCCAGGCATACCATTAAGTCCTCGGTCCTCTGATCACCACTGACAGGACCGGCCCAGGCAAGCTTGACACCAGCTGTGGGGCCAGATGTCTGCCGTCCTTCCAAGCTAGTCCACATCTGGAGGGAGCAAGGCTTGAGCAAGAACGTGCCGAATGGGGACCACGGATTCCTGGCTGATCTGTCAGCCCAGCAAAGGAGACAAGTGACTTGCCCTTCTTTGGGATCTAGTTCCCCCTGGCTGCCTGAGATGCAAGCAGAGACTTGTGTCTTTATATCAAGCTCTTTTGTATATTGTTCTGGGTGTTCAAGAATCATTGCTATCTTCTGTAATCCCATTATCCACCTGGCGAGTTTGCAGCGGGTGCCCTCCGAGACTTACATTCCCACTGGCAATTGCAGTCTGTGTTCTGGTTTGCCCTTTTTCACTACGTTGATCATCTCAACAGAGAACAGGCCTTGAATTTTCTGCTGAATGGCTAGAAATATCTGGTCAGCTCTTTACCTGAAATGTCAGGATCCTTAGGGCCGGCTGGAAGCTAGAAGCCAAGGGTTGGCCTCTTCTGATAAGCAGCTAACTGTCCACACCTTTCTATCTAGTTGTCCCATTAAGAGCTATATCTAGATCCTCAATCTTGAGAGGAGGGATTCAAGATGGCAACTTGCATAGCAAGAGAGAAAGAAGCAGACGTAAGGCACAGACGCTCATGTTCACACACGTCATGAAAGTTGGGATGAGGTGATGGGTTCAGCGTGGTCATGTGTGAACTCCAAGGAACCATCTCAGAGATGGATAATCCTCAGCCACCGGCCACAAGTGTCTGAAGGAAAGCCTCCTCTCGTCAAACCGTGATTTGACAAACCATCCCATGTCTTTATTCGTCCAGTGGAAAAATCCCATCTCTCCCATTCCAAAAATCTCTTTTTCCCTAGGGTCAAAGAGCGACTTTTGGCCACAGAGCTCAGGTCCCCACCCACTGGGTCTGGTAGAGACCCGTCAGGTGTTCGTCTAATTAGAAATGCACTGCTCGTATTACCTGAGCTTTGTGGTACTTGGCCAGGTACACGGGAGAGCTGTCACCCTTTCCAGTCCTGTAGCTCAGCCTCTTCTTCCATGCCCCGTCAGGAGAGCAGCCAAGGAGAATGAGGGAAGGAGGCAGGGCCATGTTGATCAGGGTTCAGAACCCACGTCTTAAGAGCTGGCACCCGAAAGCCCAGGAAATAGACTTCCCCCGACAATAATGGTCACTGGGAGGGGGAGGAATGGCTGATTTAAAAAAAAAAAAAAAAAAAAAAGCCGCAAACTTGGGCGCCTGGGTGGCTCAGTCGGTGAAGCGTCCGGCTCTTGATTTCAGCTCAGGTCAGGATCTCGCGGTCAGTGAGTTCAGGCCCCACATCGGGCTCTGTGCGGAGCTTGCTTGGGATTCTCTCTCTCTCTCTCTCTCTCTCTCTCTCTGCCCCTACCCTACTTGCTCCCTCTCTCAAAATAAATAAATAAACTTAAAAATTAAAAACAAATAATTTAAAGAACCCGCAAACTTGCCCCCAGCTTCACATCGCCCGCTACACGATGTCTTCACAGACCTGCACATGGCCCACCGCTCTGCACGTGGCAGGATCTTTGAGCTCTGGTGACTCCTGGCTCCGTGGAACCCTGGGACTTGACCGTCATTCCAGCTCAGCTCTCTCCCTGTGCTAGAAGCGTTCCCTTCCCATGGCCCTTGTGTCCATGGCCCTTGTGTGACTGAGCTGACAAGTACACTGTTATGTCTCTTCCTGCTTGTCTCTTAATGCCTCTTAGAGTAGATCTCTTTCCCCTGCGGAGCTTAGAAACCTGAAGGTCAACAAAAGAAGGAGGGGGAGGTCTATGATTTTTTTTTTAATATTTCAAAACTACTACAAGAAATCTTATATTATAATAAGGTCTCACAGTCTAGTCAACGGATCAAGTTTCTCTGGTTCTTTTCTGGAATGATATCAATGCAGAGTGGTAACAACTGGTCGTCCCACGCTGAAAGGTCTGACTGATTTTTCTTGGATTGAATTTTAAAAAGCAAAGACAAATTAGCACTTGGACCTTATAAAAACAGGTTGTCTGCAGCTGACTTCGCAGGAGGCTCCATCCCCCCCACACTCCCCTCCGGGCCCTGCATAAAGAGCACCAGGCACACTGGAGAGGAGGGAGGAGGGTCCTGTTGCCTGGTTGGGGCCGAGCCTGTGCTCCAGCTGCAAACCTTCTATTTCTTCCTCCTTTGTTACTGTTGAGGAGTCAGACGCTGCCTTTCTGGCCCTGGGGAAGCACTGGAAATACCAGCGTCTGGAAATGCTAGCCGCCTCAGTATTTACACACTTTACCATACATGGGAATTACTCAATGCCCACGTCAGACGAATTCCTGGGGAGCTGCGTAGTACAGCCACGTCATTTCCATAGAAATTCCTGACGACTGGAAACCACAGGCAAAGCCTCTGGTACCCAGCAACCCCCCCTCCCCCCGCTCTCCCTACCCACAGCTAGTTACTCTGTGTGTGTGTATGTGTGTGTGCCTTTTTCTCAAGCAGCCTCTTTTCCAGGCTTCCTTTCTTTCCTGGAAACCTGGCCTGGAAATTCAAACACACATCAGACCTGGTAAAAGCATACCCACTAGATCTGACACCTAACATCCAGGGGCGCCCTCTCCTCCCTGGCCGTGCAGCAGAAACCTTGAGGTCATGAGTTCTAACCCTGCCTCCATTCACGTTCATAATGGCAAAGCCTTATCTTCCTTAAGTACTTTATAAGCCACAGCAAAGCACTTTGTATAAAGCGCGTGTGTTTCACAAATGGCAGATATCGATTGCCCTAGTAAACTGATTTAGAAATTGGGAATGTAACGGGAGCAAAGAGGAATAATAAAGTGACTGAGCATGGAAAGAGTTGGCCTATCTTTGAATGGTAACTCCATAACTGACCAGCTGTAGTACTGGGAAAGTTACTTATCACTCCTGAGCCTCAGTTTCTTCATCTCTAAAATGGGGAGCATCGGACTGTTCATAGATTGTTCAAGATAATACACAGGAAGGATTTAGGCCAGTCTCTGGTGCACGGTAAGTGCAGATATCTGCTTACTATTACCTTAAAGGAAGGTCAATGCTAATACTTCTTGTTCGATTTTATGACTCAATTTTAGATATTTAGCAAGATGCCCAAGTAATGGCAGATGGTTGACTTGGAGGAAAGGTCCTTTTGTTCTCCCTGGCAATTCTTTGTTTAGAAGTTCTTACTACACCTCAAAATGTAAAATGCAGGGGGCACTTGGGTGGCTCAGTGGGTTAAGGGTCTGACTCTCGATTTCAGCTCAGGTGATGATCTCACAGTTTGTGAGCTCGAGGCTCGTGTTGGGCTCTGTGCTGACAGCGCAGAGCCTGCTTGAGATTCTCTCTCCCTCTTTCTGCCCCTCCCCTGCCTCTCTCGAAAATAAATAAATATGTAAAAATGTATAATGCAGGACTCTTCAGTCCTCAAGCAAACCTACTTTTCACAATAAGCTGGGCTTACAAAACTATTTAAAACCTTGGCAGCCTATCAACCCAGCCTTCCCAGGGGCGCTTGGGAGGCTCTGTCGGTGAAGCATCCGACTTCGGCTCAGGTCACAAATTCATGGTTTGTGAGTTCCAGCCCCGCGTCAGGCTCTGTGCTGACAGCTCAGAGCCTGGAGCCTACTTTGGATTCTGTGTCTCCCTCTCTCTCTGCCCTCTCCTGCTCATGCTCTCTCTCTCTCTCTTTCTCTCTCAAAAATAAACATTAAAAAAATTGTTGTTTTTTTTTTTTAAAAAAAGCCTTCTCAATTTGTTTTCACCACCAGGAGAGCCACAGGAAAATAAAAACTGTCTTTTTTCCCCTCGCCTGGTCCTCAGTAATGCTCACAGGGAAAAACTGGCTGCTAACTGTTTGTCCAGTAGGGCAACTAATAGCCTGTATCTACCCCGTTGGTTCACCAAATGTTTGCTGACCACCAACCGAGTATCCACACCACACTCCCAGGCTACCACTCTACTCCAGTGAGGACGCTAGGGTCCAGATGCAGAGGTTTACAATTGAGAAAGGAAACCCCCGGGGCCAGGGCAGACCAGAGGCAAAACTTGTGGCACCCCCATTTCCCACACCTTATTAGCCGGTGGGCCTGCTCTTCAGCTTCTCTCCTGCATCCCGTCCCCCCAGACCCTTTGGCCTGGGCAGTGTCCCCCTCCCCCTTGTGTAGCCCACACCACACCCTCAGCGGGATAAACTTCCTGCCCGGTCTGACTGTCCCCACCCCGGATATCCTCCCCGAGGCAAAGGGTCATTCCCTGGGAAGCTGTGAGCAGTGCAAGGCTGCATTCAGCTGGGATGGGATAGAAGCCGCCTGAAAGCAGCTGAGGACTGAGGACAGTCTCTCTTTGAAGAGGAGACCCTGGGCTCCTGAGTCAGAGCCCGGCTGGAGAGTCAGGAGGCACCTGTTGAGCGAAAGCTAGGGGACCCTTGTCCCCGAACCCCAGGAGAAATCCCCAACCTGCCCTCTGAGATGACAGACACGGCCAGCACTTCCAGCCTCCTTAACTTCTGGGAAGGAAAGGGGAAGACAAGACAGAAGACAGTAATGGAGCCTCACCGTGTTCCAGGTCTGCGCAATACCTCCCAAAGTACCCTTCCCAAAAGAAACTAGGCATTGAGAAGTTAAGTCACTTGTCCAAGGTCACCAGTATATTGAGTGGCAGATCTATCTGTCAAGGCTGAGCCAGTCTGCCTTCCAAGCAATCTCTCACGGAGATTCCAGGCTGCCTCTTATGACTCACTTTCTACCCAGAGCCCAGTGGGTCTCCTTAGTGTCACTGCCACTGGATCCCAATGCTGAGCCCTGTCAGGGAGGGAAGGGCCTGCCCATTCATTCACCTCCCCCCCCCCGCCCCCCACCAACGGGAGCAGCGGGGTGGATGGCTGGACCCCAGGCCTCTAGGGAGGGGCCAAGCCCAAGCTACTCCTCCCAGCCTAGACCCAGGTCCTGGTTAGCTTACCACAGCACAGGGATCAAGAGCATGCAGGATATCTACCCCCACCCCACCCGCCTGTGAGTGTGGACACAACACCTGCTTCAGAGGTTACTTGTGGGGTAACATCTTGCAACTTGCTTTAAATATGCCCAACACCAGCTCCTTTCTTGCTCCCCAGCCTTCAAGGACTGAGGCCACAAAACACTGACGGTGGGCATAATCGTCCCCACCTGGCACCAAGACTTGGGGTGGGGGCAGGCGAAATGTTATCGTTTCCATCTGGTTCCTTAAGAAGAGTGAAAACTCGCACCTGCGCTCAGGGCACAGATGCCCCAGGCTGGGCCCTGAAGCCAGATGGTTCCTCCACCCCACCCCCGGCACGTTCTCCTCCCAGAGCGGGAGGGTGAGGGAAGGGGTGGCACGGATGCCCTCATCCCCCTGCCGTACAATGAGCGTCAGTGGCGCGCAGAATCGCTGATTGTTCTGCTGCCAGACCTGCGGGCGGTGGGGGAGCCCGGCCACCCCGGGTCAGGCGCACGCAGGAGCCATTTGTGCCAGGAAGCCCCGAGCCGGGAGGCACCCAGCGCCTCCTGGAAAGGGAAGCGCCGCTCCGGCTAAGTGTGGCCGCTTCTCCCACTCCGCGGCCCGCGACGACCCCCCCCCCCGGCCGCCCCACTTTGCTTTCCAGCAAAGTGGGGCCGCGGCGGCCGGGAGGTCGGGCCGGCGCCGCGCGGGTGCAGCGCGGGGCCGGGAGCGCGCGGAGGGACCGGGCCGGGCCGCGCGGCCGCGGGGCGCACTCACCTGGCAGCTGGCTGCGCGGCGCGCGGGTGGGAACGTTCTCGGAAGTGGCGGCTGGGTGCGCCCGGCCCGCGCCCCGTTTTGTTCCGCTCGGGGGAAGGCGTGTCCCGGGCCACGCCAACCAGTGGGCTTTGCACACTGCACCACAGCAGGGCTGATGTCATGGCGCGAAGCCCCGCGGAGCTGCCCTCCCGCCGCCCCCACCCCGCCCGAGCCCCAGACCCGGGGCGGCCGGACGCCGCAGGCGGGAGACGCCAGTTCTGCCTCTGCGGACCCACTGTGCGCCTCTCCGCTGCTGCTGCTGCTACTACCACTGAGAGCACGTGCCCGGACCTGTCGGAGGGGTTTTCCTGTCGGCCAGATGAGAGGTTGCAGATGTGAGCCGAGAGATCAGACTCCCGGTAAACTTGTGCCCCGAGTAAATGGAGGAGAGGCAGGGGGAGTCTTATATTCGCATGTTCCGGTGGCAAGGGGTAAGGGACACATTGGGGCGCCAGAGTAAGACAGGCCTGAGCTCTGATCTTGCCCCTTCCACTTACTAGCTGAGCCCCTGGTCTAGACACCTACCCCTTCTGGGTCTCAGGCTCTGCATCTGTTAAAGGAGTATAATCCACAGGGATGTTGTGGGGGTTAAAATGAGATCCTATAGGACCCGTAAGCCCTCAGCAGTGGCCACCATATGACAGATATTCAACTGTTAACTCCTTCGTCCAAGGGCTCTTGTCCCTTCAGCTTTCTCCCACCTTCCCGGCTCCCCAAAGGAGAACACCCCACCCCACCCCCAAAAGCAGCAGTTCTGAAAAGTGGGTGCCCCCTCTGGGACTTTTCTCTGGGCCTCCAGGCTTCAGGATGACAGGTACAGGCTCAGGCCACTCAGAGCCGCCCCTGGAGCAGTTATTACTGGGTATGGCACCTTCACGCAGTTCCCAGCCCTCCCTGAGTGCCTGCTACAGGCATTGCACAGGGCAGAGAGGCTCACTCCCTGCAGAGCTGCCTCTTCAACCAGAGGAGAGCCTTCACCTCTTTCTTGGACTCAGGGATAGCCCAGAAACCCAATGCCCTGAACAGAGAAGGAAGTCCCCAGGGGCCCTAGGCCCTCAAGCCGGTTCCATCCCCCACAGCCCTGCCCTCCCCGGGGGCACAGAGCACTGCCCTCTGTTTGGGAACCTGTGGACCTGGGTTTGGAGGAACAGGAAGAATCTAAGAGGCTGATGTTCCCAGGAAGGGAAGAGTGACAAAGAAGTGAGAGCCTCCGGGAGACAAGATCTTCTAGTTTGCAGTTTCTTGTAGCTTGTTCACTATATTTCTAAGTCAGAGGGAGACCGAGGGTTGGTACTATCTCCCATTCTCCAGGGCTCGGTGACATTATTTGCACTGAGTGCAGACCGAATGAACTACACTCAGGTCTTGGGTATACATTTCACTGTGATTGTGTATGTTCTGTGGGTGTGACCCTGTGTAACTTTCTACAGCTCTCTTGGGCTCTAGAGTGTTCTCTGAGAAGGAAGTACTACAGCCTCCTTCTGCCCATAGCAGTTAATCAGGGCGGGGACAGGTCCTGGAGGCAGCTGGTCACCCTTCACCCCAAGTCACCTACAGATGCAGCTGCCAGCCTGGACTGGTGGCAGGGGCTCAGACCCTCAAAGGCTTCATTTAAAGTTCCAGGATGGCTGAATCAACTCTCATCTAGGAATAAAATCAAGCATCTTATAATCCAGAAGAAACATTTTTCCCCTGGCCAGCCCCTTCATATAAACAGGGCCCTCCTTGGGACACCTGGGTGGCTCAGTTGGTTAAGCATCTGACTTCGGCTCAGGTCATGATCTCACGGTTCATGGGTTTGAGCCCCGTGTCGGGCTTTGTGCTGACAGCTCAGAGCCTGGAGCCTGTTTCGGATTCTGTGTCTCCCTCTCTCTGCCCCTCCCCCACTCATGCTCTGTCTCTCTCTCCCTCAAAAATAAATAAACATTAAAAACAACAACAACAACAAACAGGGCCCTCCAGGATTGGGAAGTCTACAAGCACCCAACCAGTGTTTCTTGCAGATTGGGCCATCCCCATCTGACCCAACCAAGATGTAGGAGGAAAAACCAGGAGAATTCCTGGCCATCCCTGCACTGAGCAAGCAATAGATTAGCAGGCACATTAAATAGCAGAACTACAGTGTCAGGGACCATGGGCTTGCTGCCCAAAGGTGGTGGTCTCATGGGATTATCCTCTCTCCCTTTAGCTCCCGAGATCCTGGAGAGAGAAGCTTTGGAGTCTTGCCCAAGATTTTGCAAAAGGGCAAACGCCTGCATGTCCTTCTTTGGCCTGGATTTGTCCTCTCTGGAGTCGTGGGCCTGTTGGTGGATTTCTCCAGCAATGACATGCCAGCCTGTGCTGTGCAGTGTCTGTAGAGAAAGACAGTGGTAACCGCAGGCACACTTGGGATTCTTCCAGAGGATTTTAAAGCACCTTGTAAATAGAGGGGCTATGTCATGTGTCATCCAAAGTGAAATGCTTTTAACAGTGACCAGTATAGTGATGATATTCATAATTACACGAAGGCAACAGGACTGTCCCAGGCAAACCAGGATATATGGTCGCCCTGCATGTTCACCCAAAAGCCGTGTCAGCGCACATGTCTTAGAGCTGTTTAGGCAGAGCTGGAGGTAAAGGAAGCCAAGGAAGCCCTGCCTCGTCTACTGTTTCTGCAGAACCTCGCACCTTTTGGTTGTCACCCTTCCTGTTGCCAACCATTTGGGCTTGGGCTTGGGCAGCTCATTTGCAGGTAAAGAAGACTCAGGGAATCAGGCAGGACTTTGGGATCGAGGTGAATCAAAGGTGTGCTGGGAGTCACCAACCATGCAAACAGGCATGAGCCCGACGTTGAAATCACACAAAAGGCCAGTAAACACCATCGACACTTGGGACATCATGCGTGCTGAAATTGTTAGGGCAGAGATACTCATTCCGGCTGACTTCAGTTATGTAACTGTGCCCTGATCGGCTCTGCCCAGCCAATGGCACCCAAATCTGCAGAGATAATACACTGTATCACCAAGAGTTCATCACCAAGAGATTCTCTGCTGGGGGTTCTAGAAGGAGATTGGGCACACACAGTGGGGCTTGGTTTCTTCTCTGAACTCTCAAAAATGTGTCAACTCTTCAGTATCCTCACTAAGAACTCTACCCCCCAGTGCCTCTGGATTGGACAGCTGGCTACCGGAGAGAAAGTAGGGCAAGAGGCTTCTCCAACTTCCAAACTCCTCTGCTGCCTTCTCTGATGACTTCTTCTCCTTCCTCTCTCATCTGCATCCTGAGGTCACATCTCACTCCCTTCTTGCTACAAAGTATTCCTTTTTCTCATTGATCCCAGGTGGGGAGGACATGAGTGTAGGCCAGAGACTGACAGTGAAGGAATGTGGTTGGCTTAGCTCTCCCCATCACCCCAGAGAGCTTAGAGATCCAGGCTGGGCCACAGATTTCTCATTTGTCCATCCATCCCTCCATCCAGCCATCTGTTTGCCCTTCCAGCTATCCATCCATCCGGCAGACATTTATTAAAGTCCTACTCTGTGCTGGTCATGTACTGTAGGTGCTGGGAATATGGGTAAGAGTATTACTTGGATCCTGACCTCAAACCGTTCATAATCTCATGGGTAAACTAATATCAGGGCCCTTGTCTTTCAGAGGCACAAGGGAAGGGGTGTAGAGGACAGTGTGTAGACAAAGGACAAATGCTTAATTCTCTTTTTGTGAAGAAGGGCACTGGGGCAAGAAAGTTTTTTCTTTTCTTTCTTTCTTTCTTTCTTTCTTCTTTTTTTTTTTTTTTTTTGAGAGAGAGAGAGGGCACTAGTGGGTCAGGGACAGAGGGAGAGGGAGGGAGAATCCCAAGCAGGCTCCATGCCCAGTGTGCACCCAACGTGGGACTCAATCCTATGACTGTGAGGTCATGACCTGAGCCAAAATCAGGAGCTGGGCACTCAGCCAACTGAGCCACCCACATGCCCCGAGAAAGTTTTCTTAGAGCAAGTGAGATAGGAATGCAGTTCTGAGGGGCGCCTGGGTGGCTCAGCCGGTTAAGCTTCCGACTTCAGTTCAGGTCATGATCTCAAGGTCCGTGAGTTCGAGCCCCGCGTCGGGCTCTGGGCTGACAGTTCGGAGCCTGGCACCTGCTTCGGATTTTGTGTCTCCCTCGCTCTCTGCCCCTCTCCCTCTCACACTCTGTCTCTGTCTCTCTCTCTCAAAAACAGGTGAACATTAATAATAATCACACCTAATTATTGAGCACGGACTGCACGTCAGACCCTTTACACCATCGTCTCCATTAATCTTCACGGTAACTGAAGACGTAAGGACTATTTTTTAACATTCATTTTTTTAATTGTTACTTTAGAAAGAGAGTGTGCACAAGAGCAGGGGAAAAGGAGCAGAGGGGGAGAGGGAGAATCTTAAGCAGGCTCCACACTCAGTGCGGAGCCTGATGCAGGCTCCAGCCCAAGACCCTGGGGTCACGACCTGAGCTGAATTCAAGCGTCAGATGCTCAACAGACCGAGCCTCCCAGGTGCCTCCTGTAAGGACTATTTTTACCCCCTCTTTTGCATGTGAGGTAACCACTTAGCAGCAACTAAGTTAAGAGGCTGTCGCTATAATCTAGATCGGTTTTCTTCCTCCGTGACATGAGAGGGCAGACTACCCCCACGCTCTCAGAAGTTCCCCCTGGACTCCCCTGAGAGCAGAGGGGTGGACGTGTCCCTCTGGAAGAACTCAGGATAGTGGCAACATCAGCCCACTCCCAGGTCTCTGAAGTCTGAAGTTTATCATGAAAGTTTATTTAAATTTGCATTCTCCTTCACAAATCTCTGTTTTAATAAAAAGATAATGTTGGGGGCACCTGGGTGGCTCGGTCCGTTAAGCATCCGACTCCGGCTCAGATTATGATCTCACAGCTTGTGGGTTCAAGCCCCACATCAGGCTCTCCATTGTCAGTGTGGAGCCTGCTTCAGATCCTCTGGGCCTCTCTCTCTGCCCCTCCCCTGCTAGATCTCGCTCCCTCGCACGCGCTCTCTCTCAATATAAATAAATAAACTTAAAAAAAAATGTTTTCTCAAAGATAATGTTGAAAATTATTGAACATTAAGAGAAAGGGGAGTTCTTGGGAAGTGTATCATTCTCATTGTGTCACTCCAGGAGCCCCTGGCAGGCCTCTGTGGACCCCTGGGACCAGTAAGGGACACCCAGGCTCTTTGCAGTTCTGGATTTCCCTGGATCTTTCTGGATCTGGCTCTACACTGCTGAGCCTTGACAAAGCAAGTCAAAAAGGAGCTGTGGTGGGGCACCTGGCTGACTCGGTCAGTAGAACATGCAGCTCTTTTTTTTTTAAAGCTTTTTAAAAAAATATATTCATTTTTGAGAGAGAGAGAGAGAGCAAGCTGAGGAAGGGCAGGGAAAGAGGGAGAAAGTATCCCAAGCAGGGTCCACCTGTCAGCATAGAGCCTGACTTGAGGCTCAAACTCATGAACCGTGAGATCATGACCTGAGCTGAAATCAAGAGTAGGGCACTTAACCCACTGAGCCACCCAGGTGCCCCAAGCACACAACTCTTGATCTTGGGATCATGAGTTTGAGCCCCACATTGGATGTAGAGATTACTTTAAAAAGGGGGTGCTGTGGAATGAGGTCTGGCTGTCCTGACCTGGGCTCTCTGCCTCTGTATTCATGTTTCCCAAGGAGGAGCCCTTCGAATCTCTCAGGGTTTGCAAGAGAAATGAGCCTGATGGCCAAAGGCAAAAGACCAAAAAGTCTGCAAGAGAATGTCATGAAGATAAAGTGCTTGGAGGCGAGAAAAAGGGAAATCCATCTGGAAAGGATTAGAGGGGATATTACAGAGGGCTCCCGCTTAGGAAATTTGTTCTGATTTTTAAGCTGACATTAACACTGTGAAGCACAAAGAATGTTACAGGGGATGGCGTGCCTGGGTGGCTCAGTCGGTTCAACATCCGACTCTTGATTTTGGCTCAGGTCGTGATCTCACGGTTTGTGGGATCGAGTCCCTACTCAGGCTCTGCACTGATAGCACACGGCCTGCTTGGGATTTTCTCTCTGTCCCTCCCAAACTTGCACTCTCTCTCTCTTAAAATAAATAAATAAACATTAAAAAAAAAAAAAAAAAAAAAAGAGGGGCACCTGGGTAGCTCAGTGGGTTAAGCGTCCGACTTCAGCTCAGGTCGTGATCTCATGGTTCGTGAATTTAAGCCCCACGTCAGGCTCTGTGCTGGACAGCTCAGCCTGCTTCAGATTCTGTGTCTCCCTCTCTCTCTGTCCTGCCCTGCTCGTTCTCTGTGTCTCAAAAATAAATAAACATTTTTTTTTAAATTAAAAAAAAAAAAAAAAAAAGAATGTTCCAGGGAAGCTTGGAAGGTGATTCAGAAACTTTTTCAGGGGAGGCTCAGTGTCAGGTCCTCAAGAGTAAATAAATGTGGAACAGGCTGAAAAACTTATAAAATTAAGTGCGGGCAGGGACAAACAGGAGGGGCTGAGAGGGAAAAGGGAAAGAGGGCTCCCAGTGCCCCTGTGCAGGCTACTGCTATCCTGAGTCTGACAGGCTCTAGGGAGAAGTGCAGCCATGGCCTGGGCTGAAGGCTCCGGAGAAGTTTCTCTGAAAGACTCCGCTCCAATCACCAGCTGTCCTTTGCTCCTGATCAGTTTTGTTTTCCCCTTTCTTTAAAACCTGTTTCCACTGTTATCCTGTCTGGGACCACTTCAGCTGCTCCAGCCCTCTCTATGGTTATCTGGCCAGATAGCAGTGATTTAAAACAGTAAAGTAGATTGGAAATAACCAGACTTTAGGCAATACCTTTGACTGCTCTGTTCCATCAGGATCAATACGAAATTAGACTCTGAAACAGAAGAAAGGATTGGCTAACTTTTGGAGTCATCAGTCGAAAGACAAGTTCAAGGGGCGCCTGCCTGGGTGGATCAGTCAGTTAAGTGTCAGACTCTCGGTTTAGGCTGGGGTCAGGATCTCATGGTTCATAGGTTCGTGGGTCCGAGTCCCGCATCGAGCCCCATGCTCAGAGCATGGAGTCTGCTTGGGATTTTCTCTCTCTCTCTGTCCCTCCCACCACCCCCCTCAAAATAAATAAATAAACTTTAAAAACAAGGACAAGCTCAAGAGACACAGAGTTTACTAGACAAGAAGGTCTCAGAGGAAAGGTATTGTAGCTTATTCTCCTTTTTAGCTCACTCAGTGCCTTACATGGAGCAAATGCTTTTAATATTTTATGAATGCATGCACCAAGTAAATTCACTTCATAGTTTGGAAGGTAAGAACCAGGAGCAAGGCTGCCATCTGCTGGTGAATTTGTGAAAGACACTTATCAGGGGCCTTTGTAACCTAAGTGGCCCTTTATTCTGTAACCTTAAGAAAACCTCCACCCTGGGGGTGCCTGGCTGGCTCAGTCCCTAGAGGCTGTGACCCTTGATCTCAGGGTGAGATCTCAGGTGAGTTCAAGCCCCACATTTGTCATGGAGACTACTCACAAGAAGTTAAAAGAAAACCCTCAACAATCCTTTTCTCACCAACATCGCCTGATACTTAAATTCTTCTGGCTCTCACTCAAGACATCTTAGCTTCCTAGTAGAGAAACCAAAAATATCCTGAGACGCTAGTCAGAGAAAAAGGCCTTTGCAGGTAGAGGAAGCTATTTTGCAACTCAGGACACTTCTCTCCATTGGCAAACATTCACTCTCCAAGATGCATTTCCCCATCACCCATCCAGATGTGTAAGCACCAGTGCTGGCCAAGGTGCCAGGAGTATATGAATCAGGACTTTACAGGAAGAGGTGAGACTAAGTGTGCACCTGCGTGTGGTATGGGAGACTGCACAGGCCAAGAGCATTGGGAGCTCGGGACAGGAAGACTCCACTGCAGCAGTCAGGAAGGCTTTACAGGAGCTGAACATATGGTAGTGAACTCGGCCATCAAGGGCGGCTAGGCCCTTGACCTGTAAAGATGGAAGGTGTTCCAGTTATCTATTGCTGGGTAACAAATCACCCCAAACTGGGTAACTCAAAGCAACAACAGTTATTTTTACCTCTCATGGTTCTGGGTTTTACTGAGCTCAGTCACATAGCTTTTGCTCCGGATCTCTCATGTGATTGCAATCCGATGATAGCTGGCCAGACTCATCATGGAGACTTCCTTCTTCACATGGCTGGCAACAGATGCATCTGTCTTGTTACAGTTAGCCTACAGAAGCCCTGCCTGTAGGCAATCCATGAGGTCAGGACTGTCTCACAGCATGGCAACTGCATAAGGGCAAGCATCCCCAGAGGGAACCGGGAGGAAGTTGCCTTGCCTTCTGTAACCTAGCCTCCGAAGGCACATAGCAGAACTTCCCCCCCCCCACTCTTCCAGTTGAGACAGTCACAAGGCCCCACCCACTTTCGAGGAAAGGGGACGCGGACCCCTCCTCTTGATGTGTGAGTGGCAAATTTCTGGAGGAGCAGGTAGGATAGGAAACATTATCGCGGCCCTTTTTGGGAAGCACACTTTGCCACAAGCAGGATGGTCATTCCAGGTGGATACCTGCATTGGCGGCACCTGAGGAGATGCATTTTTCTCAGAGGGAAGGCAATTTCTAGAGCCTGGGCATTGCTAAGAGAAAACATGAGGTTTTGGAAATATTCACTGTACCATCTTTACTAAGAATCATGAAACTCGTTTCTCCGAAAAGGAGACTCAGAGAAAGGGGGAGATGTATACTGAACTCTCAAGGTGGGGGTGGCAGGAGGCTGAGACGGATGGCCAGCTTCAGCTGCCCAAGACAGTGCAGTGGTGGTCATTGAGGGAGCCCACTGTGTGAGGTTCTATCAAGACCGATTCTTAGAAGGGTAAAAACGTTCTGGTGTCACTACAAGAAGCGGCCGGGAATCCCCAGAGGGTATGTCCAAGCGAAGTCTTTGAGAGCAGCGGTGGGCAGGGCCAAAACCAGAAAGTAACAATTAATAGGAAGCTATAGCGTGGCCAGAGAGATAAGATGTGCACGTCAGCGTGGTAGCTATCAGTTTTGGTGCGATACAGAAGCAGGGAGCAGTCCTCATGTCAGAACAGGAGCTAGGTCAGAGATAAAATACAGCCCTATGGTTATAAAGCAGGTTGACACTGAGATGAATAGGGAGTGAGATCAAGGACCACAGCAGAGCTTGAGGGCCCAAGGCCTTTGGTGGGACCAGGGCCCGAATGCTCCGAACACTGTGTCAACCACCAGCCTTATAGGGAAAGATGGACGAACGTGGTTTAAAGGCTGGATGAGCCAGGAATGGTGAGATTCAGGCTTGGCTGTCTGGGAATTAGGGGGTTTGTTCACCTAGCAGCTGCTGGATGTCTCATAATGTGCTTCTAGTGACACAGTGTCTGGGCCCTGAGAGCTGAAGGGGAGGGAGACTTTGGCTTTTGCATATTCCATGACCTGACCATATCAATAATCACATTCAATCTAAATGGTATAAACACCTCATTTAAAGGCAGGGATTGTCAGATTGGACTTTCTGAAGATTTTATTCATTTATTTTTGAAGGAATCTCTCTATCCAGTGTGGGGCTTGAACTGACGACCCCCAAATCAAGAGTCATATGTTCTCTGACTGAGCCAGCCAGGCAGCTCCAAGATTGGATTTTTTTAAAAGTAAGACTCAACTATCTGCTATCTACAAGAAATTAACTTTAAACATAAAAACATAAGGGCTCCTGGGTGACTCAGTTGGTTAAGCATCCAACTTTAGCTCAGGTCATGATCTCATGGTCCGTGAGTTCAAGCCCCACATAGGGCTCTGTGCTGACAGCTCAGAGCCTGAGCTTGCTTCAGATTGTGTCTCCCTCTCTCTGCCCTCTGCTCACACACTCTCTCTCTCAAAAGTAAATAAACATTAAAAAAATTTTTAATTCATATAAAAACATTAATAAAAGAATAAGAAAAGAAAAAATACTATGCTAACACTAATCAAATAAAGTTAGAGTTGCTATATTAATACCAGACAAATTGATTTCAGAGAAAAGAATATTATCAGAGATAAAGAGAATCATTTCATAAAGACAGAAGAAACACTTCCTCAAGAGGGTGTAATGCTCCTAAATGTTGGTGCACCTTAACCACCAAACAGAGGAAGGAGCTTGTACTCCCTGGGAAATGAACAAAACCAAACAAAAAATATCAAACTTAAGTTTCCACTGCTATTTTATACAAAAGTTACAGAGAACAGTCAAATTTTATGTAACATATAAAGAAGGAGCAGGGGCGCCTGGGTGGCTCAATTGGTTAAGCATCTGACTTTTGGTTTCAGCTCAGGTCATGATCTCACGGGTCGTGAGTTCAAGTTCAGAGTCAGACTCCATACTGACACACGGGGCCTGCCTGGGATTCTGTCTCCTCTCTCTGACCCTCCCCCAACTTGTTCTCTCTCTCTCTCTCTCTCTCTCTCTCTCTCTCTCTCTCTCAAAATGAATAAACAAACTTTTAAAAATAAATGAATAAAATAAAGAAGCAGAAAACTGTGACCCATAACCATAAGAAACCTTCGGTTGACCTAGTTATGGGAATTAGCAGACAATGACTTTAAAATTACTATCATCAATGTGTTGAAGAATTTAAAGGAAAAAAAAATAGATAGGATGAGTGAAGAGATAGGTTATTTCAAGAGAAACAGAAATTCCAAGAAAGAGCTAAATGCAAATTGTAGAATTGAAAAATACAGTATCTGAAAATAAAAATGTACTAGATGGGCTTAACAACAAATTGGACACTGCAGAAGAAAAAAATTAGTGATTTGAATAAAGGCCAATTGAAATACCCAAATTAAAGCAAAAAAAGAAAAAAATGTTTGGAAATCATTAAGAGAGCATTCACAAGCTGTAGGACAATAGCAAGGTGTCTAATATATATATGATTGGAGTTCTCTAAGGAGAGGAAAGAAACAGTGGGTAGAACAAAATACTTAAAGAAACAGTGAATGAATTTTTTTAAAGTTTATTTATTTGCAGAGAGAGAGCAAGTGCGTGCATGTGTGCTCGAGCAGGGGAGGGGCAGAGAGAGAGGGAATCCCAAGTGGGCTCCTTCCCATGAACCATGAGGTCAAGAGCCAAAATTAAGATTCAGAGGCTTAACCAACTGAGCCACGCAGGCGCCGCAAAATAGCGTATGAGATTTTGATAAAAAAATACGAATCCACAAGTCCAAGATGTGTAACTAAGCACAAGCAGGATAAATACAAAGAAAACCATACTCGGCACATCAAATTGCCAAAAAACAAAGATAAAGAGAAAAATCTTAAAAACAACCACAGCAGGGCAAAAATAATTCATTGCACCAGTGGGAGTAATGAAAAATATGAAAGCTGTTTTTCATCAGAGAGAATACCATTCACTGGTAAATAAACAAAATGTGCTATATTCATACAATGAAGTACTATTCAACAATAAAAAGAAATGAGCTACTTGTATATACTAAAATATGAATGAACTTGGGGGCACCTGGGTGGCTCAGTCGGTTGAGTGTCTGACTTCGGCTAAAGTCATGATCTCAAGGTTCATGAGTTCGAGCCCCACATCGGGCTCTGTGCTGACAGCATGGGGCCTGCTTCTGCTCCTCTGTCTCCCTCTCTCTGCCCCTCCCCCCTCTCAAAAATACACATTTAAAAAAATAAAATATGAGTGAACTTTAAAAACATTCTACGTGAAAAGGGACAAGATGCAAAAGACCACATATTATATGATACCATTTAATGTCTAGAAAAGGCAAGTCTGTGGAGACAGAAGGTACATTAGTGGTTGCTTGTGGTTCGAATAAGAACTAGGACTGACTACAAACGGGTTCATAGGAGGATTGCTTTGGGGTGTTGGAAATGTTCTAAAATGAGACTGTGGTGATAGTTACACAATTCTTTAAATTTACTAAAAATCATTGAACTGTACGCTTACACTGTGTGGATTTTATGATATGTAAATTCTATCTCAATAGAGCTATTGAAAACGTAGTAAAAGAGAGAAGCCACAAATTTGAAAAGGATAAATGAAAAGCATATAACTGAAGTGGGATTGTTAGCCACAATATGTAAAGAGTAATTATAAATCAAGGAAAAAAGATGAACAATATAATTGAAAAAAGATTAGGAGATGGGAATAGAAGGCAATCTTAACGACCAATAAACATATGAAAAAGTACTCAATCGTATGAATGGTTGGTGAAATGCAAATTAAAATCATAATGATCAGGGCATCTGGGTGGCTCAGTCATTAAGTGGTTAAACCTCCATCTCTTCATTTCAGCTCAGGTTATGTTCCCAGGGTTGTGGGCCTGATTCCTGTGTCATTAAGATTCTTTCTCTCCCTCTCCCTCTGCCCCTCCCCTGTTGGCTCTCTCTCTCTCTCTCTCTCTCAAAATTAAATTTAATTTAATTTAAAAAATCAAATCAAGTCAAATCACAATGACCTACAATCTTGCATTTCTCTGGTTGTCCAAAACCAAAAACAAAATCTGACAATCCCAGTGTTACCTTAAATGTGGTAAACTTAAAGACATCCAGACGGTCAACCGTGTGGGTAGATTCCTGAAGAAACACAAATGTGCACAATAAGACGTGTAGAAGAATTTCTGTAGCAATAAAACTGTGCTATAGTGGCAAAAAGCTGGAAATAAGAGAATTGCTAAGTTGTAGTAGAGTGGCACAATGGAAAATTACACAGCAGTGGAAATGAATAAATTAAAGCTATATGAATTAACGTAGATGAACCTTACGATGTAACGTTGTGTCAAAAGAAAAGTTGTAGAAGAATGTGCATAGTAGGACTCCATTCATATAATCAAAATATGCAATGCACACATAGTGTTTGATGTGTTAAAAGTATAAAGATACGCACAGAAATGATTAACAGCAAGTTCAGAATAGTATTCCCTCTGTGGGGAGAGAGAAATACCATAGAGGAGGAGATGAAATTATATTTGTACTGCTTTCTTTCTTAAACCGTATGGTATTTATGGATGGGATGGTTAAATTTTATATGTCAACTTGACTGGACCGCGGGGTGCCCAGGTATATGGCCAATATTATTCTGGGTGTTTCTGTGAGGGTGTTTTTGGAGGAGATTAACATTTAAATCAGTAGACTTCAGTAAATCAAATTGCCTTTCCTAATGTAGGTGGGCCTCATCCAATCAGTTGACCCTCCCTAGAATAAAAGAACATTCCTCCTTCCCGATTGCCTTTGAACCAGGACATCAGTTTCTTCCTGGGTCTCAAGCCTACTGGCCTTTGGACTAGTATACCATCAGCTCACCTGGTTCTCAGGCCTTCAAACTTAGATTGGAAGTAAACCATTGGCTCTCCTGGGTCTCCAGCTTACCAACCCGCTCTGCAGATCTTAGGACTCGTCAGCCTCCATAAGTGCCTGAGCCAGTTCCTTAGAATGAATGAATGAATGAATGAATGAATGAATGAATGAATGAATATCCTATTGGTACTATTTCTCTAGGGAAACTCGACTACAACAGGTATGTTTGTTAAACTATTTTCCATACATCTATTATGTCTAAAATATTTCATAATAAAAATGAAAGAAAGAAAGAAAGAAAGAAAGAAAGAAAGAGAATGAGTTGTTAAGATGTCAGGTGCTATAGAGGTCAAGTAACATGAGAACTGGAAAACACCCATTAGACTTAGCTTTTGAAGCCGATGATTGCCTTTGCTGGAGCGGTTTGGGCACTGTGTTCAGAGTGGAGGTCTGACAATGACGGGTGTTGGAGAGACAAGGAGTACACGCACCCTATGAAGTGAAGGACAGCACTGGGCCTGTTGCTGGATGGCGGTGCAGGGTAGAGGAAGGGGTTTGGGAACGAGTGACTTCACTTCTCCTTGGGGCTGCCATACTAATTCTGTTGGAATTCTCAGCGTGCTGGTGCTCCTTTGGTTCCTGTGACTATTCCAGTAAAGATTCTGGAAGACTTGGATTTCGTCTCTAGGGTGTCCAAACTGATTTCTAAAATAACTTAACCACAGATGCAAATATCCTAGATGTCAGCTTTCTTAGCAGTGGTTTTCCAAAGAGCGTAATACTAAGCTCTTTCCATGGAAAGAAAGACATTAAAGCCATGATTATCACACTGTTAGCCCCAGGTCTAAGTGGGGGAATGTCAGACTCACAATAAATTAAGCTAAAAGTTCAGGAAGGCTCTGCACTGGAATAAGAAAGAGAGAGAGGGAGAGGTTTTTCTTTTCTATTTTCCTTTTTTTTTTTTTTTCCCCTTGTTGAGTGGTTGAATTTGGCTAATGGAGTGTTGCTAATGGTTTCCGAATTTAGGTTCTCAGGGATCTGCAGCAGGGAGTTGTTCCAAGCCACAGGGGCTGAAGGGACACGCTAGTCTGTCTCACTCCTCCCAGAAACTCAGTCTGGGTTTTACTCTAATTTCTTGGTTTCATCAGAGGAGCTCCAGATGAGGAGAGATTCTGCCCTGGGGTATTTCTCCCTACCCCTCCCAGACAGATTGCAAGCTTTTTCCAATACTCCATTCTCCCCGGGGCTTTCCCTGGTTGCTGCGGAGAGAAACCCGCCAGCAGGGGTCAGAAGTGTCTCACATCTGGCCTGGAGCCGCTGGCCACATGTGCTGTTTGTCCTGGCATCGCCCGGGTTCATGGGGAACTGGAGAACACCTTCTTGCTAATGCCTTGGCATCACCGTGAGCGTCACCGGCTCACGGTTCCTTTCCCTGAATGTGTAGTATGATGGGGAAATGGAAGGTATGTTCATTCAAAGACTGAAGTGGGTGTGGGGGTATAATCCAGACATCAGCAATGCCAATTCGCCATCTGGTTTTCTACCAGGTTTTTATGTGTATTGGCACGTGCCATGCACTCTGTAGGTCTGGATGTCAGAGGACGTGTGGCTCGGGTCTGCCTTGTTGAAATTTTCTCAGATTCCTGGGGTGTCTGGATTTGCTCCGCACCCAGGCGCTCCATGAGCTCTCCCACGGCTTAGAGGAAAGTTTGTGCGCGGCTCCTACGATGCCTGCCCAGGCCACGCCTCCACGCATGCTCAGTTTGAACTGGAAGTCTCCCAGGGCAGCCGTCTCCAGAACGAATGTCTGAGCGGCCCAAGCCACACAAGAGCAAGTTCTGCTCTCGTTTTCAGACTCTTCCTAATCCTTGGCCCCACTGCAAGTCTACTCCCCAGCTCTGGTTCTCTTTGACTCCTCTGGTTCACATTGCTGTTCCGCTGCCAGGATAGCTAAAGGGATCCCACTGGAGGTGTCTGTCTCCCTCCTTGCTCCTTGGTCTCCCCCACCCCTAAGTGGTAGGGGTGGGAGCAGCCAGAGAACCAACGGGGGCCTATGGGACAGGTATACAGAACTCTGGGCTGGAAGGGGTTCCAGTCTGTAGCTGAGATTCTCAGGGACCCAGCACCTTCCAGGCAGCTTCCATGTGCTGTTGTGACAGGCAGAAGCCATCCCTTTCCACCTGCCAAAAGGAGGACGTCTGCAAAGCCTGGGCACCTGGCCTGCTATCCCAGGAGTAGAGTTACAGCAGCTGATCTAGGCAACAGGTGTAGCCTGCATGGTACAGCTGCTGCTGGGCACATCTGTACAGATGGGGGAGGGCTGCACCAGCAGGGCCCATCAGTCATTCCTTCTCACACTCCCCAGAGCTGAGGGGGATGTGCAGAAAGGACCAGGGCTGAGAGAAATGTGGGAAAACTGGGGTGAGCGTTCACAGAGCACTAATTTTCCCGAGATCCCAGAGTAGGACCCCTTGCCAGGTTGCCCCAAAGTCAGCGCAGCTTGTCCCAGCAGCTTGAGAGTCAGAGCCCTGAGCCCTCCTCCTTTGTCTTGCTGCCCAGTGCCTTGGCTTGCAGCTAGCTCCTCTCCCTTCCAGGCTGGCTCAGCTCAGGCATTTGCAGGCTGGAGCTCAGGATCCTGGCCTGCAGTGGCTCTCCCAGAAAACTGGGAGGGACGGACTTGAAAGAGTGGCTCTTTATATATGCAGATGATCTCTTGCCATTTTAGTTCCTCAAACCACAGAATCAATTAAAGGGAAAGGGGCACATTTGGGGACTCTGGGTCTGTGTCAGGCACTGGGTCCAATGCTTTACCTACATCATCTCATCAAATCCTACCCCAAACCCTGCCAGGTATATATTGTCAGGATCATTTCTGTTTCACAGAAAGAAACCAAGGTTATGGTCACAGTGAATACAGTGAATCTGACACTCGATTGCAGCCCTCACTCCAAAGCTTGTACTCTGTCCATTGTACACACTGCCTGAAACCTCCCAGTTCCTGGGGAATCCCGCATCAGGCCCCCAACCCTCTTCCCTGTGTAGGGAAATCCCTGCCTATCCCCAACTCATCCATTTCTGCTTAGTGCAGCCAAAGTCACCTCTACAACCTCAATCGCCAGGTTCGTTTGACAACTCACAGCCATCCAACACCTCCAGTCACCCCACTGCCACCCAAGTGGATGCTCTTGTCAATGGCTTCTCACACCTAATTCCCTTCCTTTGGTCTAGCCCTGCTCCCCCTCAAGCCCTATCATGGGCCTGAAAACATTTCGCCTCTATCTACCACTTTTCAGTGGTCCAACTCCACGCCATTTTTCCCCTCTCAAGACACTTCTTTTCTTAGTATTTTAAGATTTATTGACACGGGGCGCCTGGGTGGCTCAGTTGGTTGGTTGTCTGACTTCAGCTCAGGTCATGATCTCATGGGTTGTTAAGTTCAAGCCCCGCATCGGACTCTGCGCTGACAACTCAGAGCCTGGAGCCTGTTTCAGATTCTGTGTCTCCCTTTCTCTCTGCCCCTTCCCTGCTCGCATGTGCTCTCTCTCTCTCTATCTCTCAAAAATAAGTAAACACTAAAAGAAATTTTTTTTAAAGAATATTTATTGATAGAAGAAAATGTTCACAGAATATATTAGGAATACCTTACCATTTCTTTTTTTTAACGTTTATTTATTTTTGAGACGGGGAGAGACAGAGCATGAACAGAGGAGGGTCAGAGAGAGAGGGAGACACAGAATCCGAAACAGGCTCCAGGCTCTGAGTTGTCAGCACAGAGTCTGACGCGGGTCTTGAACTCACAAACCGCGAGATCATGACCTGAGCCGAAGTCGGACGCTTAACCGAGTGAGCCATCCAGGTGCCCCAATACCTTACCATTTTATTTGTCATTGTATAAGTCATACATGGATGCATGTTCCTTGTAAGAATAACCACAGCAATTCAAGCATACAGAAAAAATTAATGACTCCCCTGATGACTCTCCCAGAAGTAACCACTGACATCAGTTTAGAGTGTCTTTCCAGACTTACCAAAAAAAAAGTGTATTTGCATACAGGTTTATGTACGCATAGAAATATATAGTTTTGTGAGGCATCTCTTGACGTAGATCATATTATGCAAATTGTTTTGCAACTTCTATTTCTCTTAATACTCAGTATGAAGATTCTAGGACTATGTCGTATACCTTACATAGTTTGTATATAAGTTCTGGGTGAAGACATACCAGTCTTTACTGAGGCCTTAAGAATCTAGCTTGGGGTGTGCCTGGCTGGCTCATTTGGTAGAGCATGAGACTCCTGATCTCAGGGTCATGAGTTCAAGCCGCATGTTGGGGGTAGAGTTTACTTAAAAAAATAAAAAATAAAACTTAAAAATAAAAAGAGTCTAGCTTAGGCTCTGTTCCTTGTCCAATGCATAAAACCGGCTGCAAAATTTCCGGAGTCCAATGCAAAATAAAAATGTGGGCTCCTGTATTTAAAAAAATTATTGAGAGGGGCGCCTGGGTGGCTCAGTCTGTTGAGCGTCCGACTCTTGATTTTGGTTCAGGTCATGAGGTCATGGTTCGGTTTGTGGGTTTGAGCGCTACTTGGGATTCTCTCTTGCTCCCTCCCTCTCTCTCTGCTTCTCTCCCACTTGTGTGCCCTCTCTCTCTCTCTCAAAATAAATAAACATAAATAAATAAATAAATAAATAAATAAATAAATAAATAAATAATAAAAATGTAAACACTGCAACAGGAAAGCATTAAACCAAACAGAGGGTCCTTCTAAGCCTGGGGTCCTGTGTAACTGCACAAGTCACATGCCCATGAATGAGGTTGGCCTACCCATGGGCTCTAGGCATGGGTAGTGCCTTGAGGCACTTACGTGCTGTAAGACCCACGCATTATATTGACCTCACTTGCTTCACCTATAAAATACAAACAAAAATGGGCTCTACAGAGACTGGCTGTCTCCTAGATGCCTTGAGTCATTGCATCCCCTGTTTTGAAAATGGACATTCCTGCCTCAGCCTCCACATTGGCTCTTGTCCCTCGATTCTGCACCCAGCCTTCCCCAGCTGCATTCTCTGTTCCAAGGCCAGCATGCTGGGCATTCCAGCTCTCACACAAGCAAACCCCCAGGGTGTGTGTCTGCCAATTGGCATTGTTCTGGGGGCACCCACAAAACAGCAGGGGGCCAGACAATGACATCCTTGTGCCTTGGGTAGAAAGTCTCTCCAGAGATAAGAGAGCACTGAACTATCAACCAAAGAACCGGTTTCTGTGCCAGCCGTGCCACTAAATTGGCTGTGTGTTCTCAATGGGCAAGTTGCTTAACAAGTTGGCACCTTAGCTTCTTTATCTCTTAAAGGAGAGGGTGGGATTAGATAGTCTTTAAGACCACTCCCAGTTCTGAAAGTCTGTATTTAAATGACTCTAAGAGAGAAAAAAAAAATGACTCTAAGAGACTATATGGTAAACAACATTGCTTGGGCATTTACCATACACCATTTGCAAGCTCATTTAGTGCTGATAACAAGCCTATGAGACAGGCACTTTTTTTACATTTTACAGATGAGGGAGTTGGGACTCAGATTAAAACATATACTGAAAAAAAAATGAAGGAAAAAAAACATATACTGAAAGAGGAAAGTTTGGGGGTGATGGAAACGTTCTAGAACTTGGTTGTAGTGATGGCTGCACAACTCTATTGATTTACTAGAAATCATAGAATTGTACACTTACAATGGGTGAACTTCACAATCATTATACCTCAAAAAAGCTGTTAGAAAGGAAGAAAGAAAGGAAGAAAGAAAGAAAGAAAGGAAAGAAAAGAAAAAGAAAGAAAGAAAGAAAGAAAGAAAGAAAGAAAGAAAGAGAAAGAAAGGTAGGAAGGAAGGAAGGAAGGAAGGAAGGACGAAAGAAAGAAAGAAAGAAAGAGAAAAAGAAAGACAGGAGGAAATGTACTGAGGCTAGTAAATGACGGAGCCCACACTGCCCACACTACCACCCAGAGACTCCCTTTCTCTGCAGATACGGAGCACTTGAAAGCATGGACTCAGGAGCCTGGCTGCCAGTTCAGACCATGGCTCTGGCACTTACGAGCTGTAAGACCCACGCGTGATATTGACCTCACTTGCTTCGCCTATAAAATACAAACAAAAATGGTGCCTGTTTCAAGCGGTTGTTGTGAGGCTTAAATGGATTAATGTATATGAAGTGCTTGCAATTGCAGCCAAGTGCTACAGAAGGTATGGACTGTTACCGGCTCCAGGATTGCTACCGCCAGAGCCAGCCTTCTTAAAGGGGACTGCTTCTCCTTGCCAACCCCTTCTCTGTCCTCCTGGCCCCTTAAAGAGACACTTCTTTTGAAAAGCCATCTTTGGAAAAACACTGTGATGAATTTCAGTACGTCTCACTTCCTGGTAACAAAGAAAGGGAGAAGCAGCATCTTCCCGATAAGGCAGTGACTCGCTCCGTCTCGTAAAACATTCATTACTGTGCCAGCTTTTCCCACAGACTGTTTCTCCCAGGTCATCCTCAGCTCAAACAATCAACACAGAGCGCCCTTCTTAAAGGGGGTCCTGAGGCCAGTCATGAGGCCTGAGTGGCCACAGACGGGGACAACTGCTTTGCCCACACTCCACCCCATCTCACCGTCACGCAGCCCCTCACGGGTTAATGAATCAAGCTAGAAAGGGCAAGGGTTATTAGTGGACAGTCAGCTCTCTACCACTTAAAAATGAGTTTTCAAGCCCTGAGCCCATAACCAGAGGGCATGTGACTGGGGTGGGGAAGAGGATGGGCTGGGGATGTGGGCTGATGCTTTCCGTCTGATTATCACACTTCTGCTTATATTTGCACAGCATTTTATAGCCACTTTCTCTTCCATTATCTCACTGACTACTCACCTAAGCCTTGGTGGGTGATGATTGTTGTCCCCTGGGTGTCAACACCCCTTTTTAGTGATGAGCACATGGAGGTGACGCCCTTCAGCAAGCCGCTGAACCAAAGCACGGACTCAGGTCTCCTGATACCATGCCCAGTGTTTTTCCACTGTGCTGAAGAGGAGGAAGTCAGAGACTCCCTCGGACTCCACCTCAGAAGCTCTAATGGCATTTACTAAATGGCCAAGAAAATAAAGCAATGTGCTGTCTTCATATCCCCACCAAGGGCCTTACAACTTCTCTGGAAACCCTGAACAAGAGAGCCCAGAGGTGAAGGCAGTTCCTCCGTGGGTCACATGGAACGTGAGAGCTCTGACTCTGTTCAAATCCCCGAGGTCCCCCATCAGATAACCCTAGTGGTGAAACAAATGAGCATTGGTCCATAGACCTCAGTGTGCCAGGAAAACAGGCAGAGCCCCCAAAGAAATCAGGCTGGACCTGGAAATGTCACTTGCTATGTGCTTCCTGAGGCTCCCAAAGCCCTCATCTCAACTCAAGCCAGGTCTGAGACTCCATAAGGGTGACAACAGGCTCCTGGGTTGGTTTTTTAAAACCCATTTGTCACATTGACATTAATCCTCTTGTTAACAATCTTCTGCCCTGAAGCAGGATTGAGTCTAAGCTGTGCAAGGAGTCGGGGGCAAAGGGAGTGGTTGGGTTTTAAGAAGTCTCAATAAGGTCAGCAGGGCCAGGAGGCCACTTTCTTCATGAGCCAGTAGGGGGGAAGGGGAACACTTGCTGAGCAAGGGTCCCCGGCAGGGAGCCTGAATCTTCTTCAATTACCAACCCTTTCCCTCCCCAGCACCCCTGTTGTTGTCTCCACCCTCCACCCCCCACAACCAGGCCCTTGCCTTTACTTCTTATTGATTTTCATATTTAAGGAAAATCCATTTGCTTGATTCAGAGCAACTGAGTCATCACTGTGTTCAGAGGAAAATCGCTCACAGAGTAGACACTTGGCAGAAGCCACTTGCGGGATGGGCGGGGACTCTGCTTACACCCCAACGGCGCTTTGTCCAGAGTTGCTTCTGGCTTCTCTCTTGCTCTGTCCTGGCCACCTTCTCTCCCAGGAGCCTTCACATCCACTGCCCGTCACCCCAACCAGACTGGCCTATTTGTTCTCTGCTTTCCAACCTGTCCACATGCTATTATGTTTATCTGCTGGAGGTTTATGATTGGGACATTTGGAGCAGGGTCAGAGAGGACTTGTAGGATCAGCCATCCACAAATGGGGGGGGGGGCTATTAATCATATGCACCAATGGGAGAAATTAAACTCTTACAAATCATGGCTTTGGCCCTCTTTATCTTTCTGGGTAGTGCCCAAGGAACAGCATCATTCCAGCGTTACCCATGTGGGTGAGGGCCCCTGTGTCTCACCTCAGGATGGGTCAGGGGCAATTCAGTCTCTGATACTGGTTTGTATGACTATTGTGTAATCTTGGTCCCTGGGCCTAGGAGGGCCAAGGAGCTCAGCCAATCCACGCTATGAGCCCTCAAGAAGGGACAGTGCTGTTTTTTTAAATGATTTTTTTTTAACATTTATTAATTTTTGAGAGATAGAGACATAGAGCAGGAGCAGAGAGAAAGGGCAGAGAGAGAGAGAGGGAGACACAGAATCCTAAGCAGGCTCCAGGCTCTGGGCTGTTAGCACAGAGCCCCACACAGGGCTCGAACCCAGGAGTGAGATCATGACCCAGGCGCCCCAGAGACAGTGCTGCTGTTTTTTTTTGTTTTTTTTTTTTTTTTTAACATTTATTTATTTTTGAGACAGAGAGAGACAGGGCATGAACGGGGGAGGGGCAGAGAGAGAGGGAGACACAGAATCGGAAGCAGGCTCCAGGCTCTGAGCCATCAGCCCAGAGCCCGACGCGGGGCTCGAACTCACGGACCGCAAGATCGTGACCTGCGCACGATCGATCGATCGATCGATCGTGACCTGAGCTGAAGTCAGACGCTCAACCGACTGAGCCACCCAGGCGCCCCAAGACAGTACTGCTTCTTAAAGCACCAGGCTCCCCTTTGCAGGCAGAGGGGACTGCGCAAAGAAAGGAAGAATTCCAGGTAGCACATCGTTGAATGTCAAATGGATGCAAGGTTGTAGGACTCAGACTTAATAATGCATGGTGAGTGGTGTCCCAGACTCTTCTAAGCGGGCCACCCGTGTTTATTGCCCTTAATCCTCCCAACAATCTTATGAGACAGTAACAATTATTATCCCATTTACAGACGACGAAATCGCGGCGGTCAGAGGTTCAAGAATTCGTTCAAATTCCCACAGCTAGTAAGCAGTAGATCCAGGATTTGAGCCCAGACAAGTCTGCCTTAGGAGCCCATACTTTTAGCCATGACACCCTCATCTCAGGTGCCCCTCAGAGACAGCCCCCTCCCCACCGCAAAAGACAATTCATTCCTTTCATGTCAAAATCCTTCCCCCTGATCGGATGGGAACTGCAATGTCACTGCTAGTTCACTGTCTAGTGCTCCTTCATCCTCCCTTGTGTCCACATGCACTGCGGCCTGCTTGGCTGGATAGGGCCCCAGGCAAAACTCAAGGGTTCTCATCCTGACTCTGCTCAGCTCCCTACTGGTTGATACTTCAGAGACCTCCCAGGGAGTTGACCTTTCTGCTTTCTATCCTTCAGCCCCTCAAGACCCCGGAAATCAATCAGTCCTCATGATGGCTAGAGCTGGTGAAATCTCTGATCCCAATCAGCTGGGTCCTTGGCCACAGTTACTCCCTTTCACCCACAGAGCTCAAAGCTTGCTCCAGAGGCAGAGGCCACCTGATTTCCTGCTGCCCTCTTCCTGCAGAGTCTGGAAGCCCTCAGGCCCGGAAGCGGGGGTGAGGGTGGGGGTGGGGGTGGGGGTATGAGGGATGGGGGGTGGAATCCTTGCACTGCGGAGAGGTTGCCGAGGTTCTGGCCGAGGACGCTCTTCGGGTCTTGTCATTTTCTCTCTCGTCTTCTGCCCCCTCCCCCCACTTCCATGGGCCCTAGAAGGAGGAGGGGCAGCGGCAAAGTAGAGGACGTGGGAAGAAGTCACGTTATTTTACTGAGCACCTACTATTTGCCGGGCACTTCTGGGGCCTCCCCTCTCCTCTGCACCCGAGATCCAACTCAGATAGGGGTAGAGAGGAAGGAAGGGTGGGCGGAGTCAGAAGCGGGTTGAGGAGGCTGGCGGATTCATCTGCCCCCTTTCAGTGAACCGACCGAACTAACTGCAGCCCGAGGACTTGCTGGGGAGGGGTGGCGGGTCCCCGGGCAAAGGAAAGGCTCAATTGTGCGAAGGCTTCCTGCCCTGCCAGCTCGCGGCCCCAGCCTAGCTACCAAGCAGCCGCCTTTCTGCGGCTGGGGAGGCGGGACGGGAAGGCGAAGGCAGGAAAGGGTTACGGGAATAGCTTTCCAATGACAAAGTCTGGAAGGGACCCATGCCTCCGCCCCTCTGCGGGTTAAACTGGCACAGTGCGGGGGGAGGAAGACGAGGGCGACCAGAAACACAGCCTGCCCTGCTGCCCGCCCCCCCTCCCCCGGCCCCCGGTCGCCGGGCACCCCCTCCCCGGGCCCGCGTCGGAGGCAGCCGGCGTGTGCCTGGGGCAGCGGGTCACGAGGCTCCGCCCCCGGCAGCCCGGCCCCGGGGGACGCACTTTGTTCAGGATGCCGCCTCCCCGCTCATTGTGGGGCCGGGGCCGGCGGCGGCCCTAGTGTGAGCGCGCGGCTGGAGCGCGCGGCGGACGCCGACCCGCGAGCGAGGGCCGGACCCGGCCCGGGGACCCCGGAGAAACTTTCTTATCGCGAGGAGAGCGCGCCCGGCCCCGCGCTGCGCTGGGGATGCGCGGCTCTGCGCTGCGGCGGCGCGGACCGGGACCCGGAGCTGGAGCCGGGGAGGGCAGGCGCGCCGGTGAGTGGCCCGCGCGGGGTCGTCGCGGGGGCGGGGACCGGGCTGCGCGCGGCGGCCGCCGCTTCCCACTTTGCCGGGCCGGGACAGATCCCCGGGGGGAGGTGAGCCTGGTGCCCCGGGGAGGCTGCGGGCTGGGCTCGAGAGAGGCGCTGGAATAACAACGGAGGCGCTGGCGGCTTCCCGGGAGGGTGTGTGCCGAGGCGTCCCTGGGGGACCGCGCGTCTGCTCCAGGACTTGACTCACTAGGGGCTACCAGCGTCAGCCTTTCGGAGCCTCAGTTTCCCTTTCTGTGAAATACCTGCAGGGTAAAGTGTGTTGAGATCCTATAACCAAAGACACCAAGTGCTACGTTATTACACACACACACACACACACACACACACACACACACACCCGTCCCCGTGTTTTCTCCCATCCCAGCGGAGCGAGCAGAGCAGCTGGAGCAGGTGACCTTGCCGGGCTGTTCCAGAAAATGTTCACTGGGTGCCCAGGTTGTGCTGCGAAGCGTCGGCCGGCCACACTCCCGGAGGCTGTCCTCTTTGGCGCCCGCCCAGTGGAAGTGTTCCCTGGGGGAGACGGGAGGGAGGAGAAAGGAAGATTCAGTGAACACCAGGAGCTCACCTGAGGGCTCTCGGGCGCTTGGGCTCTTGTGGTCCCTCTATCCTCACCCAATATAACCTGGTCCTAGGATAAAGCATCAGCCAAGTCTGCAGAGGGCAGAGAGGGGAGACAGGATCAGGGGAGGGCGTGAGTGGTGAGTGGTGGGGGCGGTGTGCAGGGGTGAAGTCCACTCAGCAGAGAGGGTTTCTTGTCCCCCGGAGCCCAACACGGGAAAATCAGCTGGTGAGTCAATGGGACTTTGTTAGGACAGCCAGAGGGCGCAGCTGGCGCCGGCTTAAGGGAAGCGCCCGGATCCCCCCTTGATAACATGCTGTTTATCTGGCTTCCTGTTTCGATGATTGGGATACCATTGGCTTGTTCAAATTCAATGCTGAAAAGCCTGCGGCCACGTTCCTTCTGCAAAAGCAGAGGGCTTGCCTAGGTTTTCATCTTTCATCTGCCTTGTTCCGGATGCATGGTGTCCCCTACAACTCACTTATAATGGGGCAGCTGGACTTCACACAAAGAACCCCTCCCCAAGTAGGCGGAGCTGCCACTTCAGAGACCTTGGCTCCCTTCAGACCCAAAATACATGTGACTCCAGCCAGCTTATGAATTTTTTTATCCTGCTTTGAATTTTGGTTGGTGTTTCTTTGGAATTAAGCTGGGAAAGGAGACTATGGCTATGGGTTGCCTCCCCTAAAAAGAACTTTATGTCATCTTAGTGGTGCATGCTTTCACCGTTAATTTCTGGGGGAAGTTATCAGTTTGTAGTTCTAGATCATCCTGTGTTGCTAACAAGCTGGATGGTCAGAGAGCAAATAATTTGCCTTTCTGTTTTGGTTTTCACTTCTTTAAAATGGAACTGGGGATAATTGCTACTCCTGGAAAAATAAACAAGGATTTTTGGGTCTGTGCTTCAGCCTCTAGGGTATATTTCCTAAACTTCCTAGGTTAAGGGGGAGCAGCGCCTACTCTGAACTCCAGAAATTTATCTGAACTCCGTTGTGGCAGGTTTCACTTTGTGTTTTACTTTTTTTTTTTTTAAATGTTTTTCTTAACATTTATTCATTTTTGAGAGACTGAGAGAGACAGAGAGTGAACAAGGGAGGGGCAGAGAGAGGGAAGTACAGAATCTGAAGCAGGTTTCAGGCTCTGAGCTGTCAGCACAGAGCCGGATTCGGGGCTCGAACTCGCAAACTGCGAGATCATGACCTGAGCCCAAGTCTGACGTGCAACCAACTGAGCCACCCAGGTGCCCCTCCATTTGAGTTTTAGACATTTGGGATTTGTGCACATTTCTTATCTCCCGATGAATGCTATCTACCCAGATATCCTGTCTGAGCACCCAGCACATAGTAGGCACTTTATAAACGTTTGCCAGATAATACGTTTGGAAAAAAATCTAACGAACACCCAGGGGCCTCCCATCCAAATCCAATGCCCTTTTATTCATTTTTTGAGAGTTGTTTGATTTGCCTCCACTCCACTTTTTCCCTCTCAAAACACAGTCCATAATAAGGTCGATTTGCCCACAGGTGGTCAAGCTTTAAGCATTTGGGCCTTTTGTGAGATCTACTTGGGGAGCCCTGGCCCTGGGAAACTGAAAACAGGAGTGCTGTTTTTCCTTCCTTGCCAAATCTGCTCCCCTCCTGAGTCCACGTGAACCTCTGGCTTCGCTCAGCTTTGGTCAAGTAGAAAAGAGCGGCCTGGAGTAGAAAAATCTTTTGTCCATTCTTTACAATTTGTCTCTCTTCCCATCTTTATTTTCTATCAATGTCACTTCCCTTTTCTTTTACAGTTCTTTTGAATTCTTAATGGGTTTGGCCTTTAGAAAAACTAGAATGTCAAAGTCAAAAGGATCTTTTCCCCTCCCAACCCCTGCCCTGCCCTCCTCCCCTTTTATGGACAAGATCCAGAAGGCAATGGACTCAAAGCCACACAGCCAGCGTGCTTTAGAGGCCAGCCTAGACAGCAGGCAGGTCTTCTGGCCACCAGTCTAGGGCTCGTTACCTTTCAGCAAATCACCTTCTTGCACTCAAGATTTTTCTCTGCCTAGTATGTCCATCCACAGATCCCAGCACATGTTAGTTAGCTGTCCATGAGGGAGGAACAGAAACAAGAGGTTAGGAGACCCATCTCAGTGATGGAAACCAACCACCAGCTCTTAGAGTCTCTGGAACATGGAGAACTAAGAATGTGGCAATACTTGGCAAACCCTTCATCTTTCTGGCCCCTAGTCACAAAACAATAATTAAAAACACTTTCTAGTTCCTTCTTCCACTTAAAAAAAAAACCCCAAAAAACCCAAACCCACCAACTTTTCAAGTGAAAAACACCCTCCTCAGTAAACAGTTTGCTGGGCCTAATCTGTTCCCTCAACCTCCCAGGAAGGCTGACTCAGGCCTGATTTCCTCTGAGGAGCCTGGGATTTTACTTCCTTACTTCCTGTGACTCTTGAGACGTGGAGGGAGGCAGGATGGCCAAGACTCGGGCCTTTCTGAAGCGCCTGTGCGTGTAGTTCCGCTTCTTCCACACGTCGTCCTGTGCAGTCCATGCGACCGTCCCCGTCAACCTTTGTGCTCTACTTAATTTTAATATGAGATGCACTAATATGCATGAAAAATTAAAGGTGCTGATGCATGTGCCTCCACCCTGACCATTAATAACAAAATGTTTCCACTTCAAAGGACTGGGAGACTCTTTTAATGTCCAGTCCTTAGATGCTCCGAAAGCTTTCCTGAATGGAATTGTTTTCTTAATTTCCTCTTCAGATTGTTCACTGGTGGTGTATTGAACCACAGCTGATTTTTGTGTGTTGATCTTGTACTCTTGAAATTTTACTGGATTTATTTATTAGCTCCGGTAGCTTTTTGTGGGTGTGGATTCTTTGGGATTTTCTATATGTAGGATCACATCACCTATAAATATAGTTCTTCTCC
Organism: Panthera tigris; assembly: GCF_018350195.1. Taxonomy (NCBI): domain Eukaryota; kingdom Metazoa; phylum Chordata; class Mammalia; order Carnivora; family Felidae; genus Panthera; species Panthera tigris. The sequence continues at coordinate 40,585,662 of NC_056678.1, forward strand.
ATTTCCAATTTGGATGCCTTTTTTTTTTTTTCTTCCCTAATTGCTCTGGCCAGAACTTCGAATACAATGTTGAGTAGCAATGGTAAAAGCAGACATCCTTGTCTTGTTGCTAATCTTAGAGAAAAAGCTCTCAGTGTTTCACCATTGAGCGTGATGTTTGCTGGGGATTTTTTCACAAATGCCCTTTATCGTGTTGAGGCAATTCCCTTCTATTCCCAGTTTTCTAAGTGTTTTCATCATGAAAGGGTGTTGGGTTTTGTCAGATTCTTTTTCCTGCACCAATTGAGATAATCATGTGTTCTGGTACATTACAGTGATTGTTTTTCTTATGTTGAATTACCCTTACATTCCTGGGATAAATCCCTCTGAAAGCTTTTTTTGTGTTTTAATTTGCAAAGTTTTACTTCTTTTATTTAAAAAAAAAAAAAAAAACTGAAGAAAACTTGACAAAGTGCTAACAGTTTGCAGTTGGGTGGGTCAATGCATGTTCAGTATATTTTTCTTACAGTCGCTCTACTTGAAACATTAAACAGTTTTTTTATTGTGGTAAATATATGTAACATAAAATTGACCATTTTAACTACTTTTCAGTGTACAGTTCACAATACTTCGAAGTGTACAAAGTTACACTGTTGTGTAACCACTACCACCATCCATTTCCAGAAGTTTCTTATCCCCCAAGCTAAAAACACCTACCCTGGTAAATAGTAACTCCCTATTCTCTACTCCTCCCAGCTCCTGGCAACTACCATTCTACCTTTTATCTCTATGAATTTGTGAAGACTTTGTGATCACTGGAAAAGTCAGGACTTCAAGACTTTAAATGAAGTGTTAAAGGGCCTCCCCTGACTTCCAATGAGAACATCCTGGGGGACTTTGATTCGGATCTTCTAGACTTACAAACAGGCCCTCAACAACTGCCCCCGTGTCAGAGACATTTGTGTCAAGTGTAGAGATGAACTGATTCCTGGTCATCACGAGGCTCAGAGGACAGCAGCATCATCCTCTGTGTGAGCTTCATTTCTTCCAGTTCAGTGGTTCTCCATCTTGGCTGCACGTTAGAATCACCTGGGGAGCTTTTATTTATTTTTATTTAAGTTTATTTCTTTATTTTGAGAGAGAGAGAGAGAGAGAGTCCCAAGCAGCACTGTCAACACAGAGCCTGATGTGGGGCTCGAACTCACAAACCATGAGATCATGACCTGAGACGAAATCAGGAGTCAGACACTGAACTGACTGAGCCATCCAGGCACCCCTTACCCAGGGAGCTTTTAAAAATCACTGATTCCTGGGCCCACCCCAAGAGATTCAGCTTCATTTGGTTTGGATCGTAGCTCTGGTATCTGTCATTTTGTAAAGCGCCCTCAGCGATTCTGATGCACAGTGAGGGTTATAACTACGCAGCGGTTGAGCTGATTTACTCCCGGAACCCTTGACTGGTCACAGCTTTCAGTGACGCAATTCCCTCCCCATCTGGACAATAATACTGACCCACTTTGCATCCCTCCCCTGATTTTAAAATCCATTTGTAAATAGAATAAATGTCAACTTCTGTAGAGTTAAACTTGCAAACTTTGAAAGAACCTTAAACTGTCATGTAGCCCTATTCTTTTCTTTTTCAGATATCTCAGGCCCCCCTAAAACATCCCCACCAGGGGTCATCCAGCTTGGACACCTCTTTGGTGGGCGACTCCCAACAACAGTGGGTGTATTGCAGTCATCTTATTCTGTATTTGGTCAGCTTGGTCTTTCAGAATTTCTTCTTATATTAATCTGTCATGGCTATGACTTCCATCCACTGGGGAAAGATATCAAAGGTGAATGGGTCTCACCAAAATGCATCCCCAAATAAAGTAGGGGATGTGCAAAATACAGCGTGTGAAAGAAGTACAGTGACAGCCTTTCAATATTTGGAAACGGCTACCACGTGTCTGCCCCATCTTTTCTTCTCTGCTCTCAGCTGCCCTGTTTTTTCAGATCTTCTTCGTTGGACGTGTTCTGGGAAGATGTACGAGGTAAGAATGGAGATCATGAAATGAGCCAGACTTCCAGTCAGGGTTCAAATCTTGACTCTGCATGTAAAGTCCTTAGCACATGATGAGTACGCAGCAGATGTTAGCAGTTGAAATCATGTTATCCACAGTGACATCATTATCTCTATCTGTGTGACCTTAGGCTGGCCAGGGAACCTCTTAGAGACTCAGTTTCCTCCCCAGGAAAAGTTGAATGAAAGTACCTCACTCGTCAGACAGTGTTCCCCAACTTGCCCGATCTCAACCTCCTTCCTCTCCTTCAGTGACGCCTATGATCTGGCAAGTTTGGGAAATACAGGCAGGGAGTGATTGCGTGGATCAAGTGAGACCACGCAAGACCTGACCCAGTCCCTGGGGCTTTCAGTGTGTGAGCTCCCTTAATGCCAGATTCCCCCCCCCCGCCTCCTCGTTATACTAATCACCCTTAGAACAAGCTACAGTTTATCTCCATTTGAATGTATTATGTCCAGAATGAAATGTAGCACTGCAGTTAGGAGTTTACTGGTACAGATCATCCATAGGCAGATCACCTATTATCAGTTAGGCAAAGCAGCTTTTTTTTTTTCCTTCCAATTTGTAGATTACTCCTAAAACCTTGAGAGCTGGGCCATCAAGGAAGAGGTGGGAACCCGATAGCATAAAGGAATGAGAGAGTCTGACCCCATCTTTCGCTTTATATTGTTTGTTGCTGAACTGATTGGTTTTCTTTTGGTGTTACCTAATTTTTTTTTTTTTTTTGTAGATGGCAAGTATAACATAGAATTTAAAGTCGATTACCAGTGCCTCTTTTCCCAGTTCATTGGTGCAGATAATTGAGTTGACTGGAAGGAGCGTCTGGGTTCTGGGTAGTGCAAAGATACCAACTGTTCTCTCCTGCTTTCCTTTGAACAAAAGAGAGACAGCTGATGAGACACCCGGTGAAGGAGCCTCGGCCAGGACCCAAAGCGGGCAGCTGTCTGCTTGGCCTCTCCTCTGGGGCAATTCTGGACAGCCCCTTGGCTCTCCCTCCCCAAAGCTTCAGAAGGAGGGCTGGATTACACGGGCCACCCTCTGCACCACGGAAATGCTGTCCGTTGGTCCCCCCAACCTGGGAGCTCTCCATCACCTCCCGGGCTTGGTCAGCTTTACGAGGGCTTTGAGATGTCAGGAAAGCTGCCCCCACCTCACTGGGAGGGGCTGTGGGAGCCACAGTGTCAGGGCCTACACCTAATTCCCAGAATAGGCAAAAGACCTTTAGGGTGCTTTCCAACACTGAAAGGGCTTCTCCCCACCTCACAAGGTTTTATTCTGAAAGATGTCAAATCAGTAGAGAAAGTGAAAGATCAGTACAATTAATGTCTGGATTCACTGATTGTCAACATTTTGCTATACTGTGCTGTCTCCATCTCTGTCTCTGTCTCTGTCTCTCTCTAATAAAATTTCCTGAGCCATTTGAAAATGGTTTGCTGACATTGTCACACTTAACCCCTAAATACTTCAGCATGTATTTCCTAAGAACAAGGGCACTCTCCTACATAACCACAGTACCATAATCATATCCAATGATACTGGATTTAGCAGAAGTATTTAATCTATGGGCGCTATTCATATTTTCCAATTGTCCCCTAAATGCCCTTTAGAGAGCGCTGTGCATTTTTCCCAACCACAGCCTGCTGTGTGGAGGCGGGAACTGCAGTTTTCTCTCCCTGAAAGACGGAAATGAGGTCATGATCTCTTAAACTTGGGATAGTGACATACTAAATACAAAGCACTTGGATTTCAAGTAATCTTTATAGCCACTGAGTGAGGTGGTAGTAATGTCCTCCCCATTTTACTGGTGAAGAAATCGAGGTTCAGAAAGTTTTCTTAGCCCCAGTGGTATTAGCCCGTATTACCATTCCATGCTGTTTGTCACGGAATAATGATAGAAAAAGAAGGCCTTTTATTTACTAAAAGTCTTCTGTCATTCACATTTCTTATCGTCTTCACCTTGTGTTACGTGGTGTTAGGACATGCTCTGCTGCCCCCATTTTACATTGAGCAAAGTGAGATTGAGCCCTTCCGATGCTGGTAGGAAACAGTATTTATATCATCAAGATAATGTAAATGACATTTATTGGTAATCTTGAAGGAAGCTCGATATGGTTAGTTGTAGTTGCTGGGCAGACTATAAAGCAAGTCAGAATAAAAGCTTGTCTGAGGGGCGGAGGGGCGGAGGGGGCGTCCTCCAATACTCTCATCTGATGGCAAGGGGCTTTGAGAGAGGCTGTCAGAGTGTTAGAAAACAAGAAACCAGGGGCTGGCTGGCTCAGTCGGAAGACGATGCGACTCTTGATCTCGGGGTTGTGAGTTCAAGCCCCATGTGGGGTGCAGAGATTACTCAAAAAAATAAAACTTCCTGGGGCGCCTGCGTGGCTCAGTCGGTTAATCGTCCGACTTCAGCTCAGGTCATGATCTCACGGTCCGTGAGTTTGAGCCCCGTCGGGCTTTGTGCTGCCAGCTCAGAGCCTGGAACCTGCTTTGGATTCTGTGTCTCCCTCTTTCTCTGCCCCTCCCCTGCTCATGCTCTGTCTCTGTCTCAAAGATAAATAAAAACATTAAAAAATAAAATAAAATAAAACTTCAAAAAAAGTAATTAAAAAAAACCAAGAGGTGGGGTGGGCAAGTTGGGGGGCGGGGAAAATGGGTGATGGGCATTGAGGAAGGAACTTGTTGGGATGAGCACTGGGTGTTATTTGTAAGTGATGAATCACGGGAATCTACTCCAAAGGCAAGAGTACACTGTATATACTGTATGTTAGCTAACTTGACAATAGATTATGTATGTATTTATTAAAAAAAAAAAAAAAGAAGGGCGCCTGGGTGGCTCCGTCAGTTAAGCGTCCAACTTCGGCTCGGGTCACAACCTCTTGGCTCATGATCTCAAGCCCCATATCCCCACGTGGGGCTCTCTGCTCTCAGTTTCAGAGCCCGCTGCAGATCCGCTGTCTCCCTCTCTCCCTGCCCCTCCCCCACTTGTGCGTGCATGTTCTCTCTCTCTCTCAAAAATAAACGTTAAAAAATAAATAAGTAAATAAACCAAGAAACCAGATTTTGAGATTAAATGTGCAAATAATAAAAAAGCAACCAAAATCAAATATTAGAAGGAAGGAAAGAAGAAAGAGAAATGGGTTTAGTGCAAGTTACCCATCATTTTCAACTATTTTGGGGGGTAATGATCGATACAGGCCGACAGTGGCAAAACAGGAAATCAGGTTATTAGTATATTATCTAGAGGGTAACCGCCATAGGAACTAATAACAGAAAACTATTTGGGCAATAGGGTGGGGCTGGGAAGGGGTGGAACAGGAAACTAGCTTGTTATCATAAGGTCTTTTGTGTAGTTTGATGATCGGTGACCACCGTAATAGCCTCGAGAAAGGCAGGCTTTGAATTCAGACTTCTGGCTTCCAAATACAGAGAAGGGACAGGGCAAAACGTCTGGCCCCTCAGAAGCTTCTGAAATGTTAGGCTGAAGCCAAGAGGGCCTTCTTAAGACCTTGGTGCCCACTGGACATGCCTACCTGGAGAGAGCCCCAGGACATGGCACCCCCAAGAGGATGTACCCGCACCCCACATCCCACAGGAAGTGTTAATACTTTTGTTGTAAAAAAAAAAAAAAAACTTAAAGATTTTTATAATTTGGCCTTTCAAAGTATTTAGACATTGGCGGCTCATTTGTTCGTAATTTAAAATTGGCTGTTTCTTGGTAACCCTGAACACATGCAGAAATTATTGTGAAGTGAGAAAAATGTCACCTGTAAGTTATTTTCAAATATAATGAATTTTTATGGAAAGTATATTTAAATATCAGTGCCGTTATGATGTTCCATTTTACAGATGTTTAAACCATGATTAATTTCAAATTGGCAGTTTCATTTTTATATTTTGGAACCCATGACATTTGCTTCCATGGGCCTCTGGAAAGCAACTTGGTCCCGGGCCTTCTGTCCTAGGAACAGGTGGGGTGGGCAGTGAGCGCGGATGTGGCCCCTGAGGGATCTGTGGGTGACTGTTTGAGACCCACATCACTCGGGGACATTCATGGCCTGACACCGAGAGTGCAGCTGAGCTCTAAGGAAGTCACAAGACCCAAATCCCATCCTCCTGTCATAGCCCCTTCTCGGGCCTTTACCACGGAGCTTCCTCTAGTTTGGGTACAACCTTCGCTGAACGATTTCACAGCCCCAACGTCTCATTTCCTCCTCATGGCAGTGCTATAAGGTGGGAAGACAAACGTTCCTCTTTCTATACAGGGTGAAAACGGGACTCAGAAAGGCTAGGTAATTTGCCCAGAGGTTTAGGGAATCAGGTGGAAGAACCCTGGCTTCTGACCTTTATCCTTCCCAGTACCCCATGGCCCATATACGGCAGAGGTGGACAAGCGTCTTTAATAGCCCGTGGTCATCATATCTGTTACACAAATGCGGAAATCACATTGAGGTGGTTTTTTTTTTTAATTCTGCTACTGCATTTATTTTGACAAGTCCTTGAGATTTGTCTTTTCAGTGACAGCTATTTAAAAGTACATCACCAATTTTATCACTCCTGCTAATTTTACCCAGGCAAAGGAACAATGTGAAAGTGTTACATTTTGAGTTCCGTTTCTCATTTTCTCCTCAGCGTTGAAAATGACTGTTGTGCATGAATTGAGGGCTGTGTTAAGCTGACAATCCATTAAGACTTTTGCTCTTCAGCTGTTCTGGACCTTATAAACTGGTCTTTCCCTGTTTACACACCTCCTGTGATCTCCAGAGCTCTCTCTGCTACTCATTACCCACCTCCTTAGGGAATGTCATCGCAACGACACATCTGTTAAGGCCACATCACACCTCTGAGTCATCTCCCCACTTCCTTTTGCTGGCCATGTCCAGAAAGAAATCAGAGGCCACTAGGGAGGTTCAGAAAGTGACCACAGGGTTGGGGTGGCTGTGGGAAGTAGGTGGGAAGGGCCATTGTGAGCTGGCCGCAGAGACTGTGACACTCATACCCAATACCCACATCCAGTCCCGGACAAAGACCTCTGTGTTTGGGATGACAGGGCTGGGGCAGATGTCGGGGCTGGGGGTGTGGGGCGTTGCTGTGCAGATACAGTCTGGAAGAGGCTACCCAGGGCAGAGAAAAGGCTGTAAGACCATGCTCTGGACTGAGAGCTGGCAATCGCCTAGCTGGGTCCTGGCATGTGGTAGAGGCACAGGAAGTATTTGCTCTTTGCTTACTCCAGATAAGCGATAGGTTTGCCCTTAAGCTGAGGGACAGGCAGGAATGAACATAAGTGCCCTTAGTCCTAAATTTCCCTGGCTTGCTTAGCGGCCACCTCCTTGCTTCCTTGGCTGCTCCCTGACATGGGGCCTCTGAGTGAACAGGGTGGCAGAAAATGCAAACTTTGGAGTCAGTCTGACATGCAGCCTCCCTGAGCTTCAATTTCTTTATCTGTTCAATGGGGACAATCGTACCTACCTCGCAGAGTCGTGAGGGTCATCTGAGAGGGTGTCACAAACCATCTGGCATGAAGCTAATTGGAGTCATTACCATCGGCCTTGGCCTGGATGGCCCCTTGGCTCTTTGCACTGGGGCCTGGGAGGGCAAATGCGGGCTACACAACGTGACTGAGCAAAGCCAAGGATGCAGCAAACATTCAGCACCCCCAGCTCTGCAGACCACGCTTCTGGGCGGATTTATCCCCAAAGGGGTGTTTATATACCGGACAGGGGGGAATGGTTCTCTGTCTGAGGGTCAGACAGACGGGGTGGGAGCGGTGCCGGCTCCAAGATGTATGGTCCCTCTGGGCCCCACTGGGCTCCAGACTGCAGGCCTCTGGGGGGTGTGGGGGAGTGGAGCGGCCTGGGGTTTTGTTTGGCAAAGCCCGCCTATTATCTGGCCCAGGCTGTGTTTCCAGGGCATTATAAATAGCACCGGCTTCGGAAGGAGAGGTCGCAGATGTGGCTGAGGCAAAGTATATGGGAAGGTGGGGAGATTGGAAATGATGAACTCAAGCCTTTGTGGGCCAGACTACAGGATGGGGGCCGTCTCCATGGCAGTAGGACACCAGGGAGGGCTCAGCCTGGGTGCCTTTGAGGCAGAAGGCCTGACTTAGAAGCCAGAAGGCCTGACTTAGAAGCCAGAAAAGCCTGTGCTCAGTGGCCCGCGGGCCCACTCTATTTGCCTTCATCTGCCTCTTTGTAGAGAGACCGGAGCTGCGGCCTGAACCCGGGCAGGGGACTAAGCAAGAGCCTGAACAAGATTCCAGATCTTAGAGAGATGAGGAAAAGCAAATGCCTCCTCACCTTCAGCAACACCCCTGTTCCCCAGCGAGTGCCCTGGGGTTGCCTTTCCCTCCAGTTGTAAGAGAGGGAACCCCTGTCTCTTCCTTACTGTTGGGTTCTATTCTATTCTAAATTGAGATGCACTCCACAAACCGTGAAGTGCACAAATCGTAAGTGTCCAGTTTGATGCTCTTTTTTTTTTTAAAGTTTATTTATTTTGAAAGAGAGAGAGAGAGGGAGAGAGAGCAAGCAATCAGGGGAGGGGCAGAGAGAGAGGATCCCAAGCAGGCTCCATGCTGTCAGCACAGAGCCCGACACGGGGCTCGATCTCATGAACTGTGAGATCATGACCTGAGCCAAAATCAAGTCAGACACTTAACCTACTAAGCCACCCGGGTGCCCCTGATGCTTTTTTGACGGATGAATACACCTTCATAACCCACGTCCCAGTCCAGAAACAGAGCATTTTTATCAGCTCATTGTTCTTCTGTCTGTTCCTGTTCCATCAGGACACCTACCCTCCCCCCCCCGCCCCCCAGCCACAGTGTCACTGTGCTGATTTTTATTACCACTGTGCCTGTCCTTGAATTTCATGCAAATGGAATCATAGGGTATGGACATCTTAAGCTCAACATAATATTTTTGAGATTCAGTCGTATTGAATGATGTAGTCCTTTCCTTTTAATTTCTGATGGAGGAACGTACCCCAAGTTTATCTTTGGGGGAGCCTTTGGGCTGCTTCCTTTGCTCTAGGGTCCACATCTACTAAGCAGCAGTCGGGTATCTGCTAGAGTTTTGAAAATTAAGATGAGCTGGACGTCTTTGAAATCTGCAGTGTCACCTGTTTTCCCAGAGCACTTCCTGCTTTGGTGGCCCCCTGTAAAAGGCCACAGTACCTTTTCTTTCCTTTGTGGACTAGAAAGTCACCCTTACCTCCTAGAGCTAGAAGTTCGGATCCCCGGTGGAGAGCCACAGGTTTTTCCGTAAGACAGAAAGTTGTTCTCTCTGAACTGAGCTGACGCATCTTGACAGGTAGGAGGGTCTGACCCTGCATATGGGGACCGGAGGACGTTAGCCTGAAGGTGCAGGGAAGACAGCCAAGGCCCAGAGCAGGGAAGTGACCAGGAAGCAGTGCTTTCACAGGAGTGTGGTCCACGTCCGCCTTGGTCAATGAGAGCATCTCAGCGCCTCGCACAGAACCTGGCACACAGCAGGCTTTCGAAAAAGAGGTGTGGAATGAACTAGTGGATTGCAAGGTGGAGAGTTGGGCCAGCAGACCCACTGCCCGTTCCTGACATGGAATGCCTCAACGAGGGCAGCCCTGCTGGGAAAGGAAAGGAAGAGTGGGTAGATTTTTTTTTTTTTTACAAAGGAACACTCAACAGGACTTCAAGAATTGGCCATGGAAAGGACACGAGAGAGAGGAGAATCAAAGAGGCATACAGTCTTTTTTGGAAGAGCACTGCACTGAGAGCCGGGGCCTGACTTTGGATCCCTCTTGCTCATCTGTCCAGTAGGTATAATGTTGTGTGTCAGTTTGCTAGGATTGTCGTAACAAAGTACCACAAACAGGGTGGCTTTAGACCACGGAAATTTATCGTCTTAGTTCTGGGAGCCAGAAGTCTAAAATCAAGGTGTCGGCAGGGCCGTGCTCCCTCTGGAACCTGTTCTGGAGAATCCTTCCTCGCCTCCTCGAGCTTCCGGTGCTTGCCGGCAATCCTTTGGCATTCCGTGGCTGATAGATGCCTCCCTCCGGTCTCTGCCTTCATTGTTACGTGGCCGTCTCCTCCCTGGGGGTCTTCCCATCTTCTTCCCATTGTGTGTGTCTGTGTCCAAATCCCCTCTTATAAGGACGCCCTACTTATAAAGCCAACCGTACTCCAATATGACCTCATTGTAGCTAATTACATCTGTAGCAACCCTGTCTCCAAATAAGGTCACATTCTGAGATACTGAGAGTTAGTACTATCTTTCTTGGTGACACAGTTCAATCCATAACCTGCCTGATGACATTGAATGAGGCAATGCATGTGAAGTCCTTTATAACTTCATGAGTTAGGCAAGTATCGGGTGGTTTTAGCTATGGGACCTGCTTTTGACTTCTTGTGTGCCCTTGTTCAAATCTCCTCCCCTTTCTGAGTCTTGGTTTCTTCATCACATTTGGTCTCTACATTCTTCTCCAGAGCTCTATCCTGCAATTCTTTGCCTCTGAGGCTGGGAGATTTCAGGTCTGGGATCTGGGGGGCTGTGGGCTCACTAACAGTCGTGGGGAAGTCAGGAGGGGGAGGGAACTGCCTGAATACCAGAAGGTCCAGTGCATCATTTGGGTACCCAGCTTCCTTCTCCCGGTGGCTGGGACCCTGGAAAGTCCTGAGTATCTTCTCTCTGTACCCCCTGGGTTAGGATAGCCCTCACCTCAGTGAGGGCTAGGAGGGAGGTCTGCTATAAATAGCATTTTCCAGTCATGTCTTCCCCTGCAGGAAACACAGCAGCCTGATGAGGCAGGAAAAAGGTGTTTCCGAAAGAGAGGCCAGGAAAGGGAGAGGATAAGTGAGGGTTCTGGAGCCAGATGGGTTTCCCGGGTGCTGGAAGAAAGGTACCATGGAGGCAGCTCATAGGGGCTCAGTGTCAGCTGGTGTCAGCTTCTGGGGCTGGCAGGCATATGGCCCTGCCTGGGGTCTGCCAGTCACAAACCCCATGACAACAGCCAGTGAGAAGGGCCCAGGTTGGATTTGGGCTGGGAGATTTAGGATTTCAGGTTGAGAGAGAGGATTGCAGGTGTCACATTCATTCACTTACCGATCTGTTCGTTCATTCGCTGAGCATTTTCCACAGCTTGGGGCTGAGCTAGGTGCTAAGACAAGCAGTGTGAGGCTCATTTGTAAAAAAATGGGTCTGGTATGCAAGCCAAGGATTGCACCGGAGGCAGCGCCAGAGGCAGCCTTGGACTGTGGGAGGAGGGAAGAGGGGATGGTAACTGCTGGAGCGCAGGCAAGGCCTCCCAGGAGTGAATGCCACTGGGTGCAAAGAATGAGTGTGAAGAGGAGGGAATGGGGTGGCAGGGCCACTCCTCACCTCTGCTCTCCTGGGCCCATCCTTTGTCCAACGCCAGTGTCCAGGAGGGGTCTGAGGAGCTGCCCTGTCTCCTCCGTGGAGACTCTGGGCCAGTCCCTGGGATCTGCCTCTGGAGAATTGCCCCTCTCCTGGCCAGCAGAGATACACCGTCATCCCTGTGTAGAAAACATGTTCGATTCTCAAGTGCCATCTCCTTGAAGAGCCCTAGAAAGTCATTAATCTTCCCCTATAAAAACAGGCTTGATTCTACTGAGGCCTCTGCAGTGGCAGATGTCACAGGCAAAAGCTCAGGCCAGCAGGCTCATCCTGGGACAGGGGGCGATGGTGAGTCACCTAGGAACCCAGGAGCCCCGACCCTTGGTCCCCCAGCCCTCCATGATCCGGCCAGACCACAGGGCCCCCCTTAATGGCTGGAGGGGACGGAGATAAAAACAGGCTGTCCTTTCTGTTAAAAACCCCAGAGAATTCTGCTTCGGTGTCACGATGAGATTCCTTGGCCTTCCCATGCCACCAACAGTGATGGTGAAATGCTACACTTAAACCCCAGTCATTCTTCCAGGATGGGTTGTGACTCGTACCCAACACAGGATTCCGGCGCCTTCTGAGGAATCTGGACGAATTTCAGCTTGTGTGCTCCCCTTTTTTGTGAAACAGTGCATAGTAGTTTTGGAAGAAAGACAAAAGCTGGGGTATGTGCCTGTGCAGCACCTCGCGGTCCAGCCCATGGCACAGCAGTCAGACGTGTATGGATGCTGAGTGTCCAACCATGCGCGGGGGCCCCCATTAGGCCATGCTTTCAGGATGTTAACTCTCCATGTGGGGGTTACTTACAAATCTGACTGTGGTCCCAGAGGTCCCCTGGGTCAGCCCGAGGGAGAACTGAGGTCAGAATGACCCAGCCACCTCTAGCACACTCAACTATAACCTCAAATTGGTACCATTCTCTGCTGTTAACAAGATGACGGGATATTTCTTGATCTTCCCAGTTTTCAGGTGGGTAAACTGAGGCCCACCTTGCCCATGCCGCTTAGATTGGAAAGAACACGTAATGAAAGCCCAGGAGAAGCTGGCCAGAATCCGGTCCCTTCCCTGTAATGATACTGAGAAATGTCAAATAGGATTTTTGTTTCAAAAGAAGGGGAAGGAGTGAGGAGAATCAGGGAGGATGCATCTCTATGTAGTGTCTGGGGTTTGCTGGAGAAGGATGAAAGGGCTCCTCGGGGCCTTGGAAAGGAAGCTGTGTCCTGGGCAGTGTCTGGGGTGAGTGTGGAGCTCTGTGTGAGGGGCTCGGAGGGGCAGGAAGGAAGAGGTCTGGGTGTCCAGAAATCAAGGATAAGAAGAAGGGTTCTTGTCCCCCTGCCACGTCTTAGTTGCGGGACTTTGTGTAAGTTATGTGTTCCTTCAGTGCCTTCCTCTGTGAACCGGGGATCACTTCAACGCAGCTCACCGGGCCAGTGTGAGAACTGAACGAGAGAACCCACGGAACACACCTAGTGTGGTGCCAGGCGTGCAAAGTGGTTGTTGTTAAATGCATGGTAGCTCTTGGTGAAGCCTTGTGACCTTCCGAGCCTGCGTTTGCTCTCTGTGATTGGGGGTGATTTTTGGTCCTGCCAGCTCAGGTCAGCTGGGAGGCTTCAGTGAGATGGCGATCAGAAAGTGCCAGCATGACCCAGGTTCTCAGTCACCGTCATCTTTTATCCATTGCCTCCTGCCCTTGGGAAGCTCCCAGTGCAGTCGGAGATACCACACCGGAGACTGGACACTGACATAAACCATCAAACGGTGGCTCTTCCAAGAGCCACTGCCTTGGAGCCTCAGCTGCCTTGGATGGGGGAGGCTGAGGGCCTCTGGGCGGAGTTGGCTTCTCTGACAAGAACAAGAACGGGAGCAGAGTTTTGAAGGAGGTGAGAAGGCTGCTGTGGCCTAGATGATGACCGAGGGGCCTCGCCGGTGGGCAGAGGGGAGCAGATTTGCCTTTGTAGGATTCATCCCAGAAGGGAAGGCCTGTTAGGCCAGAGCCGTGGAAGGACTGCTTGCGTCTCTCCTGTGTGGGTTTTGTTTAGAAGCCCCTGAGAACAGGGTGGTGTCTGTCCACTTTGCGCAGGGCCCAGTGCCATCCAGCAATAGGTGCTTAATAGAGGCTGCGTAGAGGGATTCTGGGAAAGGGAGAAAGGATCTGGCTCGCCCTTTGTCTGCATGTCCTCGCGTCTTCCTATTGCTACCACCAGAGGGTGCAGTTGCCTAGCAGAAGCCAGCCAGATCCCCACGCCCTCCTTTCCTGTGCTGGCAGAAGTGAATCTTTTGGGCTGGGGAAGCAGGCCCTGCGTGTATCCCCTCTTCTCCGGACTCAAACTAAGTCTGGGGACAGGAGGTTCAGTGGCATGGGGGATCTTGGTTTGCCTCTGGCTTCCTGGGCGGTGCCAAAAAAGTCTTGTATTCTTGATTTTGGTTCCACCTGCCACTGACACTATCTCCCCACCAAAACCCAGCGTCCTTACCTTCTCCTTTTTAGGCTTCATTCTTCAGGATATAAGGCCCATTAAGTATCTTGGGTGACAGGACACGGAGCAGGCTAGGATGCTATTGGTTGGCAAGTGCAAAAGGTCAAAGATTTTCCAGCCTGGGCTCTTATTCTGGGATATGCTTCCCTTTCGTTTACGAGTCTCTCAGCCGGGGTCAGCCTTCCCGCTAGGCCAGGACCACTTGCCCCATTGCAGATGGGCAGAAGCCTCCCTAAACCACTCAGGCTGGTGGCTCTCCTGGGCCAGGGGCCCACAGGCAAGAGCCCAGTGACCCTGCATCTGGAATGGTTTGGGGTACCAAAGGGAATGACATACCACAGAATGAGGCAGGGGAGGAGCTGGGTTGGCGATGGGCCCTGGGCTCCTTACCCCCCAGCAGGCCCCAAGAGGCAGGGATTTAATGAAACCCTGTCTCCCATTCCTTTAGGGCCCAAGTCACTGTTCCCATGGAAAGAAACCAAGATCTCGACAATCTGGATCTCTGTTGCTGCGTGGCAACATTTCTGTCTCCCCCTCTCCACAGAGCCCCTTTCCTGAGACAGAGGAGCCACAGAGAGCTTTGGGATCTGTGCCACGAGCCCTGAGGCCTCCCAGGACTCCTGCACAATGACGGGAAGGCCAAGCTGCCATCCCAGGCCAGCCTGGGTGCCACAGTACAGACAGTGGGCTCGGGGGACGTAGTCAGCATTTCTGCTGCATTTTCCACCACCACAGGCCTTCCCGTTGTGCTCCCCAGTCATTATTCTTTCCAGACATCCTGAGCCCTGCCTGCATCCAGGGACTGGCTGTGGCTAGCATGGGGTGGGGCCTTGGTGCTCTGAACCTTCTCTTACTCAGACCCCAGAGAGTCCTTGACCACAGGAGCCTCCGTGGTGGACAAAGCTCACAGGTGACAGAACTTGCTGGGAGGACAGGAGTTCTGCTGTGAGTCCTTCTCCTTGTTTTAAAGACAGTGTTGGGGGTGTCTGGCTGGCTCAGTTGGTAGAGCCTGATCTTGGGGTCCTAAGTTCGAGCCCCACATTGGGTGGAGAGTTTACTTAAAAACTTAAAAAAATAGAGTCAGAAAGAAAGAAAGAAAGAAAGAAAGAAAGAAAGAAAGAAAGAAAGGGAAAGAAAAGGAAAGAAAAGAAAAGAGAAGAGGAAGACCGTGTTGGCAGTCCCTCTTGTTGGTGGGACAGTGGGATATTGTCAACCACTGAGCTTGTTCTAAATGTAATCATTTTTAATACAGTGATCATGGTGATTTGTGGACAGGAAGGAACTACCGTTCCTTCTTCCTACTGTTCCTTTATCCTTGGCCCCCAGGATAAAGGATGACAGGAACAAAGGCAAAGGCATCTGCCCCCATCATAGGTGGGGTTATACAGAAGCAGGGTGTGGACACGCAGACCTGGGTTTGATTCCTGGCTGTGCTACTTTCCAGCTGCGGAACTGACCTCGGCGCTTTAGCTTCCTTGACTGTCAGTGAAGTTACCGTGAAGACTGAAGAGAAGTCAGCCTACCAAGTAGCTGGCACACGGTAGACAATAAAAGTTAGTTTTATTTTCCATCATTTACATTTCTAGGTTTTTCCTTCGGTGTCCTTTTCCCCCACATACTGGAAAACCAGCGACAGAAACTGTTTTTCCCTGTCAGCCTATCGGCTCCCTTAGGGCAGGGCTCTGTCTGCCTCATCAGTTTGGGGTTTACTGGAGAGCAAGGGCTATATTTCCCCCAGTCATCCTTGGGCCGCCATGAAGTTAGCGACTCTGCCTTGCCCATCAGACTGGGAGCTCTCTGAAGGCAGGGATGCGTTTCCTCCATCAGACTGGGAGCTGCTATGCTTGGACGCTTAGGCAGCAGGCACCGTTGTAGAGTTAGATTTCCAAGGTTGGAACAAAGACACCTAAGAATTAGAGGCAATTAGTTTTGAGAATCGTTGATCAACCAAAGAGGGCAGGTAATGAACGCCACCTACTTGGTAGGTTCTGAAGGCGTTTTTCAGGCGACAAGTATGCCTCCCGACCTTGGTGTTGGGTCCCTGTTGGCAGAAGGTGTTTCTGAGATGGAGACATCTGGAGGGCAGATGCCGAGCTGGCTGGGTTGGGTGGAGGCCTGGAAGGCTTCAGATTCCAGGCTCTGTGACTCACCCCTCCAGCACAGCAGCCAGCCAGCAGCTGGGCTGCCGGGGTTGGTGGGGCAGGCCCGGCTGGACAGTGGTGCCCTCCCATTGGGCACAGCCGCATCTCAGCAGGAAAAGATCGAAGGGACCCTGGCAGGGACTGACTGCTTGGTGTAACTGCCTTCCCACACCAGTCTCAAGCTTCCCTGTGAATGGGGCTGAGAGCGTCGTTCTTAGCAGGTCCTTCCCAGAACATGCATAAACATAGATTGTGGCCACATCTTTCTGTGAGCCCAGGGGGACGCCCAGGCTGTTGGTGCTTATGGATGACAGTGAGCTGGCCTGGAGGGGGCAGGCAGGGAGTTGTGGGACAAGTCCCGTCTATGGTGTTTGTCGATAAGAGACCAGTGACTCACCAGGAAGGAAGGTGGGTTCTGAAGTCAAACACCTGAGTCCAGATCCCGGACCCTCCTTGCCTGGATGATCTCGGACAATCATTTAAGCATCAGTTTCCTCTGCTGAAAAGCGGGGATGAAAACAGCACAGGGTGGTGGGTGGATCAATGAGGTAATGCACAAGCAAGTGCTTTGTAGACAGTTTTGCCAGAATACATGGTTATGAGTGTTAGGCTGACCCCCTGACTGAGCTGTCCTGATCTTGCGGTGAAGTCCTAAGGGCAGATGTGTGGGGGAAGTGACAGACTAATTGAGAGGTGACGGGAGAGTCAGAGGGTGTAGACGTGCTTACCAAGCCCATAGGGGAGCTGAGGGTTGCTGCCTCTGGTCCCACGCCTCCTGCGCGCCCACAGCAGCAGGAAACATTTGTTCCCCGGAGAAATCTCCTCCAAGAGCCTCCGGGCACGGGACCCAGGCTGGACGACAGAGGGCTGCTCGCTCACTTGCATAGGCTGTCATGATCCCGATGTGATTTTCTCTGGCATCGCCCAGTCCGGGAGAAGCTGTTGGATCTGGGCCAGGGGGAAAGTACTCGAGGGGCTGACTCCCAGGTGCAACTTGTGTCTGCCTCAGGTGCCAGGGGCACGGCCAGGTGAACCCCAGGACCCGCCAAACCTGAAAGAGAGGGGGAGCCAGGGAATCCGATGCCCAGATTGTGTGCAGAGGCCACCTGTGACTCTGGGACTGTCACCCTACTTCTGAGTCCATTTCCTCATCTGCAAAGTGAGGGCATCGATTCCTGTTTCAGTGGGTGTTGTAAGGATAAAAGGAGGGAACGTGCGAAAGAGAAAGCTTCGGAGGGCAGGATGCTGCGGTGGCGACAGAGTCTCTGTAGGCCAACTGAGCAGCTTGGGATTCGAGACCCTTCCGCACCACAGAGCCTTCAGCCTCACCCTGGGGGCTGTCCGGGGAGGAATAGTGAGTCTAAGCTCCCCCGCTTTTTAGCAGTGAGGCTTTACCCTTCTGAGGCTCAGTGTCCTTACCTATAAAGGGAGTGTATGTTTCTTATTGCCGCTGTCACAAATTGCCACAAACTTAGTGGCTTAGAACAACACAAATTCGTTACCGCGCAGCTCTGGTGGGAGGGGGGGCGGTCACTAGGCTAAAATCAAGACCCTGGCAGGGCTGCTGCGTTCCTTTCTGATTCGGTTCCCTTGCCTTTCCCAGATTCTAGAAGCCACTCTTACTCTTTGGTTCTTGGCCCCTTCCTTTAGCTTCAAAGCCGGCGACAGCAGGTCAAGTCCTCATGCTGCCACATTTCTGCTACTCTGCAGTGGGATGCGGTCTGTGCTTTTAAGGACTCGTGTGATTAGATTGGGCCCACCTGGATAATCCAGGCTAATCTCCCCATCTCAGCGTCCTTAACCCTGAATACATCTTCAAAGACCCTTTGGCACTTCAGGCAACATATTCATGGGTTCTGAGTACTAGGGCACGGGTAGCTTTAGGGTCCATTGTTCTGCCTCCCATAGGGAATAATAAAGGTCCCTACCATACAGGATTCTTGGGACGAAGAAATATACATTTTAAAAGGATAATACGTGTAAAGTGACTGACGTATACTAAGTGCTCCATGAATATTTGGTTATTTATTACCATTACTCTGTAAGTTATTAATGGCACTTTTCTAAGGGAGAAGGTACAGGTTCTGGTTTCCACTAGGCTCTGTCACTCTCCCTCCCTGTGCCTCGATTTCTTCTGCCAGGAGAGGAGAAGCGGATCCTGATCTTGGCAGCTGTGACTCCAGGCCTGGGAGATACACAAAGTTTCCCTTGTGTTGTGTGAGAGCGGCTGCCAGCAGCGGGCACGGGGCCCGGCCCATGGCTATCCCAGGGACACAGCATTCACCGAGATCACAAGGGAACAGAAGGGCCCCTTCTTCAGAGGGCAGAGAGGTTCCAAGCGGATCCCTGCAGGAACTGAACCCCTCTGTGGGAAAGAATCGCTTCTGTTGTGAAGCAGCCTCACTATTTGCAAAGCGTTTTACAATCATTTTTATTAGCAGAGCCCCTGAGACCTGAGCATAATAGAAGGGTTGTCACCCATCCCCTGCCTCTCTGGGGGAAACTGAGGCCTGCACAGTTGGAGGCAGGACCCCAGGCCACGAGATGAGGTGGATTTGACCTTTAAGGACCTTGTAGATTCAGACCAGCATTTTACAGGCGCCAGACACTCCCCCCAACCCCCAGTTCACTGAACTGAACCAGAAATTAACACCCAATGCCTCTCAGCACCTCTCAGACTTTTCTTTAAAAGACCAATTTGAAATGCAGCCACCCTCTTTCATATCCAGGCTCCGGCTGGTCCTTTCTTTCAGATACTGGCTGTGCCCCCTTCCCTCTGAACTTCTTCTCAGAAGCCCTGAACTCTTCTCATCATGCCCAGACTCCTTCCTATGGGCTCCAGGGGACTCACATGCTCTACCCCACTGCCCAGCACTCTTCCCAACACGCGCACTGCGTGATGGTTTCTGCAGAGGGGCCAAGGGGCAAGCTACCTCTCCTGGCACTTCAACTGCTCGTTGTGTCCTCTGAGGACCCCTCCCCATGCCCCCACGGAACAGCCAGTAGTAGCTGCTTCTACGTCCCAGTTCACTGTGAAGGCCTGCAGGTGGCCCAGTGCCTTCAGAAAGGCTTCCCACCAAGCTCACCACCACCCCTCCCCCCTCCCCCTCCCCCTCCCCCATCTCCCCCTCCCCACCTCGTCCCCCACCACCCTGAACTCTTGGCTTCCCCTGCCCCTCAGTGCCCAGGGATACTCAGCTGTCACATGGCTCTGTACCCCTCCCTTGTACTTAGGCTGTGCTCCTCCGCAGGGAGATGGAGATACTACCATTTCCATCCGGCAGCCTGCCCCTCCCTGGGTCTGCCGTAGTAGCATTTGCCCACAGTGCTTTCATACACGGACCACCGGCCTCCCTTGGGAAATGGCAGTGTTGCCCCACAGGTCCCCCAACCCACGGTTCTTTTAGTCCCCTAAATTCTTTTTTTTTTTTTTAATTTTTTTTTTTTTAACGTTTTTATTTTTGAGACAGAGAGAGACAAAGCATGAACGGGGGAGGGTCAGAGAGAGAGGGAGACACAGAATCCGAAACAGGCTCCAGGCTCTGAGCTGTCAGCACAGAGCCCGACGCGGGGCTTGAACTCACGGACCTCGAGATCATGACCTGAGCCGAAGTCGGCCGCTTAACCGACTGAGCCACCCAGGCGCCCCTAGTCCCCTAAATTCTAACTAGGGTTTTCTTTCCTGAATGACAGACTCATTACAGGAAAATAGAAAAGCATTAAGTAGCCATAATCCCCCACTCCAGAAGCAGGTGCTGTTCACATTTCCTTCTAGTCTTTTCTCTTTTTATTTTTTTTAAGTTTATTTATTGATTTTGAGAGAGAGAGAGCTGGCGGGGGTGGGTGGGGAGAGGTGGAGAGAGAGGGCAAGAGAGAATCCCCAGCGGGCGCTCAACACAGGGCTTGATCCCATGAACTGAGCCAAAATCAAGAGTCAGATGCTTAACTGAGCACACAGGCGCCCCATAATCTTTTCTCTCTCTCTGTTTATTTTATTTTTGAGAGAGAGAAAGAGAGACAGAGCATGAGTGGGGGAGGGGCAGAGAGAGAGAGGGAGAGAGAATCGAAGCAGGGTCCAGGCTCTGAGCTGTCAGCACAGAGCCCAAGGCGGGTCTCAATCAAACTCATGAACCACGTGATCATGAGCTGAGACGAAGTCAGACGCTTAACCCACTGAGCCACCCAGGCGCCCCTCTTTTCTCTTTTTAAAGACAAGTTTGTCTCCTCACAGTTGGTATCATACCCTGCATACAATTTCCTGGTTTTGCCGTTTTACTTAATATGATCATAATATTTTCCATATCGAAGCTCCGTATGCATCATTTTTAACATTCTTTCATATGGATATACCATAATTTGCTCAACTATTTGGGATTCCTCCTCACTTATAATCCCCAGACCACAGGGGGATGACTTCATCAGTGTTTTGGAATAGTTGCCTCCTCTCCCCTACCACCCCAGCCACCAGAAGATAAAAGACATGACCAGCTGCTCTTTATGGGACTCTGATTAGGATCTTAGCATCACACTCCCCCCCCCCCCCCCCGCCCCGCGCCTCCCCCCACCCTTCCTGCCTCACACCATGGGAAAGCCATCAGCTGCAGGGGGGGAGCTGACAAACACCCCACCCTGTTCCCGGGGAACCAGCTTCTGTTGGTGCAGGGGGTTATCTCTGTTGTTTGTTTTCTGATGGTGCTGTTCCCACACTTGGGGGCATGGGCTGGGCCAGAGGGACCTTGACCTGCGGAGATCACTGCCTGCTCTGGAGGAAATGGGCTACCAGGTGCAGGGCTCGACAGGTGTAGCTGGATGGGCTGTGCCGCCCCTGTTGGGACTACTGGCGGTAGAGGTGAAAGAGGCGCCTCCGGGATCCATTTGGTCTAATTTAACCAATAGTAAAGATCTACTGTGTGTATAGATGGCATTCATGTGGCCGAGGCTGCCAGAGGCACGGAGAGGTGGAACTTAAAACTCCCTGGGATCTCTTCAAATGCAGCTTGGCCAGTGTCCACCCAGGAGATGCTGTGGCTTCCTCCCAATACATAGATATACCTGCTTTCTTAGGGTCTGTACCAAAAGCTTTGCACCCTTCATATTTGTAAGGCCCTGGATTCACATCTACAGTGTCCGCTCTCTGTATGATACAGAGCAAAGGCTACCGATCCACATGAGGATCAAAACCGGGAGACTGAGCCCCACTGAGTACTTTGACCAGCCGTGTGGTATGTATCACCACCCCCCCTCCATTGAGACCCCGCGATGAAAAGCTGCATAGCCACCTCTGAGAGCCTGGACGGTGTGCAGTCATGGGCTGCCCCGGCTGTGCGTCAAAGGAGCAATGGAGTGTGGGCATCCCAGGCTGACAGAGAAGGCAGACCTTGGGGGCTGGAGTGAAGAGGTGCTGGGGGGAAGCTCCTGAGGGCCTCCCTTTGCTCTTCTAGCCCAGAGCAAGCCCCCGGTGCAGTTGTGGTCCTGGGGCAGCTCGTCTTTTCCCTAGTTAGCCGTGTCCTGTGCATAGGTCTGGGCTGCCAACCCCAGAACCCTGGAACGCTGCTTTCCATGATACTCAAAGCCTACCTGTTAACATAGCATCAGCAAACCCCTCCCCACTCCCCAAGGCTGCAGCTTGTTGGGTGCCGTATGTGTTCTTTCTGAGTTGTGGGTGCTGACATGGCTGGTCACATCTGGGTCCAGTACATTCTTGTCAGGGCCTCCGTGGCTGCAAGGACACACATGACCACAGTCATGCTACCCACATAATGGGCTCAGGCACACGTGGGTTTGATAACGGCTGTGACTATTAGGCATGTAGTTTTAGCTTCTTGGCCTCAGTTACCACATCTGTAAAATAGGAGTATTAATCATACGCACTACATAAAGTTGTAAGGATTCAGTGAGGTGACACAGGCAACACATATTTGCACAGGTCTCGTCCCAAGAGTATGTGCTCAGGAAAGAGGGCTTGGTTGCAGCGGTTTCTGGGTCCTCATGCTGTTCATTGATCCCTCTCTTCCCTAGAGCATCTGTCTGGTCTGAAAGTCCAGATGTGCCTCGTGCACACACAGAAGTTTCTGGAGGTCCCTCTAGGTCACTGGGCTTGAATGACAGGCCCAGGGGAGGAAAGTCAGACTGAAAGGCACGATAGGTGGGCCTGGAGCCCAGACAGCTGTGCAGGGTGAGGCCTCCTAAGCTCCCCACTCCTCCCAGCTGCTTCCCGTTTGTTGCAGGACACCTGGGGAGAACCACATTTCCTCCCTGCACTGGACAAACCCAGGCTCTTCCTCCACCCCTAAGACTTCTGTTCAGAACCATCTGCAGTCCTCAGGGCTGAGAGCTTGTCTGCAGTGAACAGCCAGCCCTGGCCAGAGATGCTCAGACTCTTCAAGGTCTGTGGCTGATTTTGGGTGGGTTCCTGTGGCAGCTTGGTCCAGTGGGAGTCTGCCTGGTCACCTCCTGCCACCCCGGGGCAACAAGGGGTCACTGCTGTCAGCTATCCGGCAGGCTCCTCTGAGGTCAGGACCTACCCCAAAGGGGCTTTGGTTTATGAAAGTCTAGGATGTCTGAAACTAACATCACCTTCAGTTCTTGAAGCAGATGACTCCAGCCATCTGAAAGCACGCATGTTCACATAGCACCAGGGATGCTCAAAGGGGGTCGTGGACCTCTGAGGTGGATAAGTTAGCCTTCTCTTCACTTTTGAGGTTACTGAAGATCTCCTCTTGCCATCTGACAACATATAAAACATTCTGGATCGCCAAGATTATGTCTGTGTTAAAAAAAAAATTACCTAGGGAGAAACAGGGCAAGTAAACGCAGTTGCGTGGGTTTGAATGGGATTTCTTTGCTCAACAGGACACTATAGGCAAGGGGCGACACTGGAAAAGAATATGAAAATTAAATGATAAAATGCAATGGCATTGATTTTCTGACCCTGAAGTTCATAGGGTAGTTATGCAGAATGTCCTGACTCTTCGGAAATAAACATTAAAGGGATCAGGGACGATGGCAGAATGTCAGCGATTTGCTCTCAGATGTTTTAGGGGAACGCAGTTCTTTGTACTAAACCTTGGAACTTCTCTCTAATTTTAAGATGGCTTCTAAAAAGTGAGTCAAAAATAAATAAATAAGTAGAAAAGGTTAAACAGGCACACATACAAAGTAAAACAAAACAACCTCCCCCACCCCAAAACAAAAAATCAGTAGCTTTCCATAGGCCTGGCCTGAGCTTTTTTTCCTATTTGGAACATCTGGGGTCATTTAGGTATATCTCCACTATCTTTTGCTATTTTAGGCATGGTTTGAATTCATGTGGTCCAAGTGATTGACCCAAGACAGTGTTGAGGAATAGATTTATCACGAATCAGTCACAAACCTAGGGGGGTTCAGGTTCTCGCCACAGATCCAGAGGTCATATATAGGCACTGGGGGGAGAGGGGGCTTAGGGTGAAAGCAGTTCATCACCTCTGCATTTGGAAGTTCCCTCCGTCTCCCTTGTCACTGTTCTCTCTTAGCTCAGCTGGACACCTCCCAAGACCAAGGCAGTATAAAAAGAATGAAGGCTTGGAGGCAGAAACCCAGATCTTTTAACCAGTGGGCAAGTTAGTGTATGTCTGCAGTTTTAAATTTGCAGTTTCTGGGGCGCCTGGGTGGCTCAGTCGGTTGAGCGTCCGACTGCAGCTCAGGTCACGATCTTGCGGTCCGTGAGTTCGAGCCCCGCGTCAGGCTCTGGGATGGCCCGGAGCCTGGAGCCGACTTCCGATTCTGTGTCTCCCTCTCTCTCTCCCCCTCCCCCATTCATGCTCTGTCTCTCTCTGTCTCAAAAATAAATAAATGTTTAAAAAAAAATTAAAAAAATAAATAAATTTGCAGTTTCACCTGTGAAATACAGATTACCACCTGGCCTGCCTAGCTCATAGGATTATCATAAGAGCCAAATGAAATAATACGTGTAAAACTGTTTTAACTGTAAAATACCATATTTGATTTATTATGATTTATAACTTATTGTTTATTTGACTTGTTATTTATTATACTAGAGAAACGATAGCCATCCTGGGTGGGACCTCCTCTAGATGCTTGTGTGTCCTGATTAAGCTGACCTGGAAAACACCAAACAAAAAAATTGGAGCAGGTGGAAGGAAGCATGTTCCCTCCCTACCTGGTAGGAGCCCATGGCCTACATGTAGGCTGTGCCCAGGGCACATCCAGCAACCGCAAAGATCAAGCAAACTGCCAGGGCCAGGCCCCTCTTTCCAGCCATCAGGGGAATGCCTGGCGAAATAGCCCTGAATTCTGTCCCCCTCTGGTTCCAGAGGGCATCTGGTCACAAACCCTGATCCTTGCCTCTGGCCTCTGCAGGTCGGCCCCATGGGAAGTACAGGTCTGCCTATAGGAAGAGGCCCCATGCCAACTAAGAGTGTCTGTCCTCACAGTGGACAGGGATAAGCCTTCAGGGCTGTGCATAGTGAAACCACAGACTGGGGACGTTTGCCTGGTGCCCTGGGGGTGGGATGAAGCTGTATCATCCTGTTTACAGCTGGGCCTATGCCGGAGGGTCTCTCCAGTTCTGCCTCAGAAGAGGCACCAGGCGTAAAGTCTCCTGCCCTCTCTGGATCTGTTCTCTGAGTGGAGGCTTGCTCCTGGAAGCCCAGGTACAGCAGGAATGTTGCCTCCGCGGGTTCTCCACCCGAGGAACCTCAGGCCTGACGGCCTGGCCTATTTTCTACCATTAGCCCTGCAGCTGCCTGTGCTCTGCTGCTGACCCTGGTTGTTCGTTGCTAAGGCAACAAAGCCCTCCAGCTTCCTGAGCTCCACAGAATCTCAGGCACCCATTTCCGCCAGGGTGGAGGTGCCCTGTGACTGCTTCTGTCCCAGCCAAAGGGCTGTATCAGGCCTGCTGGGTCTGACAGCCATTGATTTTGATAGAACACAGTGGTCAGCGTGTACCGTGAGCTATGGGAGCTCAGAGGCACCCAGTCCTGGGTCTGTACATTTGCCGTTGGGACTAAACATACCTGCAGTGGCAATGTGAGACGGTGGGAGTCAGGCTGACCTCCCTGAGCCTCATTTTCATTAGTAAAGTGGAGATAGTGGCCGGATTGCCATGAGAATCAAATGAGATAATGGACGTGATGATGTAGGCAGGATTCCCAGCACAGTGCCTGACACATGGTAGGTGCCCAATAAATAAGACAGCTCCCTTTCCTAATGTTGTCATGGCACAGACCAATGTCAAGCATCTATCGAGCAACTTTCCATGTTCTCCAGGTACTGCCAGGCTCCAAGTATGAGGAATGCAGACCCTGCCAGACAAGTGTTAGCAGCACAGCTGAGGAGTCAGGCCTCTTGCCACGCTGAGATCACAGTCAAAAGGGGACCGCAGATTAAGCGCCCTGGACCCGTCCTTGGGTCTCTGGCTATGGCAGCCCGGCAACATAACCACAGGGACCCCTCAGTTATCCACAGTCAAGATCTAGGGGCCTTGGGACGCCTGGGTGGCTCAGTCGGTTGAGCGTCCGACTTTGGCTCAGGTCACGATCTCACAGTTCGTGAGTTCAAGCCCCGCGTCAGGCTCTGGGCTGATGGCTCAGAGCCTGGAGCCTGCTTCCGATTCTGTGTCCCCCTCTCTCTCTGCCCCTCCCCTATTCATGCTCTATCTCTCTCTGTCTCAAAAATAAACATAAAAAAAAAATGTAAAAAAAAAAAAAAAGAGATCTAGGGGCCTGGCCTGGCTTTCTGGCCTGCCTAGAATCACTTATTATAGCTTTTATTTTTCTTTTGTAGCAAATTTCCCTTCCTATTTTGGTTTTGTTTATCCACTCTTAAAGTGGGATTACATAGGAATTTATCCTAAGTAAGTGATCAGCAATGTGTACAAAGATCTAGCTGCAAGAATGTTCTCTGCAGGGTTGTTTATCACAGTGGAGACGTTACACACAATCTGAGTGGAAACAATAGCAGACGCGTGAACGGTGCCTTGGACGGGCCATCTAGCGGAAAGGGGAGTCTTCGCGGGTGCTGGTGCCCACATCAGGAATTATCCACAGCTCGTTCATTCCACTCACATTCCGTGAGCACCTTACGGGCAAAAGGCCTGTGCAAGAGAGTGTCTCAGTCCAGTTGTTCATAGACAGCAGTGTGGTCAGAGATTAAAGGGAAAAAGTGTGGGATCTCTGATGGGAGAATCTTTGGTCACCTCAAGCCTGAGGCAGGCAGCATGCCATGTGGTGGGGTTCCGTGGTGGCCGGACATCTCCAGTGCACAGGACCGTGTGTCCCACACTGGCTTCCCGAGAGCAGTTATGAGGCAGGGTAAGTTCAAGACTCAGAGTCTAGATACCTGGGTTCTAATTCCCCTTGGCCTCTGCTGCCGTCACCAAGGGGGGAGCAGTAATACCTGTATGAGCTACTGCCAACAAGTCCTTATAAGACCACAGACGAGGCAGTACAGTGGCCCTCTCTAAACTGGGTAGGGAGGGACACAGATTAATTTTTCCAGAACAATGAGATCCTCCTTCCTTGAGTAGATGCCCTGGGACGTGGGGTGGTATCTGGCTTTGTTCTTTTTGGGAATCACTTCTCTTTCCGCCCCAGTAGCCGTGTCCTCTCTGGCAGCCTGGCTCTTGTCCCTCCCTGTCCCGTCCCATCTTTTCCGGTAGTATCCTCGGAGAAGCCTGGGCCAGGCACTGTTAGCCCGGGGCCGGTGTGGTCTGAAACCACTGTCATCACTGGGGAGGTTCCATGGATGAGCCCTCCCCTTGAAAGTCAATAAACAAACTTTGTTTAAAGCCCTGACATAGTGTTTATTTGTGTCGGTCGAGCTCAGATTGAATTACATGGGCACAGGGCCTGTCCCTGAGGAATTTAGCATCTAGGCCAGACACCCTGACTGATTGAGAGAACAAACAGACAGCAGGACATCAGGGCAAGGCAGGCCACAGGGAGCTGACACTTGAATTCCCAGAATATGGCTGCTAACCCCAGAGAATTTTTCATCTCCTGATGAGAGTGTGTGTGTGTGTGTGCACACACACACACGTGCGCACACACGTGCATGCCCCTATGCCATATTCACATTCTTTCAAGGGGAAGGAAGGAAGGAGGGAAGGAGAAAAAGAAGGAAGGAAAGGAAACCAAAACAAATCTTTGAAGAGGGGACGTGTGACCCCAGATAAACCCATATTCTGCTCCCGCCCTGCCCTCTAGACCAGCTCTTCCTAGCACAGCCCCTAACCGGGAGCTGTTGTCACCTCCCCCACATCTCTGTCACACATACCTGCCTTGCTGTCTTGCAGTCAGGGCCCTCCATAATGATAGAGGGAGGCCCAATTTGTCTTCTGCCCCAGGCCAGCCTGCTTTTCCCCTGTGGTTGGCTCCAGATGTGGCTCCCCGGGGCATGGCCACAAGAAAGCCCAGACCAGCTCAGCAGTGGGCTTGCCAGCTGCTGGCCCTGGCAGCTTGGGTGGCTTACCATGGTCTCCACTGACTCTGGGGACACACATTTCCCAGGAGGCAGCTGGTGTGTGGCTATATCAGAGTCACTGCCCACCCTGCCCAGTGGGGTGAAGGGGAAATTTGTCAGCAGACCTCTAGCTGCCCTGACCCAGCCCTGGGCCCACCCAGTCTCTAGACAGCCCGGTCAGCCCAGTCCACCAGGAGTCTCTGTCCAAGAGATCCCAGGACAGGCTGGTATAGGAGAGTGGACACTGGGGCCAGGTTCGCTGAGTGCAAATTCTGATGTCTGCTCTTTCTAGCCGTGTGATGTTGAGCACGTTATTGAGCTTCTCTGAGCCTTTGTTTCCTCATCTATAAAATGAAGATAATAATAGTACCTACCTCCTAGGTTCTTGTGATGATTTAATGAGCTAGTATATGAGAAGTATATAAAATAGTGTCAGGTATATGATGAAAGCCATGGGCATTGTGTACAAAACATATGCATGCCATTCAGGGGATGCCTGGATCCCAAGAATCCCTGACTTGGGCAGACTGTGGAGTACTACTTATAGGCATTTATTGATCACTCTTGAGTCTGGGGAGTCTCTCCTGGACAAAGCCCAGGAGGGGAAACAAAATGTAGGGTTAGCTTCAGGGGCTCACCATCGGACAAAGAAGATAAGCCACTCGTATTCCATAACCTAAGGTAGGAAGTGTTAAGTCCCTGAGAATCAGGGGAGTTTCAAGGACAGGGACATTATTTCCCTAGAGAAATCCAAGAAGGCTGCACAGAGGGGGTGGCATAGAAATGGACCCGGTAGGATGACGGGTGTGAGCCAGATGGCTGTTCATGCAGAAGGAGCAGTGTGACCCAGTGCCGAGTCAGAGTGGGCAACCCAGAGAGCTTGTGCTGGTCACCTGTACCAGCAGGTCTGCTGCTACCAAACAGGGAAACCCAACCCGGCTTAAGCTCACAGATCGTTTATTGGATACAGTGGTAACTCACTGAACTCTGGTGGGAAGGCTGGAGAACCAGGTTTGGAAAACCTGCAGGTTCTAAGGGAAGCTGGCGTCCCAAACCCCAGCCTGAGTCATGCCACAAGAAGCCTGCTCGGGCCAACTCTGCTACCACTACCAGAAACTAGATCCAACCACCAGTAAGCCTGCCGCCACCACCACCAGCCATGTGAGTTCGGATCCTCCCAGCCTCTTTTCATTGTCTGCACAGCTCAGAGTCTCAGGCATAAGGGAGCTGAGCTGATGCGCTTGTTGTCAGCCCCACATCACTCTGGCCTCTGCTCTCTGCTCGGGGCACCTCTTAGTTTCATGAGAGTTTCAGAAAGAGGAAAGTGTTCCCTTTTCTATTTTCTGGAAGACATTATGTAAAACTGGTGTTAATTCTCCTTTAAATGTTCGTGTAATTCAGTGCAATCATTTGGGCCGGGAGATTGCATTTGGGGGAGTTTTCAAATTATAAATTCAATTTCCTTCATAATTGTAGGCTATTAAAATTACCTACGTCCTATTAGATGAATTACGGTAGTTTGTATTTTTTGAGTAATTGGTCAGTTTTGTCCAAGTTGTCAAATTTATTTGCGTAAAATTGTTCATAGCATTTCCTTATTATCCTTTTGATGTTTGCAGGGTCGGTAGTGATATTCCGTTTGATTCCATATATTAGTAACTTATGTCTTCTGTCTCTTTCTCTTTGTCAGTTTTGCTAAAAGTTTGTCCATTCTACTGATCTTTTAAAAGAATTAGCTCTTTGTTAAATTGATTGTCCTTATTGTTTTTCTGTTTACAATTTATTGCTTTCTGTCCTTTTTTTAAGATTTTATTTGATTTTTAAATGTTTATTTATTTTTAAGAGAGAGAGCACAAGCTGGAAGAGGCAGATAGAGAAGGGGAACAGAGAGTCTGAAGCAGTCTCTGTGCTGACAGCAAAGAACCCAGTGCGGGGCTTGAACCACAGACTGTGAGATCATGACCTGAGCCGAAGTCAGACACGTAACCAATTGAGCCCCCAGGTGCCTCAAAATTTTATTAAAAAAAAATTTTTTTAATGTTTGTTTATTTTTGAAACAATGTGAGAGACAGAGTGCAAGCAGTAGAGGGGCAGACAGAGGGAGACACAGAATCTGAGACGGGCTCCAGGCTTTGAGCTGTCAGCCCAGAACCTGACGCGGGGCTCGAACTCACAAACCGTGAGATCATGACCTGAGCCGAAGTCGGATCCTTAACCGACTGGGCCACTCAGACGCCCCAAAGATTTTATTTTTAAATAGTCTCCACGCCCAACGTGGGACTTGAACCCACAAACCCGAGATCAAGGGTCACACACTTCACCGACTGAGCCAGCCAGGTGCCCCTGATTTCTGTTCTTTATTATTTTCTTCCTCTTGTTTGTTTTGGGTTTATTTTGCTGTTTTTCTGGGTTCTTGAGATGGGGGCTTAGATTATTGATTTGTGATTTTCCTTCTTTTTTAATGCACGCATGTAGTACTATAAATTTTCCTCTTGGCACTGCATTGGCTGCATCTCACAAGTTTTGAGATGTTATATTTTCATTGTTACTCATTCCAATGTATTTTTTCATTTCCCTTGAGTTTCTATTTGATGCTTAGATTATTTAAAGTCTACAGCCATACCACCCTAAACGCACCCGATCTCGTCTGATCTTGGAAGCTAAGCAGGATCTGGCTTGATTTGTACTTGGATGGGAGACTCGTAGATTATTTAGAAGGGTGTTGTTTAGTTTTCAAGTGTTTGGAGAATTTTTTGTTATCTTTTTATTATTAATTTCTAGTTTGGTTTCATTGTAGTTAGATGACACACTGTGTATAATTTTAATTCTTTTACATTTGTTGATTTTTTTTTAATAAGTCAGGATATCTTGATACGTGTTTTAAGGACACTTGAAAATAAGGTATATCCTGCTGTTGTTGGATGGAGTGTTTAAGTGTTGATTAGATTCTGTCAGTTAATGATGTTGATTGAGTTCTCCATCCTTGCTGATTTTCTGTCTAGTTGTTCTACCAATTCTAGTTGTTCATCAGCTGTGATTGTGGATTTGTTTATTTCTTTTCTCAGTTCTATCAGGTTTTTCTTCATTTTGAGCTGTTGTTTGGTGCATACACAATTTGGATTGCTGTTTTCTTCATGGGTCCATCCTTTTATCATTATGCAATGTCCCTTCCTGTCTCTGGTAATTTTCTTTGCTCTGAAGTCTACTTTTTCTGAAATTAATATAGTCATTTCTGATTTCCTTGATTAGTTTTGCATGATAACCCTTTTTAACGTTCTTACTTTCAACCTGCCTATATTGCTATATTTGATGAGTTTACTATTGACCACGTATTGTCACATTATGTTTTTTACTCCTTTCAGCCAACCTCTGTATTTTAATTAATACACTTAGACCATTTACAAGAATGTGACTATTGATATGTTTGGGATTAAGTTTGCCATTTGAGTTTTTGTTTTCTGCTATTCAGGTTTTCTGCCTCTATTTTTTTTTTTCCTGCCTTCCTGTGAGTTACTGGAACATTTTTTTTAGAATTCCGTTTTATTCATCTGTAGTGGTTTTTTAACACATTTCTTTACTGTTTATTTATTTTTGAAAGAGATAGAGAAAGAGAGAGAGAGAGAGAGAGAGAGAGAGAGAATGAATGGTGGAGGGAAGAGAGAAAGGGAGACACAGCATCTGAAGCTGGCTCCAGGCTCTGAGCTGTCAGCACAGAGCCCAGCGCAGGGCTCAGACTCAGGAACCGTGAGATCATGACCTGGGCCAAAGTTGGACATTTAACCGACTAAGCCACCCAGGTGCCCCTGTAGTGGTTTTTTAAATTGAGATATAATTGACATATAACATTATATTAGTTTCAAGCATACAATATAATGATTTAATGTTTGTGTATATTATAAAGTGGTCACCACAATAATCTTATGAGTAGTGTTTTTGGGTGCATATCTTTGCATAGCTTTTTTAGTGATTGCTATAGATATTAAATTACATATATATATATATATATATATATATATATATATATATATATATATAAAATGTCACAGTCTATATGATGTTGTAATATTACCAGTTTGAGTGAAGTACAGAGTATTACCTACCTTTATATCTCTTTATCTTCCTCTGTTTATAATATAATTGTCTAAAATATTTTTATATGCATTTAGAACCACATCAGAAAGTGTTATAATTTTTGCTTCAACCATCAAATGTAATTTAGAAAATTGAAGAGCAAGAAATCCTACTGCATCTACCCATATTTTGGCTTAACAGGTTCTTCCTTCCTTCCTTCCTGATATTCCAAGATTTCTTTCTTTTCATTTCCTTCCTGTTTAGAAAAATTCCTTTAGCCATTCTTTTAGGGTAGATCTGTTGGCAGCAAATTCTCTTAGTTTCTCTTCAGCTGAGAGTGTTCTTGACTTTTCTTCATTCCTTAGTGATATTTTTACTGGGTGTAGGACTCTGGGTTGATAATTCTTTCTTTCAGCATTTGAGAAATACTGTGCCACTTCCTTCTGGCCTCCATGGTTTCTGAGGAGAAATCCACTGTTGTTTTAATTGTTTTTCCCTTGTAGATAAGGTTTCCTGTTTTTCTGCTGCTTTTAAGATTTTTGTTCTGTCCTTAGTTTACTGTTTAATTGTGATATGGCTTGTGGATTTCTTTGGGTTTATCCTGTTTTGCATTTGTTAAGCTTTTTGGATCAGCAAATTTATGTCTCTTACCAACGTTGGAAAGTTTTCAGCCATCATTTCTTAGGGCACTTTTTCAGCTTATCCCCTTTCTCTTTTCTTACCAGAACTTCAATGACGTGTAAATTAGATTTTTTTATTATAGTCCCACGGGTCCTTAAGGATATAATTTTTTTCAGTCTATTTTCTTTGTATTGTTAATATTGGGTAATTTCTGTTGTTCTGTCTTCCATCCACTGAATTTGTTGTTGTTGTTCTCTCTTCTCCATTCTGCTGTTGATTCCTGAGATTTATATTTCAGTTACTGTGTTTTCGGTTTAAAATTTTCCATTTGGTTCTTCTTCACATCTTCTGTTCGCTGCTCTTCATTACTGCTGGTCGGGGGGTGGGATTCCAGTTCCCCACTTGGTACCTGCTGACCTTAAAGAGGGGAGTTGTGATTTAAAAAAAAAAAAAAGAAAAAAGAACGAGGTGTGCCTGCGTAGCTCAGTCGGTTGGGTGTCTGACTTCAGCTCAGGTCATGATCTCGTGGTCTGTGGGTTCGAGCCCCACGTCAGGCTCTGTGCTGACAGCTCAGATTTTGATTTTGATTCTGTGTGTCTCTGTCTCTCTCTCTCTGCCCCTTCCCTGCTTGCACTCTGTCTCTCTCTCTCTCTTAAAAATAAACAAACATTAAAAAAATTTTTTTAAGAAGAGGGGAGTTGTGGCCTCATTACCAGCAGATGGGCCTGTCCTGCTCGCTCCTTACTACCGGGAGGGGTTATGAGGGCGTCTCATTGCAGCCTCGGCCTGGGGACCAGGGACTCTGCTTCCCACTCAGCCTTTCCTGGTATGAGTAGAGGTGGAGCCACAGTTCTTTCTGTGGCATTGCCTGGAGGGGAGCAATTATTGTCTAAAAGTTTTCCGTCTTGTGAGACTGCCTCTTTCCTGGTCCTTTGGCTGGAGAGAGCAGGCTTTTGTTGAGGCTTTTTTTGTTTGTGCCTGTTGGTGTCTGAGTTGCTGGCTTCCTCAGTTCCAAGTCTAGGGTGTGTGAGACAAAAAGAAAACCCAAGGACTTCACCACCATGTCAGCCCCAGAGTCCTGAGGTTCCCTAGTCATCTGCCTTTTTCTTTCCACCGTTCAGAGTCTTTTCATGTTTGTTTTAGGTACAATGCCCAGGGTTTGTAGTTGTACTTCATGGGAGTCATAGGGAAAAGTATTCCAGATCTTCCTGGGATGTGTGTTTTTTCGTTTTGTTTTGTTTTTTTAGCACCTATCTATGCCAGCCCTTAGAGATACAGACTAATGAAATTTATTTTTGCTTTCAAAGAGCTCAAAGCCTAGCAGAAGAGAGAGGACATGCAAACAAATAGATCAAGTCCTGATTCTAAGTGTTTCAGTAGGAGACCATGGGAGGTATGCTGGAGGCTTGAAGGAGACAGTGGTCACCACCTTACCTGGGATGGGGTTAGGACAAGTCTGGCTTCCTTCTTAGAGGAAGCCATTATACTGAAGCTCCACTTTGAAAGAGAAGCAGATTTCTGGATGGGCACCATGGGAGAGGGCATTCCAGCTGGGAAGACAGCGGGTACAAAGGCTTAGGGGCATCACACAGCTTGAGGACTCAGAGAACTCACTGCAGGCCATTTGCTGTGGCTGGAGCATGGTGTGGGAAGGGAGTGGCATGATGAAACCAGAGAAGTTGGCAGAGGGAGGGAGGGAGAGGGGACCAGATCGCAAAGGGCATTGTGTGCCGTGCTACCCCTTGAAAGGGTTTGAGGCATGAAATTATATGGTCGGGGTTGCATCATCCTGGGAGGGACTACACAGGAGGTGCAGAGACCAGTGAGCAGGTTTTCATCATGGTTCAAGTGAGGTTAAACATAGACGGTGGTGGAGATGGGCTGAAGGGATCCACTTGAGAGATATGTGGGAGACCAGATGCACGGGATGGAACCGCTGAGGGAGGAGGGAGGAGTGTGGCTCCTTGGCTCAGTAGCCCAAACTGGGGAAAAGAAAAAACGAGTATCAGGTTTTGAGGGAGGAAGAAAGAAAGCACGTTCGGCTTTGGATGTGTTGAGTCTGGAGTGTCTGAACGGCCCAGTGTGGATGTCAGGCAGACAAATGTCTCGTCAGGGAAGTTAAAGCCGGAGAGGGACGGAGGTGGGAGGCATCACGTAGAATTGTTAGTTAAAACTGTGGAGCTCACTGAGAGGGACTTTGAGAATGAAAAAAAAAAAAAAAGACCAAGAACAGTGCTGCCACGTGGAAGGGGTGGGACGTGGCGAGGGCCCTGGGAGGACGCTGTGGGGGAGTGCGAGAAGGGAGGGGCAGAGCCCGTCACAAACTTATGTCCATCAGTCTTACCAAACCCACGCTCGTATTTACAAGAGAGGAAGTGTAGTGCAGGCAGTCGGCTACATGAGTGACGGGAGAGCCGAGGGGCCCCACAGAGGAGGAGGCAGCTACCGCTTCTAGACAGAGAGACCCCAGAAGCCTGTGGAAGCTGAAACCACAGAGGGCCAGTCTGGCCAGGGCTGGGGCCGCCGAGGAGACTCGGATGCTTCCAGAGATGCTTCCTGAGGTACAGAGGGAAGGAGAGAAGTCCCCTGGCTGCTCCCTTCTGCTCACTCTCCATGTGGAGACAGTGCTTCCTGCCGGCAGAACTTGCCAGAAGGCGTAGATCAGTCCCAGGACAGGCAGCTTCGGCAATCAGCCAGCCGCCCCCCACACCTGGAAGAGCAAGAATGAGGTGAGGGCAGTGCCCAGGACTGGCACGGAAGCCAAGGAGCAGGGACGCTCAGGAAGGGAGTATCCTGCAGCATCCGGTGCCACAGAGGTTAGCTGGCCTGAGAAGTGTCCTGGGGTTGGGAGATTAGGAGAGCATTGGGGACGTTAGGGGAAGGTGCTGAGGTCCAGTCTGAGTCTGGTAGACAGCCCCCGCGGAGCTGCTGACCCAGGGCCAGGTCTACGTTCCCCCCTCAGTAAGCTAGACCCGATCCCAGACACAACCGCTCTGCTACTGAAATCTAAATCAGCATCCCACCCTTGACCTTCAGCTCGTGTCCTTGCTGCTCCCTACATCCCCAGCCTTTGGAGACAATGTGTACAACGTCCCACAGTATCCCCTGCCACACCTCTGAGACCCAGGCCCCCTGCCTGGCTCTGTGGGGCTCAGCCTGAGGCCTGATGTCCGGGTGTCTGACGGGGTTGAGCATGGGGGCTCTGCACCCTCTGAGGCTCAGCCCATTTGGTGATTTCTCAGCCTCCTCCCTGCCCGGCTGATTTCTTTGTGCGCCTCTGCCCGGCTCACGCTGCGCCAGGCTCGCCTGCATTGGTGTAATAACCCTGATCCCGTGCTTGGCGGCGAGGAGACAGCAGGGGCAAGCCCCATCCAGGGCTCATCAGCCCCTGTGCCCCAGCTGCGTTAATGGCCCAAGCCCTCCAACAAGCCGATCCTGTTTCTTCGCCTGCAATTAAGACAGAAAGCTCGTTATCTCTCCTGCTCCCATTATCTGCAGACTGTGCTAAGGGGCTTTTTTCTCTAGAGCAGCACCTGCAGAGGCCAACAGAGGTTGACATTAACTCCTTCCCTGCTGCTGTTGGGAGCGTCTGGGTCAAAGAAAGCAGCCTAAGGAGGGAGCTCGGGCTGGTTGGAAACGCTCTGGGAGGGAGGGAGGCACAGGGGCCCCGGCATGACTCTGTTACAGTCTCACTAGGTGACCTTGGGCAAACAGTTGACCTTTTCTGAGCCTTGGAAAGCCTTTCCTCCCTTCTGCCTTGGAAAGCCTTTCCCCCCTTCTGCCCAAGGAAGCTATGAAAATGAATAAGAAGCTGTTTGGTTATCAGCTCCCTTGAGTAACTGTACAAATCCCCAGTCTTGTATTATCATGGCAGCAATACTGCCAATAGTCAAAATACTGGGCCTCAAGATAAAGCATGTAAATAGCCTAGCAACCAGTGGTGGTCATGCCTGGGGAAGATTTGCTGGTTGGGACCTGGAACTGCCCAAAGGGCCTTGGATTTGGTGGGGTTTGCAGGCCCCCTTTGCAGTGTGTCCTTCACCAAGTCACTTAATCTCTCTGTGCTCTAGTTTCTTCCTCCGAAAAGTTAGGGAATCCAACTGGATAATCTCCAAGATCCTTTCCAACTGAGAAATCCTGTTACCCTCAGTGGTTCTTCTATACGACACAATCCGTGGAGGAAGGAAACCAGCATTTACTGAACCCCTAATATGTGCCAAATCTTTCACATCTATCATTATTTCCATTTTAAGTGTGAGGAAAATAAGGTTCGGAGAGATGAAATAAGTTGTCCAAGGCCAAACATCCAATACACAGAGGACTCTCGATTCAAATCCACATTTATGAGGCTGTAAAACCATCACTCTTTTCATGACACCCTGTTTTAGGAGAGCTGCCCATTTAAATGGCTCCTTACAAGGTAGAGCTGAGTGGAGAGAGGAAAAAAATAACCTAACTAAAGACAGAGTGTGAATTCTGACCCCTTAAGTTCTCTGGAATCGTAGTGTCCTTAGGGAAGAATGATCGAAAAAGAGCCTTATTCCCTTTGGTCTCCCCATGTGACTGAGAGATTGCCTAAGATGTGTGTTCAGACTCTGAAAGTTAAAAAAGTGAGTATAATCTTTTGGCATTGAATTCTTGCTGTCGTCTGGGTAAACTGAGACCCAGAGATGGAACATAGCTGCTAATTCAGCAGCCGTTCCAGACGAAGATCTGTATGTGGGTAGCAGACCCTGCTGTAGCCTAATGAGAGACCTCTTGAGCCCGTTTGTAGAATCTCCTTGGAGTCCACCAGAAACTGTCAGGGCTTGCTTATCTGTCCAGCTGACAGGCTGGGACAGCTCCAATGCGCCACCAAGATCTGGATTTGGGACCTTTGGCTTAGGTCTCTAATCTGTTCCTGAGTCATCCAGAGAAAGGGGTCTGGGGAGAGTCTGGAACAAACAGGAATGGAGGGGATCCAGGAATCTCTTGGCCAGCTGGCAGGAAGCCCAGACCCTGGTGCCCCATGAGGGAGGGGTGGGGGAAAGAGAAGCCCCTACATTTTCAAACTGAGTAACTCAAGAGAGTGAGACAGTCCAAAAACCCTTACTTTGGAAGCAACCGACTGAGGCCTCCTACCCAGCCCCCGCCCAACCCTAGCCCCGTGCACAGGTGATAAGACGAATCTTCCTGACCTGTTGGACATTTGTCCCAGCAGCCTGTTTTTCTCCCTAGTCCCTCAGGCTCTGAACAGGTCCCTGGTACCTTGTCCCTGGAGTCAGGCCCTAGGCTGGATCTCCCATCTTCCTGGTTTTGGGATTTGAATTTGTGATATCTCATCTTTTGCCAAGAGCTTTTTTATGGAGTACTAAAGACCCTGGGTGCCTGGCTAGCTCAGTCAGTGGGTGGAGCATGTGACTCTTGATCTTTGGGTCGTGAGTTCGAGCCCCACGTTGGGTATAAAGATTACTTAAATAAACTTAAAAACATAAAAATAAAAACCCTTAGTGCAGCAAATCTCCGAGCATGTTCTGTGGCTTTTAATCCTGCAAGACACTCTGTGGTAGGGCATAAGATGGCGGGGGGAAGCACACGAATAGTTTCCTGCAGAAAAATCTATCTGCCTTTTGGAATCTTGATCTACCCTATGATCCCATTTATAGGAAATTTTCAGAATTGGCAGTTCCGTGCAGTCAGAAAATAAATGCATGGTTGCCAGGCTGAGGACATGGGAATTGACCACTAGTGGGTATGGGTTTCTGTTTGGGATGGTGAAAGTGTTCTGGAATTAGGTAGTGGTAATGGTTGTACAATTTTGTGAGTATACTCAAAGCCGATGAATCACGTACTTTAAAAGGATGAATTTTATTATATGTGAATTATGTCAATAAAAAAAAAGAAACCCAGAATTTCTCCAACTTATTTGAATATAGACCCATTCTATCTCAGGGCTTTGATTAACACCCAGTGGAAACGCTTAAAAACGGCGAGTGTTGAAAATTGCCATTTTACAGATGGGAGAAGGAGAAAGAAATAGACATCTGTGCCTCAGTTTTGTCACTTTTAAGATGAGGATAATAATAGTTAGCACCTTGTAGGGTTGCTGTGACACAAAGTGAGTTAATATATGTAAAGCACTTAAAACAATGCCTGCCCAGTAAGTGCGGAATAAGATGTCTGTTGTCATTGTTATGTGAGTGAGCACTATGGGATGGTCACCAAATGTAAGCTATGTAGCTTGGTCCTCAAAACCACCCTCTAAGGAAGCCATCATTATCTCTGGTTCACAGATCTAGAAAGTGAGACTCCAGGAGGGATGCCTGGTAGTCCCTGTGCCACTAGTGATGGACATGGAGGGGGAGATTGTCACCGGTCCCTCTGATTCCACCCTGCCCCTGAGGTGTAATCTAAAATCCCCTAAAGTCCCTGCCTGACTTTCTGTGTGTGCAGGTTTATTGAGGTATAATTTACACGAAAGGAAATTCAGTGAGTTTTTACGAACGAATACAGTTGTTTCACTACCAACCGGATCATGATTTAGAATATTTCCCTCTCTTCAAAGAGTTTGCTCCCTGGCCTTGGCAGCCCCTGCCATGCCTTTTTTGGCACGGGTGTCAATGGCCACATGAGAGGTGCCAGCAGAGGCCGGGGGGCGGGGGGGGGGGGGCTGCAAGGGGAGCTGCTGTTTGCTTGGGCGGGGCCTGAGGGGCCAGAGGACAGAGCATCAGAGTCACAAGCCAGTGGGCTGGGCTGGGCCTCGCTCTTATCAGCGGAATCAGCCAGGGTTCTTGCCCGTCTGAGAACTGCCTTTTTGCCCCCTTTCCCAGCATGGCCCCGGCAGAGAGGGAGGGAAGGGGCGGCAGGTGGGATGGGCTACGGCGATGTTGCGTGGAGCTAGGAAGCCCATGTGCACGTCTATTTCTGTAACTGACTCACCAAAGACCCTGGACAGTGACTTGTCTTCCTAACCGTCACTTTGGGCCCACCTGGCACTCCCTACACCCTTCCTTTGCTTTCTTTTTCTGCTTAGCCCCATCTCAACTGCTACCTGGCTTCTCTTCATCACATCTCTTCCCACTAGGATGTAGTTAGCTCTCTGAGGATGAGCATCTAGGGCTGAATTTCTAGCCTTTACAATGAGGGCCCAACCCCCTCCTTCCCCTCTTCTATAAGACAGGGTGTTACTCTGATTTTCTTCTCACTCTGAAGGTACCATGGGATCACCTGGGAGAGAAGAGACAGAGGAGGGAGGCTGCGGTAGCTGTCACCCCTTAGCAGCAGTGACAGTGTGGTCAGAAGAGGAGATCTGTGCCCAGAGAGCCTCTTTGTCAAGAGGTAGGGAGGAATAGGTCAGTTCGCACAACCTCCGAGAGGCAGGTTCCAGTTCCAGCGCCATGAGCCCAGCCCTAGGGCCCTGCTGTGTGGCTCTCGGGAAGTCCCTTCCACACTCTGGGTCTGTTTCATGAACAATCACATGAGGGATAGAGCTGGAAGCTCTCTAGACTCCACTCCAGGCCTGCAGTGATGGAATTTGCTGGTTCTTGAGTTTCTGTCCCCACCTGCACTCTTTCAGGGGACCGTAGGGTTTCTTCAGGGCAAGGCCCATATGTCTTTCCCTCCAACTCTGGGCCAGGATTGTGTTGCGGTTGCTGGTTCCTCATGGATTTGCTGATGGCAGATGCGTGGAGGTACACGGTAGCCGAAAGGACAGGGCTAGCAGGGGTTTAGAATATGAAAGCCCACGGGGCGCCTGGGTGGCTCAGTCAGTTAAGCATCCAACTTCCGGCTCAGGTCATGATCTCACAGTTCGTGAGTTCAAGCCCCTCGATGGGCCCTGTACTGACAGCTCAGAGCCTGGAGCCTGCTTCGGATTCTGTGTCTCCCTCTCTCTCTCTGCCCCTCCCCCACTCGTGCTCTGTCTCTGTCTCTCAAAAATAAATAAACATTAAAAAATAAAATTAAAATAGAATATGGAAGCCCAAACCAAGGGAGTCTGCTTCCCACCCAGGTAGGGCCGCTTCCTACACCCCAGGGCCCTTCTCCCTGCCCCTTGATGGTGGGGGGGTGGGGGTGGGGGTCTGCTGCAGGGACAAAGGGGGATGGGGGATTGAGAGGGGAGGTGGAGTGGCTCAGTCACAGACTATTCCCTTTGCTTAGCCTGCACCTGAGACATTGCCAAGCCCTGCCTACGAATGAGCAGTGTTGTCCCATCTCGAAGGTGGCATTTTTGATGTCTGGGGTTGAGTAAGAAAGAACCACAACCGAGAGTTTGGAGATGGTAGCTTTGTCTGATCACATTCAGGTGCTGTCACATCCTCAGTATGGGACCATGTCTCTTCCCTTCCCCCAACTCAGGACTCAGCTTTCTCACTTTCCCAGACCTCCTGTGGGGGTTGGGGTGGGCGGGAGTGGGGGCGGGGGGCGGTGAGCACTGAGAGGGAAGAGATGCCCTGGGGAGAGAGAAGCTGGAAGAAGGGATTCCTGAGCCAGAGGAGAGAGGTCACACCTGGGGTGGGGCCCAGGGTGGGGCTGTGGATGTCTTACCCTGAGCCAGCACTGCAGTCTACAGGGCTGCAGAGATTTGCATACATCTGCATACATTTGCACATACTTATTTTCCCTGGTGCCAACCTAGCTCACATACCCTCCTTTATGCCAGACCTGCTCGGCCCCAGCCAGGGTAGGCTGAACCCCTGGCTTGGAGCATGGGGGCCACCCCATTGCCACTGAGCCCTGGGCCGGGCCCTGACTCAGGGAGGTTGTGCAAACTGACCCTGACCCACTTATTCCATTCAGTGGCAGTGAGGGGGGTAGTCAGTGAATCTGGCTCATGAATTGAAGAATGGGTGGCCTGACCCAAAAGGCTTCCTGGAGGAGGTGGTGTCAGAATTGTGCTGTAAAAGCTGAGATGCATGAAGAGTGGCAGGAGATAACTAGTTGTACCCAGGGACTGTGAAGGAAAGCTTCATCTTGTGTTCCAGGTGGCAAAGTGAAGTTCACTGTGGGAAGGGGCAGAAGGCCCCATAGCCAAGTGAGATGAGGAGCCAGCCCTTACCTCACAGCTCTGAGCTCTACCTGTCAGACCAGGAGTGAGTCCAGTGGTGACTGGGGATTCCCTTGGTGGCCCTCTTCTGTCATTTCCATCTTGGGGCCATACCCCCTCCAAGTCACATCTTTCTACTCTTCCTGATTTCTAGGGGCCTCTGTAGACATTGGTTAACGTGCACAGGGCCTCCCCATCATCAGACATTGACAAGCCCTGCCTATGTTTGCCCCAGACCCTGAGCAGCGTTGTCCCATCTGGAAGGTAGAAATTTAGCTCTCTGGGGCTGAGTAGGGACTGCAACCAAGAGCTTGGGGCAGGACTGGGGAAAGAGGTGTTTGATCATGCCCTGGCTCTGGCTTTCTGAGGCCTTAGGTGACTGATGCTTTTCCCAGCCCCAGACCATCTCCAGTGGCAGTCGCCGTTCATCCATCAGCCCCACGGAACCTGTCAGCAGGTTGGGGCTACTTTGGTTCTCAGGCTTCAGTGCACTCTTGGCCAGAGACAACTTCCCCTCCCCTGAGGGGTACTAATGCAGGCCCATAAATTAAGACATCTGCTTTCCCTCCAAGCCCCGGGAACCTGGGCCCTACAACATCTACCCCTGTTTTCTTTGGCCCTGTTCAACTTTCCTCCAATTAGTCAGGCCCTGGGGCAGTGGCTAGACACAGATGAGTCAGAAGACTGTAGAACCACATCCAGAACCAGGAGTTTATCCAAATGTCAGTGACCTTTCCCTGCTGATTCGTCATTTTCTCAGCCATTCTTTAAGCTCTTTTGTCCTGGGCCTGCACCACTGTATTTGTAGTTGCTTGTAAATTTCTTTGACATATCTCTACTGGTATTATCACTAGAGGGGAGAGCAGTTTACCACTGACCCAGGATTCTGTCTCCTCTGCCGCTAGCAGACTGGGGCTCCCAGTGGCCTCAGCTCTGGCTCCTCCCCAACTGAGAGCCACAGCCTCTTCCAGGCTCTCCCTCCTACTTCTGTTCCAGTTGCAGGTGCAGGGAGAATCAATGAGCCTGAGGCCATCAGGGGCTCACTGATATGGTGATGGATTAGGATCGTGTGTTAAGACTTCAACTTTTGGCCCTCGGGGTCACTGTAATAGGACCTCCCTCAGAACAGGTAGAAAGAGGCCAAGTGCACCCAACTGCTCTGAGAACACCACCAGCCAAGAGCTAAGTGCCAAGGAATCTAGCCTGTCTACTGGTAAGTGAGTGGTGCCTCCTAGCCTATTGATGGCTCACAAGGCCATCCTGGGCCCTGGCAATTCTTAGCCCCATGCTGTGGAGTGAATTATGAAGGCAAGGGCTTATCTTCGCCTTACTTGTGCACTTCAGAGCCTCCAAGGTTGGAAGGTTGGGGCTCTCAGTATGACCCAGGAAAAGGGGGGGGGGGCAGGGGAAGAGGCTGCAGGAATGAGAAGATGTGAAATGCTCCCAAACTGCACAGGGTCTGGCAAGGCTTTGCAGGAGGAAACATTAGGAGCCGGCTTATGAGAGAGGTCAGACTAATTTTGAGGACATCTCAGCCCAGACTGCTAACAGAGCCCTTTGTGGAGCCCTCTTTCAGCAAGGAGAATTGCTGGGGCCTGGCCTTGTTGGGCCTTGGGAAAGCTGAGGCTCTGAGTTATTAAAAAGGGGAAGGAGGGTGGAGGAAAGGCAGGTAGAGAGGTGGACGTTATGAGGGAGGATCAAAGATGGATTCCCTCTATGACACATGGATAGCAAGTGAGGTGAGGTGAGTGAGGGGCAGTAGGGAGAGGGACTGGCCCTTTCATCAGCCAGCCTTGGCAGAAGCTAGGGCTGAGCAGCTAGATGGGAAGGCAGCTCTAGCCTCCACCCGGTGCTGGGGAACTGGGAGCTGTCCAGCACAGGAGCCTGCTGAAACCAGAAGGGGCCTGGCCTGAAGGAGGCCTCAGGGGAAAAGTGTGGTGGCTCTCCCAGGGTGCCCTCTGTGGCTCACTGCCCCTTCTCTGCTCCAAGGATTAAGAGGCCAGTTTAGAGGGCCAACCCTAAGAAAGGGAACCCTGAGCAGAGAACCGTTGCATTTTCTCTATGGAAAGGGCATTGGCAGAAGACGAGAAGGAACAGGGTGTTCAAGAAACGCACCAGTGTTCAATTCTAAACATTAGTCAAGTATGAGGTACTTCGCACCACTCTTACATGTCCTGTGCTGAGCACCGCTAGGAAGCCCCCCAAGGGAGCGACATGAAAGCATTTGAAGATTGCTTCATGCTTCTAGTGCTAACTGTATAACCAACAGTTTGGCCGTTGGGCCTGCCACATGGCTGAGGACTAATGTCCAGGCACATCACCAAGTCTCCAGGAGACCGGGAAGGTCCTGAGACACTCATTAGTGGGACCTCCAATCCTACGTGCTGATAACCTAGGCCATCTCTGGTGTCTGCCTCTGCCACAAAGCTCACTCGTGTAAGCTCGATTTTGTCAGGCTCTCCTATGGGCTTCAGTGCTATACTAGGTACAGGACGTGTAAGAGTAGTGTAAGGCACTTCAGTCAGACGGATGCTTAAAACTGAACACTGGGTGCTTCTTTCCCACACCTGCCCTCCCAGTTGAAGCTGTCTGAATAACCCGTATCTTCAGAAGCCCCACCTAGCTCTCTCCTTCCCTCTGCTCTGATCCCATACACCACCTTTTCTTCAAGTGCTTCCTTCAAGCTCCCTCCTTCCCCCAAGTGCCAAGGGATGCTGAGTCTGTTTCTCACCTTCATTCACCAGGTCCCTCCTCTCCAGGCAGGGACTGGGAGTGGAGTGGTGGGAGGCTGGAGCAGCTGTGCACGCTGTCACTGCAAGTGGGGATCAGGGTTGGAGGTTGGTCCTCCATTGTGGCTACTGTCTCCCAGCCAAGGGAAAGGGGAAGAAACCCCATCCCAGTGCTTTTTGGCTGACTTGAGAGCACCATTCCCTCTTCCCTCAGTCATTGATGCATCTCCCCTGCCACCTGGATGTCTTTCCCCACTCGGTGTGGTACCTCCCATGCCAAGCCCGATCCTTCCTGACCCAGTACTCTCCTCCTCTATGAAGTTATTAACTAACTGTGGTCAAGTCCCCTTCATGATTGTCTCCTCAGCAGTTCTGTGTGTCACTTGTACCAGACATACTGTGGGGTAGCAGTTAACATCGGCTCACAGGGTGCTGGGTGGCTCAGTCGGTTAAGCGTCCAACTCTTGATCTCAGCTCAGGTCTTGATCTCAGGGTTGTGAGTTCAAGGCCCATGTTGGGCTCCAGGCTGGGCATGGAGCCTACTTCAAAAAAAAAAAAAACAAAACATTGGCTCAGGGCCAGCAGCCTGGCTGAAGTATTACCCACCCCACTCCTTAGCTGTGTGATTTAGGCAAGTGCCTTACCCTCTCTCTGCCTCAGTTTTCTCAGCTGTAAATAAAATGAGAAGGATAACATTATCTACCTTGTGGGGTTTTGTGAAGATGGAATGAGATGATCCATGTAAAATGTGGGGAGCAATGCCTGGCACGTGGTGAGTATTCCATAAATATTAGCTTTGTTATTGCCTCTTCCTAGCCTTGGACCCCAGCTCTCCCAGCAGGCTGGGAAAGGTGGCCGAGAGTACATTCACTTTATCTCCCATCAGCCCCAGAGTTTCCTGATTATAGG
Organism: Panthera tigris; assembly: GCF_018350195.1. Taxonomy (NCBI): domain Eukaryota; kingdom Metazoa; phylum Chordata; class Mammalia; order Carnivora; family Felidae; genus Panthera; species Panthera tigris. The sequence continues at coordinate 40,630,511 of NC_056678.1, forward strand.
GACTCTTCCCTTCACCCTGAGGTTAGTCCAAGTTAGTCTAAGGCTTTGGACACACTGAAGACAGAGTATGATCAAGCCAGTCCTGTTACTGGCTGGGCTCATGTAGAAGAAACTGAGGCAGCTTGTGGGTGAGACTTGCAAAGAAGTCCTCAGTTTTTCTAGGTTGGGCAAGAGCTGACCTTGTCATTCTTTGACTCTGTCCTTGGCCCGGATTTGGTGCCTGGTTGTGAGATTCCCTTTTCCATCATGCTCCATCATTACTTCGTGTGGTTATCTATTCGACCATGTTTACTGAGCATCTACAATGTAGACAGGACTGTACAAGGTATGGGAGACACAGTGGTGAATAAAGTATAGTCTTCTGCTTCAAGAGAGCTCCCGGCCTATTCATTGGGAAGATACTGAATAAGTGGGATGGGTTTTTACAAGGGAGAGGCAGTGGGAACATCGATATGGTGTGGGGGTCAGGGAAATTGTCGCTGAGAAAGGACCTGTGATGGGGAAGGGGGTCAGTGAAGAGGATGAGGAGAGAGCGTAGTCGAGGCCTCCTGTAGCCTCACCTGGCTTCCCAGCCTCCACCCTCCCAAGGCACCCAATATTTCTCAGGATTCACACAAACCTACCTTGGCCAAACATCTTCCTCTACTTTCCTTCCCGCCCCTCCCACCTCTCTCTGAAGGTGGCTCTGCTGTCTTTCTGGGAGCTGTGTGGCTGTTGTGACTTGGGGCTTCCTGGTCAGGTCTCAGTGTGCAAACCACAGACTATCACATAACTTCCTAACATGCCCCTGGGGCCCTCTGGTTAAAGCCTGTGGAGAGGGTTTGCAAAGACACCTTCCTGTAGGTTGTGGAGCCCCTGCTCCACTGTGCTGAGGGCTGAGCAGCCGATGGCAGCGAATAGGGCCAGATTTCCTCCCTCCCACTCCTCAGGAAGCTCTGCCTCCAGCACTCCACCCTGCTTCCTGTTTAGTAGGGACGATTTCCTGGCCTGTTTCCTTGCCAGCGGTGTCTCATTTCCTCCTCTCCCTCCCCTCTCTTGGAGCCCCTGCTCAGTGTGATGAGGGAGGCAGGCCCCTCCCCTGTGCAGTGTGCCCTCTCCCTCCTGACTGCATTTCCCTGGGCCTCCAGAGAGCAGTGGGAGGGGCAGTCTGCCCACCCTCCTCTGCAAGGAGGCAGGGCACAGCTCTCTGTAAGAGAAGGCAAGCCCAGCTACAGGGCGCCAAGGCGTCCAGTTCCTTCAACATCTATTGAACGTCTGCTATGTGCCAGGCACTGTACTGGGTGCCAGGAGTCCAAACTGAGAAGCCAGTGCTGTGTAGACTGTGGAAGCTTTGGGGGGGGGCAGTTGGGGGAGAGCAGGACTTAGCTCTCCAAGGAAGGTCAGCGAGGCCTCCCTGGAGAGGATGATATTTGAGCTGAACACAGCACAAATAGAAATTAGCTAAAGAAAGGCGTGAAACCACAGGGTGTGTGGATAAATGATCAATGTTGAGACCAGGAGGGCTGGGAGATGAGGCTGCGAGACAGGGAGGAGTCAAGTCAAGGAGGGTCTTAGAGACCCCCCCAAGGAGCCTGATTTTATTACATGGGAGAGTTATAATTAGATTTACAATTTGACCAGGTTATTCTGGCCTCAGTGAATAAATGGTGCGAGTGGACCAGTCAGTGTGGGGCCAGGACACCAAGTTGTGTGTCCCGGTGAGAACTACCAAGGGCCTGAACTAGGGCAGTGGCACTAGGGTGCAGGGGTCAAGAAAAAATGGCTGGACCACAGGACTGACAGGACATCTTGGCCTGACGCTGGGGACCTGGGTTCTGGCCAGTTCTGGTTCTGGCTCTGTGACTTTGGACAACCCCTTACATTCTGCAAACCACAAGTCCACCATCTATCAAGTGCCTTCCCCACCTGGTAGAAGGAACCGAGATGATGGAAGTGAAGCAGCAGGTGAGGGGGGGTCATTGTGTAATTGCCATTTACGATTGGTAAAGGCCGTGGGGCTGCAGCCTGATAGGAGCCCAACCCCTCTGTGATTCCTCAGGTCCATGGCAGGGGTAGATGGGAGGGAGAAGTTGTCTCTTTCTGTGGCTGATCCTGGAGCTGGCCAGCTCTACAGAGGTCGTTGAATCCCTGTCCCTTCCTCTGGACAGGTGATCATCATTAGGGGGACACCAGAACCAGGAAGGATCTGCCCTTAAGAAAACGTTTTTGGAGCCACCCAAAGGGACAGGGACTTCTGTTGGCCCCACCCAGCACATGAGGAGGGATAATGCGGGATCCCTACCTACTGGCAGACACCCACCCTTACAGCCTCCCCGCCTGGGCTTTGCCTGGCCAGGGTGAGACCCCCAAGAAGCAGAATCTGCAGAGGAGGGCCTTCTGGCCAGATGAGGTCACACTCGTCTTGGATCACGTGTTGCAGTGTTTCCCAGCTCCTTGTCATTTTCTGGTGTCCAACCCCAATCTTTCTGGCTGGAAGGGGACTTCCTTTTCCAAGGCCCCGTTTTCAATGGGAATGGAGAACAAAGGCTTCATATCTGCAAAGCTCATTAGCCAGCTCCCCTTGACCTTCACTTTGGGGATAAGCCACCCCAGTCCATTAACCTCTCACTGGCTGGCCCCCACTCTGCACACCCCTCTCCCCCAGATGCCATTCCAGTTCCCCGTATCCCCTCGCAGAACACCGAGCACAACACTAATTGGCTGCAGGTTTCATAAGGCCGTGACCCATGGCTGGTTCAGGAGGACGGATTTTTCTGGCAGCCCTGCATCCGTGGCGCCCAGCCAGCCGAATCCAGGGCTTAGGGTCCACTCTGCTGCTTGTCTTGGGAGCTTCTCTCCACGAATCTTGCAACTAGGAAATCAAAGCCTCTCCCATGAGCCTCTCTTGCTAGGAGGGGGACCCATCATGCAGGCTTGCTAGCATCTGCTGTGATTCTTATTCAGCACCACTCACGTAATTGCTATAAAAGAGACCAGGCTAAGGGACAGAGGGAGGATGGGAAGGTGTCTGTGTCATAAACAAGGAGAGATATTTAGTGGTTTTTAAGCGCCATAGTCATCTCCAGGGAGAGCTTGAGAGGAAAAAAATAACACTTTATTTGGAAACAATTCTGAGATGTTGTAGGCTCATCTCGGCTTCACTTTCCCTGCTGTTTATTATGAAGTGTTCTGTGCTCAGAAATCGGGGCTGCGTTCTGAAGTCACAGGCCAAGTTCTGGGCTCCAGATGATGGGGCAGCTCAGGCTAAGTTCTCTGCCCTAGAGGGGAAGGGTCGGGTCTGGAGCAGGGCAGCTCATCTGTGCTTCTGGTCACCTTATTCTTATGGCCCTTGGGGACAGAGAGCCCACAGTCATTCCTAAGAGCCTTTTACCATTGAATGAGCCTTTTACCATCCCTCTGTATGGGAGGGAACCAAGGCTGGAGCTAAGAGGAGCCCCAGAAGAAGGAAGGTTCTCAGGGTGCCTGGGTAGCTCAGTAAGTTAAGCGTCTGACTTCGGCTCAGATCATGGTCTCGCAGTTCATGGGTCGCATCGGGCTCTGTGCAAGGGGAGGATTTGGGGTCGGATCCTAAAACAAAAAAGACATTAGTGGAAAAAACTGGTGAACTCTGAATCAAGTTTGGTGTACTTTAACAGTAAAGTGCCAAGGTTAATTTCTTAGTTTTGACATATGTGGCATGGCTGTGTAAAACATTAACATCGGGGGAAACTGGGCAAAGGGTTTATGGGACCTCTACTATCTCTGCAACTTTTCTGTAAATCTAAAATTCCTTCAAAATGAAAACTTCATTTTTAAAAAAAGTTGGGGGGCACAAAAAATAGACAAAGATGAGTCAGAAACTTCAAGAGGGGTGAAGCTTTACAGCACTTGGGTGTCTGAGCCCTCAATCCCAGTGGAAAAGCAAAGGGATCTCCTGATGCTAAAGCCCTTAGGATCAAGTTTATTCTGAGATAACACACCTCCAGCACTTGACCAACTCCCTACCTGAAGTCTGGTTCTGGACGCTTCATTTCGTCCATCTTTGGAGCCAGAGCTGTCTTCTGGGAGATTTGCCCCTTCCTAGGACTTCTGCAAAAGATTAAAGCAGTAGTAGTCACTGTTCCCCTGTCTGGCTCTAGGGACCAACTCGATTAGAGGGGTCTTCAAACTGTTTTTAGCAGTAACATGGAGAGCCAAGATTTAAAACAGATAAATCTGAAGCTAGTTAAAGCAGGGAGAGCCCTTTCCATTCCTTCATGCAGCCACAGTGCTGTCTCCAGCAGCCCTTTGGAAATGACCAAACCCTCTTTAGCTCAGGTTAGCCGCTGCTCCCCATAGCACCTCAAGATGAGCTCATTATGTACGTTTCTCACACTCGCCCCACACCTGACCCACCAGACGGAATGAGTGGTTTTGTAAAAATCCACCTTTTAAGGGTCCAGAATGAAAATCTCCCTGATCTAAACAATTGGCCCATGTCATGAGTGTCAGAGGGCTGTTCTCTCCTACCCAGTCACTGTCAAGGCCAAGTTTTCCCTAAATCTCTCTTGCTGCTGCGGTTGCAGCCTTTTTTTCTTCTTGTTCCTCCCAGTGCAGGAGAAAATGAACTAGACACCATCAGAGCTAAAGCAACTCTGTGTTCTTGAAGCTGTAATTAATCCTTCTCTAAATTATCTTTTCGTATGTGAATCACTTAAGGTCCTGCAGGCTCAGGCCACAGGGCAGACCTTCTGAGCCCCCTAAGAGAAGCGCTCAGAGGAAGATGCTGCTCTAGGCTGGGGTGCTCTGAGAGGAGCAGAGCTAGGAGCCGGCTACCCCTCTGGTTCACACTCCCCCTGGCTCTCCCCAGGCCCACTCAGCCCCCACTCTCTGCCTCCCCCATCCTAGCAGGTCTGGCTCAGGCCAAGCAGAAGTGGTCCCCACATGCCACTGATGCCTATTGGCATTATTGGGAAAGTCAGCCTCGAGACCACAGAGGGATGTGGGGTGCTGGGGGCTAGAGCTCGGGAAGCACTGTAGACAGTGAGACAGCTGAATTAAACAGCATCTGTGTGAGTCACTGCCCTCCCGCCTGCCTCTCCAGTCCTGGAGTGAACCTAGAAGCTGGTGAGACAATTGCCTCCTCAGCCAGTTAAATTGCTCTCTAAGGACAGAAGCAGAAAGGCTGAACTGAAAATTACAACAGAAAAAGTTTAGGCTAGACATCAAGAATAATCCTGTGAATTTCATGTGCCCCCAAAGGATTTTATGGTGTCTCTTTCCTGGGAGGCATCCAGTGGTTTGCCAAAGCTCTACCTGCCCGGGGTAACATAGGTCAGTCCTGCCCTCTTCTATGACGTGGTGACTTCCATATTCATGAGCAGTCCTTATGTGGCCCCAGCATGGAAATGCTCGTCATTGTGAAATATACAGAAATGATGGTTGTACACTTTTACCTGTAACTATTGTCAGGTCTCCCCCTGCTGCCTTTGCTCCTGGTGACAGAAGTCATTGCTTTGGCAAAATTAATTTACTTGGAAACGAACCTGGAGGATGTGCCTTTGCTTTGTCTTCCATGCCTCTGTGTTCTGTCTTCCACTCTCTTCGCCATAGTTACATGTGATTTGGGTGCTAGGAACGGCACCCAGGCACCATGGAACCCTTCCCTTCCTTGAAGAAGGATTGAGAGTGGCCTCAGCCCAGACCTATAGGTCTCCACTGCAGAGAGCAGACCCAGGTCTGGTGTTAGGAGTCAGAGCGCCCAGCATGTAAGACACCCACAGGTGCTCAGGATTGGGATAGGTTCTTGACCAACCTAATTGAACATGATCTTCCTGATGACACTCTGAGGGAGAGATTATTATACCCATTTCATAGGTGGGCAACTCAACCAAGAAAGGTTAATAGTTTGCCTGAGTCTCAGACTGTAGGCTGTGTTGGTACAGGTGGAAGCCGGGTCTTTGGACATTGGGAACAGGGCTCTTTCTACCCCACCACACAGCTGTCAATTCTAGTCATAGTCATGGTAATTAAGACAACAGTGGGTAGTTGGTCACAAAAGGCCAACAACTGTAACCATGTGATTGACCCCTTCCTGAGCTCCCACTACGGCCAGCGCTCATCACATTGGCACTGAGTCTTGCAGCAGCCTCGTGAGATTCATGTCGCTGTTCCCATTTTGAAGATGAGAAAACCAGAGCTCAAAGAGGTTATGTCGCTTGAGAAGGCCACACTTCAAGGACTGGGTAGAGTGGAGAGTCAAATCCATGTGTTTTATCTAAAGCCTGTCATCTTTCCACTGTGCAGTAGAGTCTCCCCCGTAGAATTTCCCCACTCTGATATTTAGGAACTTCTTTTTGTCTAAATCTCCACTCTTTGTGCTACAATGTCAATGCAGCTATGAAAATATATTAGTATGTGTTTGTTTTGCCTTGTTGTTTTTGCTGAGGGCATCCAAGCAAATACACAGTTGGTGACCCAGCCCCAGGGAGGTTGTGTGTTCTCTCTTCTCGTTTCTATTTTTCTCTCTTCACCTTGGTCCTGTCTTCTGCTTCTCTCCTGTGCCTTTGTGTCCCCCCCAGGGTATTTCTCTACTTTCCCACCTTCCCTTATCATCCTTTCTGCTCCCTTAGACCTCAGCAGCCAATCCTGTACCTCCAGCCTCTCGTTGCCAAGCAACAGGCTTCCTACCTGCCCCATTGTGTTAGAATCTCCATGACAACAAGTACTGCCAAAAGAGAGGGGAAAAAAAAAAGTTCGGTGATGGTAGGAGGAGGTGGTGAGACCCTGTATTTCAGGACATTCATACAGTTTTACCAGCAACAACTTGCTTGCTCTCAGGGCCTCTGGAGAGCATCACAAATAGCTTAAACCAAAACCTCATGAGATAACAAGTCAGGAGAGTGACAGTCTGCAATCAGAGACATAGATTCTAGCTTAGGGACATTTATACGAGGGCCAAGGATGAGGGCCACAGGCGTTTAGTGTGTAGATAGAGTGGGGTTGGGCCATGTGATCACCTTTCTGTGAGTCAATTCAGGAAGGCAGCCTGGATAAGGGAGGATTTTTCAATAGTTGCTTGAGTGAGGTAATGGAGAGTGTTTTTCACTAGGAGATAAGTAGGAGCAGGGCCATGCCTGAAGCAAGCAGCCTTTAGGGAAGGACTAAGGCTAAGGATGGGAGGTGGAAGACAGGGCTGTCGTAAACAAGATCTCGAACCACACAGCCTCCCGCCCAAGGACTGTGGGTGTGTGTGAACCCTGGGAGATTTTCCTGGTCGGTCTGACTTCAGGCAGTGGTTGATCTCAGTAGCCTCTGCCTCCCTCTGCCACTACTTCCACTTTGCCTTCCTATCCCAAAGGTCTGGAGGAAGCCTGCAGGGAAAAGGAGGGAAAGAGCAGGTGGGAAAGGAAGTGAGGACAGCACTGGACTTCTAGGTACCCGGACTGATGTTCGCAGAGGGGGATCTTACAGCCACAGTCCTGAGGACCTGACAGACATTCACCAGGTGACTATAGGCCACCTAGGATGGTGGTTGGGTGATGGACTCAGAAAGAGGAAGGACTGGGGCGCCTGGGTGGCTCAAGTCAGCTAAGTGTCTGACTCTTGATTTCGGCTCAGGTCATGATCTCATGGTTTGTTGGTTCAATCCCCGCACTGGGCTCCATGCTGATGGCGTGGGGCCTGCTTGAGATTCTCTCTCCCTCTCTCTTTGCCCCTCTCCCACTTGTGCTCATTCTCTCTCTCTCTCTCAAAAATAAATAAAAAACTTAAATAATAAAAATAATAATAAGACTGAAAAGAAAGGGGGAGGAAGCCTAAGCTGGTCAGAACATCTAGGAACTACCTACCTGGACAAGTTGCCAGGGACCAGCCAAGGTCCTTCATGAAGCCAAAGCAGGGCCTTCTTGGACTTACTTATTGTTCAAGGTAGATAGTGCATGGAAGACCCCTCTAACCCGGTGGCTGGCACTGGTAGGGACTCAGTGATCCCACCCAGTCACCTCGTCTTGCTGGCATGTTCCTCACTGGTACTGCCGGGTACTTCAAGCGTATATACTAAGGCCAAGACTCATCCTGTCATCCTGTTCATGCATCTGACCCTGAGCATTCTTTGCCCCTCCAAACCTCCAAAGCAGAAGAACCAGAAAGGTCCCAGTTCCTGTATTTAGTGCTCTTCATGGACAGAAAGTCCCTCCTCGTTTCCAACTGAAATCCCCAAAGTAGAGCAGTTCCTTTGTTCTGCACTTTGTTCGGAGGGCAAGGCGAGCAGGATCTGCTCGCGGTGGGGCCACCCCATGCGGTTTTGCCTCCAGCTCTGCTCCCCTGCCTGGCCTGACTGTTCAGGAACATTGCTAAAGCTCTTGGCATGTGTGGCCACATGGAAGGCCAGGCCCCCAGCAGAGGCTGCAGCCCCACTGCTGAACTTGGCCGTTCTGATGTACGCCCCTAATTGCTGAGAAGGGTGCAGTGAGTCAGACACACAGACACCACTGGAGGAAGAACACGTTGCCTGAATCTTTCTGAACAGCGGTCTGTAGTTTGTGACCAAGAGTCTATAAGATTCTCCCCTGTATCCAACAATTCCCCTTCTGAGAAAGAAGCCTGAGGAAATAAGCTAAGGCTCAAGCAAAGCTTGTTTGCGTGTTTATCACAGTGTTCTACGTACTGCTGGAACATTGGAAACAACCTGAGTGGCTAGCAATGACAGAATGGTTAAGTAATTTCTGTATAAAGCTTTTGCGTGATGGTTTGTTATCTTTTTAAATTTTTGTAAATGTTTCTTTATCTTTGAGAGACACAGAGAGAGCATGAGCAGGGGAGGGGCAGAGAGAGAGGGAGACACAGAATCTGAAGCAGGCTCCAGGCTCTAAGCTGTCAGCACAGAGCCCCATGTAGGGCTCGAACCCATGAACCACAAGATCGTGACCTGAGTTGAAGCTGGACGCTTAGTCGACTGAGCCACCCGGGCGCCCCATATTATCTATTAACAAGTACACTTTTGAACACAATTGAATGAAAAGTAAAAATGCTTAATTATAGTAAATGAAGAGACATGACATGTATGTACAGTGTAATCACAGTTTTATGCGTGTGAATATGAATAGTAAAAAGCCTGGAAGAAACCAAAACACCTAACAATGCTAAATGTAGACTAGTAGGTTTGTAGATGATAGGCTTTTTTCTTCTTTGTGTCGTTCTAGATTTTCCAAGTTTTTTCTAATAAGCATGTTATTATTTTTATAAGAACTACCCTTGATTAAGCACGTTCCACATGCTACTGTGCTAAGCATTTTTCACACTGCTTTAGATTGAGTGTTTGTGTCCCCCCAAATTCCTATGTTGAAATCTTAATCTCCAAGGTAATTGTGTTAGGAAGTGGGGTCTTTGGTAAGTGGTTATGTCAGGAGGGCAGAGCCCCTCATGAATGGAATCAGTGCCCTTTAAAGAAGAGACCTCAGAGAGCTCCCTCACTTTTCCACCATGTGAGGACACAGCCAGAGGCAGCCGGCTGTGATCCAAGAAGCAAGTTCTCACGAGTCGGCAAGTCTGCCGACACCATGACCATGATCACAGCCTCCAGAACTGTGAATAAGTTCTGTTGCTTATAAGCCACCCGGTCTGTGATATTCTGTTAAAGCAACCCAAATGAACGAAGACACACATTATCTCATTTTATTTTTATAGCAACTCAGTGAGATAGATACCCTTATTTTTCAGATGAAACAACCAAAGCTTGCAGAGCGTAAGTAGCTTTCCCTACACCGCCCCGTTTATAAATAGCAGAACCACATCCTGAACAACACCCCCAAAAAAGTTACAGAAAGTTAATGCAGTCATTCAGGGTGGGCGTGGGGTGGATAAGTGGTGCTGATCTGCCTGGCTTTTGGGTTTCTGGCCTAAATGTGCAAATGTTAATGTGTCCCACCTCAGGGGGCCCTGTTACCTCAGCCTTGTTTGCTGGGCAGTTCTGGTCAAACCTGACCAACCTCTCCAGGCAAAGGTGGCCCCCCTCGGAGACCCTGTACCGGGATGTACAGGACAACGGAGGGAGGCCCCCGGTGTAGACAGGGTGGGACAAGTGCACTCCTAGATGTGTTAGGCATAATAGGAGAGGGCGGGGCGGGGGGGGGCGATGCTTCCCCATCTTCGGCTCGTGTGAGACCCCCCAGCTCCCCTGTTAGCGTCCTGGTGTCTGGCAGGACTCTGGGCCTTGGGAGGCTACACCCTGGGAGCCTCACAGCCCATCGGACCCTTTCCCATGATTGAGGTCAGCAGGGGGAGGGGAGGATTCTCTCCTGCAGCCTGGCCCCTTGCCTTGGGCTATAGTGAGTGAGGCCTGGCCTCTCTGTGCGTGACTCCTACACGAATGTGCTGCTGAAGAAAGCGGGGAGGTGGGGGACGGGCAGGGACACGTGTCCTGGGTTGGCAGCATTGTACTGGCAGGAATGAGGCCCAAGCATGGTTTTAGCTTGGCTCTGAGGGTAGTAGCTGGTGGAGCCGGCAGGACAGGGGTGCTCCGTTTTGCTCAAGACACATAGGCAGCCACACTTTTATCTCTCCACGGCTCAGGAATGAGAGGAGTTAGGGAAGTTGCATTCTCTTTTTTGCTGGAATTGCTTGCCCCACTTCTCAGATGGAAAAGTTAAGGCCCGGAGACTGAATAATTCAGAGAGATACTTAGCACTGGAATCCAGTCCAACGGTCACGTTCCTGGGCTGCTCTCGGACTGTTGGGCCTGCCCCCAGCTCCGCGATCTTGCCTCTTAGCCCCACCCCCACCCCTTGCATATTCTGAAGTTTGTGAGGAAAGTAGAGCTGGCTTATTGCTAGTGTAGCCAGCCTAAAGCTGACTTAACTAGGCAGGAGGTCTGGTCTGCAGCTCCCAGCTCAGTCTGACTGATGGGTTTACAGTCAGATTGAGAGTCCAGTCCTCTACAAATGCCAGGATGTGGCACCCCAGCCAGGGTACTAGCCTACACATGGCAGAGTGGCAGGGCCTCTGGACAGGAAGGCTTTAAGAGCAGTCCAGAATCCCTCACACGTCTCCTACCCCAGCACCAAAGAATTTCCCTCCCCTGCCCCAGCCCAGTGGCCCTGGACTTTGGGGGCCTGGAGAGTATGTGGGGCATGTTGAGTGATAGGTCCTCCGTCTGCCTGACTGGAAAAACCATCGATGGAAGCACACTGCAGGCTTTAAGTTGAGGAAGAAAAATAACAATAAAGTGAGTGTGAGAAAGTCGGAGCTGACAGGTCTGGTGGGAGAGGCAGTCATCTGGCTGGCTGCCTGGGGGTCTACGCAGGTTCCAGTTTCTCTGTCTGAGATGAGTTCCCCCACCCCCAGGCTCCATTTACTCCTGCTCCTCCCCCATTCATTAGCTCTAGGGTCCATCTGGAATCTAAGCTATTGCTTGGGAAGCCAGAGCTCTAGTAACAGTGGCCTAGAGGAAGTAACCAGACACACACACACACACACACACGCACAGACCAGAGAGACAATCAGATGCGGGTGAGACATGGGCTGTCTTTGGAGCAGCTCCCCAGGGGCCTAGGCAACTGTACTCTAGTGATACAGAGCTCCCAAGCTCTCATTTGCCTCACAGGAGAGCATACCACATTCTAGAAACAGCCAGAGGGGGTTTTGGAGCTGGGGGTGTGGAGCAGGAGGTGTTCTGGAGCAGAGCGAAGCTGCGTGTGGCTGCACATACTCCCCATGCCAGCTCAACTTCCTGGGAGGTATTTATAACCCAAGCCTCCAGCCCCCTGTGATTTGTGGGACAGCTTTAAACCATTGATTTTCATTAGCACTAAATCATTTCTCTTGGCTAATTGAAAAGGAACCAAGGATACTGACAGTGGAACCGTTTATACGGATCAAATCAGTGAAAAATGCCAATATGCTGATACAGTGCAAGTCTTCAGTTGGGCATCTCTGGGGCCCCTCCCTGGAGCTCAAAATTCACTTTTCTCTCAAAGGCCAGAGGCTGTGAGAAACTACTCCCTATCCACTCCCTCCCCCGTGCCCTGTCTTGACCCCAAGACTGGAAAACCAGGAAATGGACCTGATTCTTAGCAGAAGGGATGGAGGTTAGACATTTGGAAGATCTTACAGCATTGAGAGATGGGACAGGAGGTTCTGAGAGTAGTGTTGGAGGAACAGTGAACGTTTCTTCTATATAGGTTGTTTGAATTTTACATATGTCCTGCCTGTCAGCCTGGGCTTAGCACAGAATAGGCATGAGGCTAGGGAACACTAAGGGAGGGTGCTGGAGTTGCTCTGAGAATGCCAAGTCTGGGCAGTACAGTATTTGGAAGCCATCTCGTGGGAAAGGGGGTTGGGCTCAGCTGGACTGGGCCTTAAAGGTAGGTTGTTGGCACCAGCTTGATCATTTACTATAAATGCCAGGAAACCAAACTGTTTGTTATTACCTGAGATTAACTTGGCCAGTCCCATCTTCCTCTGTAAGAACATGTTACCATCTGGCCAGAAGGAAGACCTTTCTACAGTTTTACAGTTAAAGGAGTTCCTGTGGATGTTGGCAGAGCCCTGGGCCCCAGGGGTGGAGAGGGGAGGAGAATAATGAGTTCCACTACTGTGGACAATCCTAATCCCCATTCTGAGCCAGGAGCCAGCCAGGCGGGCGCTAAGAGTACTGAGCCCCCACCTTTTGCCTGCCAAGTCCTAGCCAGCAGACCCGTTTCCTTGCCTCCTGCCAATGCTCTGCCCACTCTGTCCGTGCTTGCCCTGAAGAGACAACGCTGCTGGCTGCCCATCCCGTCCCTTTCTCAGTACTGACTGGGGTGATCACCTTCTCTGCCAAGGAGCAAGCCAAGCTACATGGTCCTTAGCTGGTTTACTGGAGCCTAAAACCTACAGGCTAAGAGCTTGGGGAAGGGGGCTGGCTTCAAACCTCCTCTACTATGGCCCCACTACCATGCACCCACATCTCAGACTTTCCTTGATCTCTGTCCTTAGAGACTGGCAGAGATAAGAGGCTGGAAAAGAAGGAGAAACATTTAGTAAGTAGTCATTGCAGTCCTGTCCTTAGCCCAGGGGACTCCCCCATGATGCCCAGCCTTAGGGTCTTACATGGAGGGGAGACTGTGTGGGGTGGGGAAGAGCACCGGACCAGGAGTCACCCCAGGCACCACCATTACTCGGTGGTGTGGCTTGGGACAAGTTCCTTCCTCTAGGTATAGGGATGTTATCAATTGCCTTTATCCCCCATCTCTAACTCCATGTGAGCTGTAGAAAATCTATAATCCACAAATGTTAAATGAAAATTGTGGAGGGGCGCCCGGGTGGCTCCAAAATTGTGTACACATAGTGAAGGTGTTGGGGCCTATTTTTCCAAGGAAAGCCTGTGAGCACACTGCTGGAGAGCCCAGAGCCCTTGAGATGGACAAAGATAGGAGGACACAGAGTACCCCCTCATCTCTAGACTGGATGGGAAATGGGCCAAAAGGAAGGGACAGGGAGAGGAAGACAGACTGAAGCTACAGACGTGTGTGTGTGTGTATCAGTGTGTGGAGATGGGTCGATGTGAGTGACTATCAGTATGTGGATGTGGGCAGGTGTGGGTGAGTGGGTGTATGTGTGTGTGAGCATGACACTATATATGTGATACTTGGCCGAGAGGTGAGGCAACACAAGTCACCTCTTTGCTGGGCCATCAGAGGACACAGGTCTCTGTTCCCTGAGGCGTTCAGCCTCCATGGACCAGGCTGGGCCTCCAAGCTGAGGTTTGGCCCTGGGAGGAGCCAGTCAGGCTTTCAAGGACAGAAGACAGTACGTGGCAGGTAGAGGAAGAAATCTTGCATAGAGGCCTGCGTGAGTCCAGTTTTGTCTGTAGTGTGTGGATCCCTGAGAGTCATCCTGTCCACCTGCTGCCTCTGAAGAGGTTGCCCCTAAGCCACCCTCCTGCTGTCAGGACTGCCCCAACTTCAGAAGGGGCCCCGCGAGAGAGGTTTCCCCATGTCTCTCACTAGTCCCTGCCACAGTTTATTTTGGAAAATTCTCCAACTTTGTTTATCCTCCCTACCCCAATCCCATGTAAACACTGTCCTACTCATACTCAAATGAGGAAATAGAAATTTAGGTTAGAGGGAAATATATGTGATAACATTTATGTTGTTCTGACTGTCTGTGACAAAAGATGCCAGTGGGACATGTGAGTAGAACAGAGAAGGGAGATACATGCTGTGCTGATGCTCTAGTTGACTTAATAACTAACATTTATTCAGTGATTTGTATGGGTTTGTATGAGCCAGGCACTGTCTTAATGATTTTCCTATAATAACTCACTGAATTTTTATAACGACGTTATATAGATATTGTTATTATTATCATTCCTATTTTACAGACGAGGAAGCAGACCAGGGAGGCTAAATAGCTTGCTCAGGACCACAAGCTAGGAAGCTGCAGTGGAAGCTAGCTTTGCATGGGGGTGGGGTGTTGGGAAGATGCTCCAGGTCCTATGTTCTTAACCACTACCCTCTACTGTGCAGCATCTGTACCTCAGTGCTTGAGTCTAGAGATACTGCAAACTTTAACCATCTTTCCCTCTTCCTGAGAAGCCAAGTTTTTCCTCCTTATGTTTCAGCCTTTCAGTAACAAACCAGGGAAGATAAATCATTTGCCCAAATTCACTCAGCTCATGATGGAGTCATCTGATCAGCACCCAGAGTCCCACTTCCCAGACATTTTTTTTGCTTTTCCTTCCTCCCTTTCTTCCTCCCTCCCTCCCTCTCTCCCTTCCTTCCTTTCCTTCCTTCCTCCATTTCTTTTTCTTCTCTTTCATTTGTCTTCTCTTTTATTTTTTATTAAAAATGTTTTTTAATGTTTATTTTGTGAGAGAGCGCATATGAGCAGGGAGTGGGCAGAGAAAGAGGGAGAGAGAGAATTCCAAGCAGGCTGTCAGCACAGATCCGGTCGCCGGGCTCGAACTCACAAACGTGAGATCATGACCTGAGTTATAATCAAGAGGGGATACTTGACCGATTGAGTCACCCAAGCACCCCCTTTTTTCTCGTCTCTTCTCTTCTCGTCTTCCATATCCACCCTTTTGATGCTGTGGTTAAAATGTTCTGACTTTTTGGGGCGCCTGGGTGGCGCAGTCGGTTAAGCGTCCGACTTCAGCCAGGTCACGATCTCACGGTCCGTGAGTTCGAGCCCCGCGTCAGGCTCTGGGCTGATGGCTCGGAGCCTGGAGCCTGTTTCCGATTCTGTGTCTCCCTCTCTCTCTGCCCCTCCCCCGTTCATGCTCTGTCTCTCTCTGTCTCAAAAATAAATAAAAAACGTTGAAAAAAAATTAAAAAAAATATGTTCTGACTTTTTGAAATGGGCATCCTAACCACATTCACAAAGCGCAGACGCGGCTCCTTTAACGGGGCCACTGCAGGAGGAGCTGTCCTATCAGCACCACGGCCGCCGCCCCGCGCACAGCGCGCGCCCCGCCCACTCCGCCACCTCTGCGGGAGTCTCAAGGGCAGAAAGGGCGGCAGAGAGTCTTGGCTGGGAATCTGCAGCCTGGCTAGTCCTCCAGACCTGGAAGGGACCGCTGAATACAGTGCCCGCCTTCCCTCCCCTCATCCCGCCTCTGACCCCGCAGATCTGAGGGAACTGGCGCTTAAGCTCTCCCCACATTCCGAGCTAGAGTGAAATATTTATAGGCCAAAATTACTTCCTGGCTCTGGGGTTTACAGAGCATTGCGGAGCCAGGGGCCTCTGTTTGTCCTGATGGGGCCTGAGGCCAGAATGATTCAAGGCTGACAAAAGCTGGGAGGTTGGGGGTGCGAGGGAGTCAGCTGTGAGGCCTGGATTGAGGCTGTAGGATGAGCAACAGAGCAGAGTAGTTACAGGCACTGGCTGGTTCCACTGTCTGTGCTTAATCTTGGCTCTCCCATCTACCAGCTGTGTGATTACGAGCAAATTCCTCAGCCTCTCTGTGCTTTGCTGCCACTTACCTGTGAAGTGGGAATGATAATATAATAGCACCAACTCATAGGCCAATTGCAAGTTAATGTAGGTTAAAAAACAGAACTGTGCCTGGCATGCAGTCGGTAAATGCAATTAAAAAGTGTTGGAGTTAAAAATAAAGCAAGACCCCAGGGTGAGGATGAGAGAACAGACAGTTGGGGTGTGGACTGAAAAAGGTAGAGGGGGACAAAATGGAAGTACATGTCGGGTAGGGCTACACACTGTGTTCAATGGCTGGGACTGTGCCACTTCTCCCTGGATGCCACCAGCCTCTCGACTCACCTGCCATCCATCAGATTGTCCCAGTCTGTGTCTGAATTTGTCTCCTTCCCTTTTGGGAAGAAGGGCAGCTGTTCTCCTTAACATAATTTTTGCCATTTCTTGGGTACCTACTATGCGCCAGGCACCGTGCTAAGTACCTTATCTTTATTCTCTCATTTAATCTTTACAAAACTCTATGACCGCTTATTTCAGATGAGGACTTTGGGCTCAAAAAAGTTGAATAATTTATCTAAAGCCACATAGCAAGAAGTAGCAAATCTGGGATTTGAACCCGGGTCTTCCTGACTCAGAAGCCTTTACTCTTTCCATTACACAATTTCCAAACTATCTAGTTTCCTACCCCATCCACTGGTGGGTGTTACTGCAACCATCATGGGCAGTGTTTTTCCTGTTAATGCTACAGGTTTTTGATCCAAGCCTGGCAGGGTCTCTGATCTCCTTTGCTCTGCTGGAGGCTCCAGAAGAACCAGGCAGCTCAGCCTCCATCCCTGGGCATCTAGGATGGAAGGACACTTGGAAAAAAGTCCTTTGTCCCTATGATCATAATAACAATACTTGTTGAGTCCTTATTATGTGCCAGGTTCCATTCTAAGCACTACATGTATTAACTAATTTACTCTTCAAAGCAGTGAAGAGGAGATCCTAGTCTCAGCCTCATTTTACCAATGAGGAAGCTCAGAGTTTATGGAATTTGCCCAAGGCTACATCATCAGCAAATGGCAGAGCCAAGCTTTGGACCTAGACACTGTGACTCCAGAGTTTATTCTGTCACCACTACACTGAAGAGCAGAGTATGTGTTGGAGCACTGATGGATAGACCCCTGGGCATGGAAGGTTCAGTCATCAAATCTGCTGTTTGCCAGATCTCAGACCAACCCCCAACCCTGCTGCTGCCTCTTCCTTGTAGCCTTCTCTGATTCTACCTTATTGTCAGACTGATACACACACAGCCCCATAGCACTTTGTTTTGCCTCTTTTGACACACCGCATGTGTGCTTGTGATGACTGTGCATGTTTCCTGCTTCCCCATACCAGATTGTTGGCTCCCTGAGAGCAGAACCTAGGTCTCAGCCGTGGTGATTGCCACAGCACCTGGCAATGCAGCTGGCATGTGGAAGGTATTCAACCAAGGTGTGTGTTGTTGAACAAAGGGATCTTGCTGTGAATCCTTTCGAAAGTGCTACGAGCTTTTGTAATGGGGAGTATTAACTCCCTAATGTAATTTATCGAGGACAGAGATCCCTGGAATGAGTAACTAAGAAACAAGGTCTCAAGTGAGACCCTCTTCTTGAATCTATTCACTGAGGTTAAATGAAATTGCAGATCAGGGCGGAAGGAAGAAGGGGAAGGAAGAAGAGAGAGCGTGTTGAGGAGTAGGGGATCTGGTAGGATTCCCCAGCACCACATGTGCATGCACATACACATTCACATAAGAAAGAAATGGTCTCCTTGTTTCCACTCCTAGCTCCTCACCTTCTGCCCTTGAGCCTCCCCAGATATATTGTGAAGGTATCACAAAAGATGATTAGTACTGACAGCCGGTACTTGAACAGGGCCTGTCCAAAAGAGATATAGATTGTCCTGCTTCTCTAGGACATTTTTGTCTGACAGTGAGCACCAGGAAATGGAAGCCATTACAGCTAACCCTGTTCTCCCCAGGAGGCTGAACATTTTCTAGATACTACCTCGTTCAGCCTCCTTAGGACATGAAGCTATGGAGAGCAAGGAGGCAGAATTTCCCCCTCATTTGACAGAAGGAGAAACTGAGCCCCAGAGCAAGTATGGGAGCTTCCCAAATCACTCGGTCCATTAACAATGCAGCTTGGGTGCCATGGCCGGTAGATAACTTTTGGGGCCGCAGCAGAGATCATCTGCACAGAGGCCTCACCCTTGAGATACTATTGGAGATACTATTGTCCATGTGTCTCAGTTAAGACCCTGCTTCCCATGAGCACTCTCTCCCCCCTTTTCCCCAGGTCTCCCATCTACTGTAGTCTTGTAATTCCATAGTCTTCCTCCTCAATTCCCACCTACCCCAAGTATGCCATCTGCTGCCAACTGGGCATATTAAGCATGTGGCCAGGCTGGATTTGGCCCATTATCTCCCTCCCCAGCCGCATTCATTGCCTATAGCCTCTTACAAGGCAGTGCCCTGAGACCACCTTGACCCCTAGTACCACCAAAGGCAAACAGGATATGAACAGTACAAGGGTAGCTGGCTAGATCTGAGGAGTGCTGGATAAAAAGAGAGGAGGAGGAGGAGGCCTCCTCCAGAGGCCTGTGACTGATTTCCTTTTCTGTTTTCCACCCTGTGAACTGGATTTATGCCCCCTCTACCCTCCCCCACATCTCTGGAAGGCCCAGACCTATCAATCACAGCAACAACAGTATGGATATGGAGGCTGAGGAGTACCTCCTGAGGCTGGACTTGCACTGGTAGCTGTGGTCTAGGGAATCCATCCTTGGGCCTCAGGGTCCTGCTCATCTGCTTTTGAATCACAGCTTTACTGCTCTCTAGCTATGTTTGTCGTTTGGCAGCTGACTTAACCTTCTCAGCCTTGTTTTCCTGACCTGGCAAATGGGGATAATAAAAGCTACTTTAGAAGGTTGTTGTGAGGTTTAGAAACCATGTCTCAATGAAAGAGAGATACTGATACCGTCTAGGGAAGAGGGATTTGCTGGGTGTCCCCTTGAGATCTCTGTAAGGATACTGAAGCACCTGGGAGTTCCCACTCTAAAGGCAAACCAGGAAGGCTCCTTTGTGCCCCCTTTCCTGCCAGGCTAAAAGCGCTCAATGTATTTGGGGATCCCTCCTCCACCACCTGATTGTAGACCTAAGGGTGGTCTGATTCTCCTAGGCTCCCACCTGGGAGAGTGGTTGTTACATCCTGTGTGGTGCTGTTCCTGGTCTAGGTGAGGGCTGTCATGGGCACGGGCGGGGGGGGCGGGAGAGAGCAGGGCCCCAACTGCAGTGAAGAGGGAGGGGTGTGGCTCCTGTGACCTACCACAGGAATGTTTTTAAATCTTCTTCCATCAGCCTTTGAAAAAATGATGATCCAGTGAAAGCAGCAACTGCATCTGCTCCATTAGCAAGTGAAGTAGAATCAGCTTTCTCCGCCTTGGGGCTCTCTTGGCTGGAACTCTGGTCAGTCCTTGATGTAGGGCTTGGGGGAGTCTGGGGATGCTTCAGGGACAACGTAGGTGAGTTGGGCTCTTGGGGGGTCCCTGGGCACTACAACGTGGGTAGGGGAGCGGTTCCCAGGAGAGGTGCAGGTGGAGCCTAGATACAGCTCTAGGTTTCATCACAGAGGTAGCTCCCAAAGGGGGTGGTCTGGTGTGCTCATGTGGCCATGGTCCCCTGATGGGGACTCAGCCCAAGGGGAGAGGCAGAAGTGGCCTGTGTGGCACCGTGCCAGTGCAGGGATTAAACAGGGGAACGCTGAAATCTCAGGGGTATGGCTGTCATGGGTCAGTGGTCTTGGGTCCTTGTCGTGGGTGGCCAGCTGATTAGCTCAGTCGGCCAGTGCATGGCTCAGCTCTGTGCTGGATGCCAAGGTCAGCAGCTCAGGGACCACACATACCTTTAATCGGGTCCATTCTTGTCCCTTTGGTCCTGCTTGGCATTGTCACTGAGGCACGTAGCTGATCGTTAGTGGAATGGCGGGATAGGAGAAGGAGGACAGAGTAAATCTGC
Organism: Panthera tigris; assembly: GCF_018350195.1. Taxonomy (NCBI): domain Eukaryota; kingdom Metazoa; phylum Chordata; class Mammalia; order Carnivora; family Felidae; genus Panthera; species Panthera tigris. The sequence continues at coordinate 40,650,423 of NC_056678.1, forward strand.
TCTCACCGCTACTGGGGAGGAATTCTCACTACGGTCTTGAGGCCAGGCTAAAGCATAGTGCTCCTTCTTATCTTAAAGACCCTCTATTTCTCCACCTGGCAGCAGTTGCTAGATTTTATCCTGTTCTTATTTTGCAGGCTGAGCATGGAGATTCTCACAGCTGCTGTTAGTACCTACTTGACACATTCTGAGATCTCTTTGTGAAAGTACTTCTCAGGCCCTCCAATGGGACTGTCTTTGGCATGCTGGGGGCTGGGGGCAGGGCAGCACGCCCTGTATGGGAGACGGTGGGCAGGCAAAGGGTGACTTAAGAGCGTCCTTTCAGACTGTGGCCTGGTGGGTGGGAAGGAAGTAGGAGTCAGGGAAGCCTTGGACGGGGTCCTACGGGCCTAGGTGATGGGGCAGCCACTGGAGGAGTGGAGGCAAGCTGGTTGTGCGTGCCTGAACACACACGGCTTTGCCCTGTCTGCTGGAGGACATTCAGCTCATTCAGTAGTGGCATCAAGTCATTCAGGTACAAATCAGAGGAAAGGGGGAGGCGGTCATTGCTTTTCTCTTCCTAGTGGAAATTATTTCATCCGTGAGTAGGGCAGTCCTGAAGCCCTGACTCTCGGTCATTTCGCGCTGTAGTTCTATAAATCCATCAATGTTTAGGGGTCTACCTTGACTTCTCACAGTTTAGCCTGTAACTGGTCCCGGGCCACAGAGTCAAAGGTCAGAGCAAGGCCAACAACAGCCAGAAACAATCCCTTGCAGTTGCCGACAGCTTTTTCCACAGTGTGAAAGGGGCCACCCCAGTGGTCTCGGGTGGACCAGCCGTACCGTGGTGGTCTTTTCTCTGCCCACATGTCCTCTGTCTCCGTCTTCACCCAGAGCCCGTTTACCCCTGGAGAGTCAACTTGAGCATTTGCCTCCTCGTACATAAACATTTGCCTACATTTTCAATCCTTTCCCTAGGACACATTTCTAGATCTGGCATTGTTCCCACAGCAGTGTATGAGAGCCCTGTGGCCCTGTACCAATGGTGGATAATATGCATTTTCTAAAAGGTAGTGAATTTGATAGCAGAAATGATAACATTTCACGGGCATCTCTTCGATTTTAAGGAGGCCTTTTCTTTTTGTTGGGCTTTGGCCAATTGTACGTATTATTTTGTGAATTCCTTGTTCAAGTCTTTTGCTTTTTATTCTGTGGGGCATTTGCTTTCTCTTATTGATTTGGTAGAATTCCCTGTGCTTAAAGGTATTAACTCCTTGTCCCCCATATATGTTGCAAGTATCTTTATAGTTTCTTGGTGGCTTGAGCCTTTTGAAAGGGCTCTTGTGTTCATACAGAGATTTTCATTCTTATGCACTCAAGTCTATCAGTGCTTTCTTTTGTAATTTCTGCCTGTGACGTGGGGCATCTAAAGGCCTTTCCCACAACAAAATTATGGAAGCATTTATGTGTGTGCTCTGAAAATTCTTTTATGGTTTCATTTTCTACATTTCCTACCCTTAACTCTTTCACCTATCTGAAATTGATTGATTGTGTCTTTGTAAATGGCTTCAAATTCCCTTGGGAATGAAAGTGATTAATAGAGCAATTAATTCATTAATTAACATGGCAGGGAAGAGAAGCTGGTAGAGGAGGAGAGGTTGAGGGTATGGGAGAGAGATGCGATAATTAATGGATCAGGGTCTGGGAGGGAAGGGATTGAGTGCTGGGGGAGGGGGGGTACCTAGAGGGTTCTGCCTGTATCTTAAACGTGGGACACTTAATCTGTGAGACCAGAGGCCCAGGGTGGCAGAGGTCACTTTTGCTAGGTTGGGAGGTGGATGCGGAATGGGCTAGAAAGGAAGACTGTGAGTCCAGTGCCCAAATCTCCAGTGACTGAAGGGGTGGGGGCAGTGGATAGGGACCAGGAGAGATGGGCATCAACGAGGACCAGTGAATAGTATGAGCCAGGTGGCAGGAGCCCGAGGTCAGAGAAGGTTTGCAAGTTTATGATTGGTGGGGATTGGGATCGGCTGCTCCGCCTTTGGGCCCAGTGGGATCTGGAGGATTACACTCCGCTGGAGAGGTATCCTGGGCACTTTTGTCAGATAAAGTGGCAAGTGGAAGGAACACGCAGAGCAAAGGCGGACGGCACAAGGAAGTTGGTTTACCGTGGTCAGTGCCTTGTAGACTCAGGCTACAAGGAAGGGTCTATCCCCTATCAGGGGAGGGCAACAGAGGCAAGGGAAGTCAAATTAACTCCGTTTGTAGAGAGCACCATAGTTCCCAAAACACTTTCACGTATGTGTCTGCATAGGAGACTCACAGCAGCATTTGAGAGAGGGGAGGTAAAGGGGTTTTTGTCTAGAGTCAGGCAGGGAGGCACTGACTGAATCAGGATGTGAAGCCAGGAGTCCCAGTGTCCAGCCTGGATGCTGATGCCTCCTCCCCTGACCTCATCATCATCTTTATACCCTCAGGGATGGAAACTCAGGATGGTGCCTAACGATCTTCTTTTCTCTCCTCTCTCTGCAGGACAGTAGTCCTCATTGCCACCTTGCCAACCATGAATGGGATGGCCAATGTGAACTCGGCCAGCCGGCCCCACTATGCCTCCTCCATACCTGTGCCTCGAGCTGCTTCCCAGACCAGGATTCATACACCGGGCGCCTCTCCCCAGCTGCGGCCACGCCAGGCTGGCCTGGCCCTGAGCCCCCAGCGTTCGGCCTCCCCGAGACTGGGCAAAGCAGGAGGCCCTTCCAGAAACTCCTCTCCTAAGGCCTCTCGGGGGAGAGGCTCCCCCAAGACTTCTGGGGCAGGGAGAGAGTCAGCTGAGGGTGGTGAAGGCCTCTCCAGCTCCCCATGGAGCAGTCCCAGGGCAAGCCCAAAAGCTGCCCTCTCCAGCCGGGCTGGGTCCAGAAGAACTGGGGAGACACAAGGCACCCAGGGAAAGAAGAAGGTGGCTCAGGAAGGGATTCCAGTCCGCCAGACCCGGGGCAGGAGCCCATCCCGAATGAGCTCTCATGGAGAAACTCAAATACCAGGGGCTCCTGAAGGTCGAAAACCTCCTAACCACCCGGGAAACTACAAAAGTCCAGGGATCTCGAAGTCTTTGGAGCCTGATGCCGGGGCAGCATCAGGGGCTTCTTCCCCAGTGTGCAGCCCTGTGCAGAGCAAGCGCCCCTCCCCCACCCCAGGGGCCATCAGCTTCGCCTCGGTCCATCAGCAGAGTCAGCCAGTCACAGCCACAGTAGCCCCCTTCCAGTACAGGTGAGCTGGGGTGGGGGGCAGATGGGGAGGAAGGGAGGGAAGCATGGAGCTGGGATTCAGTGGCAAGTCCAAAGAGGAGGGAGCCTGGGTGATGAGTAGCTGGTGGAGACCAGGGGGCCTGGAGTATAGAAGAAGTGAGGCAAAGAGTTGGGAGAGTGGAGATAGGATTGGGGACATAAAAGGTGGACCAGGATCTAAGCAAGGTTTTTGTCAGAGGCCTCAACTCTGGGGACTCTGTAACAAACAGGATCATAAGGAGAGTATCATCCCAAGATGTCCATCTCCCTGGGCTCTGAGACAGTAGATTAGGGTGTTGTGGATGCTTAAGCAGCTAGAGGTGCAGGTAGGTAGGTCAGTCTCACCCAGCTCATCTGGGATATTTGCCACCACTGTGAGTTAGACTAACTGCATTGTCATGGGCATGGTGCCTTCAGTTCATAGTGAGTGAAGTCCTAACTGTTCCTCTTGGCCCTCCCATAATACTCTGTATCTGTCTGTCTGTCACTCAGTCTCTTTCTGTCCACTTACCATATTTCTTTATACATAACTGTTTACCTCGTGCCTGGCCTACCAAGGACAGTCAGTATTGCTTTCTAAATGGTCAGACAGGGGTCGCCACCTTTGGCGCTGGCCCAGCCCCCATTCATAACAACATGGTCAACAAATTAGTCTCTAGTTTTCTTCAGACATGGCGACTTGAGTGCATAGGAAAACATGTCCATCAAGTACGTATGCTTCTTTTTCTTTTTTCCTTTTTTTTTTAAAAGTTTATTTGTTTTGAAAGAGTGAGAGAGAGAGAGAGAGAGAGAGAGCAGGGGGAGGAAAGAGAGAGAATCCCAAGCAGGCTCCACACTGTCAGCACAGAGCCTGACGTGGGGCTCAAACCCACGAATCGTGAGATCGTGACTTGAGTTGAAACCAAGAGTCGGTGGCTTAACCAACTGAGCCACCCAGGTGCCCTTAGTACACACGCTTTTTAAATAAAAATATAACTTTACTGGGGCGCCTGGGTGGCTCAGTCGGTTAAGCGTCTGACTTCAGCTCAGGTCATGATCTCATGGCTTGTGGGTTCATGCCCCGCGTCGGGCTCTGTGCTGACAGCTCGGAGCCTGGAGCCTGCTTCAGATTCTGTGTCTGCCTCCCTCTCTGCCCCTCCCCCGCTCATGCTCTATCTCTCAAAAATAAACAAACATTAAAAATAATAATAATAATTAAAATATATGTATATATAACTTTACTAAAATGGCCACATTAAGGAAACCAAGTTTTTTTTTCAATATATGAAGTTTATTGTCAAATTGGTTTCCATACAACACCCAGTGCTCATCCCAAAAGGTGCCCTCCTCAATACCCATCCCCCACCCTCCCCTCCCTCCCACCCCCCATCAACCCTCAGTTTGTTCTCAGTTTTTAAGAGTCTCTTATGCTTTGGCCCTCTTCCACTCTAACCTCTTTTTCTTTTTCTTTTTTTTTCTTCCCCTCCCCCATGGGTTTCTGTTAAGTTTCTCAGGATCCACATAAGAGTGAAACCATATGGTATCTGTCTTTCTCTGGATGGCTTATTTCACTTAGCATCACACTCTCCAGTTCCATCCACGTTGCTACAAAGGGCCCTATTTCATTCTTTCTCATGGCCACATAGTACTCCATTGTGTATATAAACCACAATTTCTTTATCCATT